>NC_069380.1:108605000-109230000 GCF_027475565.1 Acinonyx jubatus | reverse complement strand
AAGGACAGTGTGAAAGTCAAGAGCTTTTGGAGGCAGACAGACCTGAGTCGTCCTCCCCACGTGCTAGCTGTGTCTCTGTGTCCTCATAGTGAGAGTAAGAGTCACTTCACAGCAGCTGTGAGCACAAAGATTAAATTAGATACTAAATGTAAAACTCAGGGCACAGACTGCCATGGTATTTCAGTAGAGATGGAGCTCTGGTTGAGGTCTTATCTCCGAGGGGAACGGATGGGAGCAGGAACCCTGGGTCAGATCACGGATGTTGCCACCCAAAACAAGCCCTGGACCGCAGGCTTTATTCTATAGGAGGGACAAACCCTCCCAAGCTGACCTCCGTGGAGGCCGCTCACAACCTTGCCTTCCACGTTGCCTTTCCCACATTCTTTGCTCACTCCTGGTGTGCAGAGATGGATGTCTGTGGTCTTGGCTGTCCTGGAGGTGTCCTGAAACAGAGCTGTGCTTGAGGCTCTTGCCCATGACAGGTGCAGAGGAGGGTGTAGCCGAGGTGGGTGTCTGACCTGAGTGTCAGGTGTGGTGGCCCTCAGCCCCGTCCCTACTGTGGCCACTGCCCTATAAATTCTGGGTTGTTGGCATGGGGCCTCTGAGCTCCTTGATCTTAGCAGGGAGGGCCACCTAGGTGGGAGCTACAAGTCCCTTGAAGAAAGTGATGGCTTCAGGCAAATACAAGTTCTACCTGCTTTGATATCTGGGCAGCCCACCTTCCCTCTGACATGTGACAGCAGGGGCTATCCCTCCCTGTGCTTTGAACTTGCAGCACGGTGAGGGTGCTGGCTGTGGTGCGAGGCACCAGAGCCTGCTAGGCGCTGTGCTAAGAGGTTGGAAGCCAGAGGGCAAGATGAGAATGTGCTCACCAGGCTACGTTGCTAGTGGGTGCTCAGGAGCAGGTAGCTATGACGACGTTCATGGTGATCCTCACAGGAATCCTCAACAGGCTGACTGAAGAGGCCCGCGGTCGGCCAACTGCAACGTCACAGCCAGGCTGCTGTGTTTACTTCCCTCTACTGATGGGAGGGACCTGGGGATCCCAGCAGTCACCTGACACCACAACACAGGTGGCTCAAAACAAGACGAATGGTAACAGATGCTGGAGGAGAAGTGGGGACATGGAGCAAGAGGGGGGCCCTGGGTGCCTCCCCTGCATAGGGCTCCTGAGTCCGTAGCCATGGGAGAGAACACGGATTGGCACCTGCTGCCCCTGCTGGGCCCCAAGAGGGCGGGAGCCAGGCATTTCCTTCTCCACGGTGCCCCCAGCACTAGGGTGGTGCTTGGTCCATAGCACATGCTGAGTGAGTGTCTTGTGAATGAGTGTTGAGTGAGGAGAGGAGACCAGCGAGTTCCCACAAGGTAGGGATGGTGGTGCAAAGGGATCTGTGGGTCACTGAGGCCACAGACAGCCTTAGGTTCTGAGGTGCATCCGGGCCTTTGTAGTGCTCACAGATGAGACTCGCCAAGGGCCCAGGGGACAGTGAGTCATGGATGTGACACCACTTGGAAGGCAGGTCCTGTGTCTCCTTTCCTACACACTCCCCTGCACTAGACCCACAGAGCACCCTAGCACATAGGACTTGATGCTTTTCATGGCTTTGCACAGGATCAGAGGGGGCTCAAATCTGGGATTTGGAGTCTTTAAGCCTCCACACAGAACTCTGCTGGGGCTCATGATGCTTGGCCCAGGAGGCATTTATTTACAGCATGGTGGCCGTCACAGCACTTGGGAGGACAGAACAAGAGCAACCAAGTCAGTCCATTTATCAGTAAAACGTGGCTACTGACATTAACCCCTCCTGATCCCCTTCAAACTATCAAATCAGAATCCCTTCCTTCCTCTGGGTGGAAACAGATGCAATTTCCCTCAGGAGATGCGTAGGGTATTGTATTTTGGGAGGACTTAACATTTTTTTTTATAATTGTATAATTTGTATATAATTCCTTGTAATAAAGTGTGATGATTGTACTTGTGTTCTCATAAAAAGGCTCCCTAATCTTCTAATTATGAAAGGATGTTTTCTGGGCTCCAGAATGGTCCCTCATTAAAAGTTTTTTTTTTTTATTTTTACATTAAGAAAAAATTTTTTAACTTCATTTTGGAGAGACAGAGACAGAGCATGAGTGGGGCAGGGGCAGAGAGAGAGGGAGACACAGAATCTGGAGCAGGCTCCAGGCTCTGAGCTCTCAGCACAGAGCCTGACGTGGGGCTTGAATCCACGAACAGTGAGATCATGACCTGAGCCGAAGTCGGACGCTTAAATGACTGAGCCACTCAGGCGTCCTTACATTTTTAAAAAAATTTTTTTATGAGAGTCAGTGTCAAGTTTGGATTCTGCTAGCTGGCATATGCTTTTCAGTGGGTCCACATCTTCCTGACAAAGAGGAAATGGCCCTGTCTAGCCTCCAGCCCCATCACCCAGGAGGATGGGCCAAGAACGAGAGAACGTTCTCATAATTGGAGATGTTTCCATATCTGCCAGAAATGTTATCACCTGAAACAGAGTCCAAAGTGGCTGACTTGGTTCCGTATGCATGAAGCAAACATTGACTGAGCCCTTGCTGTGTGCCAGGCACGGTTGTAGGTGTCCCAACGTGGCATTCCCCATGTGAGCGTGGACAAGACATGAATCAATATAACCATGCTAAGGAACGTGACCTTGTAGCTGTGATATGAGGTACACAGTGAAACAAAAGCAGGTGATGGTGGACACGATCTGGTCAGGAAGGTCAGAGGGGGCCCCCTGAGGAAGTGATACTTGAGTTGAGCTGTGAAGAATGAGTAGGAGTTAACTGAAAAAAGGATCATGGAAGCCCTCTAAGCTCAGGGAGCAGCATGAGGTGGGAGGGAGCCTGACCTCTTCTCTTCTGAGACTTGTGGAAGACACCAGTTTTTCCTCCTCTCCCAACCTGTGGCCGGAGCAGCAGAGATCTCCTCTTCCATCAGTGTCTTCCAAAAGGAAATTTCTGAGTTTGTTCAGTTTTTTCTGCTTTGCATGGAGCCATGGCTCTGGGGGCCAAATCAAGCTCTTGCTGTATCAGTCTGGGCCACCATCTCTTATCAGAGCCAACTTGGATTTGACAACTGCCTCTTCACTACGTTGCACAGCCAAAGAGATGTTCTTGTAGGACAAACGTGATCACATCATGGCCCTGCTCAGACGGCACAATAGCCTCCCACCACCACCAGATAGCAGTCCTGCCAGCCTTAGAGCTCCTCAGTCTCAGGGCCTCTGTTCTGCCCGCTCGACACACCCAACTTGTCTCAGACTGGGGGATGTGTCAGCTCTCCCGTCCTCAGGGCCTTTGCACATGCCATTTACTCTCCCTGGAACAGCGTCTCCCTGGTACCCCCCATTCATCTGGCAAATTCCTTCCCATCCTCCACTTCCTAGCTTAAAGTCACCTCCTCCGGGAGACCTCCCATGACAACTGCCATAGCTCCTTTCCAGCTCCTTGATCTAGGTCTCTGCTGCCCTTTGCCATAGATGGTTGTTTAGTATTGGTTTTCCCATTCTGGCCTCTCATTTCTGTGAGATCAAGCACATGTCTGTCTGATTCGCAACATAGAATGTCTTCAATGTCTACACAATACCCGTCACATGGAATATGCTTGGCAAATGAGTGAGTGATGAAGTTATAGCTCAGGGTGGTTGTGTCCTGCCTCCTCCTCCTCCCTGGGAAGTTTAGCAGAGCCCCTCATCCCTCCACAGATTCTTTCTGTTGACATCGTCTGTGGAGCATTTCTTTGCTTGAGGGGTGAGTCAGTCTGGGGCACAGACAGCTCTCCCTTCAATGACCGTAGCCCCAAGAGTTCATCCACGCAGGGATGGATGGATATGAGCAAGTTTCGGTGGGAGACTTGAACCTGCAGGGAGGTCATTGGTAGCTCAGCCTTGAATCCTCTCTGGGACAGAAGTGAGGAATTCAAAAATAAGTAGGAAAATGACATGAGAGGTCCATGCCCCCAGGCTGTCTGCTCTGGCCATCTCAGAACTTAGATGTGAGGCACAGCCACCTGCATGGTCACCGCTGACTTGCTGGTGGGACAAGGCCAGCTGGACGGGCCATCCATCTGGCAGAGTCTGGCCCGAGTGTTGCCAGCAATGCAGCCCCCTGGGAGAGACATTAGAGACACATTGTTTCTGGAGGCTGCAACAGAGTATATGGCTGGCAATTATGTATTTCTGATCCATTAAAGAATGCTTTGGCATAGGAAATACAGATTAGGAAAGAAATAGTAATATAATCAAATTGCATTTTTATGGAAAGGACTACATTTTTCTCTAAATAAAATTCAGTAACAAAATTTTATTTGCTTTTCCCCAGAAATGCCTTTCCAAATTGATTTTCCACAAAAACTGTGGAAAAGCAACGTGGTTAAGGGGAAGGACGATCTAGACCAGAGGTATCCGATCCAAGCATGGCATGGTTAGGACTGGCAAGCTCAAGAGACCTGGGGGCTCATAGCTTCCCTGATTCCCACAACACTTCTGGCTAGTTAGCTCATCTTTCACAGAACTCTCTTTCACAGGCATACATTCTGAGCGGCCCTGTTGGGGTGGAGGAAACGTGACAGCAAAGAATGGCTTGTTCTTTCTGAGTCATCCCACTGTAATGGAGTAGCACACAGGTGTTAAGAGGAGGATTATTAGAAGAAGCAGATAGGAGGGTTAGAGCTGGAAATTGCTGGAGAGGTTGATGTGCAAATGGCCATCCCTTTGGGCAAAGGTTTGCAAAAAGGATTGTCAGTTGTCCATGCATAGCCCCAAAACATGAATATGGAAAGTCGAAAATTCAGTTTGTCCCACCATGGTTTGCCCTGCATCTTTGTTTGGAAACATCTGGATCGTCATTAGAATTTATCATTCCCCCAGATGCTTCATATTCCCTACATGGGGCCAGCTGTAGGCACACAAGCAGGAATTGAAAATGATTTATTCTTTTTCTAATAACTATAATAACCTGCCAGGTTTTCAGGAGCTGTCATCACCCATCAGGTAGTTATTGATCTCTTATGCTAGGCATATGCACGGTAAGAGAGACATATGTCATGATCCCTTTCTTAAGTGTCATCTTGTTGGAAAGACAGAATCAGTAAGCATGGCATAATTCACATTTGGTTATCTCTGTGGTCCTAACCTTGGAGGTCCTTTTTGGTTGTATGAGAAAACCAGGGGAGGCTGGTCTTTTGGACTTGGAGAACCGGGTCCATACCTGATCTTATGAATGGAATATAAGATAATGAATGGGAGGAGGGGACCCTTTATGTTAGGGGAAGGAGATGGGCACATTCACAGCAGGGCACAGATAGGAAGTGAAATGTCCAGGGGGAGGTAAGAGCGCCGACCCCACTAGCCTCACGATGGCTGTGGTTGAACTTGGGGGAATAAGGAATGGTAAGCTGGACTATATGGGGTGGGGCCAGATGGACAGGGACTCAAACCCCTCAAAAAAGCTTCCCCTATATTCAGGGGACTGTGGCCCTAGAGCTGGCTCAGTTTGTGCGGGGGATCCCTCCCCACCATAATCATAGGACTGTCTGCAGATGGAATAAATAATAGTGTTTACACATGTTCCCACACATGTACTTGAGTCCATGGAGGCTGTTGTGAAAAGAATGGATTTTTACTGAAAAGATTCACTAGGTTTGGACTAGCTGTTTGCCACTATGAATTGTCTTCAGCACGGTTTTCCAAACCTATGTAATTACTCTCAGTGGAGGAGTTTGTCTGGCCTGAACATGGGGCAGCGCTGCCTCAGGTGTTTGGACAAGGTGGGCTGTCGGGGTGTCGGGGTTCTACAGCCAGGTCCAGGGCAGGTTGGAGGAGTGGGAGAGAGGAGACTGGCCAAGAGGGCCACTTTCGAGAGAGTGGGGTGTGAGGGGCTGGAGGGGTGGGGCGGAGAGCAAGGAAGATGTGAAGGCCCAGGGGGAGGGGCAGATGGCAGGGGCATTGGCTGTAGTGCTCTGCTCAGGGGGACCAGCATATCAGCACCCCTTCTATTTCTGGGTGGCATCGTCCTCCAGCTGGGCCTCCTGCCATCCACACCAGGAGCTAAAGGACCGAGCATTGTGATGGACCCGCAGGATTTTGTTTTCTAGGCTTTGTGTACTTTGGTTGCCCTTCACCCACCCACGCGTCTCAGCGCCACGTTGTGGACCTGGCTTGGGGCTACTGAGGCCCCTCGGGGGACAGCACGGAAAGTCAAGGGAAATAAGCGGCCAAGTACAGGTTTCCACCCTGAGGACCATCACAACTGTGACCCTGTAATATTTCCCATCAAAGTCACATGTTTACTGAGAAAGTCAGAGTAATTTAATTTTGTAAAAACGAGTCTCAAGTCAGACCTATTTATTCCCCTTGAAGGTTAAATCCAGTTGTCTGGCTTTTGTGTGAGCTCTGTCGACAGAATCTTTGTTCTGTCCTCAGAATGGCAGGGATGAGAAAAATGAACAACCACTGTTTTCAAGTGAAGTCATAAAGCATTTTCAAGTCAATGACAAAGCCCAGGAATCTTTTTTTTTTTTTTTTCCCCAGAGAGAACAAGTTGTCTCCCAACATACATTCTCCTCCTTTCTGGAACCATCAGTTTTCAGCTTGGGCCCACAGCCCCTTTTCCCAGCTTTCGTGCCAGCTACCCCTGGCCATTTACTAAGTGCTGGCCTGTGGGATGTGAGCCCAGTTGATGTGAGTGTCTCCCTGGATGTGGCCTTAAAGCAGGTGCCTTCTATTTCCTCCTTTTCTCCTTCCCTTTTTGTCTGGAGTGCAGGCATGGTGGGGTGAGCTGTCCAAGACCTGAGCAGTGGGGGTGAGGGGGCAATCACATAGAAGGAGTGTGGGTCCCCAACACTGTGAAGCCACTATGCCATCCTGAGCTGATAAGGACCAAATAGTGGTTCAAAGGAAAACAGATGTCTCCCTATTGATGCTCCTGTTACGTTTGGATCTCTATTCACAGCAAGATCCCTTTGTGAGTGAGCATGTAAGAGCCTGGCACCATTAGCCTAGATTCTCCTTTATAATTCTTTTATTTGAAAATTGAATGTATACAGCTGGACAATAATAACGGTATATAAACAAACCACCTCGAGGTTTTGGCAACTCAAAACTGTTTGGATTTGCTTGTCTTTTCTTTTCTTTTCTTTTCTTTTCTTTTCTTTTCTTTCTTTTTGTTTTTACAACTTGTTCATTTATTTTTGAGAGAGAGAGAGAGAGAAAGAGAGTAGGGAAGAGGCAGAGAGAGAGAGGGAGAGGATCCCAAGCAGGCTCTGCACCGTCAGCACAGGGCTCAACACAGGGCTCAAGCTCACAAACCATGAGATCACAACCTGAGCCAAAGTCAGCCGCTTAACTGACTGAGCCACCCAGGTGCCCTAAAGTGAAAGGTTTTCTAAAGCCCTGGTTTGCGGTGAGTTTTGGAAGCTCAACATCCTGGGAAGCACCTTGATTATGGGCTGATCTTAGTCCACTGTCTACCTCTGGCTATCACTGCCCTGGCCTGTCATCTCTTGCTGGATTGAAGTGTAAACTCCAGGAGGACAGGGCCCTTTGTTCATGGCTTATCTCCACCCCACAGAGAGCACCTTGCAGATAATAGATGCTCAAGAAATGCTGACTGAATTAGTATACACAGAACTCAAATTTTGTCTCCCAGTCTCTGGGCTAAAATGGCTCTCTTCCCCTCTGTCTGTTCTACCCAGAGCCATTTTCCTTAATCTTACTATCCTGCAGATCTTACCACCCACTGCTGCTCTTGCCCTAATCTGTCATTGGCTCCCTGCATGGTAGAGTCTACACTCCTTTTTTTTTTTTTAATATATATTGTTTCATTTACATCCAAGTTAGTTAGCATATAGTGCAACAATGATTTCAAGAGTAAATTCCTTAATGCCCCTTACCCATTTAGACCATCCCCCCCCCTCCCACAACCCCTCCAGGAACCCTCTGTTTGTTTTCTATATTTAAGAGTCTCTTATGTTTTGTCCCCCTCCCTGTTTTTATATTATTTTTGCTTCCCTTCCCTTATGTTTATCTGTTTGGTATCTTAAATTCTTCATATGAGTGAAGTCATATGATTTTTGTCTTTCTCTGAGTAATTTCGCTTAGCATAATACCCTCTAGTTTCATCCATGTAGTTGGAAATGGCAAGATGTTATTCTTTTTGATTACTGAGTAATACTCCATTGTATAGATATACCACATCTTTTTCTGTTCACCCATCGATGGACATTTGGGCTCTTTCCATACTTTGGCTCTTCTTGATAGTGCTGCTATAAACATGGGGGTGCCTGTGTCCTTTCGAAACAGCACACCTGTATCCCTTGGATAAATACCTAGTAGTGCAATTTCTGGGTCATAGGGTGGTTCTATTTTTAGTTTTTTGAGGAACATCCATACTGTTTTCCAGAGTGGCTGCACCAGCTTGCATTCCCACCAACAATGCAAAAGAGATCTTTGTCTGCATCCTTGCCAACATCTGTTGTTGCCTGAGTTGTTAATGTTAGCCACTCTGACAGGTGTGAGGTGGTATCTCATTGTGGTTTTGACTTGTTATTTCCCTGATGATGCGTGATGTAGAGCATTTTTTCATGTGTCCGTAGGCCTTCTGGATGTCTTTGGAGAAGTGTCTATTCATGTCTTTTGCACATTTCTTCACTGGATTATTTGTTTTTTTGGGGTGTTGAGTTTGATAAGTTCTTTATAGATTTTGGACACTAACCCTTTGTCTGATATGTCGTTTGCTAATATCTTCTCCCATTCTGTCCGTTGCCTTCTAGTTTTGCTGATTGTTTCCTTTGCTGTGCAGAAGCTTTTTATCTTGATGAGGTCCCAATAGTTCATTTTTGCTTTGGTTTACCTTGCCTCTGGAGACGTGTTGAGTAAGAAGTTGTAGCCAATGTCAAAGAGGTTTTTGCCTGGTTTCTCTGGTAGATTCTACACTCCTTGAGTTATGACTCATGGATCCCAGTTCCTGCTGTGTGTGCCCTGGGGCTACTGGCTTGGTCGCTGGTAAGAATTGCAGCTCACAGGGTGGGGTGCCCTTTCTTGCACCCCTACCTGTGTGGGTGCCCCCTGTTCTTGCAGTGCCAGCTCTTCCCCTCCAGGCAACTTCTCATCCTCCACTGCTGGGCCCTTGGTGGCTTTTCATCACCCACCACTGTCCTGAGAGCTGGCCTTCCCTCTCCCTTGCTGCCCATAACACAGGTGTATTTCCATCAGAAAACTGTCTTCCTTTGAAGTCATTTCTCTGGACTCTGCCCATCTGTCACCATGGCTGCCTGAGAGCCAGACCCAGGTTACCTTATCCTCAGTTCCTGGCCCCTGAATCACAGTAGACATCAGTGAACATAATCGATGAGTAAAGGGACTCTGGTTTTATTCTCTTCTTGTAATCTCGACTAAATCACCTCCCTTATCCTCCTGGCTTCAGTTTCTTTGTGTGTGAAATGGGGTTACTAATAGTCCTTTTGACCATCTCATGTGGCCTGTGTAAGTAGTGAGGAACATGCGTGGCTACGTGTCTTCTTCTGTGTGGACATACACAGTTCTCCAAGCTGTGATGGCTTCTGAGCCACATCCAACATCAGCTCTGACACTGAATCACCCAGAGGGTGGGCTGCATTTATTTGTAGAAACACTTAGAAGCACTTACTGTGTGTCACACACAGCTGAAACATTTTACACTATTATCTCATGTGATCCTATCTGCCACTCTCTGAGGTGGGATCTTCTCTTATCCCCATTTTACAGATGGGGGAAACTGAGGGCAGGTTGCACCCATTGCTTGAGGCAGAGGTAGTGAGGAAAGGAACTGAGTCTAAATACAGGCAGTCAGTCATGCTGTGCAGTCCAGGCTGTTAACCTTTTTACCAACTACCTTTCCACAGCTCGCAAGGGCCACGGGGCTGGCAGCGGTGTCATGGCACATGTGAAGGATGGTCACAATTGTGACATCACAGGAGAGAACGGAAACTCCTAGACCGAGTCCCACATGCTGTCCAGGGGGCTCCCTACAGATGTGGCTCCGGGCGATTTCACGGTAATAAATGCAGACCTCTTAATCAGGTGGTCTGACAACTATGCCATTTGCCAGGGAAATTATGCCCCTCTAGAAGTGGTTGCGGGGAGAATAAGAAAAATAAATGAGTCGGGAGTATGTCAGAGCTGATAAGCCTCAGGGGCCTGGCTGGAACACAGTGAGGACGGGCTTTTTAAAAGCAGTTGCTTGGCACAGCCATGGGAACTGGTTTCACACGCATCCATCACCAGGGAATTGCAGCCGGCTGCCTCTTGCAGCGCTGGTCGTGAGCCTGCCTCCTCTGTCTCATACCTGGCTGGTTGGTCCAAACTTCCATTACTGTTATGAGTGTCTTGAATGCCCCATAGGACTTGGGTGATCCCACTGAGTGGTCTGTGCATGAGAGAAAGCACCAGCAAACAGCACGAATGTCCTGGCTTTGCCACGTCGTGGTAACAGCAAAGCGTACTGGTCCCCCTTCCGAGTGCACAGCGTTTCATGGTTTCCAAGTACGCGCACGTCCCTGGTGTCCTCTCCCACACTGAACACCTTGGATTTGTTTGCTTTGTGTGGACACAGCCTGTGCTGGGCCCTTGATGGCCAATGCTGTTGGTCAGAAGTTTTATTCTTCGGGCCATTTTAGCTTCCGCTAAAAGTTGGCTTCCAAACTCAGCCAGCCAAGTACTTTGCCCCAGGGTAAGGTGCCGTGTTCCTTTTGAGGTACCATATTGAAAGCCCATGAACTTCTAACTGAGTGGGGAAGGGTTAGGGTTTATCATCACCATCCCATTTTTCTAGCAGAAGAAACAGTACTGCCATCCAGAAGCCTGGTGGCGAGGTGCCGAGTCCCTGGGGCAGGTTGTTGTCCTTTGACAATTAGACCCGTGTTTTTCTGTGGGCGCTGGTTGACTGACCTTCCCAGGGCTGGACTGTCACTGCACGCTTGGTCAGGGGTTCACTGCTGCCCACTGTCTGTTAGAGAACAATTTATAGGCTCTTCAAATAAGTCCTCCGGGTGTAGAGTAACGTGACGTGGCTGCCATTTAAATCTTGTCACAAATACATCTCAGTCCCTGGAGCTTCTCTTTGGGAAGAAACAGGATGCCTAATAAAACAATGAATAATAATTCGGGGATGTTCATTATTTACAGCTGCCCCAGGTCATTCGTGAATTATGCAGCCCTCAATTAGGCTTGATTTCTTCCTTCCATGGAGTCATCTCTCCAGACTGCCATCACTGTGGGTGATATCCACACACCAGCTAATTGTACCATGAGGGCAGTTTCCCATTTCTTAAATGCTTCAAGTCCCTTGGCTGAATGCCTATGTTCCACAAACTCTACATCTCAATGATGAGTCCCTGGATGCTGAGAGGCAGAAAGAAAGACCAGAGATTAGTCTTGACAGAGAGAGTACATGCCTCTCTCTGCTAGGCATCAATGAAAGGCTTCACTGGGTACATGGGGGAGAGAATTTTAAAGGCTCTGTTGGAGCAGACACCTGGGTGAAGGAGAAGGTCAGTGCCAGTTGTCTCTCTGAGCTTGGGGAGCTCAGGGTGGCTGAGAAGCAACAAGCCAGGAAAGGGTGTGGGGTTGAATCACTTCCCAGAGGCATGCCACCAGTAAGTGGCATTGGGGTGCAAGCCCTGGCTCCCCGCTGATGCTCCCCTCTCTGCAACACTCTGGGTGGATGGGGAGTGTCGGGGAGGACCGGAGGTGGGGGTGCCGGGCAGCAGCTAGCCAGGCAAGGTGAGCACCCACCCCCACCCCGCTGTCTTTTGCTTACCCGTCACTTTCAGCCCCGCGTTTGGCATGTAACTGAAAACAAGACCTTTCCCTAATGCGCAGCTTAATGATCCCTTTAATGCCGGAGCTGTAGCATCACTTCTCACTCGCGCCTGTTCCCTGTCAGCCATGGGGCATTAAACCGGTGATAAAAATGCCTTTTTGGCATGGTCCACAAACTCACCAAGAGGCTCCTGGTAGCAGTATAGCCATCCAGCATGAAATCAAGAGGCAATCACCGCAGACGATGCGAGATGAGCTATGCGCAGGAGCAATTAGGGGAGCCCACGTCCTGGGTGCTGTCCTTCAAGGTCTCCTTGCATGTACCCACTGCCCTGCCCGACGGGGAGGACTCCCACCCTGGAATCCGGCAGCCCGAGTTAGGTCCTCAGGTGAGCACTTCTCCGTTCCTGTCTGCGTTCGGGGCAGTGGAAGATGCTTCCTCACGTCTTTAATCCGATCAAACACAGCATTCCTGACCCGGGGTGGGGGGGGTGGGGGGCCCTGGGAACGCACATCCTTGGTTATGTTTTCACTCCAGAAAATAGGAAACACAATCGAGAAAAAAAAAAAAGGAGAGAAATGCCCAGTTATGAATATGCATTAACATGATGCTGCATTTGGCGCTGGAGGCGGGAGCCATTTATTTTAAGCAGATCGGATTTTGATGCATGGCCCGTGAACGTGCGGACTTCTCTGTCATGCAAACACGCTGGGCGAGTTTGATTTATATGGTGTGGCTGTGAGGTTTTGTTCCCAATTAAAAATGAACCGAGAAAAATCATTAATTTAACTACTGTATATTAAATTTGCATTAAAACATCCGTTTGTCTATATTTATATGTGAGTTATCGAAAATGTGAGCTCGTGAATTCTAATTTTTGAGATCACATGCCAAATATTGAAGATAAATTTTATTTATCTCTGCAATTAATTCTGTGAGAACAAATAGCTCTAATTTAGGGGATGGCAGATGTAACTGTCCACCAGTGCCCTCCCTGCATAGCAAATATAACATTCATCTTTTCTCATTAGGGTCCTCCCATGCCTGGTCCCAAGATCTGCAAACCTTGGCCATGTTTCTGTACCTGGTGCTTCTAACCAACCTCAGCAAACACGCCTAGAAAATACTTGGGAAATATGGACCCTGTCAAATCTCGTTTTTCTACTTCTCTGTGATGTGCAAAGACTTCAACCAGATTCCAAAGGCTAAATAAACCTTTCTTCAAAGGTTATCTTGATATTAGCTACTCAGGTGGAAGGGTTGGTGGCTTCAACATCAGTACATGGATGGTAGGGAAGGGAGGCTGTCTCCCGATCTCTCTACCAGGGCACCAGCATTTCTGGTTAAACCTAGGACTTTGCATTTCCCCATTCTCTTTCTGCAGGAGGCCACCCCGCCAGCCTACTTTTCTTGGGCTGGGCGCAGGTTTTGCAGGCGATAGGGCAGTCATGGGCAGTCAGGACGCGGTGCTTCTTGAGGCACATGAAACTCAGGGCTCCAGTCACATGGCTGCAGTGACCAGTGGTGCTCCAGTTGTGTTGTTCTCAGAAGTTCTGTCCATGGGACAGCCAGCCACTGTTTGTCATCACCCAGACACATAGAATGGGACAGCGTAGTTACTCTCAAGGCTTTCTTTAGGTAGACAGTTGCACACGTTGCCAGCCCTGGTGTCTGGCTGTAAGAACTTAGGTTCTTCGTGGGCTTATGCTATATTTAGCCGTTAATTTGAGGCAGTCCATGCCCCCAAAGAGCAAAATAGTCCATGACAAATGCCGTGTGTCGGGTGCTGTGATTAGGGCCAGACTAGGGGAGTTGGGAGCTAGAAGGGGGGCACACTTGTTCGTACTTGGGAGGCTGACCACTGATTGGGTAGCTGTACTCACACTTCTTCCTCTGAAGGGTTTTCACTGCATTGAGAGTTTCTTAGAGCCATTATGATGATTGTCATGTTGGTATAAGGGCTGAATTGCCATATCCCTTCATTCCCAGGCAGAAAACTGTGGGTGGGCCTTCTTTGTGCAGAGTATGGTAGTTAGGGTAGGAGGAGTGTGTGTGTGTGTGTGTGTGTGTGTGTGTGTGTGTGTGTGTGTCAGGGGTGGGGGTCCTTTCATTATACCATAAAATACAGTCTCACATGCCCACTGTCTCCTCTGCAAGCAGGGCTAAGCCCTCTCTTCCATGGACCCATTAGCAAAAGGCTCCTTTTCCATGCTGAGAATTGATTTCCTGTGCATGGTATGCTGATCTCACCCCCTGAGTCTGATTCAAGGGCAGCTCTAGAGGTAGTCCTGGCCTTGGCCTCCACCAGGGCCAAGGAGCAGCTCCCCATAGTCTCTCTTACATGAAAGGGACCCAAGTCTGAGTTTAGAATGCTGGATTCTTCAGAGACTCAGGCCACCCTGCGGCAGGTCACGGGTCATTGGTGAAACTGATCATTTTCCAACACAGTAGCTACCGGCTCCAGGAACTTTACCCCGCCTTGCTTCTCTCTCAGGGAGGCCACTTCCTCCTTCTGATTAGTAACATTTCCAAAATCACACTTTGTAATAATCAACCCCAGAGACACTGAGTCAAGTACCACACGTTATCAATGACAATTGTCATGTCAAGACTTTTCTTCATTTCCCTCAGTAACAGGATGATCAGACAGCTTCCCCTTTGATTTTCAAAGAGTAGATCACTCTTACATTTGGCTTTAGTACACATTAACATGTCCGGGAGCCATCACAGACTCCAGGTGGGGCCGTAGCCGAATCCTCCCCCTTGGCTCCATATGGGAAAAATCTGACTCGGAGCTGTTGGAGTCAGGAAGGGGTGCAATAGTCACCTTTTATTCCACTGAGGTTGGCCAACATTTGTCTGTGTGGCCGGAGGCTGGCTCTGCTTTTGTTACCCCTCCTGGCCCAAGCGTCACGTCATTCAGGGGCCACTCCGAAAAGCAGGGGATAGGTGACCACTCTTCATGGCCTGGCTGGGGTCTGCCGTCCCTGGACAGATTGACAGCTGGAGCCAAAGCTAGAAGGAGCCTGAGGTTGCAGCTGGTGCACACGCCTGCTGTCTGGCCATCCCGCATTTGCCCTGCTCCGGATGACTGGTGCTGTGCCCCAGAGGCATATGAAAATTACCTTAGACTCACGCTCATTTGGGGTATGTCTGTGCTGAGCTCACCTCGGCTGCCCTGGCTGCCCCTGCCTCCTCCAGACATCCGGGCTTCTCTAGAGAGGCCACAGCCCAAAAGGAAGGACTCTAGCTCGAGTCCCACAGATCCGGGTTCACTTCTGACTCTGCCCACGACCAGCTATGTCACCTTGAGCAAATCATTGCCTTCACTGAGCTTCAGTTTCCTCGGCTTAAAATAGGGGTGACAAACGGTATCTTTTATGAGGATAATGGGAACTAATGCACATGCCATTATCAGCGGAGGGACTAGAACTCTGTGAGTCCTTGCAAAGGTGGGCGTTGTGATGGCAGTATTGTTTCTTGTCCTTAGTGAGACCTTGGATGAAAAAAGATCAGAGAATGAGATCCGGTAATCCTCTAAGAAGTGGGACCGTGTGTCAGGGGAGCTCTGGGTAGGATGTGCTCACTTACGTTGAGAGACATCCACAGAAATCTGCCTGGAGGAAGTGGGGCTGGAAGGATGAGGGCCACCTCCTTGGAGAGGATCCTGTGTTTGGAGCTGTACTTACTGCCCTTATGTTCAGGTGTTATGTACCTGCTAGATATCCTTGTTTCCCAGGTGGGGGTGGGGAGAGGTGTTGAATAAATGAATGAAAATGTGAATGGATGGATGGATGGATGGATGGGCGAGAAGGCCTGAAAATCTGTGCCATTTTTGTGGAATGCATTCTGGGATTCTTTATGTTGATTGTGGTGAGCCAGCAAAGAAAAGTTTTTCAAAGTGATCAGACTTAGAATTAATGGAATCAAAATAAAACGGGACTCCTACCTGTTACTCTGACATTCCAGCTCAGGTCACCATCATGACTTTTTTTCTGAGTTCTCTTGAGTCTTACCCATGACCATGCCTGTATCTTACCTGGTTGGGAGGGAGAGCTCAAGGATTCTCCTGCACAAGGATTCCTCCCCTGCCCCCCAGGGCAGACCCTTGGGAAGGTAGAGGCAGGAAACTATGTGGTTTGAGGGTGAGGGAGGCGGGGTGCCCAGGGTAGAGATGAAGGGCTATCACCGTTGTCCAGGAAAGTGGGGCCTAGAATCTGGATGGGCCTGGGGCTTGAGGGGGTCAATGGGGCTAAGAGGCAGGTAGGGGCCTACATGCAGAGAGCTCTTGTGGGGGAAGGGCAGCTCCCACCCACTGAGGACCTGAGCGGATACCTGTTCTGCAAATAGGTGACTGACCGGGATCCTCCTACAGGCACTCTCAGAGTTGACTTCCAGGGATTCTCATGTGAGGCCTGGAGTTAATCGAGTCCCTTTTATATCTCTGGGCCTGTGCCCCGGAGGCCCCTCCCAGCTGCACAAGGGACAAGCCTTTCTTTCAGGGCTTTTCAAGAACTTGGGTGCCCAGGTTGCTGAGAACCACTTCAAGAACATGGTCTAGTCCTCATGTTCAAGGCATCACACTTCCCACTGCAGAAAGGAGTTAACACGGCAGGCCCAACCCTGCTATCCTTAGAAAGCCCAGCTTGTATTTTTGTACTTGGGTGGTACCTGGGAACTTGGCTGGTCAGCACTTCCTTACACTGATCTGGAACTTTCCTTAAATGATGAAGGAGGCTTACTGTGCCTGGGGTGTTTGTGTCAGTGTGGTCTGTGATGAACACATGGGTTCCTCCCAGGAATGTGGAATTTTGGTACAGGCTAGACAGAAGGAGTTTGTGTGACCAGTCCCCGCTAAAAACCTTGCTCTCAATAAGATTCCTAGGGCAGAGACATCACACAGGATACTCATCTTCCTCAGTGGGGAAAGATTAAGCTCTTGGTGAGCCTGGTGGGAGGGAGAACTCATAGAAAGTCTGCACAAGGATTCCTCCAGACTCTGCCTGTGTCTTTCCCCCGTGGGATCCAGCAGTATATTGTTACCATCCCGTCGTCATGAATCTTAGCTCTGAGCACAGCTCTGCGCTGAGTATTCTAGTAAATCTCTAAACAGGTTCCTGCGGCCCTGCCACCACCAGCTTCTCCTTCTGCTGGGCTACATGTGTCTGAGGATAAGAGGCCTGCCTGCAGTCCTGTCTGTACCCTCTTCTCTTCACCTGGGCCACACATGCCATGACGGCCCATCCTGCTTGATGGGGGCTGACAGTCTGATGGCACTGTGAGGTGAGACCAGGCAAAGCTTATCTCAAGGATGAAAGTAATAATAACAACAATGATAATAGCACTAGTGGAAGCTACCATTTATTGGCACTTTTCTAGGGAAAGGCTTTTTGGCCCCAGAATTCCAGATCCAGTAGTGGAGGCTCTGCCCTCTAGCAACATTTGATAAACTCGACCGTGGCTTCCTCTCATCAGAGTCCAGTTAGGATCCCGTCAGGGAGACTGAGACCATAGTAGGGTGTTGTGCTTGCTGTGTTTCTACTGATTGTAACGGCAGAAGGCACTGGGATCCCCATGGCTGGGGACCATAGGAGACAAAATGAGGCTGTGAGAACCTGGTGGCTTGGAGTAGGCTTTGTGGGGCTGGGGCTCAGGTATCTGAGGAGGGACACTGCTCAAATGGTATTGGAATCAATGGCCCCTGCCAAGGTGAAGGCTATTACCGGGTCAGGCTGCCCTGAACAAGAAATTTCCTCCTCCAGCCTTCTCATTTCTCCTTAGTGCCTCCACTGGTAAAACCTAGCAGGAATCCATGAGGCACAGGGGCACTGTAGTCTCCCATCCAAGCGCTGGCACCCCTTTGGTGCAGTCCACCCCTTTGGTAATGCAGCATACACACACACACACGCATGCGTGCGCACACACACACACACAAATTCACGTACACATTTGTGAACTTCTGTATGACTTGTGTGCTCCCCTAACAAGTTACAATTGTCCTTGGTACAAATGACTGTGCTCTCTCCCCAGAAGGGGGAGACTCAGAAGCTTAACAGTTGCTGTATCCATACCTGGCAAAACTGATTAGTCTTTTAATTCAGTTATGATTTCACCTATCCATGCTGTAAAGGCTAAATTTTGAAGTTAATGACCACTAGTAATTCTGCTTTTAAAATATGGGAAGGAAGAGCAAAGAAAGATGAAAGTAGTTATTATGCATACAGATAAAGAGGCAGGAAGGAAAATAAGCAGAGCTGCTCTAGTTTGTGTTTCAGTAACCGGTCACAACTCCACAATTGATAAATACAATTCTTCCTTTTTTTTTTTTTTTTTTTTTGAGAGCATAAGTGAGCAAGAGGCAGAGAGAGAGAGAGAAAGAATCCCAGGAGGGGCAGAGAGAGAAGCAGGGCTCACTTGAAGCAGGGCTCAAGCTTACCCTACATGGGACTCAAACTCACAAACTGTAAGATCATGACCTGAGCCAAAGTCAGATGCTTAACAATTGAGCCACCCAGGCACCCGATAAATATAGTGCTTTTCTCTTGCTGTCTTTCCCATATTCCCTTGCCTTCAACTAGTTGGGCTTTTTTACGGATGGGTGTTCCAAATCCTAATTCCTGAAGGTGTTAATCCGCAAGGGTCCCGTCTTTTTCGGTTATAGTAGTTTTCCGTTACCTTGGGGCAGATGTGGAAGTACCAAGAAGTGCTGCAGAGAATCCCCTGATTCCAGATAGACTTTCCTACCCTTCTGTGGAGTTAGGACACATTTCCCCTCGGCCAACAGGATCGATAATCCCAGCCCACCAGTGTTCTCTTAGGTCTAGGAGAGCCTCATTGGCCAAGGAGCTGCCTCACCTTCTGGTTCAGCGGCATCATCGTTGTGACTGTGGTGGACATTTTTCCCTTGAGTTCTATGACTCCTGAACAGCAGAGATCAAATCTACAAGGGTAGAAAGAGAAATTTTGTGAATGAATTATTCAGTGTAATGAGAAGAGCCACTTCATTTCTACCCTTTGATTCCAGACCCATATATTCTGGCTGTGGGGGAAATAATATCATGTATTGGTTACTAATCCACACTGCATACCGCTCCCTGTAAGTCAGAATCCCAGCCTTTCTGGGCATTGTCTTAACAAATGCCCTAACTCTTAGTTTTCCACTCGCTCCCCCTACCCTGATCCTACCCTGCTATTTCTTCACGGTCTCTTTTGCTGGCTCCTTCTCTTCTCACCAGCCTCTGAATGTTGACTCATGTAGGCCTTATTCCCTGGTTCCCTTTTCTTCCATAGCTTTGCTCTATCTCCAGGTGATCTCCTTAGTCTCAGCGCTTTAAATACCTTATATACAGGGAGGATTCCCAAATTTTTATCTCCATCCCTGCCTTCTCACCCTGAAATCCACACTGATAGACATAACCAACCCTCTACTCAAGAGCTCCATTTGGATTTCAGATAGGCTTCTTAAAACGAACACGTCCAAAACTGAACTCTGGATTCCCCCTCCCCCTCCCCCTCCGTGTGCTGATGCACAGCCCTGCCCCTCCCCCGGGCTTCTCCATGTGAGTTACTGGTATAGATGGTCATATGCGCTTGTGCTCAGATCTATAATCTTGGGATTATCCTTGCTTTTCTTATACTCCACCTCCAAGCCCTCAGCAAGTGCTATCATCTTCATCTTCAAAATAAATCCAGAGTCTGACTAGCTCTTAGTCCTCTGCTGTTCCCCTCCACCCCTGCAAGACATCATTTCTTTTGTTTGAATCATTTATTACCAGCCCCTGAACTGGTCTCCCACCCCTGCCTGTCAAGCATTTGTTCTCGACACAACAGCCAGAGTGATCCTTTAAAAATGCTTCTTCCTTGTACTTGTCCCCACCCAACATAATCTACGTTCATTTGTTTGTCACATTAAATTGTCTCCTTGCATTAGAACGTAAGCTCCAGGAGAGTATTGCTCTGTTCACTGCTGTCTTGGCAGCATCTAGAATACTCCTTGCCCTGTGGTAGGTTTTCAGTAGTTATTTGTCTAAGAAATAAGTGAATAAACACAACATCTTCTTCAGTCCTCACAATGACTCTCTGAGTGATTAAGTAACTTGACCGAATTCACTGAACTATTAAGTAGCAGATTCAGGATTTGAATTGTCTTTGGAGTCCAAAGTTATAGGTCTTAATGCTCTGGTAGACCATTCCTCATCTGTGTTTATTCCCAGCCTGCTTGGGCCCAAAGAGGATACTTCCCTAGGATCAGAAATGAAGGATGTAAATCTCTATTTATGGAGCTTTATTTTGTTTACTGGCAGGATACATTTCACAAGCCTGTGGTTGGTGTCTCCACTGGGTGGGATCCACCTCGCTCTTTAGCTACTGGTATTTCCACAGTAGACTCCTCTGGTTTCTAAATGGGCCACTCCCTCTGAGGGCCCTGTGTGGCAGAGACCTTGGATGTTATGAGTATGCAGTCCTGTGGGCTGCCAGGGCAGAGGGCATTCCTAATTCCATATCCGTGTCCCTGGTGCACAGCTCAAGTTGTAGATAAAGCTGCTCAGGTCCTAAGGAATTCAGCTCAATGACCTCCAGACCTCAGGACGTGGGTGTCTAGATTGCCTCCCTGGAAAAGAATCTCAGCAGAAGAATTTTTATTTGAGGGCAAAGTAAATGTTTTATAAATTCAGGCTGACGTGTGTGAGAATGATTCTCCATTGGAGGGTTTCAGCTTTTCAACAGAGGCACAATTTGTCAATTTTGGTTTTACTTTTACAAGCACTATCTTTTCCGAAGTCTAAATTTGTGTGAGCACGAATGTACTAATGAAACATGACATTTTCCTCTATGAAATGCACCTTCTCCGGGGAAGGGTTTTAAAAGAGTTCATAAAACTTCTCATGGCATTTGGGAAAGCACATCATTATATCTGTAGATGTTTGGAGGCAGGACTGAAGCCCTCGTGGTGGAAAAGTACTCTGAGTAATTTAAACTATTAACATCAGAAGTCTAAACAGAATACAGAATTAGACAGGAGAAGTGAAGGGATACAAACTCCCCACCCCCTTTCCAGATTCTGATAATGGACTGGCTTGCGAGTATAAGAAATTCCCATTATGGCAATAATCACAATTTAATTTTCAGGTTGACACAAACTTGACTCAGTTTTATCGGAAGCAGCCCAAAAGAACAATCTGTCTTTTAAACATCTGAGCCTGTAGATTGAGTCAAAATCCAAACCTCATGGTGTTCTTGAATCTTCATGTAATAGAAAATTGGCAATATTAATACTAATGTTTTTTGCTGTTAGCCTCCAAATTGCTTATTATCCAACTCTTTCTAAGGCTGAGGAGAAGGCTTTCCTAAGAAAAAAGAAAAATGTGGGGAGAACAGTTACATTTCAAAGCATTTTTGAAGAGCTGGAATCTTGAAAGGAGAAACTAATTAATAAAAAAGTCCTGTTAAAAGCGGGATTACTTTTGGAGAGCTAAGAATACATGCAGTTTAAAGTATTTTTAACAAAAGGCATTGTTGTAAGGTTTCTCTATCTGTCTGAAAGTGATTGAAGAGTATCCAGAAAAATCCCAAAGGCGGTGTTAGTCCATGGGGTTATAAGATAGCAAAAAAAAAAAAAAAAAAAAAAAAAAAAAAAAAAAAAATGTAAACCTCGTTTTATTCATACGAATTTCAGTGTTAGAATATCTTTCAGACATCCTTAGGAGAAGATACTTCTTGGAAAACAAAGAAGATGAAAGGATATTGATGCCTTCCCCTATTATTGTATTTTGCTGTGGTCTCTACCTGCCTCATATACTGTGGACAAGTAGACATTAAACATGATGATTAATCCATTCATACATTTGAGGGACCCCCCATTCCCCTGGGGCCTGGTCATGGAATCTGGGCCTGGAAGGGGTTGTGTCTGGATGGGGAAGTCACCACGGGTGGCTGGGGCTTCAGCCATCCCAGCTGGTCCCAGAGCCTGTCAGATTTCCTGGGGCTTACTCTGGGGTTTTGCCAGGCCTTGAGGCCAGACAGCAGGGCTCCCCACTGTGGAAGCTGTTGGCAAATGTGGGTGGCTCCTTCCGCCCCTCTGCTGCCAGTTGAGATGCTCACTGAGATTCACTTAGATCAGGAGTGTCTTTTCACTGACACCCCCACTCAATTTTTGTGTATTTCTTGTTTTTATGCATTCCCAGTCCCAGCCAGTTTAGGGTGAGGGTGATGGGCTTCTTTTGCAAACCAGCCTCTAAGGGTCACGTCTCAGGTCCTGGGGATGAACGTGACAAAGGGCTCTCTCTTGGCCCAGCAAAGGAGGTAGCTGAGACCCTCTTCTTCCTGTCACCAGGCTCTGCACAGGGCTGGACACTGACAGCAAACAGCTCTAATGTTGATACAACAAATCATCTCATGTGATCTTTAGCAACACCCCTGTGGGGCAATGGCATTAGCCTTCTTCAGATGGAAACACGGGATGGAGAGGTGAGCAACTTACCTGAGGTCCAGCATGAGCAGGAGGCCCGGTCTTTTCTGACCCACATGCTGTTACCGCCATCTGGGTTTCAGGGAATGAGAGGCTTTAGAATGGTGACTTCTGCTCACTCCTTCACGTAGTGATTGGGAGACGCTGACACAAATAACACCTCTGAGTGTGTGTCAATTTAAAATCATCCTTTTTCCATTTTAAATTATTCTATGTTGCTCTTTTCATTCTAAGCCCTTTGTCACATTAGAGCTTTTGTGCAAGCGGTTCCTTCTGCTCTAATGCTTTTCCTTTAGAATTCATGGAAAGAACCTGCTAATCATTCATTGCTTGGAGAGGCTTTCCTGGACCCCCTAGTCGGACCTACTCCCCCAGGTACCGTCACATCCCTGTTTGATTTTTTTCATAGGACTCACAGCCTGATTTTTTAAAAAACATGTTTTAATGTGTATTTATTTTTGAGAGAGAGAGAGAGAGAGAGAGAGAGAGTGAGTGAGTGCATGAGTGGGAGATGGGCAGAGAAAGAGGGAGACACAGAATCTGAAGCAGGTTCCAGGCTCCCAGCTGTCAACACAGAGCCTAACGCGGGGCTCAAAATCCCAAACCGTGAAACCGTGACCTGAGCTGAAGTTGGACACTTAACCGACCAAGCCACCCAGGCGCCCCTCGCAGCCTGAGTTTTAGGTTTGCGGCCTCATTGTCTGTGTCAGACCAGAACGCAGCCTCCAGAAGGGCTTGCTCACTGCAGTAAGCCAGCTACCTAGACTAGTGCCTGAAACATGCCACGGGCTCGATAAATGTGTATTGACTAGATTTCTTGGCTAAATTAATGAATATGTGATTCTAATGAGAAATCCACCAGCTCACGTCCAGAAGAATATTCCCTTTTCTCCCCTGATGCCTATGAGCACGTTCCCTGTTCTTTACCCACACGACTCATGTAATTTCTCTAAGTGTGTTCAGGTTGCACTTGTTGAGCACCGTGTGCCAGACTTGGCATTCTGGTGTATACCATCTGTGACCTCCAGGCAGCTGAAGGAGAAAGGTCTCTGCTATTTCACACCCATGAGGCTCCTTGGTCTTTACTGCTTCCTTCTCCATGTGTTTTGTCAAGATTTCTCTTGTCTTAATGGGATCTGTATTAATAGAGTTTTGCTCTCCTTATTTATTGCAGTATATGCAGGACTTTTTCCTTACTTTATGTATGAGGTGGGTCCTTACGGTTGCCAGTGGTAGTAGAAATGATAACACTATGGCACCCTTTTATCTGAAGGCCAGAACTGCAGTGACCTCCACCATTAAAAAGATAGCTGAAAGCTTTGAAGTGCGCGAGGGAAAATATCTCATGGAGGACAAATTATCGTTATGCAGCTGATTCATTTACTTAGTGGCAAGGCAGAACATTCCTGAGTTATCAGGACAGTGTGTGTGCTGGAAGGTAGTAGGATAGAAGCAGGAGTCCATGGACATCAATGTGCAAGCCTTTCACTCACAGAGACAGCTGGAAGGCCCTCACAGTAGAGCCACCGGGAGCTCTGGGGCCATGACCACCCATCCCCCAACAACATCCATCCGTTGTTGCTGTATCACTGTCTTGCACTGTTATTACTGCTATAGTGATTATAAAAGTTTTATTAGGTTCCTAACGCTGTTATTGAGACAAAAGCAAGAACTGCATGGTAGAAAAATTATAGTGAAAGCACAAATAGACCAGAAAGTTCTGGCACGGAGAGGAACTTGGGAGTTTGAATCTCACCCACCCTGTTTTGTTACTGCCTTTGTCCCTCTCTTCCAGCCCTTATCAAACTTGGCCTTGAATTACGGCCCCTTTTACTTATATCTTCCTCTCTTACTAGATTGCAAGTCCTGGAGGCAGAGAGGATGTTTTATTTATTTCCTGGCCATAGCTCTGTGCACATAATAGGCCTTAGATAAGCATTTGTTGATTTGCATGGAATTAAAGTTTGGTATCTGGAAAAGTCACTTAAATTGGAGAATTCAGCGTGGAGGTTGATGAGTTGAATTTGAATTCCCAGTGGCTGATGGACCTCTTGAGATGTCAAATTAAGGGCCTCCGTTGGTTGATCAGGTGATCTTGGTGACTTGAGTTGAAGAGGCTCAAGTGGCAGGAATGCTGAGAAGCTGTGCTAATTTTAGAGGAGGAAACCCAGCTGTGTGCAGACACTAGGGTGGCTGAGGTGGGAGGAGACACCCCAACCATGGGAGGGACCCCTGGTTGCACGAACAGTCCAGGACTGCTTAGCTGCCCAGTGCCTTGTTGAGCCTCCTGAAGCACACACAGAAGATGCTGGAGGGACCCCTCCACTGCCTCCCCCCCCACCCCTGCCCACTGCCCCACGCTTATGGCCAGGCTGGTAGGGTCTGCTCTGAGCCCGTTCTGCCAGACACCTTCAGACGGGAGGCAGAAGCCCGGCTCTCCTCCACTCTGCCTAGATGCTTTGCCTAAGCAGCATTCTCTGCTGGGTGCATAGCTGAGTTCTGTGGCAAGAGGGAGGGAATGTGGCACATCGTACCTTTCTCTTATGTTCTCTCTCCTGGAACTGACACACATTGCTTCCACCTGAGCATTTATTTATGTATTCTTATTTTTATTGTTTATTTTTGAAGGAGAGAGAGCATGAGCAGCGGAAGGGCAGAGAGAGAGGGAGACAGAATCTGAAGCTGGCTCCAGGTTCTGAGCTTTCACCCCAGAGACCGATGTCAAGCTCGAACTCACAAACCATGAGATCATGACCTGAGCCAAGGTCAGATGCTTGATTGAGCCACCCAGGCACCCCTCCACCTGAGTTTTGTTGTCCAAATCAGGTCCCAAGATTTCAGTCCCACGAAGTGCTTAGAAAGAGGATGGGAACAGGAAAACAGATGGCTAAAAAGCCATTTGCAATACCTGTATGAGCTTAGATAGCTATGAAACTTGCTCTAAACCTTAGTGTTATCTGTGTTAGTATTTTAGTCTTCCCTAAAATAGGGATAATAACAGCACCCATCTCCTAGGTTGTTGTGAGGACTTCAAAAGATGATGCATGTGTATCAGTAACCTAGTGCTGTGTAACAAACAGTGGTGGCTTAAACAAGCATTTATTTAGCTCACAGTTTGACAATCCAGACAGGGTTCATCTAGACAGTTTTTCAGGTCTTAGTCTGACTGTCTCCAGTTTGTGTGATTAACTGTAGGTCATCCTGGTGACTGTTTCTGGAGGTTGTCTGACTGTCAGCTGGGGGTCCCCAGCCATCTTTCATGAGGTATTTCATTCTTCAGCAGGCTAGCCCAGGTTTATTTTCCTGGTGCATTCAGGCAACCAAGAAAGAGAGCAAAAGAAAAGAAGGAGTCTTGAAGCCAAGGCTTGGAACTAGCACACCAATCACGTCTTCTACATCTTATCAGCCAGCAGTGCACGTTCACAAAATTGACCCAGAATGGAAGGGTGTGGATATGGGTGCCACATCTTGGACAGAGCTGTAAACCCACACTAAAAAGCTTGTGGAGACAGAGTTGGGGCCATTCGTGCAATCAGTCTACCAAAGTCTGCCCTCTGGTCAAAATTACTCACATCCTTTTTACATGCAAAATAGACTCATTCCCTTTGTTATCTAGTTAGGTCATAATGCTCAAAATCCAGGATCTTATAATCTACATAAACCCCAGATACTGCACTTAAAATATGGAGACCTAATGAACAAAAAAGACAAGTGATCTTTCTCTCACATCCCCAATGTACAGTGATAGAACAGGGACAGCATAACAGGATGGCATAATGGCCATTAATGTTCCCATTCAAAACAGAGTAGCTACTAACCCACAATCATTCTGAAATCCTTCTGGGCAGTAAAGTTGCCTGGGTTCTCCAATCTGGGGCAGGGAGTGTTCCTTGATTTGGCCATGATTCTTTGCTCTGTGAAAATGTTGCCCCAGTTCATTGTTTTCCATAGTTCTTGGCTTTACCATTTGGACCCATGGCTATGCTCTCTGAGGCATGCTTTCTTTTCTATCACACTCCAAAAAGGTCTGTGTTGGTAGCTCAGAAGTTTCCTTAGCCTGTGTCCTGGGCAGTGAAGGTCAGGGATACAGAAGACTTTTTGCGTTTGGAATAGCCTTACTTCCTATTGGCCCAGGCTCACAGCACTTTAGTGGTACAGCTCATGTTAACAACATTATGGAGTATCTATATATTTTATGATAGCAATCTTCACACTGAAGAGCCACACTCATAATTATCTCAGTGTATACCTCTCTTTCTAGAGTTACTGCTGTGTTGAGATTAGGCTTCTGTAGGATCTTGCTGTTAAGCTTCCTAGAGCCCATTTTTTCATCTGGAAAACTCTACTGGGATGTGTGCTTATTCTTTCGCATGTTGTAACAAAAGATCTTATAGCTGCACACTGATTTGACCTATGGCCCCAAGCTTCATTATTTTTAATGGCTTTATTGAGGAACACTTGACATACAGTAAAGTGCACATATTTAAAAACGTAAGTTTTGACATATGTGTATGCCTGTGACATCATTACACCAATGACGATAATGAATGTATGCATGATACCCAAAAACTTTTTTGGGGACCATTTGTATTACCTTCCTGTCCACCCCCTGCCCCATCCTATGCAAATACTTTCTGCTCTCTGCCATTGAGGTTTGTGTTGAGCAAATAGCATACAGTTGCATTTCCTAGGCTTTTCATTTCAAACAGAATCATATAGTTCATAGAACTTTTTGTTTTGTTTAGATTCTTTTGCTTTAGCATATTCATTTCGGGATCATCCATATTGCTGCATTTATCAATACTTTATTCCTTTTTATTGCTGAATGGTATTCCATTGCATGGATATAGCAAAATTTGTTCATTCGATCAACTATTGACAAATATTTTGGTTGGGTCCAGGTTGGGACCATTACCTATAGAGCTGCAGTGAATATTGAAGTACAAGTCTTTTATTTCTCCTGGCTAAATGCCTAGGAGTGGTGTGGCTAGGACACGTGATAGGTATATTTTTTAATTTCTTTGTTTTTGATTTTTAGAGAGATAGTGCACCAGCATATGTACAAGTGGAGGAGGGACAGAGGGAGGGAGAAAGAGAATCTTAAGCAGGCTCCATGTTGTCAATGTGGAGCCTGATGCAGGGATTGATTCCATGACCCTGGAGTCATGACCTGAGCTGAAATCAAGAGTCAGATGTTTAACTGACTGAGCCACTCAGACACCCCTGAATTTTTAAAAAACTTCCAAACTTCCAGCTCTTTTTCCAAAAGAGCTGTATAAGTTAACATTTTTCACTGTAGCTAAGAGTTCCAGTGGCTCTCCATCCTCCCTGGCCCTCAGTATGGCAGTCTTGTAAATTATAGTCATGCTACACGTGTGTAATGTATCTCACTGTGGTTTTCATTTGCATTTCCCTAATGGCTAAAGATGTTGAATATTTTTTTCAAATGCTTAATTGCCATCCCTGTATCGTCTTCCAGATGATGTCGGGTCAGATTTGTGCCCATTTTAAAGTTAAATTGTTTGAGAGTTTGTACTGAGCATTCTTTATATATTGTGGATACAAGTTCTTTATAAGATACATGATTTCCATGTTCCCTCCCAGTCTGTGACTTGTCTTTTAATAGTGTTTTAGAAGAACAGAAACTCTTAATTTTGAAGGAATCCAATTTTTGTCAATTTGTTCTTTTAAGAGTCATATGTTTACCATTGTATCTATGATCTTTACCCAAGGTCATGGAGGTTTTGTGCTGTGATTTCTACTAGAAATTTTGTAGCTTTAGGTTTTATATTTATAGGTCTGCTATGCACCTGGCTTAAATTTTTCTGTACGGTACAAAGTATGGACCAAAGTTCTTTTTATTTTTATTGGTTGAATAATGTCACGTGATATCCAATTGCTCGATTTCATTTGCACACAGACTACCCCTCCCCCGATGAATTGCTTTTGCACTATTGTCAAAAATCAATTCACTGGCAAGAGCACTTCTTGACAAGGACTTCTGGAGATCTACTCCTCCACAAAAGCCATGAGAATGTTGGTAAAAATTGTCAAAATTAACTCTTTCTGAACTCTGGAAAGCAGCCAAAGGCTTGGAGCGATATGAGGCGTATTTATTAAAGAAGAACAGCCAAATCTCAGTAAATAATAGCCTTTGCTGCATTTTAACTTACTCTATCCCCATTTCCTTCTTCTTCTGTTTCCATCCCAACCCTCAGAAGCAGGACTGAAGCCCTAGCTTCAGTTTCTAGGGACCTTAGATGGAGACTGGGTGCCTGGCCGAAGAGAGCACCCAGGTCCTTCCTCCATACTTGGGCACCTTGGGGCTGTATGTTTAGCTGGAACACAGGGACCTTGTGGGCTGAGGCAGGGAGGGGGCCTGAGAGTGGGCTGGACCTAGGTCTTGTGCAACTAGATATATCAGGCCCGTAAGTGAGCCTTTATCAGGGAGGTGAATGGGAAGCTTTTTTTGACTGTTAACTGAGAGCAGAGAAGCTCAGCCCAGTACTTCAGAGTCCCTCTGTGTGTAATGGGGAGATCAGCCTGGGCATGGAGTGGATGGGGTTCTAGTCCCAGGAATACCTAGGCTTTCTCTGACACAGGCTGGTGAAATCAGATCCTCAGAATTATTGCTTGATCTGGAGATGATCTCTTTTGGACTTGTCTTGGTATTGTCAAAGTGTGAGGGTGGGTACTTGAGATAACACAATAACAGGAACCTTTACATCTTCCCGAGGCCCTGTAGGAACCCGGCTGAAGAGAGGCAGGGGGACCAAGTGGGTCCTCCTCTGTGCCCCAGGCTGGAGCTGCTCAGAGGGCAAGACATGCTGCAGCCCTTCCTGATGCCATGCCACTGCAGACTGTCACATCCCTCCTGTGAAATCACAAAAGCATAGTCCTCCTGAGTACTTTGGTTTTCAGTAGAAACAGGCCAGGGCTGTGAAGAAGACCTCAGAGAGGATGAGAATCTTGGGTGCAGGTTGGCTGCCTAGAGCCTCACTTCCCATACTCAGCCTCTGATTTGGGGCCCCCTCCTGCCTCCCCCAACACTTGCTAGAAAGAACCAAGTGGCCAACCCTCCTCCCCAGGAATGGGTATTTAGAAGAGGAGCCAGAGAAGGGTCAGCAGTGTCTAGCCCTAGGGGGTGACCTTAGGCTATTGAAGAAGCCCTTTCAGAAAAGAGATTTTTTTTGGTGCTCTTTAAATCCTATCAGGAAAGCATCCAGTTATGCCACCTATATGACTCTCTAATTATTAAAATATCCTGAATTGTGATGCTAATAGCAAATTTGTTAAATGGAAATGAATTCTTAATGTCATAATTTGTCTTGCTTTTCATCTGATTCATTTTCTTTCTAGATGTCATTTCCTAAGAGCGAATGAAACTTGGAAATATTTCTTGCCCTTTCTGTTGGAAACATTTAGTAAGACTTCATTCCATCTTGGAATTTAGGGGGTCTTTTCTGAGGGCAGCCTGCCTGATGGGCTCGTGCTCATTTGTTTTGGTGTCAGCTGACGCCACCCCCAACAGTCACAGCCTCATCTCCAGCGTGATGATGCCATAGGCAGAGCTGGATGTCAGCCAAGAGGGGACCCAAGCGTCCCCAGGCCCATCCGGTCTTCAGTTGCTCATGAGGCCATGTTAGCCAGACCTGTATGTTAGAAGGGCTTGCACAGCCCTAGCCACTCAGGCCTTTCCTGCATGTTTTGGCAGGTCCCTGGGCGTACCTCATGGACTTCCAGACCGGTTCACGCCTGCAGCTTGCTGAGCCTGAAGGAGACAGAGTTGTGTGGCATTTACAGCAGAGGAGAGAAGCTGCTTCTGTCTTCTTCATGCACCCGTCTGCAGGAACAGGTGTGCCAGCACTTAGTGAAACAAATCTACATCTTTAGTTACAGCCCTCTCCTGGTCAGACAAAGGAGTTGGAGAAGGGTCTGATTTCCATGGTATCCACACGTCTCTATACAGAATCACTTCTACCCTCTGACACTTGCAGCTCTTTGTTCCCACAGGATAAGTGGCCTTGCAGGGAGTCCCTCAGTCCCTGATGTGACAGGCTTGTGCTGATCCCTCCCCCAATGAATGAAGGTGCCTGCAGTGACTGACCCTGTGCAGTGAGCCCGGCTCAGGAGCAAATTCCATGATGTAGCACTCAGCCCATAAATACATTCACATGTTGAAAATATTCCTTAAAGTTAGATCAAGTTAGGACAGCTTTGCCTAGTGCTGACACACGGAGCCTCTTGGCCACTCACTGGTTCACTCAACACAAATATGAAAGTGAGATGAGCTGTCAGGCATGAAAGGTAAAATGAGGCCCTGATTAATCTGGACATATTGATTCACAACTGAATAGAATTTTGTTCATTCATTCAACAAATATTTATTAAGTATCTACTGTGTTACAGGCACTCTTCTAAGTGAGTACACATAGAAGTGAGCAAAAAAGATAAAAATCTCTGCCCTCCCCTGTGTGTGGGGAGGTTATATTCTAGAAGGAAAAATAAGAAACATGTCCAATATAAAGCGTGTCAGATGATGATGGGTAATATGAAGAAAGATGCAGCGGGGAAGGGAGGAGGGCTGGGAACCAGGATGTTGGACCTAGAAGTAGTCAGGATGACATTGGAACAGAGACGTTGTGAGGAAAGAGAACCTTGCAGATACCTGGGCAAGAGTGCTCCAAGCAGAGGAACAGCCAGTGCAAACGTCCTGAGGTGGAAATAGGCCTGGTGAGCTGGAGGAGCAAACTTGCTCATTTGAGCTGAGTTGAGGAGACCTATAGGGGATGAGGTTGTAGAGAATTTTATGGGCCATTTTAAGGACTTTGCTTTGATGCTGGGTGACGTCAGAAGCCATAGGAGGTTTAGAGCACTGAGGAGACATGATCCTCTCTATGTTTTAATAGGACCATTCTGGCTGTGGTGTTAAAATGAGACTGTAGGAGGACAAGGTCAGACTCAGGGAGAAAGAAGTCCATCACAAAAATTTAGGCAGGTGATGATGGTGGCTTGGACTAGGGTAATAATGATGGAAGTGGTAACAAAAGGTTACATTCTGGACATATTTTTGAAGGTAGAGCCCACAGAGCTTACCTGATGGGTTGAAAGTGGAATGTGAGAGTAAGAGCAGAATCAAGGGTGACTGCAAGGCTTTTGCCCTGAGAAACCAGAATCACAGTGCTGCCCTTCACTGAGATGGAGGAGTGGGGGGAGGAGCAGGGTTGCAGCCCCTCAGGAACTAGGTTTTGGACATGCTTAGTTTGCAATGCCTAGGAGATAACCTAGCACAGATACTAAATAGGCAATTGGCTGTGTCAGTGGAGAACTCAGGGGTGGAGATGGGCATTTGGGAATCTTTAGCACTTTGATGGTCTTCATGGCCAGGGACCACAATAGATTAGAATTCAGATCCCAGGGAAATAATGATTTTTTAAAAATACAATTCTACCCATGTTTTCAGCAAGGAAAGGGAAGCACTAAAGAAATGCTTTTCAGGAGTGCCTGGGTGGCTCGGTCAGTTAAGCGTCTGACTCGTGGTTTTGGCTCAGGTCATGATGTCATGGTGTGTGGGATCCAGCTTTGAGTTAGGCTCTGCGCTGACAGCACTAAGCCTGCTTGGGATTCTCTCTCTCCCTCTCTCCCTGCCCCTCCCAACTCGTGCTGAGACTCGTGTCTCTCAAAATAAATAAGTAAAACTTAAAAAAAAAAAAAGAAATGGTTTTCAGGATGGGAACAACTCTCTTAAATTGTGTTCTGTTTCTTTGTTCAGCTGTGTGTTTTCATTCTGAATACAAGAGAAAAAAGTTTTCACTGTTAGGGAAAGGAGATTAGCATGGAATTGCTTCAAAATCCAATTCAAACTGTGATCCCCACCTGAGGTGTTTCAGAGAGGAGAACAGCCCAGGAAAACAGGGCATTGCAGGAGAAGGCTCTTCTGTGCAGGTACGAAAGGGGGAAATGGTGCTTAGAGCTACCAGGTTCTGGAAATAACTTTTTTTTTTTCTCAAACTGAACAGTTGAGAAGAAGCTTTTAACATTTTAAATATCCCTTAACCATGGATATTTATTTCTGTGAAGTAATTTACATATAATTATAATACCTACAGGTTTTAAGGGGAAAATACATCTTATTCTGAGCTATAGAAATAGAGTGTTGGAGGCTTTTCAGGGAATAGAGAACAATAAAATAGAAGGGAAAATGTCAGAGTTCACTTTCTTTTATAATTCATTATTTTGAAGGCTCCCAAATACATTTTTTAAAAGTAGTTATGGGGACACAAGTCTATATTTTCCATCAATTTCCTAATTAAACAGGATTTGGAAAGAAAAGTGTTTTGCTCGCTGATAGGATTCTTTACATTGAAGATACTATAACGTGAGTTTTATAATAGTGTAATATAATATCTGAGCAGCTTGACTGGTTCGCTTGCAGATAAGATTCTGCTGCATCTTACAAGCTATTCCTTTAGTGATTTATCTTTTTTTTTAATTGGTGAGAAATACAACATGTAGAATGGTTTCTTATAAAACCAAACATAGTCTTGCCATATAATCCAGCAACCACACTCCTTAGTAGTTGCCCAAAGGAGTTGAAAACTTATGTCCACACAAAAATATGCACACAAATGTTTACAGAAGCTTTATCCAGAATTAGTAAAATGTGAATGAAAGAAACCAAGATGTCCTTCAGCAGGTGAATGAATATGTAAACCATGGTACGTCCAGGCAACAGAAGATTACTCAGCACTAAAAAGAAATGAACTATCGGGCCATAAAAAGACACCGAGGAATCTGAAATACATATTACTGAAATATGAAAAGATTACACCTGCATGATCCCAACTACATGACATTCTAAAAAAGGCAAAACTATAGATCATTGGCTGCCAGGAGCAGGGGGGAAACCAGTAAGTGGAACACAGAGGATTTTTAAGGGCAATGAGAATACTTTGTGTGATACCATAATGATGGATATAGTCACCATACATTTGTCAAAACTCATAGGATGTACAACATCAAGAGTGAGCCCTAATGTGAGCTGTGCACTTGGGGTGATCATGATGTATCAATGTGGGTTCATCAATTGTAACAAAGGTACTTCTTTGATGGGGGGTGTTGATAATGGGGGAGATGATGCATGTGCGGGGGCAGGGGGTATATGGGAAATTTCTATCTTCCCTTCACTTTGGCTCTGAACCTAAAACTGTCATGAAAAAATAAAGTCTTAAAAAAAAGGGACGGAAGGGAGAAGAAAGGAAGGAGTGAAGAGAAGAAGAGAAGGAAGGAGGAATTCTTTATTCCTTCTCCTCTTCCTGCTATGACAAGATAAAAGGGGATAGGGTTGATTTCTGAGTCACCATGAAATGTGGCCTGACCCACCTCATTGGAACCCTGATGTGAATGAGAAATAAATTTTGTTGGGTTCAGCCACTGAGATTTAAGAGTTTAGGTATTATTGCAGCATAGCAGAGCCTATCCTAACTAATACAATTCTTTTCTCAAAACTATTCTCACACTTTGTGGAGTCTTAGGCAGTGGTGTGGTCTGGTTCCAAGAGAGCATATGCTTCAGAGAGGTGCCTCCTATGACTCCGTTTGGGCCATCACAGCACTGTTGGTGGCAAGATTTCCTGAGTGGTAGTTACCACATGGGTGTTAGAGTCAGCCTCTTCGCTCTGGCCAGGTGGGTGCATGGATATGCTGATGAGATTCAGTTTTCATCCTTTGCATGGAATTGAAGTGGTCTCAATCCCTAATCAAGGAGACATGATCTTCCGTAGAAAGAACAACATCTCATACAAAATTGTGTGTTTTGGGCCATCTTTCATCTACCCTTGAAGTGATTCATGACTCTCTAAGCTAATAAAACACCTTGCTGAAATAAAACGATCTGTCCAAGCAAATAAAAACTCTGACAGAGTTACTGGATGGCATTTCCTAGGGAGCTATAACTATGATAGCTAGTTCATTGAGAACTAAGTAGAAAACCCAAACACTGACAAAGCTGCAAAGGAGAAATGGATCCCCACTGGGGGGAGTCTGTGCCAGGAAGCACTCTGAGGTCATAAAATATATGGACTCTCAGTGTGAGAGGACTTCAAGCAGGCACCCGGGCTGGCTTCTTGCCTTGGGCATGCCACAGCCATTATTCACCAGGCTTCACATGTTTACAGAGCATTCCTTTTGCATCCACCTCGTGCCAGGCTCTGTGGGGCCGAGGGAACAGAGGAGGCTGTATCTCTCTTAACAGGATGCCTGTAGATCTGCTGGGGAGGTGACATTTATTTGGAGACACAATGAACCACAGAAGGGTTAATGGGCTCAGCAAAGCAGAGACATACTAATGAAGTTAAAAAATTAAAAGGGAGCTGCACTTCAATGAAAAGATCAGGGTCACCCACCTCCAGTGTCCTCATTGTCAGTATCATCTTCTCGGAGTGGAATGGGGGACCCTTGATTGGGACCCCTTACAGATTCTCAACAGATGGTCATTTGATCTATGCTCACATATTTCCAGTGTCTGGGAACTTATTACCTGTCAAAGCAGGTGTGTTGGACAATTCTTTATATTGAGTTGAAAACTGCTTTCATCTAACTTCTACCTACAGATATAAGACCTGCCCTCAGGATTAATATAGTGCGAGTCTAATCTATTTCCCACACAACAGTCCTGCAGATATTTGCTCCCAGCAGGCCATGTCTCCCCACGCATACACATGACTCCACACACCTTCTCTCTGGGCTGAGCTCCCAGCTTTATTCAGAAATGCAACCTGGCTTCCAGACCCCTCAGCTCTGATGGCCTCTCTGGCTTGTGTGGGCTGTTAGAGGCCCTGGTGGGAGTACTGCTGCTTACATTTACCTTGGTTGCCCTGCTGACTCTCGCCCACAGCAGGTGCTAGAGTACTTGAGGCTTGAACAGTTTTACTGCTTAAACTTCTCTGTTGCAGAGTGAAGCTCCTGGCAAACTCCCCTTTCTGAACTAACTCCTCCATTGTTCAAGCACGACAGAAAGGCAGGCCATGCTATTAACACCACCTGTGTGACAGCTAAGCCCACTTTCCTCCTGCCAGTAATACAGCTAAGGCCTATGTTAACATTTCTGTTCTCAAGTGAGGAAAGCTGTTCTCTTGGCCCAATGGAAGGGTATTGGTGAAGGATATTGATATCTTTTTTTTTTTCATTTACTTACTTATTTTGAGAGAGGTGGGGAGAGAGAACAAAAGAAAGAGAGAGAATCCCAAGGAAGCTCCACTGTCATGGAGCCTGAACCCACGAACTGTGAGATCATGACCTGAGCAGAAACCAAGTCAGACGCTTAACCAACTGGGCCATGCAGGCGCCCCAAGGATATCAATATCTTAAAAAATATTTTTTTAATAGTTTAAGTCTCACAAGAATTTGTAAAACTAATGCATAGATCTCACATGCATCCTTCATGCAGCTTCCTCCAGTGATAATTATGCTACCATTCTGCAATGTCAAAACCAGAAAAATGGTATTGGCATTTATAACTCAGTTACAGACCTTCCCGGGATTTTACCGGCAATCCTGTATGTGTGCGCGCGCGTGTGTGTGTGTGTGTAGTTCTGTGATGTTTTATCACATGTGTAGATTGAATAACTTACCACAACCAGGCACAACACTGTTCCGCACACCAAAGAAGCTCTCACATTACCCCCTAGAAGTCACATCCTTCCCCTAACCCTAACCCCTGGAAACCTCTGATCTGGTCTCTATCACCATAATTCTGTCACTTTGAGAGTGCTATGTCAGTGAAATCATAGGGTATGTAAGCCTTTGAGATTGGCTTTTTTTCCCTACTCAGCATAATGCCCATGGGTATCTTTTGCTTACATGTACTCATGATCATAAAGAATTGTCTGGTTTCATATTCTTGTTTTGCACAATGTGACAAGGCCGCCTCAGTGTGTACAGTTAAATAAATAAGCCATTGAGTTGAGAGTGGGAGAGTGCCTCATGCCCCCACAGCCGGTACCTTGAGCATTGGTAGCATGAGCTGGGTGATCCCATGAGGCTCTCCTGGCTGGGCCTTGCAGGGCTCCCCTGGGCTCTGGGACAGTGAATGACATAACCCAAACTTCTGCCTCTCTCTACTGTCTCTGTCCTTTAAAACGGTAACGGTGTTCATGGCCCGAACATTTCAGTATTTTAAAAAGGCAGGCATAAAAATCAAGAGTAATTAAACTTGTCAACCTATACGTTTTTTTCAGGGAAGCATTTTAGCAGGGACAATGGGCTGTCATATTTCTAACTCCATGGTACATGCCCTCAAAGGGGGTCTGTATTCTAAAATTGTCTGATCTAGAGAAAAGTTGTACAAATTCAGTTTCTAACCTGACTTTGTTAAACTCAGAAGTGATTAGCCTTGGAGTAAAAATACACAAAACGATTTAGCAAATAATAATATCACTGCTGAGTGTTCCCAGTGTAGATGAAAAAGTAAGGTGTGTAAAAATTGAGGATTAGATAGAAAAGAGAAATGCTCATGTTTTAGGAATGTAAATAATTGTTTAGTGAGCTTATCTGTTTACAGCATTGCACTCTACGAAGAATTTGTTTTTCCCCACCTTTTGAGAAATCTGGCAAGTTTAATGGAATGCAAATTTTCTAAAGCAATCCTCAAAAAGTACATATTTCTTGGCTATAGATCAGCTAATGTGTTTCATAGGTGAATCAAAGTAAAAATCAAGGCATTTTATAGATATGATCAAACATATGTATATGATCAAACAAACAACATAGATTCTGGAGATACAATTATTTTTTAAATTCAACAAACATTTACTGAATGCCTACTTTGTGAAATGCCTGTCTGCTAGGCATCCAATAAATATTTGTTGAACAAATGAATGAATACACAAGGACAAGTTAATAAGAATGCGACTAGATATCTTGGATTTTTAAATGAGGCAAGCGATGGCAACTTCAGGATAACACAGGAGTCCTTAAAGAATGTGTTGTGATCCGCATACTTAATCACAAAGTTATCTTTATGAACTAGAGCTTTTTGTATTTTGTTTAAACCGATTTTAAGAAAATGATTAGTAAGTAGTATGGGTTAGGTGTTCGGAATCCACTGGAAGCCACTTTGCATGCTTTCTCACCAGAGAAAACAGTGATGCTACCTCTTTTGTTGGTATATCCAAGTTGGGCTTGAATAATAGTGCTAACTTCAGGGGTGTTCCCCAGGTCACAGTGACAGTAAAGGATGAAATCAGGGTTTGCATACAGGTGCTAGTCTCCAAAGCAGCATCTCATACCCTCCTGTACCATTCCTATTCTTTTCTGCTCCTGTTTGTTCAGTGACGCCAGTGTGGATTGCATTTCAGGTGGGCCTCAATGGATTTGCTGTAGCCCCTCGGAAACAATAATAGCTCCTTCTTTTTCATCAAAGATTTACCCCCTCAGACTCCTCCTTTGATCAGTCTAAATTAGTGAGTGCGATTGGGGATAAAGAAAATTAAGATCGCAAGCAGGTATGGAGGCAGGTGAAGCGGAGAAGTAGGAGGGCCTCGGGACCCAAGTGGTCACATTGACATCAGTTTGCTCTTACCCACTGACACAGCCTGGGGAGATGGGACAGGGTGGGGACCTTGTGAATTTTGGGTTTGTGTACTGAGAAAATGGGCTGTTGCAAGTGGCTCTATGCCAATGCAAGTCCTGTGCCCTTGACCACACCTTGACGCACAGGATGCAGAAGACCAGTGGCCAGCAGCATGGCAGCAGTGAAGGCCAGCCTCTGCTCTTGGCACACACTGGCAAAGGAGTTCAATCCTTCCAACCTCAGCTTAGACATCACTTCATATGGAAGGATTTGCCTTGCTGGATATTCCTGAGGTGCTCTGTCTTCCCCTGCTCTCTTGTCATTACTTTTTAAACCATCTATGTTGACTGTGAGTTCTAGGAGGGCAAGGAGACCATCTGCTTGTTCACAGCTTTGTATTCAAGCATAAAAGAGGGCCTAGGGGCAACTTGGTGTCTCAGTGTGTTAAACCTCTGACTCTTGGTTCCAGCTCAGGTCATGATCTCACAGTTTGTGAGTTTGAGCCCCATATCAGTCTCTGCGCTGACAGTGTGGAGCCTGCTTGGGATTCTCTCCCTTTCCCTCTCTCTGCCCCTCCTGCATTCTGTCTCTCTCAAAATAAATAAGTAAACTTAAAACAAAAAAGAGGGCCTAGAACAGTGTAACTTCTTAGTTAATAATCATGAAATAAGCTGTAATGTTTTCCCAAGCAAGGGAAGAAATAAATGTTCTGGAGACATTTCATTTACAAGGAGCAAATGAAACCTGGAGCTTCTCTTGCTCTCTCAATTTGAACATATTGGGTATGTAGGACTCCTGGCTTTATTCCCTCAGACCCTCATTCTTTTTATGGATTTTATCTGTTTCTCTCTCTCTCTCTCTTTTTTTCACCTGTTCCTTGCTAACCTCTTGCTCCTTCATTTATTCGCTTCCTTTTACCCTTCCATCTCTCCATGTCTTTGGTTTGATTTCGTCTATTTCTCTGAAATTCTTTTTCTGGAGTATAAACATACATACTGATAGCTTAAGAAATTGATAAGGGATGAAGCTATTGTTCTTAACAACTTAGGAACAACTACTAGGACAATAACAACAAAATGTATAATTTTCACACCAGCTGAAGAAAATTACATCCACCCAGCAGAATATACACAAAGTAAAGGAGAAAAAAAGCAGGTATGTAAAATTGGAAGCATAAAAAAGGCAGAAATAAATATTATAATATTTGTAATAAATATAATATAGTCAAAATTATAATAAATGTAAATAGTTAAAACTTATTAACCAAAGTATGGACTCTCTAATTGAGTTAAAAAGATAAAATCAAGCAATATATTGCTATAAGATAGATAAAACCAAAAATATACAAAAAGGATAGAAAAATTTACCCAAAATAAGTCCAGATAAAGATTATAATATCAAAGTAATAATTTAAGACATTAGATATTACAAGGGGAAAAATAAAGGTGTTATATATTGATAAAACAAATAATATATCAAAAAATATAGTGAACATGAACATATATGTCCTATACAGTATAAAGTCAAAAAACATAAAGCAACAACTGATAGATCTAGGATGAGAATAAATCAAAAGCATAGTTGAAGATTTTAAATACATCCTCTCCAATGATAGTAGTTGAAGCATATAGAAATAGGCAAAGATAGATGATCATAGTAATGTAGTTTATCTGTCCCAGTCTATCCCCAAGAAAAAAAGTACTTTCCTATATACATGGAACAGACACAGATTACATCCTAGTCTACTTTAGTAAATGTAAAGGAATCAACATCATATACACAACACAATGTTCCTGACAATGATGTAACTAAATTGAAAAAGTCCTGTATCTCTAGACATAGGAAAAATACTGCCAAATATCGTTGGGGTATAAAAGTAATCAAAGAGAAACTATTAAATACTTAGAGGTGAATGGCAATGAAAACACCACACATCATATTTTGTGGGTCATATTCAAATTTACTTGGAAGTAAATTTATAGCTTTAAATACTGCAGATATTAGGAAAGAATACAAAAACAGAATAGGGCTTTCAACTTAGCACATTCAAGAGAGAAACAAGGTAAAACCAAATAAACAAGAAGGAAGGACCTAAATAAGAATGCAGGCAGAAATAAATAAATGTAGAGAACAAAAACAAATGGGAAATGAGCAAAACTCAAAGTGTTCTTTAGGAAGACTAATGAAATAGATAAGCCTCTGGCAAGACTGGTAGGAGAGGGAGAGGAGGAAGAAAATGTGAATAAACAAAATATAAGTGAAAGAATGTGTGTACAGCTATGTGCTAATAAATTGGATGCTCTGATGAGCTACATAATATTGCAGAAAAATGTAAAAATGCTAAAAGTGGCCTGAGATCTTAGAAGTGTAACCCTTGAAGAAACTGAAGTGGAATCTTCATCACCCTTTCCAAAAAAAGCCCTAGCTCCCAATAGTTTTACAGCTATGTTCAGTATTTCAAGGAAGAGATAATCCTAATCTTACAAAGTTGCTATAAAAAAATAGGAATAGAGAGAAAACTGTTCACATAATTTTATCCGATTATTGTGACCTTGATTCCAAAACTGGATGAAAGCAATTCAGGAAAAAGAAATTATGGGCCAATTGCACTATAAACATAGGTGTGAAAATCCTAAATATGTGAGCTAATTAGAGGTAATGGTTTAAATTGAATTTATCCAAGGAATTCTAGAAAGTTAAAGCTTTAGAAAATCTATTAATGTGATTTAATGTATTAATGGAATAAAGGAGAAAAATCGTGTCACTTTAGTAGACGCATGGGAAGAATTTGAGAAAGTTCAACATCTCTTCATGAAAAAAAAATAACATCATCTGAGAAAATCTGAATAAAAGGAAAATTTCCAATCTTAAAGGCTATCTACTAAAAACTTATTATTTTTTTAATGTATTTCTTACAGCATAGTTTGTGAAGGAGGAGTTTGAGGCAGCCCAAGAGTGTTGCTTTAGGAGAATGGATAAGAAAATGTAGTCTATACATTTATTTCTTAAAAAAACCCACTACACAATAATTGGTAAAAATAAACCAGGTTTATATGTGGTCATGCAAATAGAGCTTAGCACAGTGTTGAGGAAAGGAGAAGGAAGTAACATTTTGAATTATCACAACAAACATATATAAAAAAACATTATATAGTTTTGTTGGATACCCCCATGTCTAGTGGCATTAATGAATATGTTAGAGATCGTACCTACGCACAGGGCAGAAGAGATATGGAAATACGAGGCGAGGGGAGAGGATCAAAAAATAAAACCAGAAACGAGTCTGCACAGCGAAGCGTGTGAACTGTATGATTGAACTGAACTGTGTGACTCATTCAACTTTGTGCACTCAGGACCAGAAGAAAATATTTAAAACTCCTGTCTATTCATTGAAGGTGGTAACCTGGGTACACCCCAGTATCTCCTTGGGGCTAACTTTTCTCCTGACCACCTGGGCTCAGAGTTTCCTATCTTGCTACGTTCCAGCTGCCCACAGTGTTTCTGCATCCACCGTCCTCTTCCAGGCCGGGCCAGCCCTTCAGGCCACATACATGCCGGACCCTGCCCAAGGTGTCCAGGAAGGGCTCTCCCGGAGGCCTGGAGCAGTGGAGAGGCAAAGGAAGGTGGGTGGTCACAACATTGAAACAACCAAACTCCCCATTGAGCTCCAGACTCGTGTGGCCAGCAGTCCAGTGACAGACACCTCAAAAATTTTTATTATTTTTTTAACGTTTTTATTTTTGAGACTGAGGGAGGGAGGGAGGGAGGGAGGGAAAGAGAGAGAGAGAGAGAGAGGGCCAGCCAGCCCGGGAGGGGCAGAAAAAGAGGGAGGCACAGAATCTGAAGCAGGCTCCAGGCTCTGAGTTGTCAGCACAGAGCCCGATACGGGCCTTGAACTCACGGACCGCGAGATCATGACCTAAGGGAAGTTGGATGCTTAACCGACTGAGCCACCCAGGCGCCCCAGATGCTTCAAATATTAAATGTCCAAAAGTGACTTCTGGATTCTCCACCTGCTGCTCTGCACTTGTGACTCCCCTAACCCTTCCATCTCAATAAATGACTCTTCTCTTTCACTCAGACCCCACGATCATGCCATCATTAATTCTTATCAAGTGTAAATTCACTCTATAGCCCAAATCCAACCACAATTAAAATGCCACCCTGTGAGAGTATATTGCTAAGTGAAATAAGTCAGAGAGAGACAAATACCATATGATTTCACTCATATGTGGAATTTAACAAACAAAACAAGTGAGCAAAGGGAAAAAAGAGAGACAAACTAGAGAACAAACTGATGGTTACCAGAGGGGTGGGGGATGGTTGAAACAGGGGATAGAGATGAAGGAGGGCACATGCTGAGATGAGCGCTGGGTGTGGTATGTAAGTTTTGAATCACTATATTGCACACCTGAAACTAATACAACACTGTATGTTAACCATACTAGGATTAAAAAAAAAAAAACAGTATGGCACACACACACACACACACACACACACAAATATGCCACCCTAGTCCAAGCCAACTTGTCTGTCATCTGAACTGTCATGGCCTCCTAACTGGTCTCCCTTCTTTTGTTCTTGTGCCCTCCGTCTATTTTCCACCCAGTGACCAGAATGATCTTTTAAAGACATAAACTTACTCTCTTGCATGAAAACTTCCATGGCATCCCCATCATATTTGGATTAAAATGCCAGCTCCTTTTCACGACCTATGCGGCCCTATGTGGTCTAGCCAATGGCATCCCCTCTGGCTGCTATTCCCACCACACAGTCCGGATGAGTCCTCTCCATGGCTTTGCTGCTTGCACATACCAAGTCTGCTCTTGCCCGGCGGCCTTCGCACAGGCGTCCCCTCTCCCTGGAATGCTCTCGCAGCTGCCATTGGTGCCTTCACCACATCCTCTTGGGCTTCCACACTTCTGTGCACACAGCCTGACTTCAACCTGCCAGCAGCTGCCTTTCATTACCTGGGCAGTTTCTCTCAGAACAGGTTTCTCCTCTGCTTGTGCAAATGGCGAGTCAGATGTGCCAGAGAATGAATTCCCCCATGAAAGCAGTCCTCCACCAATGACAGGGGAGTTGGTGTATGAATACTGTAGCTCTGGCAGCCCTTTGGGTGGAAGGAGATTTGGAGGCATGTGTTTTACACTGGATCCCAGAGGCCCCAGCAGGATGAGGTTCCATCTACCCACAGGGTTAACTGGCTTGATGACGCACCCATGCGAAGCTCTGTTTCACTTTCCTACCTGCCCCCCCACCAGGGCTTCCCGTAACCGCCTCTTTTTAAGAAAAAAAATTTTTTAATGTTTATTTATTTTTGAGACAGAGACACAGCATGAACGGGGAGGGTCAGAGAGAGGGAGACACAGAATCCGAAGCAGGCTACAGGCTCTGAGCTGTCAGCACAGAGCCCGACGTGGGGCTCGAACTCATAGACTATGAGATCATGACCTGAGCCGAAGTCGGATGCTTGACCGACTGAGCCATCCTGGTGCCCCTGGAACTACCTCTTAAACTGTCTGCCCATGAATCTTTGTTTCAGTTCTGCTTCTGGGAGAACCCAGAACAACACAGCACCAACTCCAACAGGTCTCCTAGAGAAGCGACATCACACAGTGGTTAGAAGAGTGGATCCTGGGATCAGATTGCCGGGGCTTAAAAGCCTGGCCCTTCTGCTTACTCACTTGGTGAACTTGGGCTCTTGTGCTCTATTTTCTCATCTGTCAAATGAGAATTGATCAGAGCTATTTCAATTGGGGTGTTCAGGGGTTACAGGATACCATTTATTGAGTGTTTACTACATGCCAGGCTATGTTCTACGTGAAACACGCTGATTAATGCTTTTGATCCTCATAGCAACACATTGCTATCTGATACTATATTCCATTCACTTTGTTCACTCTTTGGTGACTGTCTCCCTCAATAGGGCCCTCAGTCCACAAGCATAGGGACTCACTGTGTAGCTGACCACTTTATGCCTAGCTCCTAGTACACTGCTCACAGCAGACACTCAAGGCACATTTGTGCAGTAAGTGACTCTTAACACCATTCTTAAAAGGACCTTGAAAGGTCCCCCACTGTGTACCTCTCACTGGACAACAAGATGGCATGGTTTGAAAATTGCTTTTAAAAGCATCATGTGCTGTGAGTAGGGGTGGGCCTTGTGGGCTTGACTTCGGCTGTATGTGTGGAGACAGGAGTCCTGTTGGAGGCTCAGCCTTAGTCTAAGTCAGATTAGAGTTGAAGATATAGGAAATGCTGATTCCTGAACACAGGTAGCAGTTGTTGGGAGGAAGGGGTGGGCCTGATAGGTGAGGGAGGAAAGAAGGGAGATTCTGGGGTCTGAAGCCTGCTTCCAGACTACATGTAGATCCATAACAAACATAGGAGGAAATGGATGTGGGGAAGAGATGCTGAACCTAGTTGGAACTGTGTTGGCTTTGAAGTCTGTGGGTCACCTGGTGAAGGCAGAAATACGGTCTGCAGCTTAAGACTGAGGTGATATGTGGAGATGTAAATTTGTGGGTCTGTTATGGCATGGAAGAAGTTGAAGCAATGGAAGGGAGTAGGATCACCATGTGTCCAGAGAGAAGCCTTCTGGACTTCTCCCTCTGGAGAGAACACCAGACGGTTCTTTCTGAAGATCTAGATGGGGCCAGGGCAGCCCTGAGGCCTGTGTACCCCCTGGGAAGGGCCTGAGCCCTGCCTTCTCTGTGCCTTCCTTTGCACTAGTCCTAGGAACTCTGCCTCAAGGTGTTTTCCATTTTTCTCTTCTTTTCTGTCCTTTGCCTGGAATCCCCATGGCTCTGCACTCAGCTCTGGGAGGCCTGCAGGGCAGGTTAGGGGAAATCCCTTTCATAGGACCAGCCCCATCCGCAGAGGTCCAGGAGGAAAGAGAGCAAGAAGACTTCACTCAGAAGCACCAACCTTGGAAAACCTCTGGGGATATAGGCTGTGACCATTGGTGACCCAGAGCAGTCCAGAGACAGGTAGAATCACTGGCCAGGGCGCCAGTGCATGAGGACTGTCCCCAGGGGTTGGGGGGTGGTGGTGGTGGTTCAGGATATGAGCGCTGAAGTCTGGCCACCTTGACTTCGAATCTCTATTTTGTAGCCTGGTGTCTTATGGTAGGTAACTTCTTTGAGCCTCCCAATTCTAGTATGTAAAAAAAGCAAAAGAATTGTACTCCAGAGGGCTGTCGTGAGGATTAAATAAGGTAAGTGCCCTAAAGGATTCACTATGTTGTAAGCCTCAGTCACTGGTGGCTGCTATGATTATCAAGCACACCGTTTACTCAAAGGGAAAGAGAGCCTAGAGTTAGGAACAGGCTGGGGAAGGCCACTTGGCCTGGGAGAGGCAGAGCAGTGGGGGCTGTTAGGAATTGACTGTTTGCCTAGAAACGAGTCAGTTGAGCTCCTCCGTCCTCCACCCCAACCTTCTTCCTGCCCAGGCAAGACTCTTTTTCCCAAGTGCAGAAGCAGAAGACGAGAGGTTGAATGAGCACGTGAATGAAGGCATGAAGGAGTAAACAAGAAATAATGAGCCTTCAGTTATGGCCTATCAGCACTGACCTTTCTTCGATTTCACACCGCTGCTGAGTGTGGGGGTCGCATCTGAAATGAGGTCTGGGGAGGTCTCTCATCAGTTGCATGCATGTACGTGGGTGTGCATGCACGTCCTGGCGCCTGTTGAGATTAACATGGGAATAAATCACAAATGTTTAATCTTCTTGGTCCCTTGACAGGCCAGTTAAGCAGAAGTTATCAAAGATATAATTTAACTTGCGCTTCTTTTTCAGTTTCCATCCATCTTAGCGCAGACAGTGGGGGACTGTAAAGTGTCTCATGAATTAGTAAAGAGACATCAACGTATTCAGCCTTTACTGCTGTATCGACTTCATTTTAGGATTTGACCACAATAAACAGCGAAGAACTCATTTCCTGCCCAAGATGCAGAACAGTTAATCCTCAGCAGGAGAGAGAAGATTCTAGGCAGGGGCCTGAGTTGGAGCAGGGAGGGATCCTTTCCTGAGAAAGAGAGTTTCCCAGGCCGGTGTTCAAACAGGGGTGTGGGCTTATAACCCAAAGAGTTTGGGTTTCTGTGGAGACTTCCGACTTGGCCGGGTTGCCTTGCTGTGTGAGCTTCCCCTCAGAAAGTCTGTCTACTGAACAGACAGGGTCACAGGGACGAAACACTGTGTGATCTATAGAAGTCTGTGAGTCAGGATGATGAGATGTTTGAACTGGAGGGGATTTTAGAATTCCTGTCACTCCCTTCACCTTAGTTTCCCACCCACAGAAGGAGGAGGCTGAGCTCCATCACCGCTAAAGGCCCTTTTCCACTAACAACCCACGCCTTGACTCAGCCCTCATGTGCTTGGGGGTATGACCGTGCATGTGTGTGGGGGTGTCTTGTTTTGGGTAAAGCCTAAGGCAGCATTACTTGACACAGGGAGTGAGCATGTATGTACAGGGTAATTTCTGGATATATGAACCCACTCCAGGCATGGACTGTGGATAATTTTATAATCAGAATGAAACACCTAAAAGATGAGATGTGGGCAAGGTGCCCGTTCTTGCCATGATAGGTGGGGGCACGTCTTCTTCTTTTTTAATTTTTTTAACATTTTTATTTATTTTTGAGACAGGGAGAGACAGACCATGAACAGGGGAGGGTCAGAGAGGGGGAGACACAGAATCTGAAACAGGCTCCAGGCTCTGAGCTGTCAGCACAGAGCCCGACGCGGGGCTTGAACTCACGGACCGCGAGATCATGACCTGAGCCGAAGTCGGCTGCTTAACCGACTGAGCCACCCAGGCGCCCCTGTGAGCACGTCTAATTGGTCGTGTCTTTGTCACATTTGAGTTTATCTAATATATTGATTGGAATACAGTCTGAATATCAGTGTTAAATAGCAGGAGTGGGGATTTTTGTTTGTAATTTTTAAAAGTGAGTGCTGAGTTCCTTTCTGTGGCCTACAATGTTAGTGCCTAGCAAACTCTTTGAGGCCAGAGGACATGAGGCTAATGAGAATCCTGTGACTCAGGAGGCAACCGTGCTTAGCTTCTTCCTTAGAATTGTACTGGGAGGGGGGCACCTTGGTGACTCAGTCGATTAAGCATCCGACTTTGGCTCAGGTCATGATCTCATGGTTCGTGGGTTCAAGCCCTGCGTCAGGCTCTGTGCTGACAGCTCAGAGCCCAGAGCCTGCTTTGCATTCTCTGTCGCCCTTTCTCTCTGCCCCTCCCCCAGTCATATTCTGTCTCTCTCTCTCTCTCAAAAATAAACATTAAAAAAAAAAAGGAAAAAAGAACCACTTTTTTTTTTTAAAAGAATTGTACTGGATATACCATATGTGGTAGATCAGTGCCTACTTTATTGAGTCAATATGTGATCCTTCTTTTGGAGGGATGGGGGGAGGGTGTTAGCCCAGAAAGGAATTGATCACCTTGGAAAAGTTGGGTCCTGACAATGTTTTGCCCAGAAGTGGGGACCACCAATTATTAAACCACACAGCAACTCCCTAGGGCTACTGAATTACATGGGAATGTTTGCCCTGGCACTCCTTGGCCCCCAAGTTTTTCAATTCTTATTTCTTCTTTTTTAATTTCTACTTACCATCTCCTTTACTCTCTTGCTTTTAGCTGCCACTCATTGGCATGTACCCGGTTCTAGAATTACCCCTCATTCCTTCATGGCTACTGCTGCCTATTTCTTATGAATTGGAAAATCAGATTATCAAGAATATTAGAATTGGGTATGGCCTTAAAATAAGAGATTAAATAAACACTAAAGAGGGCAGAATGAGGCTAGAGTAAATGGATTTCAGGATTTCTGAAGAGAAATGTGCATAAAAGTTTGGCCTTTGGCCCAAGGCTATGCATGTATGTTTGCCTCTTCTTGGTTCTTAGCTTTGTGCTATAACCTAGAAAGGAATAAAGAAATGACCTATGGATGTAGGAGGTGATTTTTCAGAAAGCTTCTCCAGAAAGACCACCATCTAGGATTTCAACATAAGCCTTCACTTGTCTTATAGGTCCTGTGTGTGCTCGGTTATCACATGTTTCTTTATCTCTGCTCCCTGGAAGGTAAATAAGTAGTTGAGGAATGTTTAGACCAGTGGACATTCTACCCTTTACTGGGGTCACTTTCTCAGAATACTTATGGGGTGAGGGATGTTGGGAGTGGTAGTCAACCTACAGAACTCAACATACTGAGGTGGCATGGTCATAAAACATAGACTGTTCGGTAAGTAGCGGATTGTTCAGGTATTCAGGATCTGTTTCTCAAACACTGTCTCCCCCATACCTTCTCATGGTGCCTTCACCAAAGTTAAGCCCATGGTGAGCAGATGGTAGAGCCACCTGGGTGGGGTATAGATGTGAACAAATTAGATCCCACTCAGTGGAAGCCTCCAATTACAGGAGACTCTTGATGCCACATGAGCTACAGGACAAGCATCTCCTTTAGAAGACCCCCTTCCCTGCTTCTGCAGGTTTTCTCTGTGCATTGTTGTGTAATGGTGTGTGTGGTGTTGGGGGTTAGATCTAGGTGGCCAGTGGTTCCAGTACCCCATTCGTAGGAGGCGAAGTACTTTTCCTTGGGTCCCTAAAACAACTGAAATTGGGTTAGGTTTCCATATCTGGAAAGACTTTATTGACATGGTAAAGGATGTAGGAGGACATTTCCAGATTCCTCTCTGTGCTATTGTCTTCCTCACCATGTCCATCTTCTTATCTCAGTAAATGGTACTGCATCCACCTGGTTACTCAATATCTTGCAATCGTCATTCACTAATGTCTTTCTCTCATACACCACATCCATCGATTCTCCACAGTTCTATCTCCCAAATGTGTTCAGTCCATCTTTTTCTCTCCATCTCTGAAGGGTCACCGTACCCCATCTTCATTGCTTATCTAGAAGACCGCAGTGGTCTATTAACTGGCTACCCTGGTCTTCCTAGATCCCCCTCCAAGCTATTTCTCACCGATAACAGACGGGATTGACATAGAACCTTAAATTGTCTCACAGCTTTCCAGCCTCAACCACCAGATGCCTTTTCACCACAGAATAAAATGCCAAGACCTTACTATGGCCCCTAAGTCTGTGTGTCCTGGCCCTCCTTACCCCTCTGACCTCATTCCAGTGACACATGACTTCTTTGTTTTTCTAGAACATGCGAGTCTGTTCCCCACCTCTGGGCCGTTCGTTTGTCTCCTCTGCCTGGACACTCTTCCCTGAGAGCTTACTTTGTCTGGCTACCTCTCATCCTTCAAGTCTAAGCTCAAAGGTCACCTCTCAAAGATGCTTGCCCTGACCACCAATCTAAATAAGGTACTGTACATGTTCCTCTAAGTACATGACTGAATACATTACAGTTTGTAATGATTTCTCCTTGTTTAGTTTTTCATTACCTGTTTGTTCCCCTAGACTATATAGTCGAAGTATAGGGACTATGTATGTGCTGATTACTGCTGCATCCTCAGAACCTAGTGTATGAGTTTCCTAGAGCTGCCATGACAAAGTACTGTAAACTGGGTGGCTTAAAACAGCAGGAATTTTTCTTCACACAGCTCTGAAGATCTTACGTCCAAAATCAAGATGTCAGCAGGGCCATGCTCCCTTCCAGGGCTCTAGTGAGGATCCTTCCTTGCCTCATCCAGCTTCTGGTGGCTCCAGGCACTCGTTGGCTTGTACCTGTATCCAGGCTCTGCCCCCACGGTCACATTACTTTCCCCTCTTCTTTCTGTCAAATCTCCCCTGTCCCTCACTCTTTTACAGACACTTATTATTGTATTTAAAACCCACCCGGATCATTCAGGATAAACTCCTCCTCTCAAAATTGTTAGTCACCTCTTTTGCCTTTTAAGGTCATATTGACAAGTTTTGGGGATTTGGACGTGGAGTTATCTTTTCATGGGCCGCAAGTCAGCTCACTGTACCTAGTGAAGTGCCTGGTACCTGGTAGGTGCTCCAAAAAATGTTGAATGAATGAATAAATCATAACAGCCAGGGCTTCTGTGATCAGAGAAGCGAGCCAGTTTGCCTCATCGACCCTCACCTGTGATTCGACATATTTGCCTAAAGGCAAAAGGTGTCCTTTCCAAGTGGGTGCTCAGCCTGCTGCATTAGCATTTGCCCACACCTCAGGTGTGTGTTTCACCCATCATCCCAGCACCAGTGGTATCTCTCTGGCCTTCTCTTTGTTCAGAGACCCTCTGCATCTCCCATGGAAGAGGAAAAAACAGACTCCCTAGTGCAAAAAGAAAGCCAATATATCAGTTAGGATCTTGAAAGGAAACAGGTTTCACCCAGATGGATCAAAAGAAGAGGTTTTAATGAGAAGACTACTGATATTGGTATGGGAAAGGTGAAGGGGAGAAACAGGGGTGGTGAGGTCACCAGTGGGAAGCTATTACCACCTTTAGTACCAAAGGGAAAGGGGGAGGATGTAATGTTGACAGAGCCCCATGAGAGCTAAGCTATGGAGGAGGAGCTATGGTCGTGGAGAGATGATGTAAAAGCAGGGAGGGAGTAGAGAAAGACCCAACCTCTCTCTACTGGTGCTTTGCATGGGCAGAACCCAACCAGAGCCAGAGGACAAAGGAACTGGTAGGTGCTGCCCATGGCTCATAGAGGTCAGCCTCCTGGGGCACAGAGCTGGGAAGAAGACAGGGCCTGTGCCTGGGTGAGAAGCAAATGGAAAATAACAAACAAAGCAGGTCACCAGTAACAAGTCTGGGATCAGAGAAGCAGGGGGAAGAAGGGGCTGTCACCTGCTCTAATACAAGTGAGCAGTAAATAAGAAATGTGGGGTTGATCTCTCCTTTCCTCCTTCCCCTCCTATTGCCACTTCCATGTAGGCAGGGAGTCTACCTCAGTGGTTCTAACAGTGGCACTACTGTTGTCTTCCCTCTGAATGTTGGGGATAGGAAAAGCCCAGCCACTGAGCCAGCTTTGCAAAGGCTCTGGAGGATGCAGATGCTGAACAGTGGCAGAGGGAGAGGCTTGTGGAGAGCAGGGGCTGAAGCCCACCGAGGCGATACTAGTAGGCAGGGAGGGGGCTTCAGCAGGAATTTTCATTCCACTGTGGGTTTCATTGGGTCAATCCCTGTCCCTGCTACAGGATTATAAAGAAAGAGAAAACCATAACTTTTAACTTGCATCTTGGAGCAAAGGAGAGGATGAGAACTAGAATGATCTTTCTCAGCGAGCCAGAACTTGAGTGACCAAAGAGCCACTCCAGCTGAAAGCATAGATGAGGTGTCTCCCCGGAACAGCCTGGCACCGAGCCGAATGCACGCTCCATCTCCTAGCAAAGAACATCCCTGTGGCCCTGGGAGTGACACAGTTGACAAAGTATGACACCCTTGCCCTTTCTCCCACTGTTCTTTCAGTTTGATAAGTTGCATTTAAGGAATTTCTTTTTTTATTTACTGGCAGAATAAAATGAGCATTGGAAATGTGAGAAAGGATGAGTTGTCTCCCCGTAAAGTGCTAGAGTTAGAAAAGCTTTGTTGTGTCCTTGGGTCTTCTCTGCATGCTGTTTTGTGTCTTCCTGAATTGCCTGCCAGGCTCTCGCCTCCCTCCTGCTAAGCATGAGGTAAGGCCAGCTTCACTCTGTTTTCTCTCTGATCCTTGTGAGCTCTGTGGCCTGTGCTGCCTCTGGGGCAGGATCTCACTTTATTAAACAGGACAATCAATTAGTCTTGTTCATGCTGTACTACATCATCGAGCAGTTTCTCTTAAGACAGGGCGTAGTTCTTGTGTCTATTGACAGCTCTGGGAGGGACTCCTTCCACCGGGCAAGCCGCTCTGCCCCGGATTGTGGGTTGAGCCCTCTGTCCATTGTAAAGAACTCCAGAGGGCCACCGTGATAGTGTGTGCCAAGCCCCCAGTTTGGGGAGTCAAGACAGAAGCCCCACAAGGGTGGCCTGGTGGACACAAGGCCTGAAGGAACGTCCAGGACAGAACAGAGGTCTCCTGATTAAGACACAATGGCCCCAGGTCCAGAAAAGCTCTGAAGAACCATCATACTTTTTCTTGATCGTAGAAATACCTTTAAAGTTTGGTGGTTATAATAGTAAGTAAAACTTCTCATTGAAACAAGAATTGTTTGAATTTCAAACAATTCAAGGCTATGTGGAATAGTCAATGAGATTCCTTTACCATCTCAACCCACAGAGCTGGCTTTTCAGCACTGGCAGAGTATATGTCCAATTTTTTAAAAATTTATTTATGTGTTTTTGAGAGAGAAAGAGAGAGAGAGAGAGAGAGAATCCCAAGCAGGCTCTGTACTGTCAGCACAGAGCCTGACCTGGGGCTCAAGGTCACGAACCATGAAATCATGACCTGAGCCAAAACCAAGAGTCAGACGCTTAACTGAGTGAGCTACCCAGGCACCCCCCACATCCAAAGTTTTTAATATCTGTATCACATACACACATATATGTATGCTTGAAAGCTGGGGTCAAACCTACAGCTACCTTCCTGTATCCTACTTATTCTACCTTAGAATGTATGAACCGTCTCTTGCTTTTACATATTTTTTCAGAATACATTTCTGAAATGATGCTCACAAGTTAAATATGCAAAAGTGAATAATTGACATACATTTTCTAAGGTGATTGGTATCTCACAGCTCTCAATTATTCTGCCATCTTGTTCATATTTTCACCATTTGTTCTTCCACTTTGCAGGTGAGTGCAAAGTCCACAAGCATAAGTCCGATGAGTAACAAATCAAGGCTAAAGACTTTCTCCTTGTGGTGCCCCAGTGATTTGTTTCAATTTTATTAAGCCTCTAAAACCTTGTCTTCTTGTTGTAAATATCAACATTTTAATTTCTCTTCCTATTCACTTTTATAAGGCAACAAGGGCATGATGTGATAAAACATTCAAGGATAATTGTACAAACCTGCCTGGCCATGCCCTTTAACCTGGATTGAGGGCTGGCAGTCAGTGCCACCCTGCAGCCCTCAAGTGTACCTCCTTCTGTTGAGTTCTGAAAGTCCAAATCCAGCACCAGAGTGGCGACTTACGGGGTCCCCATGTGTGGTATTCAGAAGTGTGGTCTGTTCGCGAGTTGAAATTGTGAAGTCAAGGATACCTATATCCTAGATGTCTTTCCAGGCAGTGTGGGCTAATTTTGCTCCTTAAGAAGAAAGGAGCTTAATAGAAGCAGATCAGGCATCTTGCAGACATGTTGGGGTCAAAGAACTGTGTTCGGAGCTCTGCTTTGAGGAACTACGGCCAGACCCACGCTGCACAACTGCCCTGATAAGAAAATGCCTCCAGGAAGCCCTAGGTGCTGCAGTTGGCCCTCCTGGGACTGCATCCTAGCTGGAATCATCCCTGCCACTAGCCCTGATACTACTTATGTGTCAGAAACTCAGCCTTACAGGTTCTAAGGCAGGCCAGCTCCACCATGCTCCTCACCAGTAAAATGCTGCCCATCTCTGAGCCTGCTTCCGCATTTCCTTCTTGAACTGTTGTGTGTTGCAGCTCATTGGCGGAACAGGTTACATACCTGAGTCCTGGCTGCAAAGGAGGCTGGGAGGTGGGACTTCTGGCTACTATCCTGGGGAGAGGGTCAGTTACCGTAATTGTACTGTCAGTACAGTTAATTCCCTAAACATTAGAAGGATGGGAAGCAGCTGGGAATGCAGAGAGAGAGAGAGAGAGAGAGAGAGAGAGAGAGACTTCTACAAGTACTCGTAGCTGTCGTGCATGATTTTAAATGCTTCATGGTATTTCATTTTATGCATATACTATAATTCATTCAGTAAACCCCTTAACATACATTAAAATAATTTCCTTTATCTTGCTATTGAAAATTAAAAGCCAGGGACACCTGGGTGGCTCAGTCAGTTAAGCGTCCGACTTCAGCTCAAGTCACGATCTCACAGTCTGTGGGTTTGACCCCTGCATCGGACTGTGTGCTGACAGGTCAGAGCCTGGAGCCGGCTTCGGATTCTAGGTCTCCCTTTCTCTCGCCCCTCCCCCACTTATGCTCTCTCTCTCTCTCAAAAATAAATAAAATTCTAAAAATTTAAAAATTAAAAGCCATACTACAATAAACATCTTTGTATATATGTGTGTACCTACACACACACACACACACACACACACACACGCAAATGTATTTTTATACTTTGACTTTTTTTTATAGGGTTAATTCTCAGGTTTAGAAGCCCCGGTCACAGGATATTTAAAATCTTATTTTTTGATATACTGTATAACACTGTCTTCCTAAAAGCTTATTGAAATGGCTCTCAACACAGATAGGTCATATTTAGAGGAGTTGTCAAGTTTGGGGGGTTTTAATGAAAATCAAATAATAAAATGATTAAAACATGCATATTTTTATATAGTAGAAATTAGATATTATTATAATTGTTAGTTATTATAACCAGAATGTTTTGAATAAATGGAGTGGCCCCTTGCCCTCCTAAGGCTGGTAACGGAAAGTTAACTGTACTAGCAATTCATAGGTCTATGCATGGATTTTCCAGTCTGTCAAAAAGAGCACTGTGTGTGGGGTCTTTGTGATCCATCTCTGTGATGCTCCCATAAGCTCTTAGGAATATTGACTCCAAGTTGCTCAAAGACCACAGGGTTGCTGCTTATGGTTGTACAGTAATGATCCCGTGGCTCCAGGAGGTGCTTTTTCACACTGTTCTCTAGGGAAATTGTGCCCATGGAGTTGTGCAGTGCACAACAGGTACCACACAGTACAGAGCACCTCTGCCATGCAAAGCACAAGGAGTCACTTGGAAGAGTCCTTCCAGCACTCTTTGTGGACTTTTAATTCATTTGTCTATGGTAACTGATTATGAAACATTAAGCCTGTTTCCCTTCCAGAGCAGCACGGCAGCTAAGGTGACGGCTCCTAAGTACATAAGAAATGCATCTTGAATTCTTTGACATTTTACATTCCCAACTTTGCCCAGCGGCCAATGGCTCCTTCTTGCAAGTGACATATTGATTGTACATACATGCAGGGTGACTATATTGTGCTCCGTATTTTGAGCTCGTCATCTGTTATCCCATTCTTATTGTTACCCTCGGTCCAGACAGTATCAAATTGGAAGCAGTAGTGTAGAAAATTACGAACAAATCAGAAAAGACTACAGCTGTGAAATGAGTCAGGCCATTGCTCTCCACATTTAGCATTTCCTCTGTTGTAAACACCCCACTCCTTTCTGTGCCCTGTTAGGAAGTCCCAGAGCCAGGAGGGTGCTGGGATAATCATAGCTAAACTCTGACCTTGCTTTGAAGTTAGGTATAAGGTGTCCCTGAGAGCAGCAGATTCTGCTGTCCCAGAAACCGTGTCACATCTTGGAGACCATGGGGTGGCTCACCAAGGTGTGACAGTGAGGAAGCAGGGATTGACACATGGTGATTTATGCGGCTATGAATGGCAATTTCACTCTTATAGGGCACCAGGGATGGCCTGTTCCCCCAGGTTTTATGAGATTCGCATTAATCACACCCCTCCAGGTGGGTTTGTGACCAAGGGGATAATGAAAGGATGCCATGTTGCTAGTTGGCATGAAAGTACTCGCCGCTCCGTCAGGGTGGATAATTTCACGCATCATCAGAGTGAAAAGCCTTAACGATGGCATGTGGGCAAGTCGCACCTTGTCACCGTGAAAACCATAGGCTCCTCTGTCATTGTGCTGTGCCTGTTGTCACTTTTGTGTTTGCTTAACGTACCTGTGGTGGATGTGAATGGGGCTTGCATTTTAATGTTAATCAGAACCAGTGCAGAGTCCTTCTTCTTCGAAAAAGTCAGTTCTACTCTTTACACTGGTTCACAGAGTCTGGGCAAGGAGAATGGGGCTGGGGAATGTCCCTGTCCCTGGTGCTGATCCTTCCACGTTTCTGGGAAATAACTGTGGCTGGGGATGGCCATTTGTCTCCCACCCAGGCTCGGTCCTGGACTGGTAGCATAGGGATAGTAGGTGAAAGCTTGTGTGTTCCCCTTGTTGTGGGCCCACCTGAGGCTGAGCTGTGAGAGGTAGTGTAGAGGGAGAAGGAACTCCCCCTAAGAAAGGCCTGGCTGCAAGCTCCATTCCATGTGGGCTCCTCCTGTGCATTGCCCTTCCCTGCCCTTAAGAGGCCCTCCCCTTCTTCTCCAAGAGATCCTGCCCTGCCTGGAACTCTCCAACTTGCCTTAGAGCTCTGAGTTTGCTTTGGAAGCAAGGCAGGCTCTGAGGACAGGGTGAGGGCCCCTCTCACGGAAGGGGCTAGGGTTGTTGCGACCTTCCAGTGTCCTCCAGGGTTACCCTATGAGCTTCATGCATCTTTTCTGTTCACTTGGGGTTGGGGAGAACCTGATGGGCTATCCACAGACCCTCCCCTCTCTGAATCTGAATGTCCTCATTCATGTATTAAATTATCCAATCAATGTATACTTATGGATCTATTGCCACACTCATGTCAGGATTGAGGACACAGTAATCAACTAAATATATAAAAGTCCAGCTTTAATGGAGCTTATATTCCAGTGGGAAGAGATCAACAAAAGCAAACTATAGAGATGGTTGGAAGAAAATAAGTATCATGGGAAAAGAATAAAGTAGGGAAAGGAGACAGGCCATAGTAGGATGGGGAGGAGTGGAGGTTTTAAGTAGGCTTGTCAGGAAAGGCCTTGTGGAGTGGCAGAGCTTTGCAGAGAAGGGAGTTAACTCAGTGGGTGTCTGAGGGAAGAGCATTCTCAGGCAGGAGGGGTCTGGAGCCTGCAGGAATCACCATGAGGCCATTGTGGCTATAACAGAGTATGGAAGGGGGAGAGAGGAGGGCACAAGTCAGAGCAATGTAAAGCTTCATTGTGCAGGGTCTTATAGACCCTTGTGAGGACTTGGGATTTTCCTTAGGGTGAAATTAGAAGTCTCCAGGAGAGGGGTGAGGAAGGGGAATGACATAGTCCAACTGATGTTGGAGAGGACAACTCTGAATTCTGTTATGAGAATAGTCCTGGGTGGGTGGATGGAGCAGGAGCTCAGTGAGGCAGCTGCGTTGATGGTGGCTGGCAACAATGGGGACATGGCTGCAAAGGCAGTGACAAGCTGTCTGGTTTGGGGTAAGAGGAGCTGAGAAGATTGGCTGGTAGATTGGATTGAGATGTGAGGGAAGGGAAGAGCGAGGATGGCATTAGGGCTTGGACTGAGCCACTGGAAGGATGGAGCTTCTCTTCACCAGCTGATCTGAAAAATATTATGTGGTGCAGCTTTGGGGGTATCCAGGCCAGGAATTCAGGCTTGAACCCCCTAAGTCTGAGATGCCTGTTAGCTCTTCAGGAGGAGATGCTCAGGGAGGTTGGATGCTACAGCTCAGGAGAGAAGTCTGGGCTGGAGACACAAGTCTGAGCTTTCATCTCATACCAGGGGATGAAGGCCATGGAGTGAAAGCACTCTACGACAACATAGTGAGTGAAGACAGAGAAGAGATCCCAGATCTAGGAGCCAGAGTTTGTTAACATTTAGAGGAAGGATATATAACAGGAACCAGCATAGCAGACTGAGCAGGAATGACCAGGGTACCAGGGAGAAAGCCCAGGGAGAGTGATATCTCAGAAGGTGGGTGGAGGAAACATTGCTAACACAGGAAGCGATAGGCTGATCACTGGACTGCAAGTTCATGTGCACAGGGACCTTATTATGTTCTATTCTATGCTTGATCTCCAGCCCCTGAAGTAGGACCTGGCCCCTAGCAGCTGCTCACAAAAGAACATTGTTGAGTGAATAAGCAAGTCAGGTAAGATGAGGATGGAGAATTTTCCCCTAGATGTGGCCACTTGGAGGTTGTGCGTGACCGTACAAGAGCAGTTTCAGAGGAGTAATGAGGATCAAAAGACTGTTTGGGGCCAGTGCAGGCATGGGACAGAGAATCGAGAAACGAGCTTGTAGCTGGAGGAGGTAAGACGTCAAGTCCATTCTGACCTGTCACATCATTAATGGGGCCATCTTCCAAGGGCTGGCTTTCATCTTGTCACTGCTGCTCTTCTATAGCATAAAGCCCAAACTCCCCTGCCACACTCCAGCTGCTATCCATCTTCTAGCCTTTGCTTTTTGCTGCCTTTCTACTCACGCTTCCATTCCAGCTGAACAGTAGATCCAGCTGTACTCATTACCAGCTGTGCAACTGTGAGCAAGTCGCTTAGCCTCTCTCTAAGCCTCAGTTTCTGGATAATTACAGTATTTTCCTCGTGCAGCTGTTAAGGGAATTAAGTGCTGGTATTCAGTTGGTATTCAATAAATAACAGAAATTTTTATTCCTGTTTTTGCACATTTGCTTTTGCTGGTTCCAGTCCCCCCATAGTCCATCTATCACCATCCTCTCCAAGATCCTATTCAAGACTGTCCATTCATTACTGCATAGTAATAATAATAGTGGTAGCAGCCAATACTTACATAGTGCTTGCTTTGCACTAAATGAATACATATATGAATTCATTTAATTCTCAGAGCAATCCTAAATGGTAGGTTCTCCTATTGTTCTTGTTCTGTAGAAAAGGAAACTGAGGCACAGTGTAGTTAGATGCCTTGTCTCAGGTTGCATAGCTTGCCAGTAGAAGAGCCAGGTGGTTTCATTCTTTTTGCCATTCAGTAAGCCTTTACTGAGTGATTGCTTTGAACCAGACCCTGTACTGGACATTGGGAGTTTAGAAATGTAAAGACTTTGTCTGTGTCCTTGAGGAGCCCACAGCTTCGCCTTCCTGACCACTTAGGGCCAAGGCATATCTTTTGAACTCCCACAACCCTTATGGCCTGTCCCATTCATGGAGTGCTCAGGCTGCTGAGCGTTCCCCTGATGTTTTATCGGGTAAGCAATTTGAGCTTGGGTTTCTGTTCTGGGGCTTCTGAGTCTTAGGGTCTGAATCTTATCTTGCATATCACCAGGACTCAGTAAATATCTTCTATAAAGTGGTCGTTTGTACCAACAGTCTAAGTTGTTTATTCATTCATTCATTCATTCATTCAACACTTATTTATTGAGGAACTGTGATGAGCCAAGTGCTAATGTGGGTCCTGGGGACTCAGTGGTGGACAAGAGAGAGGCCCTGCCCACATGGTGCCATGCACTAAGAGCTGGCACTGGACTGCAGGAGTTTACTGCCTCCTACCCTACACACAGGGTCATTCATGCCCACAGTAGGGCTTTTTCTTCTCTCACCATGTAACTTAAATTGTACTCCCTTGGATTTTGTTGGGGGAAGAAGGAATGGTGGTACTTTCACTGGTTTTGCAAATTTAGGAGGGAGGAGTCAAGGAAATTTTAAGGAGCTGGTAGAATTCCAAATCCACACGTTTCCATATATGAACAACGGGGATGTGTCTTTTCCAGATTTGTTGTGGAAACAGTTGGATTATTTCACTTAAAAATCACCATTATCAAGCATACAAACACAGTACTGTCTAGAGATCATCTTGTCCTCTCTGACCGTAGGAGTCCTGTTGAGTTTTAGTTATTTCATCCCCTTGCGGAATTCTGATCCTCAGAGTACATCATGCCTACGACTTATCATTGAGGCCTCCTAAAACCAATGCATTCTTACTTCTTAACTACCTTCATATGTGAAATAACAGGGGGCTGCTTTCCACTCCAACTTTGACCTAAAGAACACATGGGATGGCAGTAAGATGTCCATGATCTCCTTCCTATGTTTTTTTTTTAAAGAATAAAATAGATCAATAAAATACCAAGTAGAGGCAATATATGTAATATATATTACATATTGATTATATATAAACCATGTATATTCATGTGTATATGTATATATAACGCTAAGTTCTTGGGGTGCCTGGGTGGCTCAGTTGGTTAAGAGTCTGACTTTGGCCTAGGTCATGATCTTGCTGTTCCTGAGTTCAAGCCCCACATTGGGCTCTGTGCTGACAGCTCAGAGCCTGGAGCCTGTTTCAGATTCTGTGTCTTCTTCTCTGTCTCTGTCCCTCCCCTGATTATGCTCTGTCTCTCTCTCTCAAAAATAAATAAAAATTTAAAAAAAGTATAAAAAGCTAAGTTCTTGGTGAAGAAGACAATGCTCTATAATCCATTTGGCCTGCGGGAAATCTATTTTCAGGCTGCTTGCTATAGAATATGAAGGCCCTTTCTGCAGGAAGACAGACAAAAAAATGTAGAGGGACAGGACACGAGGACACCACTGTACAGTTATTTTCTTAATAACATGTCTGACATATCACTAATCTCAGCCAATATCATCTGTGTCAGTACCTCTTGACTGATGGTATTCCAGAGGATCCATAACAATTCAAAATAATCAATGAGTGGATTTCCACTTCTGGGAAGATAGAGAAGACAGATTTTTTTCTCTACTCTTTCCTCTAAGCACAACTTAGTAACCTTGGACGATATATATGAAACAAACATAAGCAGACTCTGGAAGGTGAAGAGAAGAAGGCAGACGCATAGTACTCCAGGACTGAAGGAACATCACAGTGGTGAGTTCTCTGGGTTTTCTTTTTGCCTCATGTGTCCCAGACTTGGAACTGAAGAAGCTAACAACCTGGAAATGCCAGCAGGTATGACTAAAAAACCCCAACAAAAGCCAGCTCTCTATAGCATAGAACCAGGAAAGGAGACAGCCTAACAAAACAGAAAACTTTTAGACACTAAACATTCTACTCCAGGCAAGTACCATAGAAAAAAGCCTATTAGCCCCACCCCATCCCTGTTCACACCAATAAAGTTTAAGTAGGGGAACCCAGATTTTGATAAGGTGCCACAGTTCCCCTACCAGAATGGTGTCAGAGAAGGCTAAGTAGGGAGTCTGGGCTTCCACTCTACCTGGCAGGAACAAGAAACTCCTTTCTTGCTGAGATGGTGTCAGAGGAGGTCTAGTGGAGCCAGGACTTACCACCTCTGTCTCTCCCTTGGTGACAAGGTCACTCTCTTTCTACCTCTCCTCACCCCATGATGTCAGTAGTAAGCATGGGTGGGCAGTAATGTGGCACTCCATTCCCTCTCTGCCAGGGAAGCCTAAGTGGGAAGTGGAATTGCCACCCCTCCTCATCAGTAATAAGGAGTCCTCCTCTGCTAAGGTGTTGGTGGAAGCTGAATAGGGAGCCTGGACTTCTACACCCACTTGACATCTATGACACCCCTCCCCCTTCTTTTACTGGACCAATGTTAGAAGAAGCCAGCTAAAATAAATTTCAGTCAGATTGAGGAGTGTTGATTAACCTGACTATGGTAGTCACTTCACGAAGTTTACCTATGTCAAATAATCACATTGTACTTTAAGAAATAGAATATTCTGTTTGTCAGTTATACTTCAATAAGGGTGAAAACAAATAAGGTGAACAGTCTCAAAACATAACATCCAAAATGTACAGGTTTCATTCCAAAATCATTAATCATACAAAGAACCAGGAAGACCTCAAACAGTGAAAATAATCACAGATGCTGATGCTGTCATAATGGAAATATTAGAATTATCTAAAAAGATTTTAAAACAATCATCATAACATTTCAGTGAGCAATTATGAACATACTTGAAACAAGGAGAAACAAAAAACCTCAAAAAATGAGTAGAAGATACAAAGAAGAACCAAATGAAAACGTTAAAACTGAAAAATATAATAACTGAAATAAAAATTTTAATGGATGGGCTCAGCACATAATGGAGTGGACAGAAGAAATGATAAAGACAGAACAATGGAATCCTCCATCTAAACAATATACAGAAAATAGACTGAAGTTAACAGAGTCTCAGGAAACTGTGGGACTATGAAAAAAAACTCTAACATTTGTATTATCAGAGTCCTGGAAGGAGAGCAGAAAGTGGTCAAGGCTTAAAAAAAAAATGCCCAAAGAAATAATGATGGAAAACATCCCAAATGGAGTAAAAGAGTTAATTTATAGATTCAAAAAGGTTAGCAACGACAAAGATGATAAATCCAAAAAAATGCACACCAAGACACATCATCATAGTCAAACTTCTGAAAACTAAAAACAAAAAATCTTAAAAACAGCAAGAAAAATTATACTTTATATGTCAAAACAATATGAATGACAGAGGATTTCCTATCAGAGGTTAAAGAGGCCAGAAGGAAGTGGCACAACATTTTGGACCAGTGAAAGAAACCTGTTGACCCAGAATCCTATAACCAGAGAAAATATCCTTTCAGGAATGAAGAGATAATGAAGACATTCTCAGGAAAAGGAAAAATATCTCAGGAAAAGGCAAAGAAACTTTGCCTCCAGTGGAACTACTCTTAAAAAATCTAAAGAAAGTTTTCTAAAAGGTAAACAGTTAATAAAAAAGTAATCTTGAAATATCAAGAAGGAGGAAAGAACATGTGAGCAAAAATGTGGGTAAATACAACAGATTTTCCTTCTCAAATTTTCTAAATTATTTTTCATGTTTGAAGCAAAGATTGTTACAGTGTCTGATGTAGTTCTAAGTGTATGTAGAGAAAATATTTAAAACAATTATGAATGAGAATGTAAAGAGATGTAAAGGAAAGTTCCTGTACTTGAACTGATAAAATTGCTAAACCAATAAACTATATAGATTATGTATAGATGATGTAATATAGCAACCACTAAAAATCTGTATAAAGAGATATACTCCAAAACACAGATAAATCAAAATGGAACTTTAAAAAAATGTGTTCCTCACAAGAAGGCAGGAAAAAAAAAAAGGGAAATGGAAAATGGAATATACCACAAAAAATAAAATGATAGGCTTAAACATTAACATATCAATTAAATTTCAATAGTCTAAATATACCAATTATAAAACAGATATTCTCAGAGTAGATTAAAAAATGATCTACTATATGCCATCTTTAAGAAACTCGCTTCAAATATAATGATATAGGGAGGTTGAATGTAAAAGGATGCAAACATTATTGAAAGAAAGTCAGACTGGTTATATTAATAGCAGATAATATAGATTTCAGAGCAAAGAAAATCTGAGAGACTCATCATATAATGATAACAGGTTCAGTTCACCAAGAACACATAGCAATCCTGAATGTGTATGCACCAAACAACAGAGGTGCAAAATATGTGAAACAGAAACTGAGAGAACAGAAAGGAAAACAGACAACTTCACAATTATAGTTGGAGATTTCAATGCCCCTCTCTCAACAAATGATAGAATAATTAGATAGAAGATCAGCAAGGGTATAGAAAACTCAGCAGCACCATCAGCCAAGAGAATCTAATCAACATTTATAGGACACCCTTCCCAACAATAACAGAATACACATTCTTTTCAAGAACATGAACTAAGGTAGACCATATCCTGGGTCAAAAACAGACCTCAGCACATTTAAAAGAATTTAAATCACGCATTGTGTGTTCTGCAACCACAGTGGAATCATACTAGAAATCCATTACAGAAAGTTAACAGGAAAATTTTCAACACTTGGAAACAAAATAACATATTCCTAAAAAACCATGGTCAAAGGGGAACTCTCAGGGAAGTAAAAATATATATTAAACTGAATGAAAAAAACAGCATATCAAAATTTGTGGGACACAAAGCAGTGGTGAGAAAGAAATTTATAGTACTAAATCCATACATTAGAAAAGAGAAAGAGTCTGAAGTAACCTAAGTTTAGGAACACCTGGGTGACTCAGTTAAGTGTCCAACTCTTGATTTTAGGTCGGGTCATGATATCATGGTTTGTGGGATCGAACCCTGCATTGGGCTCCATGCTGAGAGTGTGAAGCCTGCTTGGAATTCTCTCTCTCCCTTTCTCTCTGCCTCTCCCTCTTCCTCTCTCTCTCTCTCTCTCTCTCTCTCTCTCTCTCCCTCTCCCTCTCCCTCTCCCTCTCCCTCTCCCTCTCCCTCTCCCTCTCCCTCTCCCTCTCCCTGTCTCTCTCCCCCAAAATAAGCAAATAAACATTAAAAAATAATCTAAGTTTATACCTTGAGAACTCAGAAAAAGAAGAGTAAAATAAACACAAAGGAAGCAAAAGGAAGTAAATAGTAAAAGTAACAATAGAAACTGAAAAGAGAAACCAATAGAGAATAATCAATGAAACAAAGAGATGGCTTTTTGAAAAGATCAATTAATAAAATTGACAAGTCTTTATCAAAGCTGAGAAGGAAACAAAGGGAGAAAACACAAATTACCAATGTTTGGAATAAAATAAGGGATATCACTGCATACCCTAAACAATGCTACATGACTAAATTTTACAGCTTGGAGGAAATGGACCATTTTGTCAAAAACACAAACTATTACGACTCACCCCAAATTACCACCAAATCTATGCAATCTCTTCCAGAAAATAGAAGAGAAGGGAACATATATTAACTCATTTTATAATGTTACCCTGATACCAAAACCAGACAGAAACACTACAAGAAAAAAGAAAGAAAACTAAAGATCAAATTTCCTCATAAGTATAGACACAAAAATCATTAACAAAGTATTAACAGAAAGCTCAGCAAAATATGAAAAGGATTATATACCATGACCAAGCAGGGTTTATTACAGAGATGTGAAACTAGTTCAGTATTTTTTAAAAAATTGATGTAATCTACCATAGTAACAGGCTAAAGAAGAAAAATCACATGATCAAACCATGAATTCAGAAAAAGAGTTTGACAAAATTCAATCTATTCATAATAAAAACCTTTAAAAAATTGGAATACAGAGGAACCTCTTGAACTTGATAAAGATCACCTACAAAATATCTACTGTTAACCTTACACACAATAACAAAAAAATGAACACTTTCTCTCTAAGATCAGGAATAAGACAAGGATGTCTGCTGTCACTACTCCTATTCAACAACAGTGCCAGCAGTTTTATCCCATGCAATAAGGCAGGAAAAGGAAATAAGAGACAAATATATCATAAATAAGATGGCCCTATTTGAAGGTGACATGATTATCTACATAAAGAATTCCAAGCAATGTACAAAAAAATTCACAGAAATAATAAGTGAGTTCAGAAAAATTATAGGATACAAGATAACATACCAAACTCAATAGTATTTCTATATACCTAAAATTACCACATGAACACCAAAATTAAAATACAGTACCATTTATAATTCCAAAAATGGGGGGCACCTGGGTGGCTCAGCCAGTTAAGTGTCCAACTCTTGATTTCAGCTCAGGTCATGATCTCACAGTCATGAGATTAAGCCTCCATGGGCTCCATGAAGGCATGGAGCATACTTAAGATTCTCTTTCTCCCTCTGCATCTCCCTCACTTGCTTGTTCTCTCTTTCTCTCAAAAACAAAACAAAACAAAACAAAACAAGAAATAGAAGACTACAAAGCACTCATAAAAGAAATCAGAGCTGAAAGAAATAAAAGCAGATCTAAATAAATGGAGAGGCATGCTCAGCATAGTAAAGATGCCAATTCTCTCCACATTGAAAGGCAGATTTGACACAGTTCCTATCAAAATCCAAGCAGGTATTTTTGTAGGTATATACAAGTTCATTATCCAATTATCCAATACAAATACTTAATTTTAAGACTTTCATAGCTATTGTGACCAAGACTATAAAATATTGGTAGAGGATTTGACACATAAATCAATAGAATAGAATGGAGAACCTAGAAATAGACTCAGAAAATAGCTTGATTATTTTATTGTATTTTATTGAGGTGAAATTCATATAACATAAAATTAACCATTTAAAAATGAACAAATAAGTGGCATTTAGTATATTCACAGTGTTATGCAAATACCACCTTTATCTAATTCCAAACATTTTCATCATTCCCAAATAAAACCCCATAACCATTAATAGTTTTTCTTTCTGTGAGTTACCTATTCTTAGTATTTTATATAAATGGAATCACACAATGTGTGATCTTTTGTGTTTGGCTGCTTTCACTTAACATTATTTGTAAGGTTTATCCATGTTTTAACGTGTATCAATACTTCATTCCTCTTTATGGCTGAATAATATTCAGTTGTATGTATTTGCCCCCAATTTTTTTATCCCCCCCATCCATTGATGGACATATGTGTTGTTTCTAACTTCTGACTCTTGTCAATAGTGCTGCTATGAACATTTATATACAAGTCTTTCTTTGAGAGCCTGTTTTCACTTTTTTGGAGTATATAACTAGGAGTGGAAATTTGGGGTCATATGGTCATTCAATGTTTAACTTTTTGAAGAATGACTACACTGGTCTTCACAGCATCTAAACCTTTTTGCATTTCCACCAGCAGTGTACAAGGTTTTCAATTAGCCATGTCCTTGCCAAAACTGGTTATTCTCCTTTTATTTTTTTTAAACATTTGTTTATTTTTGAGAGAGACAGAGAGAGACAGAGACAGAGAGAACAAGAGGAGGAGGGACAGAGAGAGAGGGAGACAGAGGATCTGAAATAAGCTTTGTGCTGACAGCAATGAGACCCAATGTGGGGCTTGAACTCACAAACTGTGATATCATGACCTGAATGGAAGTCAGATGCTCAACCAGCTGAGCCACCCAGGCACCCCTCTCCTTTAACAAAAAACAACAAAATTTTATAGCCATCCTAGTGGGTATAAAGTGGTATTTCATTATGGTTGTGATTTGCATTTCCCTAATGACTAAGAATATTGAGCTATTGAGCATCTTTTCATGTGCTTTTGAGACATTTGTAGTATCTTGTCTGGAGAAGCATCTATTCAAGTACTTTGTCTCTTTTAATTGTCTACTTTTTAATTGGGTTGTTTGTGTTTTTGTTGTTGAGTTGTAAGAGTTATTTATATATTCAGTATATTAATCACTTATCAGATACATGATTTTCAAGTATTGTCTCCCATTCTGTAAGTTGCCTTTCCATTTTCTTGATAATGTTCTTGCATTGAATGCATAAAAATGTCAATTTTTGATAAAATCCTATTTATTTATTTTTTGTTGTTGCTCATGCTTTTGGTGTCATATCTAAAAATCCATCGCCAAAGCCAAGGTCAAGAAAGTTTACCCATGTGTTTTCTTCTAAGAGTTTATAGTTTTATTTCTTATATTTAGGTTTTTGATCAGTTTTGAGTTAATTTTTATAAATGGTGTGAGATAGGGGTCCAAATTAATTATTTTACATGTGGGTATGCAGTTGATCCGGTGTTACTTGTTCAAGAGACAATTCTTTTTGTGTTGAATACTTATGGCTCCATTTTGAAAATCAATTGGTGATAGAGGCATGTTTCTGGAATCTCAGTTCTATTCCATTGGTCTATATGTCTATCCTTATGCCGGTACCACACTGTTTTGATTATTGTAGTTTTGTGGTGAGTTTTGAAATCAGGAGGTGTGAGTCCTTCATTTTTCTCTCCTTTTTAAAGACTGTTTTGGTGTTTAGGACCTTTGCAGTTCCTGCCAAACTGAGTTTTGACAAAGGAACAAAGCAATTCAATGGAGAAAAGATAGCCTTTTCAGAAAGGATGCGGGGCAATTAAACATTCTAAGGAAAAAACAAAAGTGAACCTTAAGTCTCAGACCTCATACAAGAATTCGCTCAAAAGAGGTGACAGACTTAAAGGTAAAATATAAAACTCTTAAGCTTTTATTTCAAAAAATACCTGGGATCATGGATTTAGATTTGATACCAAAGTAAGATCTATAAAAGGAAAAATAGATAAATTTGACTATATCAAAATTAAAAACTTTTGTTCTAGAAGATATCCTATTAAGAGGGTGACAAGTAGTAGACTGAAAGAAAATAGTTGCAAACCACATATCCACAAAAAACTAGTATCTAGAAGGTATAAAGAACTCTCAAAACTCAACAGAAGAAAAACAAACATACAAAAAAGAAACCCCAAGCAATCGAATTAGGTAATGGCCAAGAGACACAAAGAGACATTTCACCAAAGAGACTATACACATAACAAATAAGCATGTAAAAAGATGTTCAACATCATTAGCCATTAGGGAAATGCAAATTAAAATCACAATGAGATATTACTACACACCTATCGGAATTACTAAAAATAAAATATAGTGACACCAGCAAATGCAGGCAAGAATGCAGAAAAACACAATTGCTTATGCATTGTTGGTGGGAATGTAAAATGGTGCAGCTACCCTGAAAAGTAGTTTGACTATTTCTGTAAAAACTAAACATGTGACCATCATACAAACCAGCAGTTGCCCTCGTGGGTATTTATCCTAGAGAAATGAAAAATTATATTCATAAAAAACCTGTATAGAAATGTTTACAGGAACTTTATTTGTATATAGCCTCAAATGGACATAACCCAGGTGGTTAAACAGATGTACTTCCATACTGTGAAATACTACTCTGTAACAGAAAGGGATAAACTACTGATAGGGGAAACAACTTGAACAAGCCTTGAGGTCATTATGCTGAGTGAAAAAAGCCAATCTCCAAAGACTGCATGTTGTATCATTCCCCCGATATAGTATTCTTGAGACGACAACATTATAGAAATGAGGACAGTTTCGCAATCACCAGGGGTTAGGGATGAGGAGGGAGGGGCAGAGGGAATGAAGACACATGGTGGCTGTAAAAGGGCCATAGGAGGGATCCTTGTGGTGAATGAAAGATTCTGTACTTGGACTATATCAATGTCAATATTCTGGTTGTGCTATTACACTGTAGTTTTACAAGATGTAAAAAATAAAAAAATAGGAGGACACTGGGTAAACAGTATTTACTCTGTTTTTGATGACTGCTCTTTCTTACAACTGTATGGGAATCTGTAATTATTTCAAAATGAAAGGTTTAATTAAAAATCAGTAAGTGATACATTATTTAATTTTCTTTTACATTTGTAAGAAAAGACAGGGAGCTTGTCAGTGTATAACAAGTGAGCACACACAGTGGTTAGGTAGAGTTTAAATGAGGACAGTCATGGCTCCATCACTCGGTCTATTTCTTGGCTGAACAGCACTGACTTCAAGAATGGTTGAGACTGTTATATATCAAATTGTTTTTCTTCTTAGACATATGTTTGATTTATGCTCATAATAGATTGTGTTTAAAGACTAGAAACATAAGGAACCTGATGATGAAATACAAGATAATTAAGAACAAAAAATGGGAAGACCACAATCTTACTTCAGAATCACCTTCGCCAATCTGTAAATCACATTCATCTGATAAAAACTCTTCTACGGAACATCAAGATGTCTTTGGTACTTCAAAAACAGTGTTAAGGAGAGAAAATAGAGTGACAATTATGTCCAATTTAGCTTTTCATTTATTGAGAACAAAGGCTCTATCCACACCCACAATGTGCTATTTGCAGAGTGGTTGCAAATAGCGGCCTGAAATCTTTCCCCTCCTGTCATTTATAAACAAAACATGGAAATTGTAAAAATAAAACCATAGTTTTTTTAAGCATGAAATTCCAGAATTTCATACATCCAATTCTTGGAAACCAGTTTCTGCCTATACTTGATGCTGTATTATGGAGTAAAACCCCAAAGTACTTTTTAGTATACATTCAGTCCCCAAACCAGATATGACATATCATTTTTTAGCATATTTATCAGAAAATTATGTTTTCTCTTTTATGATTTAATAAAAATTAAACATTGTCCATTCGTCATTAAATGATATAAAGTGAAGGGTTTTTTTGTAATGATTGTGTATTATGAATATTATTAATGATTGCATTAAAACAAACTTGAATACAGTATTTAATACAATACTCTTAATTTGTTTAAGATTTCAAATCACTCATTTGTCACATATCACACAAAAATGGCAAAGCCAGTTTAAGTTTTTTCAGGATGGTTGTAGTGAAAAGTGTTTGCAAGTCACATATGGCTATGCAGTGATAACTGACATGTGTGCATGCATTTGTCAACTTTAAAGCATCCTGTACACATGTCACTTGTTATGTGTCCACTGCCTTTCATCTAGGGCAATTAGGAAGTGGAGGTTCCTGCTTAATTAAATGTTCTCCACAACTGAAAATTACTCTCTAAATATGAGCACTGGTTTGGAATCCAGAGTCTTCAGTTTTTGACTAGCCTGGGGTTCTTAGATAAATAAAGTGGGATGATGACAATGTTAATCTTTCATGTTGTGTGTGTAAAGGCAGTCAAATAACGGATCAGGTTTTTGTTTACATTTTGGCTTCTTTCTCATTTGCTATGTTTTCTGCTTCAAGTAACAAAAACTCCAAACTCAACTGATTTAAGTCATGAGGAAAATAGAAACCCGAGCTAAGGCAGCTTCAGAATTGGTTATTTTAGAGGCTCAGTGACATCATTAAGGTCTTTGGCTCTTTCCCTATTCTGCCATCTTTCATGGGTCACCTTGGTTGCTCTTTGGGAAGATGGTGACCATGGGTGTAGGGGTTCCTTGTAGTTAATGATAGTATCAAGAGGGAAAAGAGGCACCATCTCTTCCCCGTGCATCTCTTTATGCTTTCTGTCGCCCGTCCCTGGCCAGAACTAGGCCCCCTGGTCTCGCCTTAGCCAGTTCCTAGCAAAGAGAATGGGAGCCCCATTATTGGCTTAGACCATGCTGGACAGAATGGACATCCTGTAGGCAGGGAAGAGAGAAAGACCACATGTTGGGTTTTGATATGACAAGGGATCAGGTGAAGACTATTAAGTAAATATGCCAATAGGTTCAGAAAAGAAGCTTCTCTAGGCACCTAGTCATAGGACATGTATTTTGAGATATGTATTAGGTGCCACATATGTATACACTGTGTGTAACTGATGCAGAATGGCGTACGATTATGAGGGCAGGCTCTGAGTCAAATCCTGGCTCTGCCGTTTGCCAGACAAATTGCCTTAGATAAATTGTGTAACTTCTCTGAGCTTAACTTATCAAATGGGGACCTTATGGAGCTGTGAGAATTAGGTGATACAACACATACAAAGGGTTAGGCCCAGTGCCCAATTCATAGTTAGCAATCAATAAACGTAAGGTGCTGGTGTGGTGCCAGCGATGATAATGAGCTAAACACAGCTTTACCTCTCAACAGCTGAACAGCTGCTCTCACTCCCCCAGTCTCTCTGCCCTCCACCCAGTCAATTCTCCATATAGCAGCTAGAGGGATGTTCACGACATACAGTAGATTACGACTGTCTCCTGCCCTCAACTCCCCAATGACTCCCATCACACGTCAAATCAGATGTGAAGTCCTTGTTTATCAGAGCCTGCAGGACCTTTGTGATCTGGCCCTTGTCCGTGCCATCTTCTTTCACAACTGTCCACCTGGTCCCTGTGTTTAGCAATGTCAGCCTGGGTCACATCCAGCCAGATCTTCATGCCTGTTGAGCCGTCTGCCTGCATATTCTGCCCACCAGATCTTGTCATATCTTGTCCCCTCATTTCTTCACGTCTCTGCTCTAAGTCCCTCCTCATCCTCAGAATTTCTTCATCTGCCGTCTTTAAGACAGTCACCATTCATTTTTTAAAAAGTTTTTATTTATTTATTTTGAGAGAGACAGAGACAGCATGAATGGTGAAGGAACAGAGAGAGAGAGAGAGAATCCCAAGCAGGCTACATACTGTCAGTGCAGAATCCGAAGCAGGGTTCAAACTCATGAAACCATGCGATCATGACCTGAGTTGAAACTAAGAGTCACGTACTTAATGGACTGAGCCACCCAGACACCGCTAAGACAGTCAATTTTCTTAGTCTGCATTCTCTGGAAAACAGAGCACGAGGCAAAAGTGTTACACCTTAGAAGTCCAATCTCAGGAAGCAGGAACAATGAAGAAGAGAGACCAGATATGGAAGGTCCAGCTCTGTCGGCAGTACTCAGTACTTGGTCTCTTGGTCCTCAGGACCCAGGGCACGGTGCATGTCAGTACAGACCACCCAGGGAAGGAAGGGAGAATGTACCTGCTGGCTTCCTCCTGTACCCTGTCTCCCACTGGTCGAGACCTCCCCTCTGTCATGAGCTCCCCCACCCCTTTGGCTTGTGTGGAGCAGCTCCCACCCCCACAGCAGCCTCTGGGGAAGCCAGAACCCCCAGAGGTCCAGCCTGACCAGTGCACAGGCCAGTGTCTCCTTGTCAGTTGGCCCCCTGTGCAGGGGGGGCTATTTGGTTTGAGGTAGTGGCAGTAACAGCAGAGGAATCTATCTCTGTGGCTGTGGGAACACCTCAGACCAGTTAATAGGGCCCCTGTGACCCAGAAGCAGGGCAAGTGGGGGTAGGGTAGGGGCGGAGAGAAGGTGTGGGGGTGGGGGCAGAGAGGTCGGTGTGGCTACTCAGATTTGGGGTGGTATGTAAGCTAAGTCCAGCACCATCTTACAGATCCCTGTCTGGCTTAGTGCTCTTCACAAAAATTAAGGTGACCCACCACAATACTGCATACGTGTTTGAATGGAGCATATAATCACAGGAATGGAGTGTCCATAAGGTAGGCACTCATCTTCCTGAATGATCTTTTTTTTTTTGTAGATTGGCATGTTATCTACCATTCTTTGATGAGTTGGAAAACAGGGTCATGGCAAATATTTGTGAGTCTGAATAAGTAAGGTTGAGTAAAGGAGGTTGGCCCCTCTCTTTGCTCTCCTCCTATCTTCCTTCCCGCTTCACCTCTCTCCCCTGTCCCCAGTAGGATGTGGTACTTAGTGGCTTGGAGGCCTGGCCTCCTCAACCCAAATTCTCCCTGTGCACGGAGTTCCATGAGGGGCTGAGTTTCATTTCCTCCTATTTTGGGATCTTTCTCAGGGCCTGTGACCATCAGCCTGGGTCCTGGGAGTGGGGATGCGGTGTTTGTCTTGGGACTAACACCACCGTGAAGGGGCTTATTTTCCAACCCCTCCACTTTTACCATTCATAGTTCCCTTCCCCTCACTGTAGCTTTTCATTCATCCCAGCTTCTTAATTAAAATTTCCACTCATCCCTCCTTCTTCATTGCCTTGAGAAATTTCCCAAATCACACTTAACCTCTTGAAGGAACACCTTACTTATTTCCATGCAGTCTACTCTTCTCCCTAAACCAAAGTTAACAATTATTTCTTTACCTTTTATTTTTAAGGTTTATTCATTTTTAAGAGACAGAGAGAGACAAAGCATGAGCAGGGGAGGGGCAGAGAGAGAGAGGGAGATACAGAATATGAAAGCAGGCTCCAAGCTCTGAGCTGTCCGCACAGAGCCCAACGCAAGATCGTGACCTGAGCCAAAGTCAGACACTTAACTGATTCAGCCACCCAGGCACCCCTAAAGTTAACAATTATTTCTGAGTGTGATTTTAGGTCTAGAATTTTTAATTTATTGCCTCCATTCCCTTTATTTCTAGATGACTAAAAGGACCATCATTTAAGAAATGTTTAAGAAATCCTTAACATCACAGCTCTTTTTAGATCAGAGTGGCCCTAACTTCCATACATCCTAGCAAAATAAGGCATAGACTTGCAGAGTTGGAAACGGCCTCAGAAGTTCATTGAGTATGACCGCCTCCCACCCCGTCCACCTCCAGCTCCCACTTGAGACATGAAGAAATGAGGGCTGGAAAGGCTCACCCAGTGAGAGGCAGTTTTTGGACAGGCAGCAAGTGTTAAATCTCGGAAAGAGCAGGAAGACCATTTCCCCTGCCTTTCCCTACCTTCTCACATGACCTCCCTTCCCACAGTGTTTCTGGGCACTGTCTGACCAGCCCAGGGGGACCTGACCCATAGCTAGTGACACGGAAACACTGTGGTACAGTCTGGAGGAGGTCCCCTGCTTCTTCCTGATCCCATGCTTCTGTGTCACCTCTGGGTGGTCTGATGTGCAGCTGCAAGCCAAAATGACCTCCAGGAGGCCCATTGTTTGTTGTGTTTTTGGTAAGAGTAGAGCTAGAGAAAATGTTTTAAAACTGGTAAAGTAAATATCTATAGCAGATTATTAAACTTCTTGGTCTTGCAAAAATACATCGGTAACTTTCTGTTGCGTGTGTGTGTGAGTCTGCCTTGCGACATTACTCACCAATCACCCAGACTAGGGGCTGGGGCAGTAATCTAGACTCATGTTTCCTTTTAACTTCTCTTTTCCAAATTTACTGAATTGTATGAATTCAAAATGTAACCTTTTGTTGTTGTTGTTACTTTGTTTTTGGTTTTTTTTTTTTGTTTTGTTTTGTTTTTTTGCCAACCATCCCTGTTGGCTACTGAGAATCATCACTATGCTTGCAAGTTCTGAAACAGGGTTTCAGGCCAATTCCAAATGCTTTGTGTGGGAGTTAGCCTCCCTTGCATGTCCGGGGAGTATTTTTAAAGCAAGAAATGCCCTGAGAGGTCAAAGCATAGAGCAATGCAGAGAGGTGTCAAGGTCTACTGGCATCTGATGCCGCTTCCCTGAAGGCTTGTTTTATTTCATCATTCACACTTCACCTTTTTTATTCCAAGGTGACTTTAATTCCATGCTTATTTTATGCACAGTAGCCACAACAGCTCACTTCAGATGTTGGCATTATCTCCAAGGGGCATTCTGTACATGTGGTTTGTAGCGGCTACATTCCCCCCTTACTCGGGAAGCAAAGGAAGTCTGTTGGAAGTCCAGTCCATGTTCACTGCACTAAACAGAGCTATTTTGGATCTTGGTCAGTCTACAGACCTTGTCTTACATATGACCCAGAGTTATTAAAAAGACACACCCCAAGGCCTGCCTTGGTTATGTAATAGGGCCACTAGGCTGACTCAGGGACTTTGTGCTGAGAGCTGAGAACAGAAATCTGCTTTTTCAAACACCTCAAAGTGTGGGAGGGGAGCTAAACCCAGTCTCTGAGCTGTGGGGCTCCATCTTGTCCACGGACTTAGAATTAAATTTCAGAGGGAGGCATAGCACGTTTCCAAATTTCCTTGCTTCCTTTCATGTCCAGTCCTTCTTCTCTTTCTCCCAGGATGGAAAGTGCCATCCTTTCCCCAGTCCAGCTGCAGAGAATCTGGCCTCAAGCCAGCTTTGGGGATTCAGTCATGGGTGGCCTTGGCAAAGACTCATGGTCAAATCTGAGAGAGCATCATTCCTGCCAAGGCCCTGGGGGCACTGAGGATGGAATGGCTTTTGTCCTTTTGAGCCCAAATCACAGTTTCCACGTGGGAAGTCACAGCAACTGAGACCTGGAAGTCACCCAGGTCTCAAGCACTCCTCATTTTGCAAATGGGGAAACTGACACCTATGGCAGAGATATGACTGGCCTGGGTTACAGCCTGGCCGTGTACGAGGGAGAGCCGGATCCCAGACCAAAGCGTGTGTGAGGGCAGGCACCAGGCTGGCTCATTCACTGATGTCTCCCCAGAACATAGCATGGGGCCTGGTACATAGCAGGGGCCCAGTAAATATGTGTTGAAGGAAAGAGCAAATGTAATACCTTTTCCTCCATGTCAGTGTTTTCTTTTTCTTCTTCTCTTGACGTTTAACTAAACTTAAGAAAATCTCCTCTGTCCCCTCCTCCAGGCCAGAAGAGGTCACAGGGTCACAGACAAGACACTGTTCCACTATACCACCAAGTTATCTGGTGCCCACCCAGCCTGAGCAAGAGGCAGTCCCTCTGAAAGACTCCTGCTCATCACCAGTCTGGCCTGGCTAGGGTCTCACTCACAAATCGATGCCAGACTTGGGCTACAGACAGACCATTGGTGGGGGAGAGGGGTGCTAGTTGCTACAAAGACGTTTATAGTTTATTTGGGCACCAAGACTGATCTCTAGGTCAATTAATGAAAGCACATGACAGCTGGGTTGGGGTCTCCAAAAGCTCTGGAAGTTGAATAGGGATTCAGAAAGGTTTAGGCGTGGGGATGAGGTCAGGGCAGCAAAAACGTCTCCTTCTAAGGGAGAACAGGGGACCCTCTCATCGCAGCTTGGACGGGCTAAGTCAACATCACCTGGGACTGCCCCTGTATGCCCAGGATTTTGTAAGATGATCCTGCTGGGAGAGAGCAGATACAGAAGAGAGAAATAAAAACTTTGCTGTTTCTAAGGTTGTTGGCTGGGGGATGAGGGGAGGGTAGTGTCACTTGACTTTGCTTCTGGGGACACGTAAACAGGTAAGGTGTACTGGCCCTCCTGGGCTCCACAGCTATGGCGGCTGATTAAGACCAGTTGTGCATCTTGAGAGCACAGGCTGGGGAACTCGGCCCGGGAAGGAGCCGGAGGAGAGGAAGAAGGGGATGTGTTGGGGAGTGGGAGGGGGTTGTAGCCTGCCGGCTTTACGAGAGCCTGGTGCGCTTGAGCCTGGGGCGGAAGCGCACCCCCTCCCCCCGCGGGTGCAGAGATCGCCCTGGAGCGCTGGGAGTCCTCGCGCCCCGCGTGCGCGCCCGGCTGCTCCGCGCACCTGCCGCTGGCCCCGCTCGGGTCTGAGCAGCGGGCGGGCGAGTCGCGCGCACAGGTGGCGGCGATTGGGCAGGCGGGGCCCGGAGGGTGACGTCACGGGCTCCGGTCCCGGCGGCAGAAATAGGGCAGCCGCGGCGGCGGTGGTACGACAGCGGCGGCTCACAGAGCTGGAGCCGAGACAGCCTCCAGCGCGCCCGGGACCCGCCGACAGCCGGAGACACCGACCGAAGGACACGGGGCCCGGTCGCCGCCACCGCCGCCGCGGATCGCGCCCGTCCGCCTTCGGACACCTGGTCTTCCTTCGGCCCCGGCCACCTCAGGTACGCGGGCGCGGGGAGGGTGCCAAGCCGCCGCCGCCACCATCCGGTCCCGCTGCGCCCCTCTGGGGTCCCGGCGCCCGCGGCTCCGCGTCTCCCTGCAGGGCCCGGCGCGGGCGCTTGCTTGTCCTCACCATCCGCGCCGAGAGAGCCAAGTTTGCCCGGGCGGCGGGCACGGGACCACGGGACTCTGGCTCGGTAGGGCTACCTGGCCCCGGCCAGGACTCGGGGGGAAAGAAAGGCTCGAGCGCCGAGGCTGCTGGCCCGGGTCTGCAGTAGGCACCGGAGTGACCCGGCCGGCGCGCGGAGCAGAATAGCTCGCGCCGAGCCCGCAGCCCGCGCGGGCTCCGAGACCCCGCAGGCGCCGCTCTCGGGCTTCGGCCCCCGAGCCGCCTCGGCGAGCGAGGCGAACGCAGACCCTCCGCTCGGCTCTGTGCCCTTGGCCCGGGCTGGGGTGCGGAGCGGGCGTCCTCGCTGCCTCCTCCCTCCAGCTTTGCGGGGAAACTTGCGCGTCCGCGCTGCAGCTCGGAGGGCCCGCTGCGCCCCGCCTGGCGGTCGCTCCCCCGAGGTCCGCCGCGTCTGCACGTTGGGGCTCCGCGGAGGCTGAGGAGCAGGGACCCAGGCACAGCCCCTTCCGCGAAGCCCGCTGCCCCGGATCTGCCCGGCTGGTCTCTGTTTAGAGCGGCTGCCGTTCCCTTCTGGGGAGTCACTAGGGAGCAGTTTGTTTGGGGGACATTCGGGCAGAGAGCTTGATTCTGAGAGAGCTTGTGCGGTGGATGATCTCCGCCCCTCTATGCGCCAGCGAAGGAGACCCATTTCAAGTTTGGGGGGCACCTAGGCGACGCAGACAGAGCGCTGCGCTTTGGGCGCCTGTCGCCCTGAGTTGGCGGCCGAGCGCAGCGCGAGCCTTCCGGGCCCTCTGAGCTGACCAACCGGCTTCGCCGGCTCACTCGCCCGCGGCCTGCCACCTGAGGACTTCGGCGCCCGCCACTCCGGCAAGGGCAGAACCCCGCTGGAAGCAGCAGGATTTCTCACAGCGCCCGGGACGTGGCGAGCAGCCCGTGCAGCGCGCCCGTCTGCTGAAGTTCCCGGGGCCCCGCGGAGTCGGACCCTGCTAGGTCTGTATCTCGCCCGGCTAGTCAGTCCCCCTACGCGGTCCGGACGACCCCGCTCCACTTAACTGCCGCCGACGATGATGAATCGCGCTCCCGCAGCTCTCCTCCGCTCTCCTCTAGGTGTCGCTTCCTCCGAGGTTTCCCGCGAGTGAAAAACAGCGCCAGTAGCTTTGGTCGGCTCCCTTCCTAAATTTGTTGCAAGCCTGTGCACCGGGAATTGTACTCGATGGGTCCCCGAGATACAAACATTCGTCGACGTTCTCTGGGCCAAACATAAACAGAATTTCATTCGGAGGTGGCACGGTAACTCTTAACCAAACGTGCACCGGGAATGGGCCTATATCGCAGTCTCTGAGGCATCGGGAAGAAATTCAGATGTTTCTCGAAACTCAAGTCCCAAGTTATTTTCCCACCACCAGGCTTAGAGGAAAGTCAGACATGACTTTCAACAGTGTCCTGTCAATCTTGGAGTGGGTGGGTTTCTGTGCTTGCCCCTTCTGGCTCTCAGGACTGGCTCAGGACTGGGTAGTGGTCAGGTAAAGGTCTCAACTGGCGAGTAAATGGTCGGGGGTGGGGGGTGGTGGTGGTGAATGATGGTGCTCTAGGACACCAGAGCCCTAGTAACCCTAAGGCAGTAGCTCAAAGGGAAGCCGTGAGCCGGTGCCCCACAGGGCTCATCTCTGATTTCCTTCCTGGTTTTGTGGGAAGGTACTGCAGCATTACTACACCATTTCTGTTTAGACACTTAAGCTGAATGTTAGCTTTCTTCCCATCCTAGGAAAACAGACATCCCCTCTCCCAAGACTTTAGGCTGGACCAAAGGTCGTTCGGGATGATAGCCTACTTTATGTGTAATGTATTGTTCCAATGGTTTTTTGTGTCGTAGAAATCTTTGATCATTTTCAATTTTTTGTTAGTTTCAGGAAAGCTATTTTTATTCCAGCCTATTCTCCTGGGCCTTTGGAGAACTTTTTTTTCCCCTCAGCTGTGTCCTGGAGGTAGGTGAGGGAGGGCTAGGTAGGATTTTGTAACCTTGACCCATTAGTTGCTCAGGATTCTTCTCTTGTCTTTCTCAGAGCTGCAGGATTTTTTTTTTTTTAAGTCATCTTCATGTTGTGATCTTTTGTTTGACAATACCATATTCCAGAAACTGGCATTGAAGAGTCAGGATTTCATAAAATCTACTTGAATTCCTACTTTACCTGTCTTGGTATTTCCCGGCCCATTCAACTTGCTTGTGTTGCTTATGTGTGGTCAATTCTGTGCTTACTAACTTCGCGAAATTTGAAAGTTCTTTCAAGAGCACATCTTTTCTTACATTTTCTTTCTCTTAATGTGTAACACAAGGCCTGGGACTTCAAGTGAAATAGAACTACATTTGCACAAACATGGTATAATTTAAATGTTGAGACTGTGAGGGTTCCTGGAATTGATAGGTGCGTGGGTTAAACTTCATGGTAAATAGGGGTGTCAAAGATTTATACACTGCACACAGACTAACTTAGACATTCAATTTATCGAATGTTGGAACAATTTATGAAAGATAAGAGCAGATAATTAATGGGAAATGCAGTGTAACTTCATTATTGCTTGCTGCAGGGTTAGCCTGGTCTATTTCTGTGCCTAATTTCCTTTGGGTTGCTGTTTGAGGAACTATCTTTGGAAGTTTGAACCCCTTGTTTTTTTCTTAAAATACTCGCATATCAAAACTAGGGTTCTAAGCCTTTGAGAAGAAAGGAATATGTAGGTTTGGGGTTTTTAGGTTAGAGTCGACGTGGCTTTTTTTTTTTTTTTTTTTTTTTCCTTTTTAACTTTGGGCAGACCTACAGGGGGCTGCAGGATTTTGGTGCTCTCCAGGTGGTTTCCATCTGTTGATAGCCAATACCCCACTTGGAAAATGCAGTGAACCTAAGTTAATTGGCTAGGGCATACACTTGGTGAGTTGGAAGCTTTGGAAATTCAGGTGCCTCAGGGCCACAAACCTTACTGCTGTCTTCAAGGCTAGGGTGGCATTGGTTAGTTCTGCCAAGCCATGTTTGTAATTTGTGGTCTTGTTGGTTACAAAGAGAAGCCATTTCCATGTGGCTAATCCATAATGTCTAGTTGGGTAATGTTGCCATATTCTGGGAGAGTTGCTGGAAGAGAGTATTCAAGAATTATCTCTGCAAAAGCTCTGGGGGTCTGACTCCCTGCTTTTCCCCAACAAGGCAGGTTCCCAGAGGAGAAGGGAAGTTTGTATTAGAACCACTGCCAGGTTAGTGTCCATGCTTCTCTCTGGCTTCTGACCCTGGCCTCTGACACTGACAGCTTGCATGCTGGTGTGTCTTCTCTGGTGGGGCAGATTTGCAATAACCATATTCCTGTTTCCCCCTAACCATTTATATTCTCAGGTCACATTTTTTCAACTTTCTTGAAAAAGGAAGTCAGTTTTCAGCATATCACATCATACAAAATCTGTAGCACCTCTATAATTTTAAATACAAGTAATGGCACAGGTATTGGCTTCTATTATGAAACCAGAAAATCCTGTGCTTTACACCAGAGCAGCAGGCAGATGACCTGGTAGGCCCCATCCAGCACCAAGAAAAGCCCAGTTTGTCTTCTCTAAGCAGAATGCACATGTATTCCATAAGTGTTGGTGATCATATGGGGAACAAAGCCGTTGTCTAGGGCTCAGGATGCCTGGATTTCAATCTACGTTTGGCCACTGACCTGGCTGACACAGTGCGTCACTTCTCTGACCTTCCAGGCCTGTGGTGTCCTGTCTGTGAAGCAGCAGCCAAGTTAGCAACTCATTTGTCTTGAGCTTGGGGAAAGTGAGGCCTGCGTGGAAAACCTCAGAGGAAGCGGGTCTTAAATATCAAGTGATTGTGCTTTATGAGTTGTTTGAAAGAAAAGGCAGTCCCAGCTCTTTTATGAGAACGATCTCTGATAGATTTATAGCCAGTCTTTGGACTCTAACATGGATTGAATGAAGCTTATAAACCTAAATTGATCTCAAAAGGAACTCTAGGTTGAAAAAGAGGGTTTGTGATATTATAGATGGTAGCTTCTTATTCCTGTAATGAGGAGATTCTTCTATTTTCTTCTGTCTGAAGGCCAACAGGGCTATTTGAAGGTGAGGAGTAATGAGTCAACGGCTCTACTTCCCTCCAAGTGCCTGTCTTCACCATGCTGGCATTGCCCGTCAGTTGAGAGGCTTCCTTGCTGCCTGGCATTCTGTACATCTCCTCATCGTTCCTTTTCGCAACTGTATTTCTTCTTGGCCAATAAAGACAGCGACTATGAGCACTGAGGACAGTGTGCCAAGTGGCCCCATTCTGCGGAGGGGTGCAGAGAGGAGCAGCTCGGTTCTTTCTTCGCGTTCTGCTCCTCCAGAAGGGTGCAGCTCTTGGCAGCTGTCAGAGCAAAGGAGACACTCGGGGTTTCCTGTCTTGCTCTTTCTAGGCTTTCCCCGTCTTAGTAAAGCAGCTGTTTATTGAAAGAAAGTATTGCCAAGTATGGAGAGGCAGCAGAGGGTGGATGTTAAGAGCACACACCCAGAGTTCACCTGCCCAGCTTGGAGTCTCAGCTCTGCCATTTATTTGCCACGAGGCTCTGGCAGGGTACTTAGCCTCTCTGCGGCCTGTCTGCTGTGTCATCTGACGGGGGTGGGGGGGGGGTGGGGGGGGGTGGGGGGGTGGGCGGTAATTACTGCCTCCGCATGGAGTAGAAGTGAGGATTATGGGTTAATACCTGTAAAGCATTTAGGACCGTGCCTGTCACGTAATAATGGCTATGTTAAGTGCTAGCCTCTAGCTGGTTATTAGACAGATCATCAAAATTGATTGAGACCCAATATTAATTCTTTTTTTTTTTAATGAACCAAAAACCATCATAAAACTTGAGTTGTAAATTTTTAGGCTGTCTCTGCTATAGATAAAATGAGTTGTCAATCATGGTGGGTATAAAATGACTGTGAACATGCATCCACGTGCAAATGAAGTCCAATCTGGTGGCAGCCAAGCTGAGCAAAATGTTACAAAGAAGCTGCCTAGGAATATTTGAGTAGTTGGTCTGACTCTTGGGTTTGCTGGTCTTTAAACAAAATCTTAGGGGAACCTCAACACAAACCCGAAAAGACCAGAGACCACCCACGTGCTGCGTGGCTGGAGCCCACACTTCCTAAAACACAATTCAAACAGCTGGTTTAATGCCAGAAGTCTGGCACCCTCTAGAATAGTTTTGGAACTTGCCAAAATAACAACTGAAATGAGTGGATTTTATTTTTATGCTGTTCCATTAATAATAGAACACCAAATATAATTGGTCTTGGATTACTAGGCAAATTGAAAACTAAGTACTAGATTGCGTGGCTTGAATATTTCATATTTCCGGATGTTGACATTTATATGTTAAGTAGAGTAAGTTTTGATTATTTTGCTGTTTTTAGTTTATTTGGGCTGAAAAGCATGAAAAGGGAGAAAAGAAGACCTTTGTATGTATGCTTACCTCACGAGCACTGTTTGAAAGTGGAGAAGTAGGGAAGAATTACCAAAAACAAAGTGGAAAGTAATGTCTTTCTAGTTCTAGCCTGAGTGACTATTGGTACTTTTTTTTTAATTCCAAAAAGCCTGCTAACTGCTTTCTGCAGTTCTTGGGACGTGGCTCTGTGTTCAGAAGAGAATAATTTATGGAGAGTAGGGAGTTAGCCCATTTATTTTCAGAAAAACCGGTTGCATGTAGGGAAAGACCTTTTTATTTTCTTTTAGTCCTGAATGTGATTTTCTACCCGCTCCCAGTCACTATAAAGAACTCACACACTGGAGCCAGAGCCCCAGGTCGGGCGCGTGGGGTTGCGGGGCTGCTGGGAGTGCTCCACTCCCCTCTCCAGTAGTAGAGGAAGTGGCACCCTTCCACACAGCTGTGCCTTCTTCAGAGGAGCAGATGCTGATGGTGATGAGACCGTGACCTTCACACTGTATTTGCTGGCCACGCAGACTCTTTGCCCAGTAGTTCCAGCTTTGCCAACAGATGTCAAGGAAGAAGAAACAGATACAGGAGTGGGAGCCCATGGACTGTTTGTAAGACAAGAGACACATTCTCTTCAAAGACAGTCCTAATGTAGAAACTTGCTTTTCACAGGCCACCGTTATGCCATAAGTTTTAGTCTGATTTCTCCTCCCTGTGGGCATTTCTATCTCTAGCGAGGGACATAAAGCATATCTGCACAGGCAGCCAGAAGAAACTTGGGAGTCACTTTGTTGGGTGACCCTGGCATCAGCGCTAGTGATTGTGGGATACCTCTGACCCTTCCTGTTTGAAGTAGGCATCCTTCAAAGCTGTTGCTGTGGGGGCGAACAGGGGTGGACTCCTCCATCAGCCTCTCATTTCCCTCAAGCCGCTCCTCCTTTCTGACTGGGTACCTGCTCTGAACCAGCTTGAAGCCAGATCACATGGGGAATTGGCTTCCACAGAGCTCTGTGTCTTCATCTCCCAGCCATAATCAGGATGCCGGCTGTACCACATGCAATTAAGCACTAAATTGTGTAGCGCTCACAGAAATCAATAACCCCTCCAGTTTTCTTGAGTACGAGTTGTAAATAGTCTGTGATGAGTTCTATCTACCTGGCTATGTTTCTTAGAGATACCAAAATTAAGGTTGGAATGGTTACGGTGGAAACCTTAAAGACAGGCAGAAAGACAAAAAGACAGAAAGACAGAAAGAAAGAGTATAGCTAATTGGACAAGTCTACTAGCCTGTGTCCTTGTCCCATTTGCACCATAGCTGGCACATGGTGGGAGTTGAGTATCTGTTGTAGCTGATCCTTAGGCCATGGGCCTCAGGAAACTTAAAGGTTACTGAAATTCCATTATCCATTGGGTGCTTGGACTCCTCTCCAAGAAGGAACAGTCTTGAAATGAAAATACTGAGCCTTACAGTGCCATTTTGAAACTCACTATCTTGTAAACTGAGATAGCAGCTACAAACAGGGTGCAGTACACTTAATATCATTCGTCCTTAGCATTTACTAAGCACTAATTGTATGCCTAGTCCCAAAGGCTTCCTGAAAAGACTGAAGCCTGGATATGTGGTAACTGAACAGAGGTGACACATCTTGTACACTCTAGTTCGTTCTTGGAGATGGAGTGGTAGCTGGCATGTTGGATGGGTTTGCACGTAACAACTAGCATTTATAGTGTCACCACTGTGTGTCAACGCTGACCTCTTTGACCCTCATAGCAACCCTATAAAGTACACATCTCACTGAGCCCATTTTGGAAGTGAATAAGCCTCACAAGTATTAGAACTTCTCTTACAGTAGAACAGAAGGGTTGGTGGTAGAGTTTAAACTTAGGTCAATATGATTATATTTTGCAATACTTAATTCTGATTATTTGTCATTTTCTCAACAGACTGAACGAAATGAAACCAGGACACTTATGGCTGCATCTCATGCTGCTTGGGGTTTCCTTGCCAGCTGCACTGGGGTGGATGGACCCAGGAACCAGCAAAGGCCTGAACATGGGTGTGGGTGACTCACAGGCAGAGGTATAGTTACATAACAGATGATATGACATTCAAAACTGGCTGCTTTTCAGTGTTACCATATCTGATTTCTTCCCTGCCTTGAGTTTATACCAGTTAAATTGCAGTGTGAATTAAAATTGTTCCCCGTTTTTGGTAGGGGACAGAAGGAAACAACATGTGTTGATATAGACAGGAGGTTTATATCACACTGTAATAGTCTAAAATCTCTCCAATGCTAAGACTGTGCTCCGCAACCAAGCTTCTGTTGTATGGCTTGTCTTCCACAAAGACCCTCAAGAGAAGGGCCTTTTTGTATATTTAATAAAACTCTGAAAATGCAGACTCAGTGGTGGAGCACACCCATGTGAATTAATGAAGTCTTTTAATTATAAAATGTGTTTTAAAAGAGAGAGACTCCTTTTCACGTATACAGATAAAAAGAACCAGGCTGAGAAAGAACTGGCAAGTAGGGGTCCTAAGGGAGACTGTCTTAATGAACAGATAAGAATGATTAATGGCATGTTAGGTATATATAAATGCTTCTAAAGTGCTTGAAAAACTTATTCTCCAATGCTTCCCTGGAGAGTCTCCATACACTGCTAATTGCTTAGTGAACTTGGTCTTAAGTACTGAAGAGGATTCATCATCAATTGCAACCTAGCCCTGCTCAGGTAGTAGGCCTGATGAATTTGGGGCTCTGGGGGGGGGGGAGTTTTTCTGCAGAAAATGCTTTGTGTGACTAACTGTAAGAAAGAACCACAGCCTTTCATTAAAACTACCTGGGATTTTTTGGGGGGCGCCTGGCTGGCTCAGTTGGTTAAGCGTCCAACTTCAGCTTAGATCATGATCTCACGGTTCATGAGTTTGAGCCCCCCATTGGGCTCTGTGCTGACAGCTCAGAGCCTGGAACCTGCTTCACATTCTATGTCTCCCTCTCTCTCTGCCCCTCCCCCGCTTGCTCGTGTACCTGTGCTTGTGCTGTCTCTCGCACTCTCTCAAAAATAAATAAACATTAAAAAAGAAAGTTAAAAAATAGTACCTGGGATTTCTTTGATGATGTGGTAAATATGAAATTCTAACTTGAGCTTCTCAGGGCATTTCAGCTTCCATTGTCCTCTTTGACGCACGCCCTTTCTCTTTTCTCTGTGCTTATTTCCTATCTTATGGAAGGAGCAAGAAGAATTACCTCCAAAAGTCAATATTACCAGAGAGTGCATAACGACACACGGTATATGGACAGTAGGATTAATGCATTATTTGATCAAGAGATACGATTTCTTTCTCATTATCACTTAATTGTAATGCAATCCCAAGCCTACAAACCTTAGTTTTAGGGGAGCTTTGGAAGTAGCTGAATGCTCATGTTTGCTGTTGAAGTTTGTATGGCTTCCTTCTGTGGTGCACAGATGATTTGAAGAGCAGCAGTATCTCTCTTGTCACAGTCCACGAAGGACTTGACTTAATGCTCTTCGGAAAGCGCCTGGAGGCTGACTAGCTGGCTAGCGTGGCATTTCCCATATGGGAGTGGCTTAGTCATTGGACTCCTATCTACACTAAAGGAAAATGATCACTTCAGCCCTACAAACACATTGTTGAATATTTAATAACAAAGCAAACAGGCAAACACACAGATAAGCTTATTTAGTCTCCTTACTATTGGGGCTCCGTGGCCCACTGTTGTAAATCACTTATTTCAATTAAACAAGTCAAGCCAATTAAGGTGGGATTTAGCTCGAGGCAAAGTGAAGGTAAGTTAATATCAGCTTAGGACATCTTTATCTCTGCTCTTAACACCGTAATACTTTGTGCACCATCAAGAAAGCATAGATACTGCTCAGGCTGAGGAAGTAAGGCTTTTTGTTGGTTAGATCGGGGTGTTGATTTGCTCCTCCCGTCGGGACAGAGGCCAGGGGATGCACTTGTCTCCTGGGTCCAGGCATGTGGTTGCTTCTGAAACAGGAAGCGATGCCTCAGCAGACTCCCAAATGCAGGAACAGCTGCTTTATCGATCCAGTTCTTGTGGCTATAGATGGAATTTTCGCAAACTGTAATAACTTCTACTCACTGAGTCTGCTTTCATGAATGATTAAATGAGATGATGACAGTGCACATGGGCCTAGGATACAGGACAGTAAATGTTCAGGTAGAGCAGAACATTTATATGGAACTCTTTTGTTTGCTGATCTCTAGCATGCTTTATGCATAGCCTCTTCATGCCGTTAACTCACTAGGGTCCTCATGTCTGGGATGCCGTCCGTTCTTTACACATGTCTGAATCTTTCTCCTCCTGCGAGGCCCTGCTCTGGTTCTTGCCTTTTCTCTAGATCCTTCTTTGGGCACTCTTGGTCATTTGATGTCTCATTCTGAACTAGTCTTTGTTCCTTTTTTTTTTTTTTTTAACTCTTTATTTTTAGCATGCAAATGAAGCCTAACTTACTTAAGTTTCTCTTCCTTACAACGTCTAATAGTTTTCAGATCCAAGTAGAGACTCATTGTGTTTTTGAGCCAATTGGTATTCAACATTTGTTACTAGTCATGAGGTCACCCTCATGGTTTTAAAGTCCAGATGGGACACCCAATCATTGAAGTGTGTGCCAGTGGGGAGCTGAGTGGTCTCCCCAACAAACCTGTAAGCAGCTTGCAGGCCAGGCCAGGCTGGGATCTCATCAACATCCAGGGTTTTCTTTTTGTGTTAGAGATTCTGGGCAGTTTCTTGTTGGAGTTAGAGCTATTAATATATCCATAACTGACCAAACGATACCTAACTCCTCTGGCAGGTTCTTCAGAGTCTTACTTTGTGGAAGAATCCTAACCAGTAGACTTTTTTGGGACTCAGTAAATAAATCAGAAAACCTTTTCAGGAGCTAAATGGTAAAATGTTTCTGTGTATGTTTCCTTTCTGATATTAGTACTTAAAAAACATTCATTGACTTCAGAGTTTTAAGTACTGGGAAAGAATTAATAAGATTTGACTTGCCTTTAAAGGTGTTTCAACAATTACTGGAGTGTCCTAAGGGTAAATAAGGATTAAATGACCAGTGTGTATGTGTGTTCGCACATTTTTAAAGCAATGATAGCAAATGTAAATTTTGTTAAATTATTGTTTTATGTACAGAGGTGCAGTTGAAATAGCTTCAAGGAGTTTATCATTTTACAAATGTAGATGAAAGAAATGTAGCTGGGTGGAGTGCCTCTTTAATAAGAGCTGAGTGGCAGAATGTGGCCTAGAATACTAATGGAATTCTGAATTCAAGGGAAACAATTCTGAGATAGAACTTCATGAAATTCTAAAAGAATTAAAACTTCCCCCCTTTCCCTACACTCTGGCTGAGATAAATACAGTACTGAAATCAGTATTGGTAGAATTTTGTATCTGGGGAGACCAGGAAATTGAAAAGTGGCAGCCCCAGGGATGTGCCCCCTCCCGAGGGGCAGTCATTTGTGGGAGCATCCCCCCTTAACTTTTTGGGCCCTGGATGTTGTGTTCCCACCATTGGCTGGGCTCTGGGATTGGCTGGTGGCCATCACACAGCCCTTAACATCCTTCTTGTGTTCTGCTGTCCTTTCTCTAAATTGCTCTAACCTGCAGTTTCTAGTCCTGCCCTAAATAACTATAAACATGGGTTCCTTTTAAAATGGGCAGCTTCATATGCCCCTGTGCTTACAGACTAGAGAAAGGCTTTGAAGTCAAACACCAGGTGTTCTCAATGTATAGAAGATCTCACAGGGAAGTCTTCCAGGAATAAATGTGTCGGTGGTATCAGTAATCAGAGTGGTCACCCACCTTCCTAACCCCAGGGGTCAGCCTAAGAAAGCACAGAACGGCTCTTTGCTCTTCTTGCAAGTGTTGGTCCTTGGCGTTGCTGACTGCTCTCAGGGGCGCTCCTGTCCCTGGGTAGATGTGGCTTCTAACACAGACACCTGGAGTGCCCTGACTCCCTTTTGCATTGGCCGCACATTCAAGAAGATGTGGGCTGCGAGACTGGGCAATAAGTTTTAAAAAATACTTCTTTTCTCTAATCCTTGTCCTTGTTCTTACACAGTTGATTGAATTTAAGACAACGCTCCCCAGCCCTTCTAGTCATGGTCTCCTCCCCATCCACAAACCATGCCCCACTCTTCTTTCTGACTGGTGACTGGGGAAGAGTAGCTGATCTTCTGCGGGCTGCAAGGTGTCTGTTAGTCACCTCTCCTTACTCTTGGCCCTCAGACTGTGGGTGTGGGGAAACCACCTCTCTCTTCCCTTTGAACATCCAAGTCCGGCTGGCATTTTCTGAACCTCATCTGCTGGCCTGCACGCATCTCTTATGGATGTTTTCTGTGGAGTCCCTATTCCCAAACACTCATGGTGCTAGTTCCAGCATTTAACTGGCTTGCTAAGATGAGATTCTTGGTCAACTGTCTCAGAAAGAGGTCCAAGTGGGCTTTTCCTCAGAGTGTGGAGCATTGGGGCTATGCATCCTCTTGGAGGATCCAAGACCTCTGTTGCAGCTGTGGAGTGGGCATGGGGGTTCAGGGGTAGTCTCTTCTCTGGTTATTGAATATTCAGCCATGACTGTCTTCTTTTTTTAATTTTTTAATTTTTTAGTGTTTATTTTCGAGACACACACACACACACACACACACACACACACACACAGTGCAAATGGGGAGGGGCAGAGAGTGAGGGAACACAGAATCCAAAGCAGACTCCAGGCTCTGAGCTGTCAGCACAGAGCCCAACACAGGGCTCGAACTCCTGAACCATGAGATCAAGACCTGAGCCGAAGTTGGGTGCTTAACCATCTGAGCCACCTCGGAACTCCTGCCATGGCTGTCTTATGATTATTCTCTGTCCGCAGGTGTGGATTTTAGTTTCTCAGGTCACACTGGGGAGAGAGCACAGACTCCCATCTGCAGATGTGTGAGTAAACCCATTGTAGGTGAAGAAGGGTGGCAAGTACCTCAAGTTCTTGTGGGAGTTGGATGAGCCAGTTGCCACCTCTGGAGTTGGTGTGGGCTATGGCCTACAGCAGCATCTCTTGAACTTGAGTGTGCTTGCAAAGGGCCAGGGTGTCCTGATCAAATACTCATGTAGTACATCTAGGATAGGGCCCCAGAGTCTGCATTCCTCATCAGCTCCAGGTGATGCTGATACTTCTGCTCCCAGGGGTTGCTGGGTAGAAAAGCTCTAGAGGAGTCCCCCTATCCACTCTGTACACATCCAAGAAAGAGATTCTATTTAGTGATTAACACTAGCTTTTTTTTTTCCTTAGCATTTGTCACTATGATGAAACTGACTGTAGTTAGCAAAAGGAGAGAAACTTACAGGTTGCAGTCATGCTGGGAAATAGCTTGACACTAGATGGGCCTGGGGGTAGGGAGGCGAGTGGAACAGTGAATTGAAATAGCCTGGGTTTGAGAGTCTTTTTCACTTATTTAGAAATGATCAGGTGGACAGGTAAATTTTGATCTCTGCACCCAAGGTTCCTCACTGGCTTGTGTGCAGGTGACTTAAATCCCGAGGGTCAGCCCACGCTCCCGTGCTCCCACCTGTCACTGTCTCCATGTCACCCATGCTGGTGTCCTGCCCGGTACCTGTCCCCAGGGCCTCTGGTTTGGGGACACACTCACCAGGTTGGTGCTGTGTTTGAGGGTCTTGTTTTTATTTTTACCCTTGGACAGGGAAAGTCACTGTGTTTGTCTTTGTGTTGCATATTCCTCCTCTCTGACTGCTCCCGGCAAGCCTCCTAGCCTGTACCAGTCAGTGTGCTGTGTGCCCCTTGTGTATTTTGAGATCGTAGTTAATAGAGTTTTAATTGGCTCTGAAAAGTTCTGTGACCCAGGAAAATGAACATTTATGAGTTCACAGAAAACCATTATTCTTCTTCCTCTTAATTTAGCATTTACTCATCTACTTCTTTTTATGCCTCTGCTGCTAAATAATCTATGCTTCTCTAGGAAACTTTCCACCCTTGTAATCAGGACATCAGGCCATGTGTTATAAATGGGGTTCTGATTTCCATTTTTCGGGGAGTTGGCAGCATCAAATCCGCCAGGCCCCAATCATCTGCGTGATTTATTCTCTATAACTTGCGGGTTATCTGTCTTGTTTACCATTTAGACCGAAGTAAATGCCATGATGGTGTCAGACAGGCTCTAACAGGCACCCTGTGAGTGGGCTCTACTCTTCTGTCCTGCCAAACCAGGGTCATTGTCCTTCTGCTTTGACCACTGTGGTTTCTGCTACGAGTCTTCTGGGCCTTGTCTTGTCTGCAGCCACCGGGTAGGTGGAGGTCACTGGTCCCAAGGATGAAGAGGATCGGATGAGATAGGCCCTATACTCTGCGCAAGTGACACCTGAGCAAACTGCAGTGAGACCCAGATACACTGGTGTTTGGAGGAGGAGGCATGCCCCTGTGGCCAAGAAGCCATTCGTCCATTCAGCTTTGCCTCTCTCCTGATGGATGGCCACACATATTTGCTTTTTGGCCTTAGGCCTTCCCTTGAGTTGGGAAGGCATGGACCAACTTGATGGAGCCACTAGCTGACCCTGGAGATGAGTAGATCCTAGTCCCGTGCTGTGCTTGGATGTTTCAAGGAGTGTTATGAAATTCAGAAAATAAAATTAACTTCCCTTTAGTTTAATTTTAGTCTGTTTGTCTGACAGCACTTCTGGGCTTAGTACAGAGTGGTATCACAGACTCCAGCTGTGAATAGACCCCTGCAGGATAGAGAGGGGAACAGAATTCTGGTGGGGTGTGGGGGGAGGGGCAGCTAGTGGTTTACCTGGGGTTTCCTCTTCTTCTCCAAGGGATGGTGTTATACTCTCATGCTTTGGAGGAAGCAGTCCCCAGGGGAAGTATCTGTGTTGTAGTGAGATCTGACAGATATGGAGGGGGGTGGTGGGGATGGGAGGGGAGGGTGGAGGCAGAGAGCTCTGAAGTATGTTTTTTGGGTCAGTAAGTGAGTAGAAGTTCCCAGCTCTGGCACTGGAGCTGAGGACAACATCAGGCATGTCCCAAATGCTAGTGATCCACCTGTGTTATCTGGGTTGGACTTCTCTCTGCGGTCCAGAGTAAAGCTGATTAGCCCTTTCACTCACTTCCAAAACTTGAAAGATGACCCACTGGGGAGAACCAAGCAGAGCCCCTTAAGCACAGTAGAAATCTTCTAACTCAGAAGTGCAGTCTGCCTAAGGCTGCTGATGTCTGGGTAAGAACACAGGATCTCATTTATTCCAGGTCTAGCCTGGCACAAACTAGGTCCATGGACTTGAGTCACTCCCTTCTCTTCTCCACCCTCCGTTTCTTCATGTGGAAAGTGAAAGGGTGGCCAGGATGCCAACTCAGATCCCTTTCGGTTTGTCTATAAGTCTTAATTCTATGGCTGCTGACTGGGCCCCTTTAAACTGTGTGATGAATGTTTTAAGTGTCCTGTCAGATGCAATTCTACCTCTTGTATTCTTGTATGGCCGTACAACACCCAGAAAATGTAAAGGTGTGGCCCATCCTTGTTTGTCTCAAGTCCTGTTGTGTGTCCCCCTTTGGAAAGGGTATAGCAGTGAGGAGTTCCCTGTCACGTGATGGGGGGAGGGGCATGGTGACCATTTGGGGTCTCTCTGACCAGCATTGCTTTCCTGTCGCTGCACACAGACCTGAGTCTTGACTGCAGTGTGCGTGGATGGTATATACTCCAGCACCCTGTAGGTGTCCCTGAGAGAAGGAGGAAGTTCTCAGAATACTGATCTGGAGAGAGGAGCTTGAATGGCCTCTCTCACTCCTTGTGTAACAGGGCTAAATATTGGCCGTGAGCTGGGGACTGTGCCCTATAGAAGTGGTCCTGGACTTGGTGATTTTGCAGAGCAGAAAAATGAAAACCTTATTTTTAAAGATGAAGCTACTACGTACAATTCCTATCATCTCCTCATTTACACTTCTATTTATACTTTTTTTTATCTATAAAGGAAGTAAAAGGCCAGACTTACACACAAAGGGAGGTGTGCCCCACAGTAGCCTTCTCCTGGAGCATGGAGATACTAGGTCTCCAGATGTAGATCCAGTGTTGTTCTCTGCGGTATCTGTCTGAATTTCATGGCTAGAAAGATATAGCTCCAAGATAGGGAAGTTGGGTGCTTATACCAGAAAGAGGTCCTTGTGCCCATGCATAGGCGGGGGGAGTCAACTTGCAGGTGTATGTGTCACACACAAGCACTCCTCTATGTTGGAGTGATAGGTGTGGCTGGATTTTAAAGGAAGAGTGGGGGGGGGGGTGCACCTGGGTGGCTCAGTCGGTTGAGCCTCCGACTTTGGCTCAGGTCATGATCTCATGGTCCTTGAGTTCGAGCCCCGCGTCGGGCTCTGTGCTGACAGCTCAGAGCCTGGAGCCTGTTTCAGATTCTGTGCCTCCCTCTCTCTCTGGCCCTCCCCCATTCATGCTGTCTCTCCCTGTCTCAAAAATAAACGTTAAAAAAAATTAAAAAATTAAAGGAAGAATGGGGTACAGGGTTTCTTGATCATGGTCTTTAAAGTTTCTTCACTATCTCTTTAATCAGCTTGTGAAAAATGGCACAACACTGCTAGTTGGTTGATGATCTCTTCTGGTAAAAGGCAGTTTTATTTTTTTTCCTACCAGAGATGAAATGGAGAATGGAAGATATGTGGCCTGTGGGGTTCAGATATTCCCTCAATCAAAGGGGGCCTCTGAGCTCAACTGTGCCTGGGGCAAGGATGAGGAGAAGCTGGTGCTGGTGGGGGACTGGTGTTGACCAACAGGGAATCACTGTAGAGATCACTGGCTTCCCCCATCTGTAAGAAATGCCAAGAAGGTATTTGTGCAAGTGCTTGCTGGTTCATCTGGAAACCAAGTCCTTTGTTTTCCCCTCTCCTCACTGTTCCAACATAGCATTGAGTCCAACTTGAAATCTCTCTGGATGTCTTAGCTGGAAAGAAAAGCTGCCAGTGTTACTTTTGTTAAAATACTATAAAGTTTGAGTTTTCAGTTATACTCAGAAAGTGTGTGTGTGGTGTGTGTGTGTGTGTGTGTGTGTGTGTGTATTTTTAAGAGTTGTGAAGGAGAGGCACCTGGGTGGCTCAGTCGGTTAGGTGTCCCATTTCGGCTCAGGTCATGATCTTGTGGTTCATGAGTTTGGGCTCTGTGCTGACAGCTCAGAGCCAGCAACCTGCTTTGGATTCTGTGTCTCCCTCTCTCCCTCCCCTGCTCATGCTCTGTCTCTCTTTCTCTCAAAAATAAATAAACATTAAAAAGTTTTTTAAATATATAAAAAATAAAATAACAATAATAATAACAAGTGTTGAGAAAGGAAGTGATCCCCCTATTTCTCACAGAAATCCTGGCCAGAGAACACCCCTGATCACCAGAGAGCCTCTCGTGGACTACTCAGTGGCTTAAGAAACCACCTCTGCTGGCCACCTACTCATCCGCGAGGGTATTGGCAGCCTGGCCCAGCAACAGAGGTGAGAGGTGCCAACCTGACAACCCCTATTTCCGCCTCGGCCAGCGGCCTGGGCTTCTGAAGCATGGCCTCCTTTTCTGACAACACATGTCTTCCTGCTCAGGTTGAGTCCTTCTCTGTGCTCTTGGTAGCTTGGCTGGCAGTGGGGCCGGCTCCTGCTGCGGGCAGCTCCCTGGGCCCTGGAGAGAAACGGCTGTTGCCCCCAACCCCTTCCCAAACCCCGACCGACCTACTTTGCTGACCCAACTCCGTATGTTTTCCCTTCCCCCTTTCTCCTCCAGGATGGTTATTTTAAAACCCCACAGTTGGTTTTTCCTGCTGAGGCCGGATCACTTGCATGATGTGTACCTCTAGTGTCTCCAGTGCTAACTTTGCCTCCGGGGCTCCTCAAGTCAGAGGGCTCAGTGGCTCAAATATAGTTAAGAAAGTCACTTAGTCTTTCTGACCTCGAGGTTAGCAGTGAGTAAAATGCATATATGATAACAGGGCTGATATGGGAGTTGTGTGGTAGGACGGTGTGTGTAATACCTGTTGCAGAACGCGGCAGTCAGAGCTGCGGTTTTGTGTCCCACTAAGTCCATCAGGAGGACTGTGCACCTCTCCCTCACCACGGCCTGGCATGCCTGTCTCAGCTATAGTACTTGCTGCTCAGTGTTGAGACCCCCGGGGGTCCTCTTTCTGGTGGAAGGTAAGTACCCTTGGGTCTGGAGCCCCAGAGGTGTCAGCGGCCAGCACAGCCTGGTACACAGTAACATGTTCAGATTTTTTTTTCTTTTTAATTTAGAGAGTGTGCACAAATGGGGTGGGGCAGAGGGAGGGAGGTGGTGGAGAGAGAGAGAGAGAGAGAGATTGAGAATCTTCAGCAGGCTCCATGCTCTGCACAGAGCCTGACAAGGGGCTTGATCCCATGACCCTGGGGTCATGACCTGAACAGAGATCAAGAATTGGATGCTCAACTGACTGAGCCACCCAGGCACCCGGCATATTCAGACATTTTTAAGGGAGTGAGTGAGTCTGCGATCTTTTATTCATTTTGGTGGCATGTCGGAATTTGGACAAGGTGACTCGAGTTTCTAGGACTCCTTACAGAAGAAGCCCCAGGAGAGACTGGACTCTGTTTGGTTTTGTTTTAGCGTAGAATCCTGTCACAATTTCCAACATCCTTAGAGTCCTGTGGGCTGTGAGTGTGGGAGGGGGTGAACCCCCGACTCACTTGCTGTCCCCTTCCTGCAACGTTTTCTGGGACCTGCCTGGCCCTGGCTGTCCCTTCTGTCAGGAAGCCAGCATCAGTGTGGCAGGCACATCACAACCTCGTCCCCAAGTGGGAGCCCAGAGAATGAAATGTAACCTCAAGCAAACACAGGATGTTCTCTTTGTGCTCAGAATTTTCAGGGTCAGCAGAAATAGCCTGTGCCTCGGGGGAGGGGAGCTGCTAAATGTCCCTACAAAGAGAGGAAGGGATTGAGGGCAGTGGGAACAAAGTTGTCTTTGGAGGTGTCATTTCATAGGTGCAAGACTCTCGATGGCTTTTCTTGATGCTTGTCTTAGGACTATTGGAATAAAAACTTTTTAAAGCTATTCTATCATTCACATTTTGCTCTCTAAAGAAAGAAAATCACTCTTTCTCCATTCATTTCTTTTTCGAGCCTTGCATTTAAAACATGCTCAGTTTCTTCCTCTATGGTAAAGACTTCAGGTTCTGCTGATGGCACACTTTGTGCGTCCATTCCGGTGAAACAGGCTTTGATGTGGGCACACTGGGAGATGTCAAATGGGAGAGGCCTGCCAGGTAGATGTTCTAATTGGAGTGCTTCTAGAATCTGCCCCACTGTTCCTCCTCCTCCTCCACTGTCTTCTGTTTGGTTTTTACATACGCTGTTGTTTTCCCTTGAGCATTTGGCTGTGTAGAATGGGATTCTCTGCCTCATGCTTGGGTGTTCATCCCCTGGCAGTAGGGCTTAGGAGTATATCCTTGCGTCCCAAAGCACAGCTTCCTGCTTGACCTTCTCAGGATGCTATGTAGCTCCTACCTAGTATGGGTCCCTGGGCCCTGGGCTGTCTGGGTCACCTGGGGCATCTGGTGATCTTAAATCTTAGTAATCAGTATCCACTGAGCACCCAGCTGTGTGCTTGGCTCTGTCCGAGAGCCAGGTGGTTGAAGAGACATGACATCTATGAGTCTGTTCTTGGGGCTTGAGGACCCGTGGGCCCAGGATGGGCTCGGGGACTGGGAGGGGGATGGAGCAGTCTGCTGTTGCTGAACGGAATCTGCATTAGCAGATGGAATTAAACACCTCTGTCAGTTGTTGATCTTTTATTACCTGTGTGTAGTGATTAAGTTAATTTCTCAACTGTAGCCTAAAGGAAATTAGGTACGTTTGTTGAGTAATGAAGGAGAAAGTAGCTGCTGCCTTCTCTGGTCCCACTGCTACATCCCTGGTCTCAGAGCAGGATGCTTGTTCTGTTAGTCCACACATTCCTCACCTCGGGGTGTGACCGATGGCAGATCTAGTGTCACAGGTTGGTCCTGACCCATGATTTGGTGCTCTGGAGCCCTCAGAGGGTGGGTTGGAGGCTGGAAGAGGCTGGAGTGCCAGAGTGTCCCCCACATAGACTGGACATTATGTTGACTGCAGTAGCCGCGTGGTGTCCAGGGCTCAGAATTTCAACCCGAGCACCCCCAGCCCTGCAAGCTTCCAAAACTTGTTTCCTAAAACAGAGCCTCTATACCCTCTCCTAAGGTGGTCTTACCTGACATGGCCATGTACTTTCTGGCTCCGTGCCTCCTAGATCCCACCTGGACGACGAGCATGGATGCGTGGTGGGGATGGCTGCTCACTGTTGCTGTGTGTCCTCTACCTTGGGGCACCACAGCATGTGGCATTTCCACCCCAGAGCCAGAACTGTTAGTCCAGAAGACTTAGCTGTCACACTAGGGCCCCACCTTGAGCCACATGTCCATTCTCGTCCAACTGGTTGTACCAATTGGCTTGGTAACTTTTAGTAATGAAGACCCTTCTGGGGCCATGCTCACTAGAACCAGATTATCGGCGATTCATGATGCATTCTAGATGAAGATGTATAACAAAATGTAAACCTAATCTCATTCAAAGTGACTGCTCTTGTGCTACCAGAAAAGATGGTCCTGAGCTGCATTCTATAGGAAATTCCTGTACGTGGGATGGTGTCTCACGGTGGGATTATGAGAAGGGAGAAAGAATAAGCACAAAGAGCGCTTGTAAGAAATCACCTGTATACTTGGAGTATGCTGAGCAATTAACAGAGTACAAGTCACGTTCCATGAGCAGTAGGGGCCAAACCGTGGGTGATAGGAGGGTTTTGAGCGCAGAGGTGCTGGGAGGAGGGTAGGTTGGGAAGAAACTCATGGAGGTGGGAGGGCCTTGAAGGGGATGGTGGTGATATGTGTGGGTGGAGGACTCAAGTATGTTAGGAGGAGGAGCCCTCGACTAGAGATGGGGGTAGAATAAGACCCTATCTGGTGGGAAGGGACAGAGAAGAAATGCAGGGGTGGACATCCAGGCCCGCTATTGGAGTGATAGATCAAAGACTCTGAGAGCCTGGAGCAGAATCTCCTTCCAGAGCTCACATCTAGAGAAAGGTCATTCCGAGGCCCCAGAGATGTTCTGGGCCCCACTGCAGGCCGCCTGTCACCTTGCTTCTTCCAGCCGCACCATCTCCTGCTTCTGCTTCCTTTTCCCCTCTCTGATGTCTGTGGGGGCTGGCCTTCTCATGGAGCTGCAAACCCCTTCCTGTGCCTTCACCCTCTGCCGCCAGCCCCATGGCCCTGCTGCCTTGTGAGCCTACGGCTCCAGGGCCCTGGGCCACGCAGCCCAGGTCTAGTCGCTGAGAACCTGGTGCCTCCCCTCAGAGAAGCCAGGGGACAAGTCCCCACATGTGAGTGGACATTTGGGAGCTCTGAGCAGGGGTGTGGGGGCAGGCCTGGGAGGCTCTAGTGAAGGAGTAGGAAAGCGGGTTAAAGTGGGGGACAAGGTGGTGAGGCTGAGGAGCCCACCTGTACCCTCTTGGTGCTCTGAGGAACATAGATGCAGATTGTTAGAAGTATAGGCAATTTATGGAGTTGAGCTTTGTGGTCTCGAGAACCGTGCCCATGTGGTCTTAATTCTTTGCTCTTGTGCTTTGCCAGCCTCACTGTCACTGATGTCTGACTCATTGGTGCCCTCCCCCCAGCCTCACCACACCAACCTGGCCTGTGTGTGCGAAACAGTTCAGAAGCCCAGCCTACCCATCCCTAGATTAGCCCCACAGACAGGTTGTAGAAAGAATGGCTGACCTCCACGGGCTGCCTCACCTTTCGCCAGTCACCACCCCAACCCTCTTCTCCCTCCTGGGGCCTGTGCTCCTGACACCCGGGGCCTGGGTTCACGGCCTGACCACCGAGCAGGCTCTGGGTCTTGGACATGGCCCCGTGACTCCACAGTCACATCGCCTATGGCTGCAGGGAGCTCCTTAGTACACTTCCTCTGAGGCTTAGCTGGAATTGTTTTGAGAAGAAAGAAGAGCTCCATGGGGGGAAGAGTCCTAGCTTTTCCAGATGTCTCTTCTAAGAAAGTCTGCCGCCCTGTAGAATCCAGTGAGCAACATCACATTTGAGCTGTTGTGGGATAATTAGGCCAGTCATCATGGAAGGCAAGATACAGTCAATGATCTCCCAGTTGTGGGGCTGAGCTTTGCTCCCAGCCAGGTGCAAAGTCTTGTTGAATTAGCAACGTTTTTATAAAAATGATGTCTGTTTCTGTGTAACCAGAAATTATGGAGTATTAGGGAACTGGAGACACCTCACGGAAGGGGATGACAGGGAAGGTGGCCTCCGGGGGTCTGAATGACTCTTGTTATCCTTTCCTTACAAGAATGAGGAAGTTCTCGATAGGAATTCTGGCTCCTGATACAGAATCCCTTGAATTCCGTAGTTATTCATGACAAAGTTAATAAGCAACTACCATTTTGTCAAAGCTTTAAGTGCATTACTTCACTGACTTCTTAAAAAGATTTTGTGGAGTTCTGTTAACTTGCTTATTAAAAAAATTTTTTTAATCTCTATTTTTGAGGGAGAGAGAAAGAGAGAAACAGAGCATGAGCAGGGGAGTGATAGAGAGGGAGACACAGAATCTGAAGCAGGATCCAGGCCCTGAGCTGTCAGCACAGAGCCTGACATGGGGCTTGAACCCAGTAGCTGTCAGATCGTGACCTGAGCTGAAGTTGGATGCTTAACCGACTGAGCTACCCAGGTGCCCCATTAACTTGCTTATTTTAAACATCTGGAGACTGAGGCTTTGGATGTAGGTGAGCTGTTTGTAGTCTCTCAAATATGACATGGTGGAGCTGGGGTTTGCACCTAGCATTCTAATGGTCATACTTATGCTCCTAACCACCACAGCACGGTGTTTGAGGCTTTTCTTAGCCTGAAAAATACTACATGTATTTTTGAGGGTAAGAAAAAGACATTTGATGACACTGAGCTTGAAAGGCCAAAACAGAACCTATCAATCAGGTAAGGCGTCCCTGCCTCCCAGAGGACAATGGAGCTTGAGGCAGCCTCCTGGGACTGGGAAGTGGGCAGTTTCTTGACGTTCCCTGTGGAGAGTGGCAGAGCAGGTCCTGCCCTTATTCAGCCCCTGGCTCCCCAACATATGCACCTTTTGCTTAGTTCTCCTACTATGGGAAAGGGTTTCTAGGGCAGCCATGGATCCCAGCAGAATGACATGACCATTTCCTTCCAGTTCTACAAGGGGGTCTGGTGGGACTTTGCAGCCATTGTCCGGTGTGTCCCTGAGCATCTGCCCTCTTGCAGGGCAGGGCCTGGCTAGGCTCACTGCTGTGCTCATGCATATGGCACCATGGGTGTCTAGGCTCTGGATGGAGACCTAAGCATGATGATGGGTGGTGGTGTCTGTTTCTGCTTCTAAGAGTTGGCCTTGGGAAGTTCCTAAGGGATGATGAAAGCTTTCTCCCTTTCTGAAGCTGGGCTCTGGGGCCTGAGGAAGGAGGCAAAGTTCCCCACTCGGGTGACCAAAGAGATTACTGTCAGATAAAAGTTTTGGAGGGTCACAACACCCAGTGAGCAAGGGGGTCAGCACTGGGTTATAGACAGAGGCAAGCTCTGTGCCTGCTCTGGAGGGGTCATCATGGAAGAAGGCGTTTGCCCCCACCAGAGGTGGGAGAGGGAGGGCAGCCCCAGGGACATGGGGCATGAAGCCTGGTCAAGCTGTGGTAGTGGGAGGTGCTTCTTTAGAACTATGCCTACCTCATCTGGGTGGGTGTATATACCCCAGGAGGTTGCAGCCCCTACCCCGTGGCAGGCAAGTGGTCACAGCCGCCTGTGAACAGGGAGAGAAGGTCAGCTCTGTAGGCCAGGCAGGACGCATGAAGGATACAGGAAAAGGAGTCCTGGCATTGAATTGTCCTGGAGCCACTAGGCAGCCCGGAGGGTGAGAGAAACTCAGGTGTGATAGCCTAGGGTTGGTGTAAGAAGAGGTGTGAAGGGGCCCGTACAGCCACATGCTGATGGGTCATGCTTGACACTGTACCAACCACTGGAGCCTACGTACCACCCTGCCCTTCCGTGTCATTGCCCACCTGCCTCAGTGAACTCCTGCCCCCTCCTCCACTCCAGAGGCCCTGAGACATTGCAGAGCATCCTGGGCGCTGTACTCTGTGCTGGGGCACGGTGACGCCTGACGTACCCAGGATGCTGTCTGCGGGTGGGCACTGGTGAGCTACAGCAGCTGCCTGACATGGGGTGCTATTGGCTTCCCTCCTTTCTCACTTCTCGCGACCATCTCCTAGCCACCACCCAGAGTCTGCTCTGACGGCCAAGGAAACTGAAACTCCCAGAGGCCAGCGCCTTGTAGCCACTTACCCCATGTGCCGGGAGCCTTGTGGCTGCACAAAATCAGCTCGTGTGCTCCAGACCAGTTACCCAACTCTCCCTGTCTTTGCAGAGACTTTGAGTTCTGGGTGCTGGGCCTGCCCTCCCCAGTGACCCCCAGTGGCTGTTGAGATCTGCTGAGCCCTGGATGGCGAGGTGGCATTGCTCCCTGTGGAAAGAGCACGGCCTGCCCACACCATCTCTCTGGCTTTGCTTAAATCTTGCTGGAAAGAGAAATCTGTGCCATGGTGTGTAGGTCCTTTGCCAGTGACACCATCTTCTCTTGGTACAGCCCTGCCAGCCCCCGCAGAAGCCCTGGTGGTCCCTCAGAGGCTGTCCAGCACCACCATAAACCATAGTGACGTAGGGAGTGTGAGCCTAATTTGGGGGAGAGTTTGTAAGATATTTAGTTTGCCCAATGGTTCTCAAACACGTCTTCACATTGGCATCACCTGTATATATTTAAAAATATACTGATACCGGCCTGGGTCCCAACCTCAGAGATTGTCATTTAATTGGTGTGGGACACAGCTTGGGCTCTGGATTGTGTAAAGATCGCCATTTGGAAACCCCTGGGCTTGCCCGTGGAAGAAATGCAGGCAAAACAACTACTTCTTTCCTCCCTGTCCTTCTAAGCATCTGTCCTTCAGGGAGAGAGAGGACTCAGGCTCTTGGGGACACATCTTGTATGTGCCATTGCCCTAAGCCAGGGCCCCTTCTGGGAGGTGTGGGTGACTCAGGCTGACCTGGCTTCTGAACTGGCAGATGTAGGGCAGGCATTTCTCCAGCCGAGGAGTGGTGTTCATTGTTGTTGGAACAGCCCTGTTCTGTTCTCACAACCATCTCACAGGCACTGCCTCGAGTCTTGAAGCTGAGCTCCTGGAGCTGCCCACCTAAGAAGCAGGGGAAGGACAAGGTGAAAACACTGTTGGTTTTACCTGGAACTCTAAGACGGGCTAGTTACTAGGTGAATAGCAATCCAGCTATGCTGACCACGGGTGCCTTTCTTCCTTTTTGATTCTGTTATAAGTGAAAATTGAAAAAGAGCCTTATTGTGCCTTAAAGGCTTTTTAATTATATATAACTCATTTAATTTAAACTACTCTAAGTTCCATTTTTAATATAAGTTTTATAGTGGTACAATGAAAGTGCCTTCTAATCAAAGTGTGTTTGGAGATTTATCTCCCTGTACAAAAGCGGATACCCCCGGGAGGCCCAGCCAATTATTTATACAGACAGCAATCAAAAATCAGCAAGTACTGAGTGGAGGGCACGGTGGTGGAGGCTCGCAGGAGTGAGAAGGCATCAGTGAGGTTCCTTGCTGGGGGCGGGGCGGGGGGCACTGAAGGTTGAAGGAGGCAAGTCAGCACACGCAAGCTGCCATTGTGATGGTCCCTGCCGTTTCTGGGACAAATGCTTCCCCTCTCATTTCTCAATGCTCGTGCCTCAGCCATGGAGGGGGAAGAGCATGCAGAGTGGGGCTGGCTTCTTGGACGTAAGGGATGACTGAACAGGGGAAGGTCAGGCTTAGGGACTGGTCTCAACTGTAGTCACAGCCTCCTGGAGGGGCCCTCCCTGACCATCCAGTTAAAGTAGCAAGCTTTGGGGCACCTGGGTGGCTCAGTCAGTTGAGCGTCCAACTTTGGCTCAGGTCATGATCTCACGGTTCCTGGGATCAAGTCCCGTGTAGGCTTCTCTGCTCTCAGCACAGAGCCAGCTTCGGGTCCTCCCTCTCACTCTGTTGCCCCCGCTCTTGTACGCGCTCTTTCTGTCTCTCAAAAATAGAATACACATTAAAAAAATCTTTAAAATAGCAGGTCCTTTCCCCTTCATGATTCTGCCCCCGTCCCCTGTTTTATTTGTGACCCTGCTGCTTCTTACCCTGACACGTTCTGTAAATTTCATTTGCTGTTTTCTGTCTCTTCACGTCACATCATAAGCTTCATGGACACAGAGACTGTGGGTGTCTTGGCACTGCTGTCTTCCCAGGGCAGCAAATATTTATTGAATGAATACATGAAGGAATGAAGGGGTGAATAAATGTCAGGAGACCAGTCGGGAGCACTGCCAAGAGCCTTGGGTGCGGAGCTGCATGTCTTGTGGGGAATCACTGTGGTGGGCAGAGCAGGTGGTCCTCTCTAGGAGTCTGGGAGTGAGGAAAGAGAGGTGAAGAGAAAGTTCAGGAGATGGCCAGGAGGCTGGAGGGGCCACAGGCCAGGCTGGAGGGTGGGAAGGGAGGTGCCTGTTTCTGGGCAGGAGGAGAGAATCTGGTGAGGATGCAGAAATGGAAGAGGCTTGCCTGTCTCTCTTGGGGGGCATAAAGTTTGCCTGTCCTTAGACATCTGCCGCTTGTGGGGGTATTCATCTGTATTCCCATCAGGTGCCCTTCAGGCTTGTCACCAGGCCCCCTTTTCCCACTTGACCCCCACCCCACCCTGTGTCACCTACCTCCGGCCCTACCGTGTGTGGATCTGGAACTTTTAGCGTCGTTATGTCAGATCATATCTGTGACACCCCTCCCCCCACGCTCCATGTCAAAAAAAGAATGAACTAGAAATTCAGACCTGAGGACTGTGCTTGGGCGAGGGGGGAGCCTTTTTTCCTGCTTTATCTTTTTATTTCATAGACCTAGGTTATTTACTTTTTTAATAGTTTTCAGAGTGCAGGTCTGCCCCTTCCTTGGTTAAGTTTATTCCTAGGTATCCTGTTTGGTTTGATTGTACTCAGGATTGTTTTCTTTATTTCTCTTTCTTCTGCTTCATTCCTGGTGTAGAGAAACGCAACCAATTTCTGTACATGGATTTTGTATACTGTGACTTTCCTGAATTCGTGTATCAGTTCCAGCAGTTTTTGGGTGGAGTCTTCAGGATTTCCTACATAGTGTTATCCTATTGTGTGCAAAGAGTGAAATTTTTACTTCTCCTTTTCCAATTTGGATGCCTTTTATTTCTTCTTCTTTTCTTATTTCTGTGGCTGAGATTCCAGGACTCTGTTGAACAACAGTGGTGAGAGTGGACATCCCTGTCTCGTTTTTGCCCTTCGGGGGAAACTTCTCAGTTTTTCCCCATTGAGTATGATGTTAGTTGTGGGCTTTTCATGTAAGGCCTTTATTTGGTTGAGGTATGTTTCCTCTAAACCTACTTTGTTGAGGGTTTTTTTTTATGATGAATGGATGTTGTATTTTGTCAAATGCTTTTTCTGTATCTGTTGAAGTGATCCTATGGTTCTTACCTTTCTCTTATTGATGTGATATATCACATTCATTGATTTGTGATTAATGAACCATCCTTGCAACCCAGAAGTAAATCCCACTTGATTTTGACGAACAATTTTTAAATATGTTGTTGGATTCTGTTTGCTAATGTTTTGTTGAGGATTTACACATCTATGTTCATCAGGGATATTGGCTTGTAGTTCTCTCTCTCTCTCCCTCTTTCTCTCGCTCTCTTTTGTTTGTGATATCTTGATTTGTTTTTGGTATCAAGATATTGCTGGCCTCATAGAATTAATTTGGAAATTTTCTTTCCTGTCCTATTTTTTTTTGGAATAGTTTGAGAAGAATAGGTATTAACTCTTCTTTAAATGTTTTGTAGAATTCACCTGTGAAGCCATCTGGTCCTGAACTTCTGTTTGTTGGGAGTTTTCAATTACTGATTCAATTTCATTGCTAGTAATTGCTCTGTTCAAATTGCCCATTTCTTCCTGATTCACCTTTGAAAGGTTATATGTTTCTTGGAATTTATCACTTTCTTCTAGGTTGTACAATTTGTTGACATATTTTTTCACAATATTTCCTTATAATCCTTTCTATTTCTGTCATGTTGGTTGTTATTTCTCCTCTTTGATTTCTGATTTTGTTTATTTGAGTTCTTTCTCTCTTTTGCGGAGTCTGGCTAAGGGTTTAAGAATTTTGTTGATATTTTCAAAGAACTAACTCCTGGTTTCATTGATCTGTTCTATTGTTTTTTAAATTAGTGTCTCATTTATTTCTGCTCTAATCTTTATTTTTTCCTTCCTTCTGCTGGTTTAGGGTTTTGTTTGTTTTTCTTTTTCTAGCTCCTTGAGGTGTAAGTTGGCTTAGGTATTGGTTATTCTAAACCTCATCTTGGTCTTAGAGTTGGAACAGAGAAAAAAATGTGGCAGATTTGAAGATCATCTTAAACAGGTTGATGCTGAGTTATATCATCTATTGGATGGTACCTGGAGGGTATAATGAATAATTAAAATGTGAACTTCTGCCCCCTTTCCTCCTGGAGGCCATCTGTCTTCTCCTGAACACCCACAAAGTGCTCTTGATTTTCTAATGGTACATGGTCTGCTGGAACAGAGCCAGCATGGGAGAGATGCTTATTTGGTAGGACAACTAATGGACATGAAGCCTCCCAGAATGAGGAAGAGAAGGAAGAAGTTTCTGCGGAAACTTACCTAAAAAAGAGAACGTATAGGAAGTCAGGCTTCCATGACAACCAGTGTGCTCCATGACTCTCACGGAGAACCTCATTTGTACCCCCTATTCTCGCCAGGAGATCTTGAAATAATCTGATTTGATTTTTGCAATAAATTTGTTTAGGGTCTGCAATAGGCCAGGCTCTGTGCTGGGGTAAGAGATGAATGAGTGTGCACTGCGGGGGAGACAGATGCCACTCTAGTAATGGCAATCCATTGTGCCTGTTGCTTGCTGTGGTCACCTAGCTCTGCACATAATGGGAAGCTGACTGGTGTCCCTGGAGATTGAGGACATTTGTTAAAACCGTGCCCTAGAGTGCCGAGTTAGAGCCCCATGCTGCTAACGGTTAGGATGGCCCTGCACACCGTGATGGCTTGTTCTGAGGCAGAGATGTGCATTACCTTCTAAATCAAAAAGTTAATTAGTTTTTAATTTGTTGGGTTGTCAGAGAAAGCTGGAAAGTGTCCCTCTTTCCTCCTTTGTCTCTTAATCTGACTGTGTGCAGGCGGTGGTGTTAAACTGATCAATGAGTCATTGACATTTAATTCCTCAGATGTGATTTTGTGTTTACTTGTACTGTCACTTGGGTAGGTTTGCCACAGAAGATGGCCTTAAATTCAGAGCCACCTTCTTGTTTTTAATGTCATGAATAACCTTTAACACATAGCTTTAAATAATACCTAAAATCTAAAATCCCTAAATCCTCATAAAATATTCTATTCATTTTTTACTTATAAAATCAAGAAAATTATCATCCAGATTATCTCAATTTCTGAAGGCCTGGGAAATACCCCCATGCTTTATTTCCTATCTGGTGTCTTATAATCACTATTAATACCTTTTCTCTTCAGAATATCATAGCTTTCTCCGATAACTGGTCACTCTGTGCTCCCCATCAGGAAGCACTGGGAAGAGTTGTCTGGGAGACACAGCCCATGTTTCTGAGCCGTCACCTAATTCATCCTGACTGGCTTGTCTGGTCTCCCATTTTACAGATAGGTAAACTAAAGTGGGAGTATCTGGATGGTTCCCTCAAGGCTGTAGCTGGTGGAGCAGTCACTCATGAAATCAGATTGTTCAGACCTTCTGGAGGCTGTGAGGGTCTTGTTTCGCATTGTCCCTTATGGACATGATAAAACTAATGTCCCTCACAAGTATGCTACAGGGACAGTATTTGCAGGTTCATAATGATGATTTTTTTAAAATAAATGCCTTATACCTTAATGGTACAGAGATTTCTTTGGTATTTTTTCAAAATCGTTCATACATGGTCTCTTCCTTCTACCTTTTAAACTCTCTGTTCCTGTGTAAGCAGCACTTCCCTTACACAGATCGATTTATTGTTAGCTAGGACATAGAAGGGACACAGAGTTGGCTAAGTGTACCTTTGTGGTTCAGCCCCAAAGTGTTGGAGAAGGTCACTTCCTTTGCCTGTGTGTGGCCCATGCCCAGCCCCACCCTTCTCTTTCTTGGTCTCTTGAGAAGCACAAGTGTGCTTCCCCTGATGAGGCAGCATGTGGGCTCTGCTGGCTGAAGGTGGAAGGACCCGGCCCTGTGTCCACCTTCCAAGGCACATTGAGGTGCAGTGCTGTGACTCTGCCTCCTTTCACACACCTCAGAGGCATTAAGGCAGTGTACCAGAGAGGACACACATCCTTTTACCCTATATGGCTCCTCTGTTCTATGCGAGCTTCAAGGATGACCGCTGACCCTTGGACTAGGTGGTATTTCTCAAGAGCCCACATCTCCTTTTTTTGGAGATGCCCTTGAGCACTTGCCACAGGCTCCACATGACTGCAGGAGGCAGAGCGGATGTTCAGATTCTACCCTCCCCGCGCCCCACCCCCCCCAAATCCTGTTGTTTGCTGGATAATTCAGCTTGGTTTTTAAGCTAGCACTTGAGTTTAGGGTTAATCCCCTAATCCTCTTGTCATCTGGCTTTGAAGACCCAGACAGGATGTGCTGGGAAATCTCACAATGAGGCGGTTTCCTCTTGACTTGAAGTGAACCATATAAATGAGATAAAGTGTACAGAATGGCTGGTTTGTGCTCAGTATATGGGAGTCAGTAAAGGAATACATGCTACAGAAGGCATCCCTTTATTTAGCTGTATTTTGTCAGTCCGAGTGAAGACTTTAATTGCAGAGTGGTGTCTTGCTAGCAAAAATGAGAGTGGTTAAAGTTTTTAAAATTCAAATGAATAAATGAAAAACGGTAAGAAAGGTTGTTAAAGAAGCATTAGTTTTAAGAGCATCTCAGCTCTGAAAAACTTAGAATTTAGTTGTCAGAATTTCAATAATGATTAGTTCTGTTAGCAAAGCTTTGATCTCAACAGGACCAAATGGTCTATAAATAGAGCTTGTGGACTTTGTTGTATAGCTTCTTCAGGCATTGGGGGCCGGGGATCTCTGAAGCAGGGGCTTCTTCTGCTCTTCTGGTGCTGGGCTGAGACACTGTGTGTCCTGGGCTCACTGTCAGGACACTGGTGTGGGCAGAGGGCTGGCAGCTGGTGACCTCAGTAGCCTGTGCCATATCTGCACCAGATTCACATCTACTTTGTGAGTGGAGACCTGGCCATGTTCAGCTCCCCTCAGCTTGGTGCTTTCCTATCATTCTCTTTTTGGTATTGGGTGCTTTTGATCCCTGTCTTCCTAACCCACAAAGCCAGCATTTTCCCAGAAGCCACCAAATCCCATTAATATTCTGAGTGACAGACTGAGACTTTCCCTCTAACCGAGGATGGCTGGACGTGTGGATGAGGAGCTGTGCCTTCGGTCTGTGGCCATGCTCCACCTCCCTTTACCCGAGCCTGACACACGACTGAAAGCCTGAGCATCGCCTAAGGTGGACGTGACAAGGATCCAAGGATGGAATCTGAGGATCCTTATTTATACTCTTCGGTAGCTGAGACTCTGTAATAGATTTTTGGATTATGAAAAATATTACTCAGCACTCACATTGTATTGATTCAAAAATAAAGATTATGCAGTTCAACTGCACAGTAAAATACAGCTTTATGGAATGGTAATTTTTTACTTAAGTTCTCCTACATTATAGTGGAAGATAATGGATTCAGGAGGGGTACAATGAGGAATAAAGCTGTTGTATTGTATTGGTTAAATGACATTTAAAATGATTTGGCTGTCAAATTCATGGAAAGGTTATGAACAGTGAATGAAAAATCTAAAATTAATTCCCTACTTCAAGAAAGTGTGATTTATACCATAATAAAATTAGATTTTTAGTTAAAGAAATTTAGTCATTAAGTAATGCCCATGCGCTAACTCTCATTTATAACCATCTGGTTTGAAGCTTCTGTAGCAAATAATTTCTTCCTTAGGCAATGCATCCAGGGCCGTGGTGTCATTTATGCCAATGAATTTTATTCTATATCGTTCTGCTACAGCTTTCGGGGGGTTGCTTTTTCAAGTACTAGAAAGGCACGTTCTTATTTAGCTTCAATAATTGATGGAGCTGTTGAAGTCATTTGCCTCCCCAAATGAGCCCATCACCTCTCTGCCTTAGTTGTCTTCATTAATGGTGATAACAATGATGATGGCCACCATTTGAGGACACCTATATGCCACCCACCATGCTAAACATGGTGTCGGCTTATTATGACTTCTCTTAATCACCACAGCTATTCTGACAGGAAGTTACCATGCCTGCCTTATTTTACAGATGAACATGCTGAGGTTTAGGACGATGAAGGAGTTCACCAAAGATGGCAGGCACACGGCTGGCAGGAATAAGTCAGGATCCAGCCCAGATCCTCCAACTCAGAGTCTCAACGTTTAATCCCTGTCATATGTCTCCTGAATACTGGCTGAGATTTGCTTTGAGATGGCAGAGTGTGGGGGTGGGATTTCTGAGACTGAAGTGTAGCCCTGACTGGGCCACTTACTTACTACTCATGTGATGGTGAGCACACCACACCTTTTCCCTCAATAGAACCTTCCTCATATGTAAATTATTTATTCCCTCTATTCAACAGACTCCTGATTTGTGCTGTTGGGTACTTTGTTCTATTTCATCTTTTATTTTTATTATTATTATTATTATTATTATTATTATTTTTAATGTTTATTTTTGAGAGAGAGTGTGTGTGCATGCAGGGGAGGAGCAGAGAGAGTGAGAGGGAAATAAGGCAGAGAGAGAGGAAGACAAGGTCCTGGGCTATCAGCACAGAGCCCGACATGGGGATCGAACTCATGAACTGTGAGATCATGACCTGAGCCAAAATCAAGAGTCGGACGTTTAACCTACAGAGCCACCCAGGTGCCCCTCATTTTTTAATTTTAATGGAAGCATATCCTATATAGAGCAAATTGTATATATCCTAAACGTAAGAGCTCAATGAATTTTTACAAAGTGGACACACCCATGTGACCGCCATCAAGATCACAATTTAGAACATTCTCAGCATCCCAGAAACCACCTATGTGTCCCCTCAGTTATAATCTTCTCAAAGGTGACCACTAATCTGTCACCAGGAATTGCTTTTCTTTGCTTCTGAACATTAGAGAAATAAAATCCTACAAATTGTGCTCTTCTGTGTCTGCTTTCTTTTGCTTGACATCAAAGTTGAAATCCTGTCTGTGAGGTTGATTTCAGTTATTGCGTATTGTATCTGTTCTCTGGCATAGCCATGAAGTTTTCCATTGTATGGATATGCCAACATTTATCTACGCCTTTTTCTTTTGGTGGGCATCTGGATGGTTCTTGGCTATTATGTGTTGCACTGTAATGGGCAGTTACATGCACTGTTTGAGGCTCTTGCAGACCAGCTTATGTTGGGAATTTACCCAGGGGAGGAACCGTTGAGTTGGGAAAACAGAACTCACACTGTTTTTCTTTTAATAGCATTTAATATAGGGAATTGGTTGAACAGGTATTAAAGGATTAAAAAGGCCAAAAAAAGGAACCCCTGAGATAACTAACAGCACTGGCGGCAGGGAGCAGCTTTGGTCTGCAGGGAGGAGCCCTGTCGAACTGACACTCAGACCAGTGAGGAGACTCCTGCCAGTACTGATTACTCAGGAGTAGAATTAGAGTTGCTCCGTATCCTTGTGAGCATTTGATGTTACTGTTTTTTTTTTTTTTTTTTCTGTTTGTGTATAGCAGTGTCCTGCTGTGGTTTTAACTTGGGAATTTCCTTTCCAAGGCATTTGCTCATTTTTTAGTTATGTGATTTGTATTTGTTTATTTGCAAAACTATTTTCTATATTCTGCACGAGTACTTTGTGTACAGGTATGTGTATTGCAAATATATTACCCTTAATGGCTTGACTTTTCACTGTCTTAATCTTGTCTTATAATGAACACAAATCTTCATGTAATAAAGTCCAGTGTATCATTCTTTTCCTTTATGGTGCTACCTTTCACATCCCAGTTAAGAAATTTTCACTTGCTTAAAGGTGGTGAAGATCCTCTATTAAGGTATCTTGTGGGAACATAATTGTTTTTCTTTCACGTTGAGATCTACAGTTCACCTTGAAATACTTTTTATGTTTGTTATAAGAGGTTCTTTTTTTTTTCCACATGGATATCCAGTTGATCTCCCACCATCTGTTGAAAAAAGCCATCCTATGAGCACTGGGTGTTGTATGGAAACCAATTTGACAATAAATTTCATATATTAAAAAAAATAAATAAAATAAAATATTTAAAACAAGAAAAAAAAAGAAGAAAAAAGCCATCCTTTTCCCATCGTATTGCATTGACACTTTTGTCATCAACCCAGAAGCTGCATATGTATGGTTTTCTGCTCAGTTTCAAATTCTGTTTCCTTCCTCCCTCCCTCCCTCCCTTCTCCTTCTTAGGGAGGGATCCATCAAGTTTATTAATCTTTTCACAGAACCAACTTTTGGCTTTAAATTTTTATGGTATATATTTCCCCTCATTTTATTGATTTCTGCTCCTATCATATTTGTTTCTTACTACTTTTTGTGGACTTAAATTGTCCTTTTCCCAGCTTTCAGAGATAGATGCTTAGGTCATCGATTTCTATCCTTTACTGTTTTCTAACATAAGCGTTTAAGGTTATATTTCCCTCAAAGCTCTGCTTTATCCACATCCCACACTTTCTTAAATGCCACAATTCAATTGTCATTCAGTTCAAAATGCCTTACTTCTTTTATGATTTTCTTTTTGAAACTATGCGACATACTTAAAAATCCATGGATCAATATTTTGAGATTTTTCTCCATACCCAACTGTTATTGACCTGTAATTTAATTTCACTACAGTCACAAAACTGTATTTGTTTTCTATATGATTTTAGTAATTTGAAACTTGCTGAAACTTCTTGATGGCTCAGCATATGGTCAGTTTTTATAAATGTTGAATGGACAATTGAGGTGAATAAGTAGTATGCAGTTGTTGGTTACAGTGTTTCATGTACATCTTTGTTATCAACCCCAAAATTGGATGTGTGTGGTTTCCTGCTCAATTTCAAATTCTTTCCTTCCATGCTTCCTTCTTCCCTCCCTCTTTCCCTCTCCCTCCCTTCTACTCTTTCTTTCTTTCTTTCTTTCTTTCTTTCTTTCTTTCTTTCTTTCTTTCTTTCTTTCTTTCTTTTGCAATAGACATAGGTCGAATTTGTTAATTACATGCTTGTTGAACCTTTTCCCATGTCCTTAATGTCTCTTAAACTCTTTCTAAAATTTTTCCTTCTTTATTTTCTCCCTTAAGATCTTCAATCTGATTATTTTCTTTTTTTTTTTTTAATTTTTTTTTCAACGTTTATTTATTTTGGGGACAGAGAGAGACAGCGTGAACGGGCGAGGGGCAGAGAGAGAGGGAGACACAGAATCGGAAACAGGCTCCAGGCTCTGAGCCGTAAGCCCAGAGCCCGACGCGAGGCTCGAACTCACGGACTGCGAGATCGTGACCTGGCTGAAGTCGGACGCTTAACCGACTGCGCCACCCAGGCGCCCAATCTGATTATTTTCTGCTGCTCTAGCTTCTAGCTTACTCTTGGTTGTGTTTAATCTTGTGTTAAATCCATCTGTTGAATTCTTTGGTGTTTAACTTTTAGTTCTAGAATTTTCACTTGATTCCTTTTTAATGGATTGCGATTTTATGATGAAATTCATCATCTTTTCTTCTATTTTCCTGAGAAGATTAGTTATAATCATTCTAGAGCTTGTGTGTGATGATTCTGGAATCTGGATAAAGTATGAGTCTATCTTTGCTGTATATTTTTATTGGATTTTAGTCATTTGATCTCATTTCCTGCCATACTGTAATTTTGGATTGAGTGTTGGAAATTATGTATGAAAAATTGTAAAGCCTGTGGATAATTTTGTCTTCCAGAGAGGATTTTCTTTTCTTTTTATTTCTTCTTTTTTAAAGTTTATTTACTTACTTTGTGAGGGGAGAAAGGGCAGCGATAGAAGGAGAGAGAGAGAATCCCAAGCAGGCTCCACGCTGTCAGCACAGAGCCCAATGCAGGTCCTTATTCATGAACTGCAAGATTATGACCTGAGCTGAAATCAAGAGTAGGATGCTTAACCACCTGAGCCACCCCAGTGCCCCTTACTTGTGTTTTTTAGACCTAGAATACTGGCAGATCATCTTGATCTACTAGGAATAGAAATTCTTTGATAGTTTATGATCTCAACTAAAAGTCAGCTGCATTTATTAGGGTCACTTTTTCTTGGAAAAAGTCTTAGTTTTTTAGCTTGTTTGAGACTAATTTTTGCTTGTTTGTCATCCTCTTGCCTTTATATGTGCAGCTCAGACATAATCTTATAACTCAACAGGAAGCTGGGTGCAGATTATTGGGCTCACTTCCTTCTGGTTCTTTCCAGGATTTCAGACCCTCAAGTTCTAGCTACTTTGGTAGCCACAACTCTGGTATCTCTCAACTCAGACTTCTTTAAGCCCTAACCATCACTTTTTTCCCCCCAGCCTTTATGCAAAACAGTACCCTAAGAGGAAAATGTAGCATCTCAAAGGACTTTTATTCTCTCTGAATATTGACTCTTTAAGTTCTGGCTGCCTTTGTTTTTCTCCCATGCCTTACAAACTTTTTTTTTTAAATCCAACTTTGCAAGCTCTTCTTTCATAGCCTGAATTGAAAATATCTGTCATCTGATTTCACACTACCTCTATAAATTAAGTGGAGATGTGCATAAGCTGTGTTAAGTGCATAAGGTTTGAAATTTAAATCCCAGCAGGCCACTGACCAAAATGTGAGACGTTGGACAAGTTTAACCTCTCTGACCCTTTATTTCCTCCCCTTTTAATTAATACCTGAGAAATGAAGTTGAAGAAACTTTTAAAGATCTGATAATCCCATTTACTTAAACTATTTCAGAGCAGAGTTTAAGGAAAAGTTCTGAATTCATTATATGAAGCTGGTATCATTTTAATTTCTAAATCTGAGAAAAATGGCACTTAAAAATAATATACCAATTTCATTTATGAATATTAATGCAAATACATTTACCATAATAACAGAATCCAGTAATATATTTTAAAAAGTGCATCATGTTTTAGAAATGCTTATTCCAGAAACACAGAGACAGGTGAATACCATGAAGTCTATTAGGTAAGTCATCATATTAATAGTACAAGGGAGAAAAAGAATGCCATGATAACCTCCATAAATCCAGAAAAAAATATTTGCTAAAACTCAACACACATTTTAAATTTTTTGTTCAACAAATAGTGAGCATCTGCTCCATTATAGCCCTGAGGATACAAGAATGAAAAAGATACTGGCGCCATCCCAACTGTCATTCCAGGGGAGGGAAACAGTCAATAAATAAACAAGTAAAAGGACAAGCCAGAACATACATTTATTTCAAAGACTCAATAAAATGTGCATGTATTTCAATAATAGGATAAACATGCCTTGGGCCAAAAGCCACCATTTTGTTTCCCTTAATAGGGAAACAGTAAAGATTTTCTTCTTAAAGTCAGAAACCAAACCAGTAGGCCCATGATGTTCACAGCATGTAACATTAGATTGAGGAATTAGCTAAAGCAATAAGACAAGAAAGACACAAGAGACCTAAGAATCGCAAAGAAAGAGATAAAATCTTAGGTATTTGAAGATTATATAAATATATAAATGGAAACCCCAAAAGAAGCCATGGAATAACTATTTCAAGCAATAAGAAATTTAGTCAAGTGGCTGGTTAAAAATCCATGTATAAAAATTAATTACAATCTTACAAACAAAAAGCAGTTAGAAAATATAATCAAAGAGAAATTCTATTTGTGATAACAAATGATATGCAAAAAAGGAATATTTAGAATACATACAGGAAAATTATAACATACTCTTGAAAGAAATGATAGTAGACTTGAACAAATTATTAAAGATACCATGTTGTTACATAAGAAGGTACAACATTGGGGCATCTGGGTGGCTCAGTCAGTTACATGACCGAATCTTGATTTCAGCTCAGGTCACGACCTCACATTTCCTGAGTTTAAGCCCCATGTCAAGCTCCTCAGCTGGCAGTGCAGAGCCTGCTTGGGATTCTCTCTCTCTATCCCTTTCTCTCTGCTCGTTCCCTGCTTGCACTTTCTCTCTCAAAATAAATAAACTAAAAAAAAAAAAAGGAAATACTAAAACTACTTCTTTTTATTTAAAAAAAAGAAGATACAGCATTATGCAGATGTCAGCTTTCCTTAATTTATCACTTTTGTGCAATTGCAATAAAACATCCATAAATTCTTCTTGAGGTGTACACATTGTTTATGCATTTCTCCTCTTCCAAAAATACTAGTTATTTCCAGGGATGTGGTGCCAGCCCCTGGAGCAGAGAGCTAAGGAGCAGTATCAGAGGGGCTGGGTTAGCTCTGTGTATGACGTGCCTTGCAGCTTACATATCTGTCATAACACTTACCATTCTCTGTGTTCCCTCTTCTGAACCCTGAGCTGGTGAGTGCCCCTCCAGGAACTAGCATCCCGGAAGCTCATTTGTTTAACTGTGCTGTGCTGATGGGCTGCTGGCCTATAGCATATATTTCCCATTGGTCTCCACTTAGGTTTTTGGCTCATTACAGAGGTGGCAGTCTAAAAATGTAATTTGGGGATGGGGAACAAACTTTGCCTCCTCAGTTTCATCTCTCTTACTGCCTCTGCCTTCTGACCCCAAAAGATTGCTAGACAAGAATGCTAAGTTGTGAAAAACATGTCGTTTGCTTAAAAAGTGCTGGTACTGAATGGTGTTCTTGGTTATGATGGTGAGAAGTTGGAGTAAGTTTGATACTTTATTTTCTCTTCTTTGGTTGCTAGCATGGCTTTTCAACTTACTCTCAACATTAAACTTTTTATCCTAAACCTGTTATTTGTGCTGAATTGTGGGTACTTTTTGTTAGTTGTGAAACCACAGTATATGTTCCCAGCCTTTCTCCCCATTACTTCTCACTGGGCCTCTTCCTGCTTCCTGAGCATACCCTGCCTTTTCTTAAGCCTTTCTCACTTCCCACTGTACCCTCCTCCCTTACTCTTGTCTGAAAGCCTGCCCATTCTGCAGTGCTATTTTCAAAGGCTCTTTTAAAAAGGCTTTTCTTTATGTTTCCACCTGAATATGAATACACTGGTATTTTTTTCAAGGTAAAACCACCCCTTTACTTCTCCGTAATTTGTATTTGTTCTGTAGCCTTCTGTTCAACTGTGAATGTTTTCAATGCAGAATTCTGTCTGCTTCACTTATGTAACTTCTCAAGCACTTTGCTTATTCACCTACACATAGCAGGAAGATGGGATTGAATTAAAAAATAAAACAAAACAAATCAAGGGCTTAATTTAGTTCAGTGGCACAGACTGGCTGTCCAAATTGTCTTTAGGATTTCATCCTTTGGAAACTACTGAGTTGAGCATAGTCCATTGCTACATCATGCCATTGACCCCCACAGGAGCACTGGGGGGTCTTCATTATGGCACCACAAATCACAGCCTACTGCAGGTCGGATAATTCTGGCCCTGGTCTACTTATGTTTTCCCCAAGCCCTACAGAACCTACAGTCTAGGTGGAAGATGTGGTATCAGTCTGTGACAAGGTTTTCCTTAACACTTGGTACCAGCCCAGGTTCCACATAAGGAAGACCATGAGAACTGGCTCTGTTCCTTAAAAACTGATTTATTAACAATATATTTGTTGGCTAAGCCCCCAAAGCAACAAGTTGTTTACATTTACAGGTGTGTGTGTGTGTGTGTGTGTGTGTGTGTGTGTGTGTGTGTGTTGGGAGTTTAGTAGACCCAGCATTGCTCAATGTCATGTTCTTATGAGATTGTTCACCTTTTTATGAATAAGTGAATGAGTAACAAAGGTGAGATCTTTGCAAGTATCTGTACCTATGAATTATTCTTCAGAAATACAAAATCTTTCTTTTCTTGCAGGAGTCCAGAAGCTTTGAAGTCACAAGAAGAGAAGGTAGGGAAAATGCATGCATACCCATTTCCTTCTCAGTGCTGACATTTTGGAAGTAGTCTGTTGGAGCTAAGATGAACTTCTGCCTATGGGAAGCTTGTTTTTTGAAATTTCATGTGGCCTTTTCTGGGTGCTGACTGGTACTTGTCTCTGAGGACTGTAAGAACTGAAAGCCATGTTTGCTTGTGAAAATGAAGTCCTCTACCTTCAAGCATCATAGGTGAGGTCTAGGGAACTGGCTTATTCATGATCATGTTTGCAGTCTTGAGAGAAGCCTCATATTTGAGTGAAGTTCGAAGTAATTATTTGATTTCATGAAGTGAAAACAACATCAACAATAAAAAAATCGTTTATGATTTGAAATATTTCAATATCTGGGAGAAGATGGCATTGTGAAAAATATTTCTGATTAGATTTTTACAGCTTTAGCTAAGCTGAAATAGAAATAGCCAATTATTTTCCCTTTTGAAACAATTCCATGATGTTCATTTTCCCTACCAGTTTCTCTAGCACATTTGTTTTCTGGTCTCTGAGGTAAGTGTATATGGGTGGTGATTTCTGAAATGTCTTAGTGGAAATTGAAGTTTCCCTTACTCATTTGCAGCACTACCTTCTGTCTATAAGAAGATGTCTTTCATATGACTTGTGGAATCTTTGCCAATCATCTCTTTATTGCAGGGATAGAAAGATGAAGTCAGAAATCAAAGTGACTTCTTGATCTAGGGTCTGACCATGGGTTTTCGTTTTAACCACAAACTTCTCTGTAGCCCTGTCTCTAAAAAGAGTGGCAATCAAAAAAAATGTGAGCAAGTTTCTTATTGACTTCTAAATTAAATATATCCTTGGCTCATGATTAGTTCTTATTTTAAACACCAGTATGAAAGACATAGAATGTCATGTTATCAAATTATGTTTCTAGAGCTTGGAAACCTAAGCCTTCCCTACTATCTGTATTGGTAAACGAATCCAACCTGTTGATTCCTGTTATTCATGGTGCTGGAACCCTGGATTCAAAGGATCTGGGTAATGTGGCCATAGGATGAACTTTACGGCTTCCATTCCCATTTGGCATCATCTCTTGTTTTGGGCTCAAAACCCTCTGAACTGCATCTGTAGGGTAAACTGCATTGTGTGGATATCAAAACTAAATGAAATTGGATGGATATGGGTGGGGCTGTGAGGACATGTTTCTTATTGATGACCATGTAAATTGGAAAGAAAATAGCCTTAAGCAGAGAAGTCGGCATGAAATTTGGTTTTGAATACTATTTAATTCATGTCAATAGCCCTGAGTATGAATTTTTGGAATTAATTTGCATTATGGAATTGCATATAAACCTGACTGTTCTGGAATTTCACTGTCCTTGTGTTCGCAGTGTGAAATGTCTTTAATGGTAAGGCTGGGATATGAGGAAATCATGTGTATTTTTGCTTAGAGGCATTAAAAGGCTTGATGAGACCTCAGGCTCCACATCCACTGAACACTGACATTGTTAGAGTATGAGCAAAGGTGTGGTTGGGCTGTGCTCTATTCATTCATAACTTCTCTTTGAAAGCAGCAGCTCTTACAACTGGCTGACTGGGAACATATACTTTGGGTTTGTACTGGCAAATTTGTCCTGACATCACGTAAACTTATTTTCTCCCGTTGTGAACTGATGTGTTTCTTGCTTGTTTTTGTCAAAGTTGAGTGTTTGAGAGTCCCTGAAATAGCATACTGCCTGAATGCCAACGCATATAACCTGACAGGAAGGAAGGATGTAAGAGTGGGACCTTACAGATTGATTCCAAGTATTTTAAGTCCTGAGAATTCACTTGCTTGAATGGTGGGGCTGTTAATCTTCAGAAGAGTGGTACAAGTATAAAAATAATAAAAGTACTACAAATATTTCAATAAATGATTATTTCTACAGACAAAACGAAGACATTATTGGAGTGCCTGGGTGGCTCAGTTGTTTAAGTGCCCGACTTTTGATTTAGGCTCAGGTCATGACATCACAGTTCATGAGATCAAGCCCCACATTGGGCTCTTCACTGACAGTGTGGAGCCTGCTTGGGATTCTCTCTCTACCTTTCTCTCTGTCCCTTCCCCTCACTCTCTCTCTCAAAATAAATAAATAAAACATTAAAAAAAAGGACATTATTGTCTCGTAACAACCACTTAGGGTTATTTCACAGCTAAAATTGAAAGAGCAACAATTAAGTAACACTGAATTTTTCTACCTAGTTTACCAGGCCCAGGAGATTTTGGAGAGCTCTGGAGGAGATAGCTTCTGGGTCACACAATCCAAGATATTATCCCATTTAAAAATTTTTTTTTAATTTTTTAATTTTACTTTAGAGCAAAAGAGAGAGAGCATGTGCAAGCAGAGGAGAGGGGCAGAGAGGCAGAGAGGGGGAGGGAGGGAAGGAGGGAGGGAGGGAAACAGAGAGAGAGAGAGAGAGAGAGAATCTTAAGCAGGCCCCATGTTCAACGCAAAGCTTGAAATGGGGCTCAGTCCCACAACACTGGGATCATGACCTGAACTGACATCAGGAGTTGGATGCTCAACAGACTGAGCCACCCTGGTGCCCCTCCCGTTTTTTGTTTTAATACTACATCTCCATCCCAGGTTCAGTGGTACACATGGATGATGAGCCACAACTTCATACTACGTGACTTTTCGAAACTGCTGGTGACAGACCAAGGCTGTGAAGTGAGAACTGAGAGAGAATTAGCAGTGGGAATGGAGTCTAGGCTAAATCGCAGTGGGGTTGGATATCATTAAGGTGACTCAAATGTACTGTGTGCCTTAGACATGCTGTCTGCCTTATTTCCTTCTGCACGCCTCTCAGCCTTAGATCCCGTGCTGTTAGGGTTCTCAGATTGTGGCCCACTTACTTGCTTCTAGCTTTGATCACATTGTTCCTGCACCCTGAACGCTCTTGGTCCCTAATCTTTGTGAAATGCCACCTCTCCCTCATATCTCCAACTGTCTTTTTTAAAGTGTTTAACTTACTGTACCTTATCTTGGAGTTAAGGGATCCTATCATGTCATTTTCTAAGAATAGAGACCCTCACCTCATTCATCGCAGATTCTTCATGGCCCCAGTCCAGGGATCTAGTTGCTCAACAATTGTTTTCTGAATTAAGTGCAAACCACCCATTGCTAAATGTGTATTGTCTTGTCACTCTGATTCTGTTCCAGTGACACACAGGTGAGGCACTGAGTGCTTTGGTTTGAGAACGGAACTTTTTAAGGAGTGTTCTGTGGATATACATTGGATATTCTTAATTGATCAAAGTGTTCCACGTTCAGATAAGCTTTGTGTTATGGGTTGAATTGTGCAGAATAGATAGTTAATATCTTAACTCAGAACCTGTGGATGTGACCTTATTTGGAAATAGTTTTCTTGGCAAGTATGTAATCAAGTTAAGATTAGATTGTACTGTTTAGGGGCGCCTGGGTGGCGCAGTCGGTTAAGCGTCCGACTTCAGCCAGGTCACGATCTCGCGGTCCGTGGGTTCGAGCCCTGCGTCAGGCTCTGTGCTGACGGCTCGGAGCCTGGAGCCTGTTTCCGATTCTGTGTCTCCCTCTCTGTCTGCCCCTCCCCCGTTCATGCTCTGTCTCTCTCTGTCCCAAAAATAAATAAAAAACGTAGATTGTACTGATTTAGGAGGGGGCCCTAATCCTATCAGTAATACCCTTATTAGAAGAGGGAAATGCTGGGAGAGCACCCTGTGATGATGGAGTAGAGATAGGAGGGAGGACTAGAAACCAGGGAATTTCAGAGATTGCTGGCAAGTACCACAAGCTATGAAGAAGCAAGGAAGAATCATCTAAAGCTTTCAGAAGGCATGTGGCTCTGACAAAACCTTGTTTTCTGACTTCTGGCCTCCAGAAATGTGAGAAAACAAAGGTCTCTTGTTTAAAAACAGCCAGATTGTGGAGCTTTGTTGTAGCAGCCCTAGGAAAATAATGCACTTGGCCAATGCTGGACTCAATATTGCGCTGGTTGTTCCTACTTTGACTGCAGAACCTATTAGACCTTTAAGATGTTAAATATGACTCACAAGTGGGTATAATATGCAGCATTTCTCAAATTTAGTTTCCCATGGTGCCTTAATTTTGTTGGTTTTGACCATCTCAGGGCTGTCATTCCATGCAATGTCCTTTGAAGGTCTGCTCTAGGAAGTTCAGGCAGAAAGAGTGATTCCTCATTGCCCAGGATGAGCACATGACTTGGCTCATGTGCTTTCCATGTGCATTGCATGAACAGAATAGTGGCATAGTAATAATAATAGCTTATCAGTTCTCAAGTTTTCAGAGAGCTTTTACATTAGTCTTTCTGTCTTGTGACCCTCAGCAACCCATGACAGAGGAGAGAGGAGAGCATCTTACACATGAGACTCCTTCCTTGTTTTCCATGCTTATTTGTGGGAACTAGGGCTCCCTCTGGACCAATGTCCCTTTAATGCACTGATCCTCTCTCCTGTTCATTTGTGCCCACTGCCAAGCCTAGAGAGCTAAGAGGGACTCTTGGAAGAAGACTGTCCAGGGGTCACTTTTTTCCAAGTTGGATTTGTGGTAAGGGCTCTCAGGGGAACCTGAAGGGAAATATATAGTATCAGGAGGTGTGGCAGGACTGCAAGACTTGTAGGATGTCTTTTGGGAGGGGCATATGCCCACCCCAGCTGACTGAGCCCTTCCTCCTTCAGGGCAGTCCTGTATCACCCTAGTTTCCCAGGACCCACCTGTGCTCGCTGCGAGAAGTCATGCTTGCATCTTCATCTGCTTTCCACTGCAGGTGTTCTTACCCCCCCTCTAGGCACCCACAATTTAATTTCAACTTCGTCTAAGGCTTCAACCAAAGGTGCAGACTTCACCACTCCAAGACACTCCTGTGTCCATTGTGAGGGCCAGTGCTGATTGTGTCTCCCCGAATTCATCTACTCAAACCAGTACTTTGCTCTAACTGACTCCATCATGTTGAGTTACACCGTGAGAGAACACTTGAGTGAGCTGAGCAAGTGGCCAGGATAATTCAGCCCTTGTCAGCCATCTCTTAGGAACATGGGTGATCTATAAACTATCCCACATGTCTGTGATTGTGTTGTAATCAGAGGCTATGAGTTTTGGGGTGGGCACCAGTGTCATACTGCATTATCCACCCTCCCAGTGATGGATCACTTACATGTTCTAGTCCAGACCAGCCTGGCCTCGCTTCCAGCAGGGCTGTGAGGGAGACCTGAGAGCAGGGATGCTGCTGTCTTCCCAGAAAAGAAAAAGAGAGGAGTGACAGTCACACAGCCCAGTGCCTCTGACTCCTTAGCAATGCAAATCGCCTAAATAAACATAACCTGCCAGTTCCCACTGTGTGACTAGAGCCTCCCTTTCTGAAAATTCTTGGAATTAGTCCCTAATTGGCAGCTGCTTCTAATAGCCCCCTTATAGTTCTCTGCATCTGGGTGAACTTCAGCTATCAAGAGTTGCATTCTGTTTACCATTAATTTTGATTTTGTTTAGCAGATGTTTTCTGGATCTCTCAGTTGCCTGCATAATCTGTCTTGGTATAATGTGAACTGGCTAACTCTCTTCTATAAAACAGATTAATAAACTCCTAGCTTCTTTTGAGGTAACTTCTTTAATGGCTGCAGATGTAGGGATTCGAGAAGGGAGCTATCCAAATTTGACTGGAGTAGTAGGTCCTTTTCAAATCAAGATTGCCATCTGGGCGAAGAGATGAAGTTTCCTTTACCATTCTACCCTCGCTCACATACAGGGGAGCTTGCTAGCTCTCTCCTACAGTCAGGGACCTCAGAAAGTTGAGTGACATCTATCTCTTTTAGCTTCTAACCCCACAGAAATTGGCTCTTTCTGGGCAGGGCTGCCCTTTTTCAGCTGCTGGGAAACTGTATTGTACCCGCTTGCCCCAGCTCGAGTGGGAAGTAGATGGCACATGTGGCACAACTTAGCCCATGTCCATTCTATCCTCTGTCAGAGTCTTTAACATTTTGTTCAAATTTCTTGATTCCGCAATCAGAAGAACCAAACAACTCTCTTCTCCTGTTGCCTTTAAGAACTTAAGGACAACCCACCTAAAATTCCTCTCCCCAGATTAAGGTTCTCTGGCCACTGGGGTTAGAAATTGTCCTTGAGCATCACAGTCACCAACCCTTTCTATTTCCTTTCAATTAATGCTTCAGAAGAAAGCTCAGGGATTGAAGTTAGGGGCCTTTCCCAAGGATCATGCACAGCTTTAGCTAGAGGAATGTCAGGCTGTGGGTCACCCCAAGCTTCTGTTCCCTGAGTTTCCCCGAGATAATTCTAAGTGCCTGGGCCTGGAAAGATTAGCAGTGGACTAAGACAGCCTGAGTGAGCCTGAGTTCTCACTCCTGTCCCTATATAGGATATTCCTTGATCAGAGGTCTGCAAGGCTCTGGGTTTGTGGCTATTTCATCCTAGCCCTGGGCCATTTCAGCTCTCTGCAGTGATTTAAAAAAATTTTTTTTTAACGTTTATTTACTTTTGAGAGACAGAGACAGAGCAGCAGTGGGGGAGGGGCAGAGAGAGAGAGGGAGACACAGAATCCAAAGCAGGCTCCAGGCTCTGAGCTGTCAACACAGAGCCCGATGCAGGGCTTGAACTCATAAACTATGAGACCATGACCTGAGCAGAAGTCAGATGCTTAACCGACGGAGCCACCTAGGCGCCCCTCTCTGCAGTGATTTAGAAGAAGCAGGACCTCGCTGGGTACAGCTCAGGACTGATGATGGCAGCTATTCGTGCTGCTGTTTGAATTGCACTTGTGTGACTCCTTGCCCGGGGCTTCAGCACCGTAGGACACAGCATGGGTGGATATGGTCTGTGCTCAGAGCAGGGGGTGGTGGAGGGTGGGCAGCTCTCGTGCTGCTGTGCAGGATGAGCCCTGGGAGAGCATGGATCGTGACTCTTCTTTCTGGCCTCTCCTGCTTCTCACACAGTAAGCACTGAAAAAGTGTTAGACGTCCAGCACATTCCAGGGCTGACTGGGCTCTATGTCATATCTGCACTTATAAGGCAAAATCACAGGTATAGGGGCTTCCTGGTTGTTTGCCTGTGGATCCCACAGCTTCAGGACGCCTTTGCCGTACCTGCTGCACTTCCTCTTCTCACCAGCCCCCTTGGAAGCCTTGCTCTCCTTAAATAGCATCCTCAGAGAGCTACTGTGCTCTTTCTGAGGACTTGTGGGTCCCTCTGTTAACAGGTACTTACAAGCTGCTGGTGTGAGTGAGGCAGATCTCTGTGGTTGTGATGGCAAGCTGTAGGGCCTTGGTAGGTCTGGACAGGGCAGTGAACTCCTGTGCAGTGAGCTGTGCTTCTCAAAGGAGTCTCCTCGGGGGTTGTGACTATACACTTTGAACATAGGTCCCTATCTGGAATGTAAGGAGGAAGAGTTGTGTTCTCTATGAAGTCATAACCCCCAAAGGATATGAACCACAGCTGATGTATCAGGACAATGGGGTGAGGCCTTCACGAGATCACACAGCCGGAAACATGCTGAACTTGCCCACCGAGGCCTGAAGAGAGGGGATAATGGCACTCCTCTTAGGCCTACTGAGGCCCATTCCTGCCCTGGAGGCTCGCCTCTCTTTGAGATCCCACAGGGAAGGTTGACATTTGCTGTGTTCACCCCTTGCCTGGCCCACAACACAGAAGGAGATTTTCTGCTTTTCAGGAACCCTTGAAATTGTCTTCTCCATATAAACACTGAAGCTCTCTTCAAACTTGTTAAGCCATTTGCCCTAGCAATATTAATGTGCCACTGGCAAGCCTCTGGGGTTAATTATCTGTGACTTCAAAATCATTTGTTTCTGTCTCTTTTGTCTCATTGCTGCTCGGTACTCTTTCTTTAATAGGAAATGAGGTACAAAGTCCAACTGACCATTATATTCTAATTCTTTTCTTGTCATCATAATTAATTCATCTTTTTAAAAGTCTTAAAAAAAACAACAACCCTTCCTTCCTATTTGCAGATTGTGTTGTCTCTTAACAAATGTTTAATCTCCCCACTTCAGTGGGAGCAGAGCCAAGACTAAAAATGAACTGCAAGGTGAGACATGTCATCGAAATGAGTGTGGCCTACTAGTGCTCTGTCTCCTGGCCCCACTCACTTTTAGGAGCTCCCTGCCGCCCACATGTTGGCCTGTTTGTCTTGGGTGGCCGTGGTGAGAGCTTCCTGGTGTGTCCTTTTGTGCACATGCTGTGCTTGGTGAATGAGCCACAATGCCCAGGGAGGGCTCTTGCAGATCAGGTTAAGCAAGATAGAGAGATCCTGTGCACAGCAACCCACCCAGTGGTTCTCTGCACGCGGTTTCCCTCATACTGCTTCTTGGCCAGGGCTGTCATTGGATTCCAAGAAATATGGTCTGCATGTAGAAAACTTTGTGCAAAATGTTGAATATTTCATGAAAGAAGATTAGCTTGCCTTGTGCTCTCTAGAAAGTCAGAGAACACATGCCACAGAAATGAGCAGGTTCTGCCTGGCTTCTGGCTCTGCAGGGTGTTGACAGTGACCTGAAGCCTTTGGGGACAGGTGCAGTCAGCAGAGGGAAGTCTGAGTGTAGTCCAGTGGTGCCTGGTGCTGTTCAACAGGGCATCCAGGCCAGACATTGCCCACCTGTCTTACTCTCTGGAAACTGCTGGGGAGTTCTTAGCCTGTCAGCTCCTGTCTCATCACGGCAATGTTTCTAAAGTAGTGTCTGGGAGCCTAGCATGACAATACTACTTCTAAAGGAGAAACAGCTCCTGTGGAAAGTCCCACTGTTAGGATTTCTTGAGGGTTTACTGGGTGCTAATGGAACTTTCCTTGGGTGGGTTGGAGTTTGCGTGGCATGCAGTGAAGACAGGGTGTGTTCCCTGACCTTACAGAGCTTTCCCATGAATGAATGTATCAGTTGATGAGATGTACGAGTGTCCAGTAGACAGAAAGGCCACCTGGGTGTGCCTGCCACGTGGCCAGGCATCTCACAGATGGGCCAACAACCAAGTGTGAAATTATTTGCTTAGTGTAGACCAACATGGGGGCCCTAGAGAACAACTCGCTGAATATTTTGGTAGAGGTGAAGTCTCAGGGTCTTTTCTCCAAAGGATGGTTATATTGACAGATAATCTCCTTTTGACTCTTAATCATACACCCTATCAGTGGGGACATGTTGTAAATCACAAAACTCAGCCATCTTGACCAAATAGAGAACCTTATTGGCTTATGTAACTGGACAGTCGGGAAAGGAGTGGAGGGGTGAGGGTGCTGGCTCCAGGTATGCTTGGTATAGGATGCAAAGTATAGGATTCAGGTATGCTGGTTTCTCTTTTCACCCCCTTAATAGTTGACTCCTCTTCAAGGTAAGTGTCAACGTCCCCACTTACAACTCATTGTCCTCTGGAGGAGAGAGAAAGCCTCTGGTTGGACAGTTCTCAAAGAAATGTTAAGATCCCTTCAGGTGGGACAGGCTGGGGTCGTGTGCCGCCACCTGAATCTGGAATGACCCAGTGTGCTGCTATGTGTTACTAGGCTCCACACAGGTCCCGGCATGAGCCCCTGTAGTCAAGATGGCATGAGAGAGGAGTGGGGGGAAGGTGGATCCCCAAAGGACAACTGAACCTTTGCCCAGATAAGACCTATGGATGCAGGAAGGTAAAAAAGTCCACTATGCATATTAGCGTCTACTGAGTTATGCCACATCTGGGTGTCTACTATGTTCTCCACTCCCAGGGGATTTGGAGTGCCTCGAGGTAAGGTGAGCTTAGCCAGCGTTCATCCAGCATTTGTGTGGGAAGGCATGTCTCTCAACTTCTGGAGAAGGAAACCAAGACTAAGGCCCTGCTGACCAGAGGTCACAGGAGCTTGGGGGAGGGAGTGTGAGTTGGAACTCAGCTTCCTGATGACAGGGCATGTTTGCATTTTGTGAAACACAGCTGCCTCCAATGATGGGGTAGCCTGCTCTTTCACTCCCTTCCATAGTGACAGATGCAGTGACTTAGTAGGGATGCATCAAGAATCCACTGGCCCCCATTGGGGGAGCCTTAGCATTCCTTCAGACCCCCAACATATCCTCCTTTCTTTAGCCTTCCAACCAAAAGGCGTAAGGATCAAAAGCTAAAGTTCATATTCTCCCCTGATGGTGACTTCAGTGCTTGCAGCCAGGAGGCTTCTCAGAAGCTTTCTTTTCCATTTTCCATTAGAGATACTGTTCTTTTGTGGGGGGGGGGGGGGAGATAGGTTGGGGGGGCTTACTGTACTGGATGCTTCTAGATGGCAGCGGGCCAGGTGGGGGCACAGATGAGGATGGGGGACTTGGGTTTCACAGACAACCAGAGCTCTTGTTCAGGAGCCACCTTTTACTAGGCACCTTCTCGATTATCCATGCCTCGACTTAGGGTCAAAGCGTCGCTTCACTGCTTTCCTATAAATTCCTTAGAATTGAAGAGTTCTTGATGGAAACGTTTTAACTTCAGTCCTTTACTTAATTCTCATGAACACCCTCTGATACAGGCATTGCAATTTTATTTTGTCAATAGAAAAATGTGGGAGACCCTTTGAACTCTACAGGAAACCGATCAAAGAATTTAAGTGGGCTTAACTGAAGTCTGGCAAGAAGGCACATTCTCGATGGAAATTCAGCACTGTTGGTACAGTTCTGATGGAAATTGTTCATATTCACAAACAGGAACTCGTCATTCCGCAGTTGAAGTGCAAGCAGGGTTGGGGTCGCGGGACCCCATGTGTGCTGCTGCCAGGAAGAAACAGGGACCTCCACGTTCTGAAGAAATGTGCTTTAAAGACAGAAAATCACAGGTCTGGGAAAATGAGTTGTCAGAGTAAAAATACATTTCAGTCTGTTTGTTTTACTAATTTTAGCAGTTATTTGCGTTCTCTCTCTCTCTCTCTCTTTTTTTCTGGAAGCAGCACTCCCATCCAGCTGTTCGGCTACAGCATTTGAATTTTTATCATTTGTGTAAGTCCCTGCCTATTTGGACACAAAATGGGAGTCCTGTGGCTAAGAGAGGACGTTCATCTGATAGGGTCAGATCTAATCTCACACTTAGAAACTTCAGGTGAAAATAAAATGAGTTGATTTTTTTTTTTGAGACCACAGTTCGGTAAAGCTGTGCTAGCAAATCGCTTCCCCCCTGTATACAGAATTTGGAATAATAGCACCTTATACTTGGATGGTGTCACCAGGCTGCTTTTTGCTCTCAAAGAGCTTTCTCATTTGTCATCTCATCTCATCATTGATGAGAACCTTTGTGTTAGGTAGAGGGAGGATGTTAGCATTGGTGTCTGACAGATGAGGAAACTGATGTCCAGAGGTGGCCAGGGTCTCATCCCAGGGCCCACAGCCATTTGGGACCTGGCGGGAGATGAGGAAAGTCAGTTGGGAGCTCCTCCTACCTGGCTTCCTCTTTCAGTGGGAGTTTATGGCAGGGCTTTTCAAATTCAAACCCAATGGAAATGTACAGGATTTTAGCCCTGTTTGGGCTCTTTTAAAAACAAATTATTTTAAAGACAACTTTCCTCATCTGTCAATGTAATGATTCTGTACCGTGGGGATTCAGAGTATTCAAAATGTGTGGGGAAAACGGTAAAAGTTAATCATTTTCACGGTACCTGTCTGTGGCGAGGTTTAATTATCACTTGACATATTTCACAGTTTAAGATGATGACAGTTTAAAATAGAGCCAGAGAAAGCCAGAAAATACCTTCATTACCGGGTGTCGGGTGCTGTGTCAGAGTCACCCCCAAATGCAGATGTCCCCCCCCAGACAGATGATTCTGTGGCATTTTCGGTTAGCTACAGATGTCCCAGGAACTGAAATCCAAACCAAGAACTCCATTCTGACCCTGTTGTCATCGCCCAGGGGGAGCATGGGCAAACTCTCACAGTGCGGTTTGCTTTTTGCACCATCTTCCAGATGCTCACCTCCTCAGTGCCCTCCCAGATCCAAATCTCTCATGGTCTTCTGCAGCACTGCTAATGAACAAGACAATTCGCTGTGAAGTGGGCTCCGAATGAATGAATGAAAGCTATTTAGACTACAAGGGGTATGTGTCTCTGAGGGCGTTGCATGCCTTCCTGAGAGAAGAAGGCTGAGAAGCAGCTTCTGGTTGTGGTTTGCGCTAGTTGTTTAATAGGTGCAGAAAATAATTAAATAATTGTTTCTTTCCTGTGAGATTTCTGGAAGAGGAGCTGTCCAAGAGCAGACCCGTCTGTCCACATTTCAGATTTCAGTTTGGAGAGTCCCAGGAGAGGCAGCAGATGAAGCCATCTCAGAAATGCAAATGCTGTTTGACATCTATTAGTTCAATGCTTATCCATTGCTGACAGCCAGATCCATTAGGATGCCAGTGTCACGAATCAGAGACACTTGGAATGTAGTGAGCCGGGCTGCCGCTGGCCGAGCCCCATTGAGATGATCTAAGAACTCTCTGGATGTGCCCAGCACTCTGGTCCGGGCCCCGCCCCATCTCTGCACCTCGTGCTCTGGTTCCCAGGGCCAGTCCCCCAGCCAGCCTTCCTGGTTGTGCCCCTCCCACCGAGCAGCCTGCCTGAATGCTCTGCCTGCTGATGCTCATGCCCTCCTTGAGAAGTCCGACTTGCATCTTGGCCCTGCCATTCATGGAATCTGCCTCGTGATCCCCCTGCAGGTCTGGAAGGGCCCTGCAGGATCACTCCTTATATTCCCAGGTGAGGACACAGGCTTGAACAGGTGAAGTGACCAGTGTCAAGCCCCATGGCTAGGGGGTAGCAGAGGTAGGATGTGAGGACTGAGCTGGGGTTCATAAACCTCAGGTCTCTCCATGGCTGGGTTTCAGTACCTTCCCTTTTGCCCTACCCTTGGGGGCATGTTTTCCTTTCTCTAGAGAGGGGCACAGTGGCTAGGATGCCCCAGATGCTCATCCGTCATTTCTTAGTGATGGACCTTCTGGTTGAGTTTTGTAGTTAAATTCTTGGCTTTGACTTGTATTGAAAATATTTCTCCATATATTGTTTTCCTGTTGTGGGGAAAGGACAAAACAGGACGGGGCACATGGTGACAAATGTCATCATTAAAGCTCTCATAAGCTTCTCTGAGTTAACTTCCTTCAACCCTCTCCGTCATCCAGCATGGCCAGCGAGTGTGATCTTCTATTTATAGAGGAGGAAACCCGCGCTTTTGAAGGATCAGTGGCCTGGCTGGTTGGGTGCTTCACTTAGCGGGCAGCCCTTCCAGTAGCCACTGTAATGAAATAGAGTCTTCTGTGTCTCACCACTGTGGTTTCCCAAGGACCCTTGTCCCCAGGATTCTCAGCAATAAGGCAAATCTCTAAGGCCTTTTCTGAACTGTCTGCTCTTGAGAAGCTAAGCAAGAGCAGGTGCCTCCATGGCTGTTTGTTATGGGAGTGGGGGCAGCGAGAAGGATTGGAGGACTTGGAAAGTATACATCAGAAGCCACATACTGTGAAGCTGGGGCCACGCCTTGGAACAGAGGTGAGGGTGCTGGTCCCGACTCCTGATACAGACAGTGAGCTATAGGCAGTGCCAGCTTCATCCGGCCCCGCATTCCCTTGGTGTTCAGAGACAGAGTCCGTCTTGTGGGCCCGGAAACCTGATGGCAGAGACTAAATGGCCACTGTGGCTGCTGTCCAGGGAATGATGGGAGCCGGAAACTGTGCCCATAGGCTGCCTCACCCTGCACCCTGTGAATGCTGGGAACTCTGTGTTCTGCTCCTGTGTTTACGGCTCTGGGAAGGACTTTGGCCCACACCTGCCTCTCCTGCCTGCTGGCTTGTGTCTAAACCCACCATTACTGATTCAAACCCCTTTTCCACATAAGCACCCCCCAGAGTCATTTTGGATCCTAAAGGAGTCCCAGAACTCCCACCAAGCCACTTCCTACCCTACCTGGGCAACTCACCAAGCCTATCTGCTTCTTTCTAAGGCTTTTCCTGAGACCCTGGAGCCCAGGGTCTGTTCTGTATTTGTTTTGTATGATAAGTTTCAAACTGGTGGTCCATGGGCCACATTCATCCTGTGGCCATACTGGACTTATACAATGTTGGTCTTCATAAGGTTTTTTTGTTTTTACATTTTCAGTTGAATAATCTATGTATACACACATGTACATACAGTGGAATATTACTCAGCAATCAAAAAGAATGAAATCTTGCCGTTTGTAACAATGTGGATGGAACTAGAGTGTATTATGCTAAGCAAAATGGGTCAGTCAGAAAGACAGATATCACATGATTTCGTTCCTATATGGAATTTAAGAAACAGATGAACATAGGGTAAGAGAAGGAAAAATAAGATAACAGAGCGGGAGGCAAACAAACCATAAGACACTCTGAGATACAGAGAACAAACTGAGGGTTGCTAGAGGGGGAGGTTACTGGGGGGGATGGGTTAAATGGGTGAGGGACATTAAGGAGGGCACTTGTTATGATGAGCACTGGGTGTTATATGTAAGTGATGAATCACCAAATTCTACTCCTGAAACCATTACTACACTATGTCAACTAATTTGAGTTTAAATTAAAAAAAATAATACAAATTAAAAAATAAAATAAAGGACAGAGTGAAATGCTTTGGTAACCCTGGGCCCACATGGCTTCATGTCAACAGCAGGCTGGAGTGAGCAATCATGTCCTTAGAATGTGCACATGCTCTTCTGTTTGCCACAGTCCACACTACTCCCTCGTGCCTCCTTGATCCTGAGACTAAGTGTCAGATGGAGTTAGAAAAATAAATAAGATCTAGGTGAAATCCCAGAAGAACCATGCTTACTAAATTACCTTAGTGGCCTTCATAGGCATTTGAGTTTCCAGCTCATTTTGCACTCAGATTTATTGTTAATCACAGCACAGTAGACCTAGATGTCACAGGTGGGGACAGTGACAAAGGGAGGAATTTAGTATGAAGGCTGAAGTAATCCTTCCAGACTCAGCCCTCCTTGAGAATCTCTGGTGTTAGCAGTGGGTCCTTTGGTTCAGGAGGTTAAGTGTTCCATTAAAATATCTACTTTTCTGATATTTATGCCTTGATCTGTACATGTTCACTTTAGGCTATAAGTGTGCAAGTAAGTTTCCAGCTTGCTAATTAACATTTGTGCCTCTTTCTGTAAGTTAGGTCTTTAAAATGGATCAGTTGCTTTAAGTATTTAAAAGACATTCCACATATATTATAAAGTAATTACTTTCCACAGATATTTCCCACTGATATTTGTTACATCTAAATATACATTTACAGTACTCACTAGACCAGAATAGTTCTGATTTATATATTTTGGTCCACTGAGCTTAAAAAAAAGAGATTTAAAAAAAATTTTTTTTAATGTTTATTTATTATTAAGAGACAGACACAGAGTGTGAGCAGGGGAGAGGACAGAGAGAGGGGGAGACACAGAATCTGAACCAGGCTCCAGGCTCTGAGTTGTCAGCACAGAGCCCAACGTGGGGCTCGAACTCACAAACTGTGAGATCGTGATCTGAGCCGAACTCGGTCGCGTAACCAACTGAGCCAGCCAGGCGCTCCAAAAAGAGACATTTTTAAAGTATCTTTTTTTTTTTTTCAACGTTTATTTATTTTTGGGACAGAGAGAGACAGAGCATGAACGGGGGAGGGGCAGAGAGAGAGGGAGACACAGAATCGGAAACAGGCTCCAGGCTCTGAGCCATCAGCCCAGAGCCTGACGCGGGGCTCGAACTCACGGACCGCGAGATCGTGACCTGGCTGAAGTCGGACGCTAAACCGACTGCGCCACCCAGGTGCCCCTAAAGTATCTTTTTAATCAGTGTATTTATTCCAAAGATTCCAAGATTCTCTTGGCTCCTCCAGAACCAGCCACATAGTGTTAAAAAGATAATAAACATGGTGTGTTCTCAGCGCTGGTTCTGAATTTAATGAGAGATGACATTTCAGCCCAAGAGTAAGCATGGCTAACTTTTAATCTGGGCTCTGAAGTGTCCTGGATCCCGGAGGAGCTTCTTAACTCTCTCTGTGTCATGTTCTTAATGTGCAAAACTCAGATGATACACAGTTACTGCCCTGGTGTGGGGAGAATGAATGCTTGCTGAATAGCAAGTATTGTTTTAATAAAATAGTCCTAATTGTTTGCTTTGTACATTTTCTGCTTTATTATTTTTATTATTTCTCTTGCTTCTGTAATTGGTAGTTATTGGGTTCTCATTATTTCTTTATGAGTCATTTTATAAAGACCATCTTGAGATCTATCGTCCCTCCCACACTTGCTTTCCCCCACGTGTCATCCACAGAGGCAAGAGGTGGGCATGCAGCTTGTTCCTAATGGAGCTGGAGTCAGAAGCAACACCTTGTGGCTTGCCCCTTGCCTTTAGGAGCAGTGATTCCCAACTTGTTGGCTGCTCTGCTGTGAAGGACTGTGTGAAATCTGGGAGACTTATCTGAAAAACATCATTAGTAACAGAGAGCAAGCAGGGCCAACAGGATCTGCATGAAGACGGTGAGCTCCCTGTTTGTGGAGAGGAGAAGATGTGCCCATCCAGTGCAGGACAGGCATCATAAGTGTGCAATGACCACATAATGTGGGGCACTGGAGAAAAGGGCAAGGTAATCATCACTGTATCGTGCAAAGAAACCCACAGACCATTCTACTTTAAGTCGGCTGCTCTGTAACGTTTCCAGCTGCCATATTACCTGAGGACTTGATCCTACTCGCCTTCCTTGTAGACTTGCACATCACCTACGATTGTGTTCTCTAATCTCTAATCTCTGTGTGGTGTTGCAAATTGACGGAGACAGGCCTCGTGAGTGTGATCTAACTTACCAGCTGTGTTACTCTGGGCACGTTACTTCTGTGCTTTGGTTTTCTTACCTCTAAAATGGTAGTAATAATTGTATCTTATATGGCTGTTGTATTGATTAAATACACATAAAAAAGCTTAGAGTACTGGCCAACCTTCTGAGCAGACCCTGTGTTAGCCATCATTGTTAGTGGTTATTCACCCACGTTGGGGTTGGGATTGGCTGGGATTGTGTCTTCTCAGTGAGTGGGTCTGTAGTGCTGAGAACTAGGAGATCTTCAGTGAAATGAATTGGATTAGAAATCCATGGATTTAGTGGACCAAGTTACTTTCTTTCATCACACCTAAGTAATTAGATTGACCTGCTACCTTGTGAAGAGTGGGCAATAATACAATGGAAGCTTGAGAACTATTTGAACAGGCTTTTGTTTCTGGTTGTATGGGAGACTAGTTACCTTGGCTGACTCTCTCACTTAAAGCAATTTGAAATGATGGATAAAACATTGAAATAATCTTTTAGTGACTTCATTGAGAAGACAGGAAAGTGAAGATTTCCTAAGAGCCTGAAAACTCCATGAAAGCTGAAAGTCAAGACTCTGAAGCTGCCTTTTGCTTTGAATGTGTTTGCCCAATGTGAGTGACCTTGATCTTTGATTCTTATGACCTCAAGAGAGATAGTAGACAGGAGCCAATCCTAGGATGTGTTGTTTTGTTGGGAAACCCCCTTCACCTATACTGAGACCGCAAGTGGCTACATTTTTAGTTTAAGGGTGGAATAGAAATAAATGTTCCCTGTCTCCCCTCAGGGATGAGTGAAGAAAATTTCCTCCCTCAAACTTTGGTCAAAATCTTTCCTTTCAGAGCTACAGTCACTAGCTGGGTTTTCAGCTGCATTGATAAACAGGCTGGTCTGAGAAAACCTCAAGCCCAGAATTTAGTCAAAAGAAGTCCTGGTTGGTAGCCCTTCGAGACACATAGTAAAGCCAATACAAGTCTTGTCCAGAAGAATCCTTCTTCAGTAGAGGTCTTAAATAATTTTGACAGATTGCCATCCATAGAACATGAGCTCATAGTCAAAAATAAATATATAACAAAACTAAAAAGACACAAAAGTGAAAACCAGTAGAAGCAGAACTTCAGATATTAACAGATAAAGAAAAAAATGACAATGTGTAATATAAGATAAAAAATGAAGGGGCACCTGAGTGGCTCAGTTGGTTAAGCGATCAACTTTGGCTCAGATAATGATCCCTTTGTTTGTGGGTTCGAGCCTGTCATCAGACTCTGTGCTAACAGCTCAGAGCCTGGAGCCTGCTTGGGATTCTGTGCCTCCCTCTCTCTGCCCCTCCCCCACTCACACTCTCTCTCAAAAATAAACCTTAAAAAAAAGATATAAAAAATGGAGCTGAGAGTAGAAACAAAGAGTAAGACTATTACAAATCACCTTGATTATTTGGAAAATAACCAAGTGTAATTTCTTTTTATTATTTTTTTTAATGACTATTTTTGAGAACAAGACAGAGTGTGAGCATGGGAGGGGCAGAGAGAGAGGGAGACACAGAATCCAAAGCAGGTTCTAGTCTCTGAGCCATGAGCACAGGTTTGAGCAGGGCTCGAACTCACGAGCTGTGAGATCATGACCTGAGCCAAAGTCTGACGTTTAACGTACTGAGCACCCAGGCACCCCAACCAAGTGTAATTTCTTATTCAGTTGTATATACGATTGTATATACAATCGTATATACAATTGTATCTTATTCAATTGTATATACAATTGTATCTTATTCAATCGTATATACAAATGTAATTGTATATTCAAATTATAATCAAAAATTGAAAAATCAGTGGATAGATTTAAGAGCAAATGAGATATAAATGAGAAGAACTTGGAGGAGTGGAAAAACAACCCTGAATGCATACAACACAGGGTGAATACACACGTTCCTCAGGTGCACAAAGAAAGTTGAAGAAGATTGCTGCAAGCTAACCCATAAAGCAGTTGTTACAAAGTTACTGCCCTTGATGCAGTCAAGTAAAAAAATTTTTTAAAGAGGACCAGAAATACTCTCCTATGTTTGAAGATTAAATACTTGTCTACATAATACATGAGCGGGAGGGAAGAAAATGAGAAAAATCTAACTTAACAACAACACATGCTACATATTACAATTTGTGGAATGCAGCTAGAGTGGAAATTAGAGCGAAATCCATCATCTTAAGTATTTCCATTAACATGGAAGAAAGGCCCAAAGTTAATGAATTAAACATACAACTCACAAAGGTAGGTAAAGACTAGTGGAGTAAACCAAGATAAAGCAGCAGAAAGTAAATACTAAAGAACAACATTAAAAAGAAATGGGTGAAATTAAAACAACAAGCACGCAGAAAGGATAAACAATGCTCGTTCTTTGAAAGGACTAATAAAACTGACAAAACTCTGCGAGAGGGTAAAGATGGAGGGAGGGAGAGAGACGGGGTAGAATAGAGAATAAATGCATACTATGAGGAAGAAAATGATATAATCATTGAAGCTACGGACATTAAAATAATAACAGAATCTTTGACAATAAATTTGAAAGTTCCAACAGTCCAATTCCTAAAAAAAAGTAAGATAAAATTTGCCGAAACTTGAGTAGAAATTAAAAACCCAAGTAACCTTATAATCATTCAAGAAATAGATTAAGTAGAAATATCCCCATAAAGATGATACCAGATCCAGATACCCCTGGTATTAACACACATTCAAGGACTAACAATCTCAATTCCCCATCAACAATTCCAGGGTATAGAAAAGGGGGTGTATGTATGAGACTAGAATATCCCTGATACCCAAATGCGGCAAGAATGGTATGAAAGACAGGCAGGTTTTAAACATAGTTATGAAAGTCCTAAGGAAAAAAACCAGCAAACTGGATTTAGTAGTGTATTAATAAAAGATAATGAACTACAGTAATTTGGGTTTGTCCCGAAAACAGAAGTTTGATCGCCACTACAATTGTCCTGATGTATTTTACCACAGGAACCGTCTTAAGTGGAAAAGTCAGATGATCCTAGCACTAGATGTAGGGAAAGAATTTGAAAAATCTAATATTCATTCTTTCAGAAAATTATTAGAAAAGGAACACCAGCATAGAGGGGAATTAATTTAACTGAGTAAAACATAACTTTAAAAACCCAGTAGCAGACACATGAGTCAATGTATTGAATATAGTAATAACTCCCTTAGGGAAGGGCATTATAAATACAGAACGAGGGAGGTCTGGGATGTACCCTTTGTTGTTGGACTCGAATTAGAAGTATTAGTAAGAACTCAAAGTGTGTGTGTGTGTGCGTGCATGTATAACCTTTCCTAGCTTTGCTGAGACGGGTCAGAAGCATGATACTCCAACAGCAGTGAAAACGTGTAGCCCCTGGATTCTCCACTAAAAGGAACCAAGGCTTCTTGGTGAAATGGTTAATTCCACTGCTGGAGCAGAAAAAGTACAGGGTGAATCTGAAACATTATTTTGTTCCAGAAAGTAAGGCAGTGCTCAAACGATCATGGTGGCTTGTCAAAAGGATGTAATAGCCAGCTTGAAAGGGCTCCAAGGAGCCACATCTGGACAATTTGAGTCTAAAGAAAGAAAAAAGAAATAGTAGTGGATTTGTGGCAGACTGTGTTTTCCAAAGACAGTTATGGTGGTATTTCCCGTCGTACATATTCTTCCTATGTGCTTTGGACACCCTTCACGCTGACAGGTATGGTTTATGTCCCATCTCCCTGAACCTGGGTGAGCTTACGGGTATGCAAGCGATGCTACGGGACTTCTGAGGCCAGATCATAAAGTCAGGGTAGCGTCTACCTTATGCTGGAGCCCTGAGCTAACATATAAACTGTCTAACTGTCCTGAGGCAACTCTGTTATCAGGAAGCCCAACTAGTCCATGTGGAGGAACCCTGTGAACATGTGACCGAAGAATAATGCTGCTTCAGCCGCCCTGACTACCATTACCTTAGAGCCCCTCAGTTAAAACCACCCAGCTGCTCCTTTGCCAAATTTCTGGCCTACAGAAATACAGAGAAATAGTAAAATGCTTGTTGGTAGAAGCCACTGTGTTTTGTTATGATTTGTTGCATAGCAATAGATAATCACAGTAGATTTTAGGACCTGGGTATGGGTTGGCACCGTAACAAAAAATCAAAGCATGTAACGGTGGCTTTGGAAGGTAGGAGGAAACAGAAAGGGCTTTGAAAAGATTACCGGTAAGAGCTTGAAGGGTCTGTGTGAGAGTGTAAGCAGAAACCCAAAAAACCCTGAGGAGGCTGTCAGTGAGATCTTGAAGACAGTAAAGAAAAATGTTACTAAGAGTCAGGTAGAAGAGGACCCTTGACTGGGGTAGTGAATAGTTGGGCAGTATTGTGACCTGTCATAATAAAATACCGAGAGGGGTGCCTGGGTGGCTCTGTCAGTTGAGCGTCTGACTTCAGCTCAGGTCATGGTCTCACAGTTCGTGAGTTCGAGCCCCACTTCGGGCTCTCTGCTGTCAGCCCCGAGCCTGGAGCCTGCTTCAGATTCTTTCTGTGTCTCCCTCTTTGGATCCTCTGCCCCCCCCCCCCCACCTCTGCTCCTCACTCACTCATGCACACATTCTTTCTCTCTCTGAAACATAAATATTTAAAAATAAATACGTAAAATAATAAAATAGCGGGAAATACACCAAATAAACTCAGTGATCCAACTCAGCAGATGATCAGACAATACTGAAAGTCCCCCCACCACCCCTGCACCAGGTTGCTTCTTACCTGTGATGAAACATGAGAGGGGAGCAAAGGTGCAAAGCTGTTAAATACAGAGAGTCAGGGCTCACCACCTTTGAAAATAAAACTGCTTCTCATTCGTAACTTCTCAAAATGGCAAAAAGTGGTCACATTAAGAAGAGATTTCAGGGCAAAGATCAAATCCATGAAGGATTTGTAAGATTCTTTTTTAAAACTTGAGAAAATTTTAAGGTAACAAGACCTTTCCTACCAGGGGAGAAAAAAGGTCTTTTAAACATCTCAGGGGTGTGCCTTTCTGTTGAGCAATAGGGCTTCAAGTATCTTAAGAGGATGGCCCTCTAGCAACTTCACAGGGGGCCCAAGATCCAGCAGAGTTTATCCTGAAGAGGTTTTTGGGGTTGGCTTTTGTCTGCAAGAGTACGTATTACTCAGGCTTCTCTACATAAGCAGAACCAACAGACTGTGTTTATGTTGAAGGAGATTTAAGGAATTGAATCACATGATTATGGAGTCTGGCAAGTCCAAAATCTGATTAAGTAGTCTAGCTGGCTGGAGATACAGGAAGGAATTACAGTTTGAGTCTGCTCACAGGATTCCTTCTTGCTTGGGGGAGATGAGTTTTTGTGCTAGTCAGACCTTCAGCTGATTGGATGAGGCCCACCCACACTTACAGGATAGTCTGCTTTTCTTGAAGTTCAGCAATTTAAATGTTAATCCCATTCAAAAAACACCTTCACAGAAACATCTAGAAAAATGTTTGACCCACTACCTGGTCACTGTAGTGACTCAGCCAGGTAGATACACATAAACTGATACATTAAAAACTCACAAGTAAATTTTTTTTTAAAAGAATTGTATAAGTTTGGAATGAAAGGGACAGGGGCGGTATAAAATGAAGAGATCCCTGAATGCCCTAATGTCCATGGGTAGGAAGCAGGCTGAGAGAACTTTTAACTATAGATTTAGGCTAGTTTTTATGAAAAAGAAGGATGGTTCAGAGGGTGGGGCCGAGAGCCATGGAGAGTTATTCCTGTGCAGTAGACTTGAGTCCTAATCGGGGAACTGGGAACCAAGTACCTGTTGGATTTCAGAACTGCTGTGGATCATCAGTTGAAATGTGCCTCACGTTTTGTACCTTTTTAAAATGGAAATCCCTGTACATATAATTCTCCACCTATCCCACCATTATAAATTGGTGTACGTGGGGAGCAGAGTATGTATTTCCTTTGTTTGCACATCTTCCAATAAAAAGGAAGGATATGTGGACTCAAGGGACTGAACCCAAGGAGTCTTACCCGAGGAGCCTTATCTGAACCTGGACCTAATTCAGGGAACACGATCCTGGGTTTAGTGCTGGTGCCCTAACGTCCTGGGGAATGCTAGGAAGAAGATTGCATGTGTGTCTATGGAGAGGATGTGAGTTCATCTGCTCAGAGGAACGTAGCAGATTGTATTTTTTAAACATGACCACAAGAGTATCTCTCATTACACATCTTCTCACAATGGGACTTTGAGTTTCCTTCCATCAATGGGATCTATTTCCCTCACCTTGAATCCGGGTAGCTTTGTGACTATGACGGAAGTGATGCTATATAGCTTCTAAGGCTTTGTCATGAAAAGTGACAAATCTTTAACCTTGCTGGCTGGATCACTCACACTGAAGCCCTGAACTGATGTGTAAACAGTCTGACTGCCCGGAAGTCACCATCTTGTGAGGGAACCCAAATGAGCCAGTATGGGAAGACCACATGGAGAGTCTCTGAGACTATATGATGAGAGAGAGAGAGAGAGAGACTCAGCAAGCCCTCAGATGGCTGGTTCCTCACTCCTACAACTCTAGCTGTTAACCTGACTTCAGCCACACATGGGTCCTTGAGTCACAGTTAGTCCTTCCCAGACTCTTAGCCCACAGAAACTGTGGGCGATAATAAAGTAAGTGTTGTTGCCTCAGCCAACTAGATTTTTGAACGATTGGTGGAGCCAAAAACGTAACTGGAACAGGATTAGAGCACATTGAATAAAATAGGGATCCATGAGTACATCCTTACATAAATGGGTAAGTGGCGATAAAGGAAACCTGTTTACAATGCCAGATAAGAAATACAGAAGAGATGATGGTGTTAAAATAGTCATCAGTGGCTATTGACAAGCAATAGTCAGAATTTGATGAAGAACAGAATATTGACATATTCTGAAGGTAATTCTTCACCAATGAGTTTTTAATTACAAAGGGAAAATCTACCTCTACATTGGAGTCACTTGCTGGATACCAGCTTAAACACAAGATTAAAGCTAACATTGCAGGGCGCCTGGGTGGCTCAGTCAGTTAAGCGTCCAGCTTCAGCTCAGGTCATGATCTCTCAGTTCAGGAGTTCAAGCCTCACGTCAGGATCTTTGCTGACAGCTCAGAGCCAGAGCCTGCTCCAGATTCTGTGTCCCCCACTTTCTCTGCCCTTCCCCTCCTCATGTGCTGTCTCTCCCCCCACCCAAATAAACAAACATTAAAAAAAAATAAAAGCTAACCGCCAATACTGGGACAATCCAGCATCATGTGCCTCTTGATATGATGTACCGAGAGGGACAAAATATCAACTCTGTGGTATTTTGTGAAAAATGTGTAACATTCTTGAGTCTTACCATAAGGAAACAGCAGTCAAATCCGGGTTGAGGGATATTGTACAAAATAACTTGGCTATACTCTTGAAAAATATGAAGATCAAGAAACACACAGAAAGGCTGAGGAACTGTTTCAGATAGAAGGAGACTAAGGAAACATAACAACCAAGTGCCATCTGTGATCATGGGTTGATTCTTGTACTAGGAGAGAACAGTAGCTCTAAAGAACACTATTGGGACAATTGACAAGATTTTGATATAGACTGTGGAATAGGTGATAGTATTGTAGCAATACTGATTTTTACAGTTGTACTATAGAAGGAGGTTTTGATCTTAGGAAATAAATGCTTTGGGATTAAAGGCATGTGGTGCTTTTCATTTGTTCTCAGATGGTTCCCATAAAAGCATGGATATGTATTGAAACCATTCCCTTTGAGATGATGAGTAAGATAAGGTTACCTGCCTCTTCTGCTGAACAGTACACTGGAGGTCCTAGAAAAGGCAAGTAAGCTAAGGAAAAGAAATAAACAGTATCAAGACCGGAAAGGAAGAAACAAAACTCTGATTATTCACAAATTATGGGGTTTTATAGAAAAGCCAAAAGCTTTGTGAACAAATTACTAGGATTAGCTCATATATTTAAATAGCTCAAAATTAAAATACAAAATCCAATTGGGTTTATATATAACAGCAACAAAGAGAAATTGTAAAGATATTAAACTCACTGGAATCGAAAAGAAAACTTCCAAGAATCAATACAATTAAAATATGTAAGATGTCCATAGAAAATAGTGACAATTTATTAAAGATCAAGTTAATGGATAAGAAAGCTTAATATTACAGTTTATTGTCACCCCAAATGACAAGTATATTAACTTTTTATCAGGTGTGTGTGTACATGTGTATGTAATTTAACAAGCTCCTTCTTAAATGTAGGTAGAAAACAAAGAACCAGAAAGAGCAATGGCCAACTTGAAGAAAAATGAGGGTTCTAATATACTACCAGTGAGAACACATGTGGTATGATTCCTTTGAAAAACAGTTGGGTCTTATTTAATGTGGCTGATAGTGCTCATATGCCAGGACCCAGACATTCCACTCCCAGGTATATATTTTTAAAGAGTATATATATCCTTGTACATTTCTACTGGGAGACATGAACAGGAAAGTTCTAGAAGCTTTGTTTGTAATAGCTTAAAACCAGAATTTAAAGGTCTAGTAACAGAAGAATGTGTAAGTAAATTGCAGTATAGTCTATAGTGATTGCTATGGAGTCTATTATGATACCATAGTGATCTATTTTCTAGTGATATATAGAAGATACCTAGATGTGTGGTTAGACAGACAAATAGTAGATAGGTAGGTAGGGAGTAGATATAGATATAGTGGATCTAGAATACTGTATCACATGGGAAGTGTTACATTTACATGTGATAACATTGCTGTTATATTCTCAGGAAGGTAAGCAAAAAGAAGCAAGTTATGGGGCGCCTGGGTGGTGCAGTCGGTTGGGCGTCTGACTTCAGCCAGGTCACGATCTCGCGGTCCGTGAGTTCGAGCCCCGCGTCAGACTCTGGGCTGATGGCTCAGAGCCTGGAGCCTGTTTCCGATTCTGTGTCTCCCTCTCTCTCTGCCCCTCCCCCATTCATGCTCTGTCTCTCTCTGTCCCAAAAATAAATAAACGTTGAAAAAAAATTTTTTTTAAAAAAAAGCAAGTTACAAAAAATGTCTTTATATGTAAGTAAAAACTGATTTACACGGATGATCATTGTATTGTTATATGCTACTTAAATTTTATAAATATTTTGTTTCTATTCAAAAGTTAACTTTCTTTTCTTAAAATTTATTTATTTTGAGAGCAAGAGAGAGTGAGAGAGAGAACACTCAGACAAGTGGGAGAGTAATAGAGAGGGAGAGAGAAAGAATCCTAAGCAGGCTCCACACTGTCAGTGCAGAGTCCGATGCGGGGCTTGAACTCAGAACCATGAGATATGACCTGAGCCAAAATCCAGAGTTGGTCGCTTAACCGACTGAGCCACCCAGGCGCCCCTAATTTTATTTTCTTAGAATGAACAGGTGCAGGATCTGAGGAGGGACAGGAAGAGGGAGAATCTCAAGCAGGCTCCACACTCAGCGCAGAACCCGACCTGGGGCTTGATCTCATGACCCTGAGATCATGACCTGAGCTGAAATCAAGAGTTGGATGCTTAACTAATGGAGCCACCCAGGCACTACAGAAGTTAATTTTGAATTGTTTTAAATAAATGTAAAATATTTATCACAGCAAATAATCTTGACCAAAATATTCATGGTACATCCATGCCATAATGTACCAAGCACCTATTGTCTGTGTGAAGCCCTCCGCCTGGTCCTAGGAAAGAAAGATGAGCAAGGCATGTCCCAGCCCTGGAGGAGCACAGTCTGTGTATAAATAATAATGTCGTGTCAGATGAACTGTTACAACACTCTCATGAATACAAGAGGGTTCACTGCTTCTTCGCTTCTTTCAGTCAACCAAAGTCCTGTAATTTCCAACCCAACTTCTTTTTTTTTTTCAATATATGAAACTTATTGTCAAATTGGTTTCCATACAACACCCAGTGCTCATCCCAAAAGGTGCCCTCCGCAATACCCATCACCCACCCTCCCCTCCCCTCCCTCCCACCCCCCATCAACCCTCAGTTTGTTCTGAGTTTTTAAGAGTCTTATGCTTTGGCTCTCTCCCACTCTAATCTCTTTTTTTTTTTTTACTTCCCCTCCCCCATGGTCTTCCGTTAAATTTCTCAGGATCCACGTAAGAGTGAAAACATATGGTATCTGTCTTTCTCTGTATGGCTTATTTCACTTAGCATAATACTCTCCAGTTCCATCCAGGTTGCTACAAAGGGCCAGATTTCATTCTTTCTCATTGCCACGTAGTATTCCATTGTGTATATAAACCACAATTTCTTTATCCATTTGTCAGCTGATGGATATTTAGGCTCTTTCCATAATTTGGCTATTGTTGAAAGTGCTGCTACCAACATTGGGGTACAAGTGCCCCTATGCATCAGCACTCCTGTATCCCTTTCCAACCCAATTTCTATCCTCTCGGCTCTCCTTCCTTGCTCATTAAGAAGTGGGCTGATCCACGTACTTGAGGGCTGAAGAGCAGGTGGCATGGAAGAAAAGCCAGGGCAGCTGGGAGTGCAGAGCTTAAGACTACAGTAGGGAGTGGCACCTGGGACGGCTGGAGGTGAGAGGGAAGGGAGGTGGGAGCAAAAACGGATGTGAGCAAATGTTACCATAAGTTGCAAATGTGTGTCTCCGTAACTGTTTTAGAAAAAAGTCAGTAAAGCAGTTGTGTTATTTGTTAAAATTATTTTTGACCTTGGGGCCGTTTTTCTTCAACGACATTATTCTTCCAAAGCTGGACCTTATGTGTTTGGGTTAAATAGCTACACAAGAATAGTAGTTAGCAATACACAGAGGGTGAGAGTTCTCCAGAACTTTGTCACTAGGAATAAGAGCAATATGCCAAGGAGAAGAAATTGATCAGCATATGAGGAACTTGTTACTGTAGTTAAGTGTGTTAGACAAGATCAACAATAAATTTTCCTTGCAATTTATTCTGGGGCTTGGTCCTTCCCCGCTGCCTGGACCTGTTTCAGTTAGGACTAAATTGCAGACAGTAGAGCAGGAAGGACTTGGCTGAAGGAAATGGCAAAGGGCTTACCGACTGACCTTTTGTAAAACTCAGGTGATATAAAAATAATTTGCATCCGGGAGTTCAGGATGATTTCTTTAACGCATAGACTCCTATTTTATAGGAGGTTTTCGTTTTCAATTTTTTTTGTTCTGTTTTTCACAAACAGTTCATCTTTCAAGGTGGTTTGTTCTGGCCTGTGGTCTCATTAAAGAAGTGTGGGTGAGGCGATGCAGCTCTGTTACCACAGGCTGCTTTGTCTGCAGCAGGAGGAGAGGACTGGTGGGGCTGGGGGGCAGCCAGTAGACAGAGAAGCCAGGGAGCAGGAAAGAGGGGTGATGCAGACATGGGCTGAATCTGCCACCCCCTCTTCCTAACCGAGTATCTCAGTCCGTCTCCTCTGGGGTGGATGCTCTGGGAGACGCGTCTCTGGTGTGACGTGAAGGTGAGGGTGTAGGTCAGTGGCTCCTCAGGGGGCTTTGCTGCATGTCTGTCCTGCCCACAGGAGGCTGGAGGAAATTGTGTGTGTGTGTTCGTTTCCTATTGCTGCTGTAACAAATTGCCATCAACTGGGTGGCTTAGAATAACATACATTTATTGTTAAAGTTCTGGAAATTAGAAGTCTAAAATCAGTTTCGTGGAGTAACATGAAAGTGTCAAGCCTCATTGTGACCACTTTAATTCCATGATGAGGCTTTCTAGGCTCCCTTGTTTCCTGCATTAACTCCTTGGTCCACAGGTGCCTGCTGAGCAAGAAGTTCCCGGAACCACCTCCTGCAAGTTTCACAACAGAGATGGGGTCTGCAGGCTTTGTCCCCAGTAGGGGTGGGGGCCGACCGTGCTGGGTACGTTTCAGCCTCGAATGGCCTGTTTGCTCCAGGAACTCCAGGGCCTCTGACCAAAAGGCACAGTCAAGTTTGGTGCTCTAGGAGGCTGGCTGACCAGCCTCTCTGGAGCCAGCTTGTCTGCGGATCATATTGCCACTTTCAGCGTTGTTAATGAAAGCTCTGACCTTGGTCATCAGAGCAAGACCAGCTGTGTTTGCCATGCAATGTGTATTTTTGCCCTCTTGTGTTGAGAGAATCAGAAGTCCCTAGGAGACAGATAAGGCTGAGTCTCAGAGCCCTCCCTCTGAAGCCTGGAGTCCTGTTTATGAGTGGTTCATGCAGTGGTGATAGGGGTCCCAGTTCTTTCTAGTAAGGTCTTCCTTGGGAGCTCTTTATTGAGCAGAACATTGGGTTAACTAGAACACCCACCTCCCTGGCCACGTTATAGTGGATGCTTTGCCACATGACTCCATGTTGCTGCTCAAGATCAGGCCTGGAGATTATATTGCATAGGATTCTCTATGCTATGAATTCCTAAAACACGAAGCATGGAGGTGGTACTGTGTGGAGCAGGTTTGTAGTGACTGCAGATTCCTGGAAGTTAAAATGGTTGGTCTGTGTGGCCTCAGACAAGAGCAAGACAGGGATTCCTTCTGGAAGCTCTAGGGGAGAATATGTTTCCTTGCATTTGCTAGTTTTTGAGGCTACTTGCTTTCTTGGCTTGTGGCCCTACATCACTCTGACTTCTGTTTCCCTTGTAATATCTCCTGACTCTGACCCTCCTGCCTCCTCCTTATGAGGACCGTGGTGATGACATTGGCCCCACCTGGGTAATTGTTCCCAAGCCCCTTAGCTTAATCACATCTGCAAAGTCCCTTTTGCCACGTAAGGGAATGTGTACACAGGTCCTGGGAATTAGGTGTGGACATCTTTGAGGGCAGTTGTCTGTCTGCCACAGAGCCAGATAGTGGGCCACTTTCCATTGAAAGTGTATTCTGTACCCTGGTGTATTCTTGGTTTTTCTTGCCATGATAAAAAGATACAGATTATTGAAGTGTTACGTATTGTAGTGATGGCTGCCAGCAATGAGCTCACTAGAATGGTTTTTAATATCATTTGTTTGGGAATATGACTGTGAGCAAGGAGCCTCCTGATTGCCATTCCTATCACTAACCTGTGATTTTATAAACTAAATCTTGACTGGCAAGTTGAAAAGGATCACCTTTCTATTTTCTTATTTCACACAGATTTATTTCAGGTCATAGCTCAGAATCTTAGCAAATACAATAGTCTCTCCCCCTCATCTGTGGGGGATGTGTTCCAAGACACCCAGTGGATGCCTGGAACCACAGACAGTACCGAACCCCTATGTATACTATGTGTAACCTGTACCTACATACCTGTGATAAAGTTTAATGTATAGATTAGTCACAGTAAGAGATTAACATAGTAACTAAGTAAAACAGAATAGTTGTAACAATATATAGTCGTCAGTAATGTGAATATAGTTTCTCTCTCCCAGAATATCTTATTGTGCTGCACTCGCCCTTCTTGTGATCATGTGAGGTGTTAAAATGCCTCCCGTGATGAGATGGAGTGGGGTGAATGATGCCAGTGTGTGATGTGGCCTCAACCCGCTGTTGCCTTCTGATCATAAGTCGTAAGGAAGATCGTGTGCTTCCAGACACAGTTGACTGCGGGAGACTGAAATCAGGGAAAGTGAGACCACGGATAATGGGGGGCTGCTGTAAAATCATTTGATGTTCATTCCATCAGCACACATTCCCCAGATTTGAGAGACCTTCTTGGAACCACATCCCTTTAGGTAACTAGTTCAGCCTGGAGGGGCTGGGTTTCTGTACAGGGAGGTCCACACCACACCTGCTAAGCCCAGGTTCTTCCCAGCCGATCTTCAGCAGCACAAGCAGGAAGCTCAAAGCCTCCTGAGTGAGTGACTGGCAGCAATAAATCTCAGGCTTGCGACAGGGCTCCCTCTCCTGCCGTGTAATCACTGAGGTCCACGCCCCAGCCACCCCAGCCACCCCACCCACCCCACCCACCTCTCCTTTCATGCTTCTCTTGTGGTACTGGGGGGCAGGGGACTGCACTTTCTCCAAAAATGGTACCTTGTAACACCTAGTGTATGGAAATGTGTCAGTCAGAAGGTTGTTAAGATTTTGATGGATAGATGTTGAAAGCAGCAATGTGAAGACAGAGTCACATCAGTGGTCCCCAGAAAGACCCTAGGAGGGGGGTCAGTTGGGATGGAGGCGGCCCATCCTTTTTTGGGATTAGCACTCTGGTGAAGAAGCTGTCAGCACCCCTCAGGGTGCAGTGCTGTCTCTAGGTTTGTGTCCCAGGTCTGGATGCTGCCTGCTGCAGCCTGGCGACACTGGGGACTGGGGCAAGCCCTGCTTTTGTGTCCTTGCTGTTTGCAGCCCGAGTAAGTGTGGCAAGATTCTGGACCAGAGTTTGTGGGTGTTTGTGTCTGCAACTCACAGACCCCACTTAGACCAGCTCATCTTGCCAGATCTCCATGCTAGGGTGCGGGCCTGGGTTCAGCTGTTACTTGGCCTTTCTCTGCCAAGATGTCTTGTGTATCTGGGGGCTTAAGGGTTCCCTGTGGTCGAGGTAGGGTCCCTAACTGTTGGTCCACCTAATAGCAGCCTAGACACACAGCAAGTTCTAAGAGGCGAAGACGGGATTCTATTACTATAATACACTTGGATCTTCTCTGTGACACACGAGAGCATACAATGTGTGCGTCTTATCTTCTTGCCTAGACCGCCATCTCCTTGAAGCCAGGGATGATATTTTTGCTTAACTTGTGCTTGTTTACCTACCTTTCTCTTGAAGATGCTGTTGCTAGTACAAAAATACACGTTGTGTGACTCCGGATTACAGGTGGCCCTGAGAACTGCTGTGGGAGCTGTCTTAGAAGAGCCAGCGAGGAGAAGGGAGCAGAGGAGGGAGCTGGGAGTCCTGCAAGGTGTTTTTAACCTGCTCTAACCTTGAAACCAAGTGTGAGCAGCGACAGCACCTGGGCAGCAGTGCTCTGTGGATCATGCTGCAGTTTTGGGGCTATGCTAAATTTGGGGATACGCTAAAACTATGCTGATACGCTAGTTTTCCCTGAACCTTCTTTCTTCGTTAGATCAGTGATTCCTACCCTTGGTTTTACAGCACCCCAGGGTGCCTCTGGTTGTCTCAAAGGCTGGCACAGAATTCTCAAACCATCTGCTTCAAACGAAAACAAAAATGCAGAACACAGCAGTTTTAGCTGAGTTTGGAGGAGGGGAGGAAGAAAGTGCCACAAAATCCAAACCAGCAAATTGGGTGTCACGCTCCAAAGGTTGGAGTTGCTGCCTTAGAAAAGAGAAATGGTTACAGAAAGCCCGTGTCTCCTTGTCATGGGTTGGATCCATGTTTGGGGCACTGCTGCACAAAAAACCCACTTTACTGCTTTATGTGCCTTTTCTATAGGAAATGAATGTTATTACAGATGAATAGTGTTGTACAAAAAAAGCATTCAGCAGAGATCTGAACCAGCAACTCTGAAGTGAATCTCTAGTGAAGCAACGCTTTGCCGTTTGCTGGGTTTCCGGGGGCTCGGCTGTGGGTTCAGCACTGGAGATGCTCTGATTGGGTTTCAGGGTTTCCCAATGCTTGGCTGGGCACTTAGGGAGGCAGTGGTGCCTCGGTTTTCTCATCTGTACAATGGAGATGATGATAATATGGATCACATGAAGTTAAGAGAATTAAACCTTAGATGGGGCGCCTCAGATGGATGGCTCAGTCGGGTAAGCATCAAACTTCAGCTCAGATCATGATCTAGCAGTTCATAAGTTCGAGCCCCGTGTCAGTCTCTGTGTGGATGGCTCAGAGCCTGGAACCTGCTTTGGAGTCTCTCTCTCTCTCTCTCTCTCTCTCTCTGCTCCTCCCCCACCAGTGCTCTGTCTCTGAAAAATAAAAAATAAATATAAACCTTTGATGTGACCCTGGCACATAGTAAGCATTATAGAAGTGTGTGATAAATAAAATATTGACAGCCTACTGTGTACCAGGTTTGACGCTAGGCAGGTTCCTGGTAGCCAATGTCTAGTGGAAAAGGCAAAAAGACCACTGAGTGAAATACCCTGGGATGAATGCTAGTTCAGCACAGTCTTGTGTGAAGATTCGTAATTAAAACATAGATTCTGGTTCTGGCTTTGTTTGTTAATATTTTGGACAAGTTGTTTATCTTTTCCAAGCCTCAGCGTATTTATTAGGATATGCTGGGTTATAGTGACAAACGGGCTCCAACATTTCAGTGCCTCAACACCATAGAAGTTTACTTCTTGCTCCATGAACGGTTCTGGGCAAGTGTTCAGATTGTCAAAGCAGCTGTCCTCCATGTGGTCATTCAGGGGCCCGGGCTGACAGCCGCTTCCAAGATCGCCTTGGGTGTCGGCGGACCAGCCAGCCCCAGCAGTAACAATGGAGGCATGGCTCTGGGGGGTTCTCGCCAGCCAGACCTGGGGGTAGCATGCTCACTGCTGTGCACATTCTGGCTGAGAGGACTTACCACATCTAATGGCAAGGATGGGTGGGATAGATCATCCTGCTCTATGTTCAAAGGAAGAGAACAGGTGTTCTCTAGACATATCCATTTGCTGATTTTTAAGGTGGAAGGTGATGTTCCCCGCTGGGCTGACTTGCCCGGTTGTTGGGTGTCACATCACCTGAGTTGAAACGAGCCAAGTGGTCAAAAGGAGCTGTTGCCTGGGACGTGGTGGCCTTGGCTTGCCAGAGAGCAAGGTGGGAGTAGTTTAGCCCGCATCTCAGCACCACCCCTGCGTCGTCCCCTGATGAGATCACACCAACAAATGTTGACAGAAAAATGTGCACCAGGCCCGGGCCTGGGTGCTGGGAACAGAGTGGCCATATGACAAAGAGCATATATGATACAGAATCTCAGTACAGGGTGACACACACCGTAAGAATACACATGGGGCATCCAGTTCAGACAAGACAGTCAAGACACCTTTCCCAAGGATGGGATGTCTACTGGAGGACAACAGAAGGGGTTGAGCTAGCAGGGTCAGGGAAGGCAGGGCCAGGTGGGGGAAGGGTGTCTGGAGCAGAGAGAATCCCAGGAGCAAAGCCCCGAGAGAATAAGAGTGCAGCTCAAGTGAGGAACTGAGACTCAGTGTGGCCGGATCTCAGGTCGGGAAGGAGAAGCCAAGAGACCAGACCAGGTCGTGGGCAGTGCAAAGTTTTGCAGGCCACAGTAAAGCCTCACAGGCAGCTCATCTTCCTAATGGAAGTGCCCCTTTGTTCACTGTGGCTTATTTCTTGGAGCCACCACGGTATGTCCTAAGAATCATTGCTGAAACTGCATGTAAGCAGATGGTGTTCACTTGCAGCCATTATTCTAGAATCACCTCCTGCCTGTCCAAGGTGGACACGGTTAACCACCTCCCTGAGGTGAATTGGCAAACATTTATCAAGGTTGTGTTGTGGTGCTTGGATGGAACCTGATGACCAGGGGTCACCCTCACTTCAGCATAGACTAACTTAATGAGATCTGTGTTTTCACAGACTTGCAGGTAGGTGCCCAGTGCTCCTGGGTGTTGGGAGCTGAGTCTGAGCAAGGCTGAGGCTAAATTACCGTCTGGCTGCACCCTGGCCATCGGGCATCACCAGGACCCCCTTGCCTGGGCCCAGAGCTGCACCTGCCTCTCAGGGTGACGAGCCCTGCTGGTCCTCACTCCACCGTCCACTCACTCTGTTCGTGCTTCTGTTTATGTTGCACCTGAAAGTTTCCAAACAAGGAGAAAAAAGAAGGAGGAAATCAAAATGTGAATGAGTCTTGCTACTCCCAGGTCCCTCAGCTATTCAGTTTACAGCTCTTACAGGATCAGTTCTGGCCTGCATTTCCAGAAATGATTCCTGGTTGTTTAACTGCAGTGTGTGTCTGGAATGCTTATAATGTTGGTCAGTATTGCAGTGAACACTCACACGCACACACACAAACACACACGTGGTGAGGGAGGTGGGGATTACAACTGAGGGGGGGAGGGGAGAATGGGCACTGGTTGGCCCACCTGGGTTTGGGGTGAACCCTGGTTTTCAAGAGGAATGAAACAGTTTGGATGAGAGTGATGTGTCTCAATGAGGCATTAAGCTGCATCAGTCTTCCTGGAACCTTGACTAATTTTTGATTCTCTGGTTCTGTTAGCCAAGCATTAGATGGAGTACAAAAATACACCCTTCAATTTACAGAGAAGTGGAAGGTATTCAAACACAGAAACAAAATAAAGGATAATTTTTCATCTTCCACCGAAACCTCTCATTTTCCAGCAGTGGAGAAACAAAACAAGAGCCAGTGGGAGCATGCAGTGACTGAGAAGCAGCATGTTAGCAGTCTTTTGGAGAGGGCTGCATGGGCTTGGTGAGGTGCTCTGGACAGAGCTCGGGATTCCTCTCGGTCCACATGGGTTGTGGCTTCACAGACTTAGACCGGCTTGCTGCCCCCCCCCCCCGCCCATCCTTCTTTTGGGTGGAAGGCAAGGGACTGGGAAACACCTCCTCAGAGACCTCGGAAGATGAGGGGAGTCCACTGGCAACAGCATCCCCCTGAGCTCAAAACCCCAGCATGCCCACAAGCTCCCCCTTGGCCCTGTGTCTCCTATCTCCAGGTTGGCCGCCATGTTTTGCTCTTTCTACTCCTCTTTGGATCCATCCCTCCTCTGCTTGCTGTCATCCCTGGTTCCCTGCAACAGCTCCTCTGCCCCCAGACTGCCACCTGGCACCACTCCACTACTTATCCACATTGTTTTTGCACACTTGACCAGCCTGGTGTAAGGTCAGAGCCTGTGGGATTAGCTAATTCACGTGGAGACTTAAGTAGCTGTCGCATGGAGCTTGCGGGGAATCCTGCCTGCTCTTCTGCCCACATTTTGAGGCCATCCTTGGTGTGTCTTCATCTACCTCTCCATTGACAAGCCCCACCCTGCTCTAGCATAGTTCCTTTGTTCTGGCTCTGCATTCTGGCTTCCTCTCTTGGTGGAAAATTTCTGTTTCCTCCCAAGATCAGGCTAGAGTCTCCTCTCAGCTGCTCTCTGTTCATCTCTGTTCATCTCTCTTTTCCTCTCCACCTCACACCCACCCCTCATTGGTCAGTGCTTGGTGATGAGACTAACCACTTGGTTTCATGAAGTGCCTCATTTCCCCAGCTATTTAGTGAGAATAAAAATAGTTAGGGTGTGTTGATTGCTTACTATGGGCCAAAGATTGGGTCCAGTCTTCCTCAAATAAATACACTCAGTAACTGTGTGCTGAATATCAGTGTCTCATTTCAGTTAGTAAAATCATACTGCCAGGAATCAAAGCTGTTTACCTGTGCTTTTAACCTGTGCCCTCACTGTGTATGCTATCTAATAGGTGCTCAATGGATAGTTATTGAAAGAAGGAACAAGCCAGTATGTCTTCCCCAGGACCCTAGTGCCTGGCATGGTACAGAGCACATAATACATGCTCAACTAATAAATCTTTGACAATTTCTTTAAGTTTTTATTATAATTCCATTTAGGTAACCTACAATGTTTTATTAGCTTCAGGTGTACACCATAGTGATTTATTACTTCCATACATCACCTAGCTTTCATCACTCAACATATCTGAAGAGATTATGTGAGAATATCAACAATTCTCACTGGCTGGTGGAGTGACCCAGTGCTCTAGTTGTTTGGCCAGGGATCCAGATTCTAGTCCTGGCACCCTATATTTGGCTGTGGGACCCTGGGCCCTAATCATCCTCTGACACAATTTCCTTATCTGTATGACAAGGGGTTGTGCACAGGTCCTGTGAACTCTGAAATTCTTGATGCTCTTATTTTCATTCCCTGAAGAGGTTAATTTGGACGAGGTGCTCTTTTGCTGGCAATTACGCAGCTGAGACATCGCTTATTAGTGAGGATAGAGCATCATTGCCAAGGCCAGTACTGTTACTGATGACCGTTTACCAGTCTCAGGAGATCAGAGACTGTGAGGAGCTTGCTTAAGATGAATAAAATTTCCCCCCATCCACCATCAAATGAGACAGCTATAGATGCAGAGCTGGGGACATTCATGGGTAGGATGTTTTGAATCCACCTAATTTAGCCAGCTCTAATTCTTCCCTAAGCATCTGTGCGTTCACACTGTGAAATAAAGGAGCTGCCTTCAAGTGGGGCCTCTGCATTTCCATGAAGGGGAAGCCAGGATAGGCTGACCAGATATGGACACAGACAGTGGTGGGGAGAAGGAATCCAGCTCCTGGGAGCCTAGGCCTCATCAGACATCCCACTTGGACAGCTTGGTTTAGGGTTGGGATGTGTGTGATAAGCTAATTCACATGGAGATCCAAATGGCTGCCAAGGATAATTTGCATTTTTAACCGAAGAGATACATAATTAATAGAAATCCTCTAGACATCAAGTGTAATTGGACTTATCGACCCTGGGCCTGTTTTTCCAGAAGAGCAGAAAGGCTGCAATGGCACTCTTTTGGGAAGACCCCACATAGCAGGGCTTAAAAGGTGAAGTCTCACAGGTCTGTTTGATCTGTGAGGTTATTGTGACATAGAGTGGTCAAGGATTCTTTAAAGCATTTGCAGACAAGTTAGCAACATTAGGTGGCTCTGAAGGGCTTTACTGAGTAGAGTAAGGTCAAATTCAGTTCTGAAGTCTTATGTTCAGCAGATCTGAGTGGATGGCATCCTCCATGAAGTAGGCAGCACAGGTGAGAGACCCTGGAGGGCTTATGTTGGATGTGACCTTCTCGAGTTCAACTCTGCCTTTGAATCACTGCAGTATCACATAACCCACTTGGTGAGCTTTTCTGGAGGGTCTTCTTTGTGCCAGATATTGTGGTAGTGCTGGTCCAAAGTGGTGTGGTTTGGAGAAAGCTCAAGTTCTATGGAGCTCTGTCTGCAGCAGGCTTATCTAGGCCAGTCGGCTCTCCACCTCTATTTCCCGAACTCTGGCCATCTATGACAAGACAAGGTGACAAGTGGTACGTGTTCCTCATCAACTCCTTGGGGTTGACAGTGCTCTGACCCTTCTGTCTTACACTGCCAGAGGCTGTGACTCTGGTTTTTTACCCTTCAGTCATCATAAAGTCTTTTCCCTTTGTCTTGTCAGACTTTGGAAAACCCAGAGTAATGATAATAATTTATCGCCATAAGCCTTCCAATGGCCTCCCATTATGCTGAGGATAAAATCCAATTTCTTCCCAGAGCCTGCAAGACCCTGTGTGATCTCACCCTGTCTGCCTCTCCCCAGTCATCTCCTCCTGACCTCCCTCCCACTCCCTGTGCTCCAGATGCAATGACATACCTTCCTTCTGCCCCTCAAGTAGAACAAACTCGATTCCACCCTTTGCATTTGCACGTGCTACTTCCTCTGCCTAGAATGTCTCCCCTCAGGTATTTCATGGCTGCTGCCCTCCCACCCTTGCGATCCCCTCAGGTGTGAACTCCCGGGAAGGGCCACTACTGACTTCCTCATCACAAGGAGGCCCCCATTGCCTTCCACCACCATTACAGTCTTTAGCTCCTTCACAGCAGCTGTTACCCAGGGTTATCTTATTTATAGCTTACGTCTGTCCAGTGAACTAGAATGTAAGCTCCAAGAGAAAAATGTCCTGTCAGAGTTGGTTACCACTATATTTCAGGTGCCTAAAATACTATCGGATGAATGGATAATTGAATGACAACAACTGCTGTTTACTGGGTAGCTATTACCTGTCAGGCTAATACATTTAATCATCATACCAATACCACGTGATGGTGCTATTACCCTCGCTTGACACATGAGAAAAACAAGATTCATGTTGGTTAAATTCACTGTCGCTTTTGTAGTAAACATAATAGCTAGGATTCAAACCCAGGTCTCTCTGATCTGGAGACCCATGTACTATCTTTAAAGAACAAGTGGATAACTTTCTGTGTTGTCCACTTTGCAGTCGAACACTCCTGGCTCACCTGGCCTTACCTTCTTAAAGATCCTTCCTCCAAATACAGTCACATGGAGGCTTAGGACTCAACATGTGAATTTGGGAGGGAGGGAACACAAATCAGTCCATATACCAGCATTTTCCAATTCCTTAGCTGTACCCAGCTGATTACTTCCCAGTGTCTCAGAACAAAACATTGAGATATGTGGTCCCTGCCCTCAAGGAACGTAGAGTTGCAGGTGCTCAAATAACTGAATGGTGCGTTCTGTTAATGATTATGGGCTTTAAGAATGAATTGTGGAAGCCACTGTTGAAGCCCCTGGACTGTGAGGGGCCACTAGGGCACACACATGCAGAGAATGTGTCACTTGGATAATCGATTAACTTAATGTTAACTGTGGCGGCCAATGAAATACTAAATGTGAAACATACTGCTGAAAATTGTTCAGGCTGCAAGTCACATCGGAGGGATGTCTGCATTGGCATTATGTCATGCTTTGGCCTCCAAAATTTAGGCAGAATGTGAAAAAGCTGGAGAGGGTCCAGAAATGCACAATAAGGGTGAATCAAGGGACAGAAAATGATGCTATGAAGGAAAGAGATAAGAGCTGTGTTTTTTATTTTTTAAATCCCAATGCCCAAGAGATTATGACAAATAGGTAATTTATTGTCTTCCAGGGTGGTTCAGGGAAGAATGCTGACCAGCTGTTTAACATTTTCTTGGAGAATTTAATAGGAGTCATGGACTCAAGTTCAGCAGAAGAAAGGTGGAGGAGGCAGAGAAGTAATCATTTAGATTTTTAGTGTGATTAAATGCTGACTTGGATGAGCAGGAGAATTTCACTAGCTGTGGCCCTGCCCTGACAGCTATTTGTTTCGGGTGGTTACTGTGCAAGTAGACCTGGGCCTCTGTCGTTGCTCATGAATAATTTCCTCTACCAGTGTATGTCCCTGTGGGGACCTCTAGGGACCTGGACTTGTATGCCTATCTCGCTTTCTGCAGTGTCTTCTGAAATTTTCACATCTTTGTCCCAAACGGAGCTTTATTTACATCATCTAACTGGGCCTCCTGGCATCTGTCCTCACTTGCATCACTGTGCTCTTGGGACAACCCTGCAGTTTATAAATCCATCGACGTGGAGGCAAGAGATTAAACCAGATGACCTGTGAAGCCTCTTTGTGGCCAAAACAGCTAGTGATTTTCTTGCTTAAAACTTAACAGTGGGTGCAGTGGGTGGTTGTCCACTCTGCCTCTCCATGAACGGGAATTTAATAAAAATTCTCACTAAGAATTAATGGCCATAAAGAGTTAATAGGGTCTCTCTCAGGGAGTTAATTTAGAGAGAGTTTGTGGGATAATGGGCAACAAAATGGAAAAGGAAATGTTTATTGAGAATCATTTTTCTCTTAAAAAGAGCAGATTTACAAAGGAGCTACTGTTGTCTCCACTTGCATCATCCATCCAGGGATTCCACAGGCTTTTGAGAGCCAGCTAGATGCCAGGCACTCTTATGGGTGCTGAGGAGAGGGTGGCAAGTGGTACAGAGTTCCTACCTCGCGGAGCTTGCAATTCCATATCGATTAGGATTTACAGTTGCAAGCAACAGAAATACAGGCGAAATTGTCTTAAGCAAGGCGAAAGGGATGTGTAAGTGGAAAGGCCAGTGACAACTGGATACAGATGTGACTGCATTCAGAGCTTAGTGGGGAAGCAAGAGATGGCCCCTTCCCTGCTGGGAGGACCTCTCCCTGGGCCACCTTGGGTCTTGGGCCCATCCTTGAACACCTCTTATGGGAGAAAAGGAAAGATCACACCTCAGTTCAAGTGGAGACCATGTTTTCCCACTGGTGCTGAGGATGAGGTCAGCACAGCCCAAGGACTAGAGCTGGATGGTTACTCTAAAGCAGGTTCAGGATGATTGATGGGGGGAAAGGGGGGAAGAGGGCACTTAGTTCCCACTATATCGTTCTCAGAGGAAGAAACAAGCTCCACAAACCTTAAATGATCCACTTGGTCACAATAAGGAGCAGAATTCGACATTGAACCCCTCTTGTCTTTCCCTGCCCTGTGCTCAGTGTTTACCTAGTACTCTGGCAGAACAGTCTTCTTTGGTCCCTGTCCGGTCTTCTGGATGCTACAGAAACACCTTCACCCCTTCATCCCATTGGAACTTGTCTTGCCCATGTCTCATCCTCCAGTGCCTAGCTCTTTGTTTTCCAAAATGGTGTGTAATTGTGTGTTATATATAATAAAGATATACATATATAATATACACATGTAAGACTTGACATGAGAACAACCCTGCTTTTCATTCATTGTTAAGTATAATTTGCATAGTGTTATGTTAGTTTCAGGTATACAGCCTATTGATTCGACAATTTTATGCATTATTCTTTGCTCACCGTGATAAGTGTAGTTACCACCTGAAACCATACCACATTATTGTTACACCATTACTGACTACATTCCCTATGCTATACTTCTCAACACCATGACTTTTTTTATTTCATCAGTGGAAGTTTGTACCTCTTAATCTCCTTCATCTATCTCACCCCTGCTTTGACCCTTCTCTCCTCGGGCAAGCACCAGCTTATTCTCTATATTTAAGAGTCGGTTTGGGTTTTTTGTTTTGTTTTGTTTTTTTATATTCCACATATAAGTAAAATCATATGGCATTTATCTCTCTCTGTTTTCATGTAGCATAATACCCTCTATATCCATCCATGTTGTTGCACACGACAAGATCATTCTTTTTAATGGCTGAGTAATATTCTATTGTGTGTGTGTATATATATATATATAGTTATGTATAAATCTAAATATACATGTATAAGTTTATAAATATACAAATATTAATATATAAATATATAGATACATATATCATCGATGGATGGATGGATGCTGGGTTGCTTCCATATCTTGGCTATTGTAAATAATGTTGCTGTAAACACAAGGGTGGGTGTATGTATCTTTCCGAATTAGCGTTTTTGTATTCTTTGGGTAAATACCCAATGTAGAATTACTGGATCATGTGATATTTCTATTTTTAATTTTGGGGGGAAACTCCATACTGTTTTCCACAGTGATTATACCAATTTACATTCCCACCAACAGTATACAAGGGCTCCATTTTCCCCACCTCCTCATCAACACTTGTTGTTTCTTGTCTTTTTGATGCCATCCGAACTGGTATGAGATGGTATCTCTTATGGTTTTGATTTGCACTTCCCTGATGATAAGTGATGTTGAGCATCTTTTGGTGTGTATGTTGGCTATCTGGATGTCCTCTGGAAAAATGTCTATTCAAGTCCTCTTTTTTTAATCGGATTGTTTTTAGTGTGTGTTGAGTTGTATGAGTTCTTTGTATATTTTGGATGGTGACCCCTTTTCAGATATTTCATTTGCTAGTATCTTCTCCCATTCACTAGGTCGCCTTTTCATTTGTTGATGGTTTCCTTTGCTATACAGAAGCTTTTTGTTTTGGTGTAGCCCCAATGGTTTAATTTTGAAAAACAACACTGTTTATAAAACTCCCTGCATTGAATACTTTCCACCCTCCACTCCTTCCTACCAGTGCCTGAGCTCAGCCCTACACTTTCTAACGGCAGGAACCAAGCAGCTCCCCAGTTTAAGCACTTGGCACCATGCGGGACACACAGTAGGTATGCAGGGCTGTTTGCTGAATATGGAATATGCCATTTTCTCCTCTGGGAGTACTGTGTTCCTCCTGAGAGTGGCTTGTGCCCTGTGGAAGCTCTGCCTGTCACTTGGTGCCTTGGCATATGCCCATCCCCACCTCTGCCCCCAACGTGGAGCATCTCAAGGGGCAGCCCTGAGGTTGCTCTGGAGTGCTCCCCAACATCCTGCAGTGTGTAGTCCGTACTCAGTGGGTCATAGATGACTGGAATTGCTTCCCTGAGGCCACACAAAGTTGTGCAGGATTGCACGGACAGAAGCAGGCACAGGTCCCTCACCACTGCTCAGGATTCTTTGTTTTGGTGTCTGGTTACACTCTCTGAGATATTCTCAGCCCATCTCCCTTTCTGCTCTCTTCCCCCTTCAACCCCTGGTTTTGTTTTGTTTTGTTTTGTTTTGTTTTTATGTACCTAAGTAATTCAACCACCTTGTAAAAGGAAAAAAAGAAGAAGGAAGGAGAGAGGGAGGAAGAGGGAAGAGGAAAAGGAAAAGAGAAAGAGGAGAAGAAAGATTGAGAAAAGAAATCTGGAAACCTATTCCCTGTTGCCACTTTGGTTTATTTCCTTTCAGGTTCTTTTCATGTGCATCTGTTTTATATTACTACTTTTTTAACACAGTGGTGCCCACAGTCTAATTTAGCTGCTTGTTTATCACAAGTAATTTCATGTAATTTTTTCCTATACAAAATTTACTCTCAATCATCTGTAGCTCTCCTTGCTGGGGCTAACACCTACATCTCCTGCTTGAGTATTGTAATTAGACCCAGAATGGATGCATGTGACTTATGGGGTCGAAGGCCTGGTGCCCTCTCCTTCTGATTAGAAGATCTTAAAGATGACTTATTTTGAATTCTTGTTCCCGACTGCGCCTGTTAGAGCAGAAATGATTCTTGCTAAACAACAAAATTCTCTATGAAAGGCAACTTGCTGCGGAAGGAGGGGTAATATCTGGTTGGAAAAGTACAGCCAGTTAATGCAGGAAAAACGCCAGAGGGGCACAGGCAACATTGTTACCGCTATTGCCCTTCTCTGAAAGGCATGCAGCCGCCCAGCCATTGCAGAATGGCTGGTGGCTGTCGGAGCTCTCCTTGGCGTTGCCATTTTGGGGAGAGCAGACTGCAAGAAACATGCCTCTTGGTGGTGGTGGCACTGCCCAGCACACACTTTTTGAGGCCAGGGAAGCACCTTGCGTGTGCCAGGTGCTGGGTGCTGGAGTAGGAGCAGACGGGGCACGGGCCCCTCACTCAGGGCTTGCACATCCGTATGGCACCCAGCTCTGTGGGCAGCTGTCCCTGGCCCCTTAGTCATCGTGTGTGCAGGGAGCAGTGGGCATGTCCTCGCTCATAGAAGGGAAACACTTTTTAGAAAGTGCTGTAAGAACATTGACAGGACAAGCGGTAGAACACCACGGGGAGTTAGAGGTGACAGGGGCACCCCATCTTTGCTTGGAGGACCCTGGTACCCATGGGACAAGTAAGCCCTGGAACCCAGAACTTGGTTTCTCAAAAGTTTTTTCTTCTTTCTGGGTCTCAGCACTTTGATCTGTAACGTGGTGCCGACGATAGTCTTTATTCTCTGGCCGGCGTGATGAAAGCCTACGAGGACTAACCACATACAAAGATTATTGTTAATTTTGTTCCGTGCTGTAGTGGCCAGGGAGTAATAGCCTTGGTACTGAGGTTTTGAGAGAGCTTTTTCATTTGTTTTCAGTTTCCAGACTGACATAGGTGTATTTTAGTCAATTTTGAAAACACAAAAAAATGCACAAAAAATATCTTTCAACTACCATGCGGGCATTAAACAGCATTACTATTTGCACATATGTCCCATCTAGGTTTTTTTCCTTACACACACGTAAAACTAACAAGCTTTTCGTACGTTTGTACTCATGGCCTCAAATACATATTCCTAATCCCTTTCTTAACATCAAGTTTGAGTAGGGAAATTGTTGGGATTTGGAGAACATATCCAGAGTTTTAGATCTTTAGAAACGTAGTGTCAAGCTGCCATTTTGAAAGGTTATTTTAATTCACATCTCTACTAGAAATTCAAGATGATGCCATTTTTTCCTCACTAGTCCTTTGCTGGATGTTAATAGTCCTTAAAATCTTTGCTAATGTTATATTCTGAAATGGTATTTCCCTGTATTAATGTGCCTTATTTTGATCATCAGTGATGATAAACATGTTTTTGTCTGTTTGTTGGGCACTCGTATTGATTTCTGCATGGCATGACTGTTCCTTTTCCTTTTTTTCTGTTGGTGTATCTCATCTTTTTCTCACTGATGTGTAAAGTAACAATTTAGTATATTAAAGACATTCACTTTTCAGCATAGATTTTGCAGATGTTTCCCCAATTTGTCATTTGCCTTTTAATTTTGATTGAGATAAGCTTAACATACAGAAGGTTTTTTCCATGCTTATTTAGGCAAATTCTTCCTTTTTTTTTTTTTTTTTTTTTTTTTAGTATCTTGTAGGCTTAGAAAGTTCTTTCCAAACCAAGAATGATATAAATATTTATCTATACTTTCTTCTCATACTCTTACGGTATCAGTTGTTACATTTTTTAGTTTGTTGAGAATGTAATGTGTGCTGTAAGGCAGAGATCTAATTTAATTATCTCCCATGTGGTTAACTTGTTGTCCCAACACCATAAATTGAATGACATATCCTTTCTTCTTTGCTTTGAAACAGCACCTTTATCATTTGCACGCATTTCTTCATGGCTTTCTCCTCTTGTTTTGATCTGTCTGTTCCCCCTTGCACGCCGCACTGCCCCCCTCACTCTACCACAGATTTTCATGTAGGATAAGTCAATACCCCATACTGCCTTTCCCAAATATTTTCTGGGAAATTGTTTTTGCATGAGTTTGAATAATATTTGTTATATTCCGAAAAGAAACTCTGTTAGACTTTTACTGGAATTGTGTTGTTAGAGGTTATGGAGAGAGAAAATTGACATTTTTACAATCTTGAATGTTTCCATTCAGAGACATAGGGTCCCTCCATTCAGTCAAGTATCCTATTTTTCTCAGTAGACTTATAATGTTCTTCGTATGTGTTTTGTATGTTTCATAGACATGTTATATTTTGGGTTTGCTGTCGTAAACTGGATTTTTTTTTTTTTTGCCATTTGATCTGCTCTTCTGTTACTTTATGTTTTAGTCAGTTGCCTTACTGAGTCCTTAATAAATTCTAAGAGTAATTTTGTAAGTTGTGGATTTTGTCCAGAAGAGAGGATTCTTTTTCTCTCCCTCTGATGTATTTTGACTACCATTTTGTTTTCTTGTCTAATTGCAATGACTGGACTTTACAGAAAACAAAGTCATGGTATACAGTATGCGAGCATCTTTGTCTTTTTTTTTTTTAATTTTTTTTTTAACATTTATTTATTTTTGAGACAGAGAGAGACAGAGCATGAACAGGGGAGGGGCAGAGAGAGAGGGAGACACAGAATCTGAAGCAGGCTCCAGGCTCTGAGCTGTCAGCACAGAGCCTGATGCGGGGCTCGAACTCACGGACCGTGAGATCGTGACCTGAGCGAAGTCGGACGCTCAACCGACTGAGCCACCCAGGCGCCCCTGCGAGCATCTTTGTCTTAATGCTGAAAGTAAAAGTAGCACCCCTTACTTGGTGAGTCATGGTTAAAAATAATACTGTTTTTTATTTTGAGGTAGATAGTATTTATCACATAAAGCAAGCACCATATTCCTACTTTACACTTTAAATATGTTGATTTGGTACATTTACATATTATAAAATGATTATCAGTATAGTATTAGCAAACACCACTATCTCATTATATATAGTTGCCTTTTCTTCTGTGTGATGAGAACATTTAAGATCTGCTCTCTTAGCAACTTTCAGTTATATGATACAATATTAACTGTCATCACTGTGTTGTACATTAATGATCACTCGAACTTGTTAATCTTCTAACTGGAAGTTTGTACCCTTTGATCATCATCTCCCTATTCCCCCCGCCCCCCACCCTCATTTCCTGTCCCTGATAACTATCACTCTACTCTCTGTTTCTCTGAGTTGGGCTAAGATCCCATATATAAGTTATATCAGACTGCCTTTGCCTTTCTTTGTCTGACTTAGATCACTTAGCATAATGTCCTCAAGATTTCTCCAAGTTGTTGCAAACGGCAGAATTTCCTTTTCTCATGACTGAAAAGTATTCCATTGGGTACATATGCCACGTCTTCTTTATCCCTTGATGGATACTTAGGTTATTTCCATATCTTGGCTGTTGTGAATAACACTGTGATGAACGTAATAAGTACAGATATCTCTATGAGATCCTGATTTCAATTCCTTTGGAGATATACCCAGAAATGGAATTGTGGGATCACAGGGTAGCTCTATTTTTAATTTTCTAAGGAAACTCCATACCGTTTTCCACAGTGACTATACCCATTTACGTTCCCACCAATGGTGCGCAGGGGTTCCCTTTTCTCCACAACAGATAAGTTCCCTGTTGTTAAATCTCCTATAGGCAACCTTAAAAATGTTTAAGGCACTTTAAATCGATCTTCCTCTCATTCTGAAGTCCACTGAAACAATGTCTTTTGAATTTGAGTATTAATTCATTTTAATGAATTTTTAACCTCCTTTCTGTTTCTACTTTTTCTCTCCAGTCCTCTACTGCTTTTTAATCCTTACTATTATTAGGGATTTGGAGCCAAATCAGTTTTTACAAATTTTTGAGTCTTTCCTTAAAAAAAAAGTTGACAGTTTTTCAGCCTATCAACCAACATAATAGCATTTATTTAGATTTATCTATTATTTATTTAGTGGTCTGGCTTATTGAGGATTCTTTTATAGTTTCAAGAAATCTTCTCTGGGGTTGATTGTATTAATATTACATTTTCAAACACTGCTTTTGAATGAAGGGTATGTGAGTGTCATATTGTCTGATATGTTACATATCCAAGAGTATAATCATTTTGTACATGAAACACAACTTTCCCAGCTGTATTTCTTAACTTATTTTCTCTTACAACTATATAGACATTGATGTATCCCATCTTCCAGTATTTTGTGTTCTAGAATAAAAGCCTGAAGGAGGCCTGATTTTATTTCCTTGCAGAAAATCTGTGTTCTTCTTCTTTTGTTTTCTTGCTGCAACACTAGAACCACTTGTACTCCTGTTTGTTACTCAAATGTTTTCTTTGCGTAGGCATATATTGCTTATTTTTGTCTTCTGGAACCTGATGAACACTTCTAATCTATACTTTGGTCTTAAGGAAAATTTTCCTCAACTGTGTTGTTTTGCCTTCTGAAATTATCTGTGTGGATGAGCTATTCCTCGCCTGCCCTCCACCTCTGTTTTCTTTCTTCTCTGTGCTTTGGGAAAGCTTCTAAAGTTTGTTTTCCGTTTCCCTGATTGAGTTCCATACCATTTCAGTTCTGCTCTTCACTGGCTCCTATGTGGGTGTTAATTGTGCAGATTCATTCTCTGCTTCTTAAAATCTCCCCTTTTCTAAGCCACCCCACTTATGATATCCTCACATAGTCCCTTCATCCTCTTCTATTGTGTTTTTAATTTGTTCTCTTGTCTTTTTATCTATTCTTCTGCTCTGTGGATTTCTGCTTTCTTTCAGAAACCATGACTTCTTGTGTGTTATTGAGAAGCATACATTTTGTTAAATTTCTTCTAAATCCTAAAATAGATCATTTTCAGATGTGACTCTTAAGGATGATACTCCCTTGAGGTGCAGATTACATCCCTATACCCATCTCTACTCCTGTGCCCCAGGCCTCCTGTTGGGTTTCAGTCTTTCACTCATCCCTGAAAGAGGAGCAGTGCATTCTCATTCATTGTTTGCTAATAGAGCACTTAGATGTCCTTATCCTTGTTGGCTGTCTAGGTGTGTGGCTGGAGACAGGTGCATTAGAACCCAATCTCACCAGCAGGTTATAGGAAGAACTCAGCACCAAGTGTATCTTCTAGCCCTGCTGGGCGCTTCTCTGCCATGTAGAGCATGGCATCCATCTGGATGGGTGGCACCCATGTGGATGGGGGAGGGACGAACTGTAGTCACAGAGGGTACTGCTGCTGGGGTCTCTGCCCCCACCCGCTGTGTCTAGGTGAATTCATGGTGTCACTGCTTACATTCACAGTAAGCAGCGTTCTCTCTGACCAAAGGATGCAGTAACCTCTGTGCCGTAGAATAATGAATAAATGATGTTTCTTTGTGGAGAGTAACAGTTTTGCCCTGTTTAGAATATATATGATGTGAGTGTGTACATATATATGTGTGGGTGCGCGCGTGCTTAAAGTGTAGGATTAGGCATCATCAAAGTAAAATGCCCAGTACAAAATAGGATTAGCAGAAGGTACAGCTCTGTGAAGCGGATCTGTGAGGTTGTGGAAAATATGATCCAGTTCCTAGGTATCGCTTCTTCAATCCAGTCCTACCTCTCTGTTGGTAACTAAGGTTGTTGCGGCATTCTATGCAAAACACATTGGTTTTATTTCTGAGTATAAAGGTACCTAAGTATATACATATATGTAAATGTACATATTTATCTTTTTACAGCACATAATACATTATTTATGATACAGAGTAAAAAGGGATTAAAAAGCACATGCGTGTTGCCTAAAGTGTTGTTCTGGGTATGTAAAAATATAGTGGGATGATATGTACTATAAAAGTCTAATGTGTAAAACTCTTGGAAGAAGCACCCCTGTTATTTTGTGTCCGATCTCTCTGCTAAAAAAATAAATAGATAAAAAATTCTGGATAGTCGCTCATTTCAAATTCCACATCTCCAATCTATTTGAGATCCAAATCTTCTTAGGAAGACCACAGGTCTTTCTTCATAGGTGATTGATCACTACCAATGTCATTTGCCAATCTGCAGTGTTTAGGGGATGCCTGGAATGGAGACCTGTGAGCTGGGGGAAGTCCGTGTGGTCAGAGGTGAGTGTTGGCTATGTGTTGACTGTGTATGACAGAGACAGAGCCGAGGGGGACACACAGGTAAGAAGCCTGTGGCATCCAGACAAGGGTGAGCCCTTGATGGGGCAAAGCAAGCATCATGGGCTTGGGACTTCAGAGGAGCTATTAGCACCCCTGCCAGATGTAGGACTTCATAGCTGGTCTTGTGGGCATCCTGGCTCTAAGATCAGGGTCTTTCTTAGTTAAGCTTGAAGAATGATATTGCTGTGAGGTTATATGAGGGGAGAAGGAGGCAAGGATCTTGCAGAATGCTAAAAGCTCCGAGCTTAGTGGAGACCCAGAAACTGGAGCTGCACCAGGAATGCTTGGCTCCTGGGACCTGTGCAGCAGGACTCCACCTCCACTTCTCCTGCTGTATCCTCTTGCTATGTATGTCCCCTACTGCCCTGTATCTTTTCTGTGTCTCACGGCTCCTATGTCCTCACAACTGAGGTCTACTCTAGCCCTTCTGGTTCCTCAGGCTCCCTCAAGACCTGTCCTGATGCTTCCTTTAAGTCTCAGATCTGGGTCAAACTGCATCATGCACTTGGTATTTTTCTCAGTTATGCATTCCTAAAATAGAAAATCCAATTGATCCCGCTCACTGAAGAGTCTTTGGATTTGCTGCCTTTGGGTCATATGTGCTCCTGGATCCAATTAGCTGTGGTCAAGGGAAGTCATAGCATACAAAGCATGGGTGCCTAGAGGTACCCTTTTAGCTGGGTCTTTGGTTGAGACAGTTTTCCTTAGAAGAGGCTGTGAGTGTACTGAGAATAGTGAGTGACAGGATTGGTGTAATTGAGGCAGCCTCTAGGAGGGTGGGGGCTGTGGCATAGTATGCAATCATCTGCATTCTTGTTCTTAAGGATTTGGTTGGAAAGAAAAAAATCACATGTGGCTTCATCAGTGACTGATGCTGGATATCTCAGGCTTCTGATCATGTCCTCTGTCAGGCTTGCAGGCCCATTGTAGACCACCTGTGCTGACGAGGGATGCCACCCTAGGTCATCGGCTGTCCAGAGGCCCTCAGTGGGCTTGGCTGTGGTTGTGATGTCCTTGACATCACTCTCTCTGACCTTGATGGAACTCAGGGATTACATCCCAGGCCTACTTAACTGAGTTTACAAAACCTCCTAGAGATGAACCTGAGGGTTTACCAAGCAATAGAAGTACCAGTTGCTACAGAGGCATTGTAAGAATGACTCCTACAAAGGGCACCACCCAAGAGCTATATAGAAACCTTCTTGCACGGATAGCTGGCGTTCGTGTTCCCATTTCACAGATGGATCCCAAGGCCAGAAGAGATGTGTGTCAGAAGCCTGATATAATGGGATGCAGGTTTGGTTTACTGCTCTTCGATCAGTTCTGTGAGTCACCAGCAGAAACAGGAAGACAGAGCACAGAGTTTCCCACATTCCAGAAAGGTTTCCCTAGGACTGAACAAAAACAGCACCCTCAGTAACACACACACTAAATTCTGTTCCTGTTTGCCTTTAAAATGTTTTGGTTTTTTTTCCCCTACTTCTCTCAGAACAAGAGATAAAATCTGGGTAGGGAGCTGAGTCTGTGGTTTTTCCTTCTGCTGGGAAAATTGATCTTGCTGAAAGCCTGTATGGCCTGTTCTAGGGAATGGCTGGGGACATTTGCTGGGTAGATACAATAATAAACCCTGGAATCATAAATTAATCTTGGGCAGCTGGCAGGAAGCTACCACCTGGGCAACCAGAGCTTGTAACCCAACCTAGGAATATTATGCACAATCGTTGGGGCTTGAATGTTAATTTTTTATATACAGGTGGGCATAATCTCATTTGACTTACCACCTGATCTTTTGGGGTCAGTGGCTTTTGTCAATATATGATGCCTACAGGTTGTTTTGTTGAGAACCATTGTATATGGGATGTTGTTATAGGCTCTAGCTTATTGGTTAGGAGACTAGCACTGAGTGTCAGACAAACTAGGCTCCATAGCCTGGCCAGGCCACTTAATACCTCTGTGACCTTAGACACTGAACCTCAATTCCTCCAGCTGTGAAATGGGGCTAGTATTGGTGCCTGCCTCATAGGGTTATTGTCAAAACTAAAGGACATAAGATATATAAATATTTTGGTGCAGGGCCTGGCATTCAGTGGGCATTCAGATATTAGCTACCATTATTAAATATGGGTGAGTGGACCAGATGTTTTGCCTGCCCTCCATGTATGAATCGTGACATCCGGGACTTGTGCCAGACATCTGTCCCCAGAGCCATGTAGGCTTTCAACATGTGCATAGTCTCTGAGGTCCACGCCAGGGGTCAGAGCACGCCCGGGGTGCTGCAAGGTCAAGGCGCTCAGCCAGTGGGCAATGCCCAGGGCAGCAGGAGAAGAAGGGCTGGCACATGGTGCTGTTTCACAGCTGTCTTTGTGTCTTTTCTTTTTTCTGGTTGCTTACATATGTTATTGTATTAGGCCCATTATCCGTAATGAAACACTCAGTGTGTTTAGCAACCCAGATGCTATTGCAGTCCTTCGCTGAAGGACTCTGTTGTTATAAAATGAATCATTTCCAGAAGAACACAAGTGAAAGCTCCAATAGCCATGTTCCTAGGCTGAGAGCAATAACCATTTGAATAGCAAGAGGAAGCCCTTGGTGGTCCCAGCCCCTTAAAAGGTTTTCTTGGGATAAATTGGTACCTGCTGAGTGATTCACTTCTCTGTACGGGTATTTAGGGTGCTGGCTCTAATGAGTGAAGAGGAGGCAGGCACTGGGATGGCATAGCCTCCTCTCTGATAAAGAAATTAGGAAAAGTAAAAATCTGAACAGAACATGGAAATGAGGCAATGAGAAGGTTGGCCAAGTCTTTGCTTTGTGTGGTAAGGAAGAGAGGGCTTTTTCCCAGAAGAGTCCAGAAGCTGAGGGGAGATGATGTTTGCGGGGTGGGCAGCCCTGTGGCCATGGGCATAACTGCAGGAGGAGGGCTCCCCCACCACTGCAGGGAGCAGCTTGGCCATGGTTTGAAGGAGGCTCATGCATGCAGTTTGGAAATCATTGCCAGATCTTTTCTTCTCATGTGTTGTAGTTACTTACTTACTTTTTTTTTAATGTTTATTTATTTTTGAGAGAGAGAGAACGCAAGCAGAGGAGATGAAGAGAGAGAGGGTGACAGGGGATCTGAAGTGGTGTCTGTGTGGGCAGCAGGGAGCTTGATGTGGGGCTCAGTCTCATGAACCACAAGACCATGATCTGAGCTGAAGTCAGACACTTAACCGACTGAGCCACCTAGATGCCCCACATGTGTTGTAGTTACTTTCAAAAGAGGGCCTTGGATCATTGAACTGGTGAAGGCAGCTTCTGAGCTAATTCCAAAGCAGCCTTCTGGTTGACCTGCAGGGATGACCTCATAGGCCCCAGCTCTTTGAAGCCTGGTTGGGAAAACTGTAAAGAGCTGGTGCCACATGCTGCCTCACTCATTCTTATCTAAACAAAACAAAACGAATTTTCATATCACCCGCTTTTTGAAGGCCCAGCCTAATTTATATCAGATGAGCCTTGCAGAAATGCTTGCTGTTTATTTATTCAGACTGCTATTCCTCCAACAAACATGTATCTAACAAATGCTTATTGAATGACCACTTGTGTGCCAGGTACTGTTTTGAGTCCCGGGAACAGAGGTGATTTCAATTTTCACCTCTGTGCCCATCCCCACTCTCAAGTCCATGGATATTTCTGTCATGTCTACTCTCACAGCAAGGTGGGGCAAGTGAGGAAGCAGCCTGAGTGAGGAGTAGTTACATAACTATCACAGTAAGTGGTAAATCAGAAACTAGAATTTTCATTCTTGTCCTCTGTCCCTCCTGCCCACCCAGTTGAGCTTTCAGCCTTACTTCTTTCCCTCCTCTGCTCATCACCTCTTATCTGTCCCTTCTTTTGTTCCTCCAGAGCTGAGCCATCGACTTCTCAGGGTGACACGTTGATAGGATCACCTCCTCTGCGCCTCTGCGTAGGCAGCTAATACTGGTTCTCTGTTACCCTTCTGTGTCTTTGCTTTTACCCTGGCTCAGGGTCAGCAGCTTGTCAAGTACATCTCTCATCTTTGGCCTCAAAAGACTCTTATGTTAGCTAGAGTCGTAGTTACATCTGGGACAAACTTTGTGACTAGGTATAAGCCTATTTCTGCCATGTCACAAATCCCCAGGAAGTCAAATGCATTGACACAGCTTTTATTTTTGGTAAAATAATCGTCAGTGTTTTCTCTAAGAGGTGGGCTTGGGTGACAGCTTTGATGATCTTTCATTCCATGGGGACTTCCTGAAGTGAAAGACCCTCCCTCAGCTCCAGGGAGACCCCCATCTTGTTGGAATTGGCAGGCAGCCCTTTGCTCACCATTTGGGATCCTGCAGTTGTCTTGTCTTAAATGAACCTACTTGAAGAATGTATTTCCAAGCAAGTGGGATGGGTATTTTTGATGGGGATCGAGGAGAGATGTAGTTTATTGGATTTTATCTTGCACCTGATTTGTTTCTGCCAGACGTTGATATGCAGCCCTGATGCTGTGATTTCAGGCCTCGGGAGTATTAACGTTATAAACAACCCTCCATTGCTTCATCTGCTGGTAGGAACCTTAATTTATCACATAGATGTTAGAGTTGCAGTTTTTCATTCACTCGTAAAAAAAATCGGCAGCTATAGGGAGTGCATCCCCTCTTTTCAAAATTCACTTTAAAATATCTTCATCCCAATAGAAATAAAAATCCTGCTTAATGGCCAGGAATCTCCCCCTGGGCTTTGATTAAAAAGGAACTGCAGAGATGGGCATGTCTTCTCTTACCGTTAGTCCTTTGTGCTCATTTGACCTCAGGAAGGATATCTTGTCTTCGATCCTTACTGGGGCAGGTGCCTTCTGGGACACAGAGATTGGCCTTTGAGAACCTGCTTGCCAAAGGTGGGCTCTGAGGGCATTCACTGATTCGCCGACCTGCTGACCCCCGGCCAGGAGGAAAAAGGCAGGATCCTCCTCTGTTCTTTAACTTTCAGATAAGATGCCCCTTCTGCTGTGTCATTATATTTAAAAACAGTAACGTTCATGGGGTTTTTTTCTGATTATAAAAACAAAACGTGTCCTTTGTTTTAAAAAATGGAATAAATATATGTAGAGAGGAAGGCAAAAATTACTTGTAATCCCACCACCCAGAGACAGCCTTTGTTATCATTCTGATTTATACCTAGTCTTTTCTCTCTTAAAACATTTATGTTGTTTCCACAAAACCAGGATTTTCCTGTACATTCTATTCCATAGGCTGATTTCTTAAATTCGACACTGCATTTTTCATTTATTCTTATTTTAAAAAACATATTCTAGGGGCCCCTGGGTGCCTCATTCGGTTAAACATTTAGCCCTTAGTTTTGGCTCAGGTCATGAGCATGTGGTTCATCAGTTGGAGCTATGCGTTGGGCTCTTTGCTGACAGTGTGGAGCTTGCTTGGGATTCTCTCTCTCCCTCTCTCTCTGCCCGTCCCTCAAAATAAATCATACACACACACACATCATATATGTGTATACTGTATCTCTGCATGAAGAGACCAATGTGGTATCATGAGGATAAAGCCATGACTACATCCACAAGGACCTTGTCCTCATTGAGTGCTCATTCAAGGGCAAAGAGTCAGCGTTAAACAAATAATTACACCAATAATCATTTGATTACAACTATAGTAAGAGCTATGATGGAGCAGAACACTAGCCTGTGGGCACCTGACCTAGTCTAGATATCAGGAAGGCTTCCCTGAGGAAGCAACGTGATGGCTAATTGCTGATAGTGGAATAAGGGTTGTTGTCTAAGTGAAGGCCTGGGGAAGAGAAGAAGGATGAGGACAGGAGCTCTGGGGGGAGCTGAGAGCAGCCAGTGTGGCTTAGACAGTGCTGAGTGGGTGGCACAGGATGACACAGGATATCTAGGCAGGGACACTACCACTCAGAGCCTCTATTAAGTGTGCTAGGTTTATCCCAAGGGTGGTGGTAAGCCATCAGTGGTTTCACTCAGGGATGTGACTTGTTAGGAAGGATTGTCGTGCTATAAAGAATGGAGCTGTGGGAAGTGGAGTTACTACAATAACCTAGAAGGGCCCAGCCAGTGATCTGGAATGGCATGATGGTAGGGATAGGTTAAATGGGTGGCCCCTACTATTTCTTTACTGTGTCTAAGGAGCACTTTGATCACCAACGATAACTTGTGGTATATGGCAAGTGAGAAAGAAAGAGGCATCGAGGATGCTTCCTGGATCACTGCCTTTTGTGGCTGGGTAGAGGCCCTGGACGCTGAGGTGCGGAACCCTGGGGGAGAACCAGGACTTTGGGGGCGGGAGCTACAGGGCCCTGGTCCACATGTGCCACATTGGGTGTGCTATGGGAGAGGAGGCAGTCTGCGGGCTATTTGCCAGGTGGGATGGGAATATAGCAGAGGGCCCTGGGCTGAAGGTACACATCTGGGAGTCATCAGCACGTGGGCAGCAAAAGAAGCCCCGAGTGGCTGAGATTGTCTGGGGCTTGAGGATGGGGTGAGAAGAAGAAGGCCTAGGACAGGGCCATCAGGCCCGAGCCTTCGAACTTCTCTGTGGGAGGGTGGATGCATTAGGGCTGGCCCCCCAGCTCTTTCAGGCCAAGTGCATCTGCGTTCCTTCAAGATAACTTCTCTTAGTTCTGCTTTGTGGCTTCCGGTGGAATGCTGAAGTCAGCTTATACTGCCTCAAGGAAACTTTTCTCACATTTTCAGGAATTTTGTGAGCCAGTTGTTTAAAATTGGCCACTGTAGGAGCACTCACACCATAGACATTAGCAAATGCTACACATTAGGGCCTCTCTCTCTTTCCAGAGAGCTGGTTTTTAACCATTTACCAGCACACCACTGCTTATAACCAACCTCCATCTTTGTTTCTAGTGCTATTTTGTGGGTTTTTTCCATTGGAATCTGAGAAGGAGAGTTATCTGTGATCTCTTACATATCTCTCTTGAAACTCTCTGATTTTTTTCTAAATTACCAGCCCTTTCTGCTAAAAAAAAAAAAAAAAGTGGCTTGTTGAGATCGTGAACTTTCTCAGTCCGTATCAATTTTCTATTGCTGCTGTAATAATTTACCACAAACTTAGCAATTTGAAACAACACAAATTTGTTATCTCAAGGTTCTTAGGTTAGTAATCCATGCGGGCTTAGCTGGGTTGTCTGCTTAGGGTCTCAGAAGGCCAAAGTCTAGGGTGTCAGTTCGTCTGAGCTCTTGTCTTTGGAAGCTCTGGAAAAAAATCCACTTCTAAGCTCCTTCAGGCTGTTGGCAGGATTCAGTTCCTTGGGAAAGTAGGAGTGAGATCCCCGATTTCTTCACATGCCTTTATTTCTTCTCACATGGTCCCCCCATCTTCAGGCCAGCAACAGAATATCGAGTATTTCTCACACTTCCGAATCTCTGACTTCTCTGCCACCAGCCATAGGAAATCTCCGCCTTGAAGGGCTCCTGTTATTAGATCAGTCCCACTCAGATAATCTCCCTATCTCAAGGTTAATTGTCCCTGTCTTAATTTCCTAGGGTTGTCATAATAAAGTACCAGAAACTGGGTAGCTTAAAACATTGGATATTGATTCTCACAATTCTAGATGTTAGAAGTCCAAAATCAAGGTGTCAGCAGGGATGTTCTCCCCCTGAAGCCTCTAGGGGAGGACTCTTCCTGGCCTTATCCTGCTTCTGTCAGCTCTAGACAGTCCTTATAGCAGCATCACGAGGGGTATCTCTGCATCCATGTACATGTGACGGTCTTCCCTCTCTGTGTTTTCCTCTGTGTGTGTCTCTGTCTAAATTCTCCATGTCTTACAAGGGTACCAGTCACGTTGGATTAGGGCCTACCCTCATGACCTCATCTTAGCTTGATTACATCTATAAACACCCTGTTCCCCAATAAAGTTACATTCACAGGCACCAGGGGTTAGGACTTCACCATTCTCTATTTGAGGGACCCAACTCAACCCATAGCAGTGCTATGTAATGTAACACAGTCATGGAAATGGCATCTCATCATATTGACAGGTTCCAGGGGTTAGGGAATAGACCATTTGGGAGGTGGGACATGAGTTAGCAATCTGCCTTCCACAGTCTCCTAAGATGCCCTTTAAGGAACTGGCTCATCTGCTGACTTGCCTAAAAATAGATCCCTTGCTGTGCAGGGTCCTTCCCTGGATGGCATCATTTCACACCTGTTCCTCCCTCCTCCAACCTTGAATGCATTGTCTGCCTATCCCACAGTACTGTCTCTTAGCCTATACTTTTCTCTCTCCTGGCCGGGTGGGGGAGGGGCAGGATCAGTAGAAACTTCCTGCCCCAGCTGATTAAGCTGCTTGATACAAGATCTAGTAATAAGAAGTAATTCTCCCATCCTTCAAATATGACCAATTTTGTGCTCCAGTCATCAGCAAAGGGAGTTTACTCCTGTTTTTTTTAATTTAAAAAAAAATTTTTTTTTTAACGTTTATTTATTTTTGAGACAGAGAGAGACAGAGCATGAATGGGGGAGGGTCAGAGAGAGAGGGAGACACAGAATCTGAAACAGGCTCCAGGCTCTGAGCTGTCAGCACAGAGCCCAACACGGGGCTCAAACCCACGGACCGCGAGATCATGACCTGAGCCAAAGTCAGACGCTCAACTGACTGAGCCACCCAGGCGCCCCTTAATTTTTTTTAAGACTGTGAAGTGTGTAACACATTGCTCCCCATTTTCCCTCATATGACTTTGGCAAGAGGACCTTTTCCTTTCCTGGCTGCCCATAGCACCCCACTCTACAGCTCGTGTGGAGGTGCATTTGTGCAGGCTGGAGTCGTCCCTACTCCCCCTACCCATCCCCAACCATTTGCGGTCTCCACACTCTTTTTATCTTCCCTAGGAACACATCTCCCACTGTGAGGGATGGCCAAAATTACACGGTACCTCGAGGCTCCCTTTTATCTCCCCCTCCTCTAGATGTCAAGCAAATTCAGAAGTTAGAGCACACGTTTTTCTGAAGCAAACCCGAGTCTTACGGGGATCTGTGTTTTACAGGGATGTTGAAAGCTGAGCAGCTTCCCACGGCGTGTCCAGTTTGTTCTCTTCTGGGCAATTTCCTCTGGAGAATTTAATTACACCAGCTTATCATATGATCATGGGCTCTATCCAGAAAGGTTAGAGAGGAGAATTCGTCATTAGGAAATCCTTTTTGGAAATGGGTTTGGTTATTTTATCAGCTTTTATATCTTCAAAGGTTAACATGTTAATCAGTTACATTTTTTTTAAGATGGCTATTTTGTGAAATAGCCTCGGAGCGTGAGCCTGAAAAATTAACGCCATCGTGATTTTGTGTTTCTGCGTGCTGATCTTGGCACCCCCAGAGTCAGGAGGCTGGGACTTCTTGCTGCTGAGGCAAAGTTGCAGGCGTGTGTGCTCCGACCGGGATCCCTTAGGATGATCCTTTGTGGGTCATTCTGTGAAGACAGGATGAGGGACGGCTGCTTCTAAGAAGGGAATTGAACCCACACCCTGGTCTCCTGAACCCTTTGTTCAATGGCAGAGTCATGTAGTATGATGACCAGGGCTTGGTAAGTGTGAACAAAGTGTCAGCTCTGAGGCTCATTGGTGTACAAAACGGGGACATCAGCCAACTGCCACGGCCATTGTGTCTTTCTCTGCAAAGTGAGGGCTCAGGTTGTCGTGCGTGGACTTTGGGAGAGTCACAGGAGTTTGTCAAAGTGAAAGTGTAAGGAAGGTGGGGAGGAGGAGGCTGGAGAGCCAGAGCCGTGGGATGCCAGATCCTTCCGTTTAAAATGGAGTCCATGAAAGACTCCTTGGAACTCCTTTCCTGTTCCTTTAGCAGAACAAAGATTATTCAATGCTCTAAGTGTTTATGATGCCCTCTTCATCTATAGCCTTTTGCCGGCCCATGAGAGGCGATAAAAGGAAACAGGCAGCATGGTCTGCAGCCCCTCTGGTCTAGTTGTAAAGATCAGGCTTGTACAGAGTAGGCACTAAATACATATTGGTTGATTGAATCAGCGAATGTCAAACAAAATGGGAGAAGGCAGAATTTAGGTCCTGTCTTTCCAGAATCCCATAATCAAGCTAAAATGTGTGCTATGGGAGGCAGGGATGGGCAGAGATCATTACCTCCTCGAGGACTTCAAAGGGATGAGAGAGAGGCATGGGGTGGCATGGCCTTTGCAGCATGTCAGAGACCCCAGCTCCCCACCACGGGATTAATCTGTTGAGCCAGTGCTCAGTCATAGAAGGAATTTAAAATCATGTAAGAGTGTGCTTCACTGAAGCAAATATAAATTGTCACTGTTACGAAAAGCAAATTTTAAGCCGAAATGAAACCCTTGGAGGTTGTTTTATTCCTCAGTTTGAATTTGGGGGAAACAGTTGGCAATTGTGGTTCGTACTGGAAGCTCCGCTCTCATATCCCTAATTGAGGAAATCTGACTTTTGCCGGGATCTACAACAAAATGAACCTTCTACCTGTGTTACCACAGGGGCCTACCACACATCCCAAGCCCTTTCGGGACCCAGAAGCGTGTGTAATGCTGAGAAGCCCCTGTCAAGTGGTAGGATACCTCCAGAGAGTTTGGCAAAAGCTTGGCCTCCGATCAATCTTGGAGCTCTTTTCTTAGCTTTAAACCAGCCATTGTAGGACCAGGTTAGACAGCGATGTAAAGAGAGCTGCTTGGCAGATGTGCCGTGTGCAGTTTTTTAAACACGGCCTGGCCATGAGAAAGGCTGCTCTTGAACCAGTCTGCAGTCATTTAGCTGAACTAGGCACTGATGGCTGGGATCCATTCTGACTGGTCACTGCTCATGTCACACTAGCTCAGTGTTTGGAAAATTACCTGTGGGTACAGGTAGTGTGTGTGTGTGTGGGGGGGGGTGTGGTTTGTTAATGCTGCAAACCTGCTGGGCTTTGGGGATTCGAGTAATTCCTATGTTCCCTGTTAGACATCCATGTACAATGATCATGTAGGCATTTTCGCTAAACAAGGAAGACACATATTGGCAGAAGAGCTGGCAGTTTTTCCCCTGAACTCAGTCCTCACAGGCACCGCCCCTGAGCCCAGCTCTCTGAGGGAATCTGCCCATCACGGAACTCTCCAAGACCTCATTGGCCCACGAAGGAGGAGCTTTCCCTAGAAAACTCTGGACTCCAATGGAACTGAGTTCCAATCCTCATTCTGCCACTTGAGTAGCTGTGAGACCTTGAAGTGCTCACCTTCCTTGACTTTGCTCCCTGTCAGATGGACATAATAAAGCTAATCTCATAATAATGGGAATCATAATAATAAATGGAAGGCCCTTAGATCACTGCCTAAATGATAGTACACACTCAATAAATGGTAGCTATGGCTGCTGCTATTATTATTATTGTCGTTTGCCTGATGGGCTGGGGGAGAAACCTCAGCCTGAGCCTAGGGAGTCCTGAGTTATTTCCTTATCCCCATTTATCAGGCTTCTTCCCCCTTATATCCAGTCCTGGGGCACATAGTCCCCTCAATCCAAGGAAAAGGCAGGCTCCACCTCTGTCAGGCCCCAAATCTGTGGTGTCATGTGCCCAAGAAGGTAGGCAGCCAGGGTGTTGGAGCCCACAGCCTCTGGCCTGTCATCAGGGAGCTCGGGTCTACAGGGCATTGACTTCTGGCATTTCTGATAAACCCAGAACATGATTCAGAATGAGACATATGCACGTGTTGCCAGGGGCATCCGTGGTCTGTCCATCCTGCCCCTGACTTTTTTTTTCCACGTTCTTTAAATGGAAGACAGAATAGAACATGGTTATACAACTTATTTTTTTCAAGTAGGAGATGGTCCCAAGAAAGCCAGGATTTACAGCAAGTTTAGAGGAAGGAGGTTTGCCTGAAAGAATTTACCCAGAAGGTACTTCTGCTGAGCCCGTGCTAAGTGGTCTGTGCACCAGGCTTTTCTGTGACTTGTTGGGTCTGTTTCTAGGCACGGCACCCAACCTACACACTCATGGCACCTAGAGGTGGCTGGGGAGGGAGGCTGCTTGCAGCTCTCCTGTGAGAGCCTTTAGCACCTCCCTCAAAAATGTACAATCAGAGCAGCAAGTGTGCTGTGCATCAGGGCTTCAAGAGGAATCCTCAGGTGCCTCCCCTACCTCCAGGGCCACTGCCACCCAATCCCCATCCTTAGAGCCTCTAGACTACCACTGGGGTTTATCCCACATTCCCTCACCTCTTTCTTCAGTGAAGTAAGGTATGAGAAAGTTTTCTGTCCCCAAGACACCCTATTTGTGGTCTTGCTTAGTAAGAATTGCCACAGAGATTGATAAGAGCTGAAATTATTACATGGTGCACCTGGGTGGCTCAGTTGGTTAAGCGTCTGACTTCAACTCAGGTCATGATCTCCTGGTTCGTGGGTTCGAGCCCCACATCAGGCTCTGTGCTGACAGCTCAGAGCCGGAAGCCTGCTTCAGATTCTCTGTCTCCCTCTCTCTCTGTCCCTCTCCAGTTTGTGCTCTGTCTCTCTCCCACAAAAATAAATAAACATTAAAAAAATTTTTTTAATTAAGAGAACTGAAATTATTACAGAGTCTGTGCATCAACGTTGTCCTTTTAAAAGTCATATACCATGTCTTTTAAAGCCCTTTCCAACTTTCCAGGGTCTTTTTCAAATTCCATAAATGGCCATTATTCATCCCTCCCTGCTTCCTCGATCCATGCCAATTCACCTACCTTTTAGTGAGCACCTGCTAGGTCTGTCTTGTGTGAGATGCTGCCCTGGCAGAACTAGAAACAGGAGTAGAAGCAAATCTAGCCACTGACTTGAGGGAGGCTCTTGGGAACCAGTACAGAACTTGGAGGGTAGTCCAGAAGGAGATGGGTGGCAGGAGACGCCGTGGCTGAGGTGATCAGGGAAGGCCCTCTGGAGGAGGAGGTGGGAGCCAGTCCCTGAGAGACAGGTGCGAGGAGAGGGTTAGGTTAGAGCTCCCTAGTACCAGAAGGTGGGCAGCTGGAGGGTATGTGAGAAGTGGCAAGGAGGGGTCAGGGTGGCTGGCACCAATGGTGGGGCTGGGGGTCGATTCTGGCTGGTCCCATATGCAGTGGATAGAACGGGTGGAACGGTGCCATGTGCTCACTGGGAGTGGAAGAAGCTGGCAGTGTGGAACCCAGCTGAAAGTGGTTTTAGTTTCCTTGGAACCCTCGCCTCCTCTAGAACACTGCCAGTCTGAAGTCATGCAGAGGCCAGCAGAGATGGTATAGGACTCTCCTTGCTGCCCAGCCTTGTGTACGCATTTCCTATGGAGGCCTTCACATCACTTCCATCATGGGCATCTATGTGCATATGGTGGCCAGAGAAACCATGTGAGAGAAGGTAAGGAGGCTTATTCCTTATCCTGGATTAATACATCATCTCTCTCAGCAAATGTGGATCTCTGCCTGTGACACAAGTCTCAGGTCTCACTAAGATTCCCTTGATTGGAGGGCCATTGGCCAGGTTTGGAAGAGAAGCCAAAACTTCTGAAACCTTAGACCTTAGACTTCTATAGATCCAGGCTCTGGAGAGGTTTAGCCTGAGAGATTGCACCAAGTGTCAGACCACGGGAATGAACAGTGCTTTCTGTCTTTCTAGGTTAGTATCCTAGAAAGCAATGTGCATTTTACCCACAAGATTGCTTTGTTTATTTAAATGTAGAAAGTGCACTACACCCACCCACCTTATTTCACACAATTGTATGCCTTCTATTTAATTAAGTATAGATGGTTTTGGATTTGGGGGCGTATGTTGCAGAACTTGTATGACGGTGCAGATTGGCATGGGTGCCCAGGAGGGTAGCATCCCAAGTTGGACACTCTGGGCAGCATCAGTCCTTCTGTCCCCAGCAGCAGAGCAGCCACACAGCACATCTGCCCCTCCACTGCCCCTGAACATCATGGAACCCAGAGCAACCCAGAAGACCCCCGACCTTCCCTTCCTGAGGCCAGTCTGTGCAAATGCTCATTACTTGGGAAGACAAACCTCACTCAGGGCCCAGTAACTCCTACTTTCAACCTAATTCTAACCTCCTCGATGATCTGGTTTCACAGCCTACAAGCAGTTAGCTGGAGGAATGGAGCTGCCAGAGGCAAATTCTGGCCACAGTGCAGGAGACAGATGGCAGCCCAAAAGCAAACTGCAGAAGTGGACAGAAGGTCACTTGTTTATGCAGAGTTGGCTCAGACCTCCCAACAATACTTTATTCGCCCCTGGGGTGGTCCTGGCAGCAGACCTTGGGCTGATTGTTGCTGTTCACCGTCATGATCTCACTTCTCCATCTACCCTGAGAGAGTACACAATCTCTCTCTGTAAAGGTGCTGGAATGCGTAATGCCCTAGAGAAGGGGTCCTGTCCAAAATGATTACATTTAGAATGAAACAAGTTTAGGGGCGCCTGGGTTGTTCAGTCAGATAAGCATCCAACTTCAGCTCAGGTCATGACCTCATGGTTCGTGAGTTTGAGCCCTGCATTAGGATCCATGCCGACAGCTCAGAGCCTGGAGCCTGCTTCAGATTCTGTGTCTCCCTTGCTCTCTGCCCCTCCCCCACTCACCCTCTGTCTTTCTCCAAAACAAATAAGCATTAAAAAAAAATTTTTAATACAAAAAAAAAATGAAGCAAGTTTTGCTTGCAAAGGTCTTAAGCTCCATCGTCTGGATTATTTGCTGTCTCCTTAGAGATTTTCACATGTGCCAGTTGTAGGATGCAATTTGTAGCACTGACTTCCCAGCATCACTATTGCCGTTCATATCATTCCCCTCAGTGCTAGGAGCACAGTTTCTAGGTGTGACCCCTCAGGCAGATCCTTGCTCTTGCCCCTATAATCACGGGAGAAGTAGCAGCAGAGTTTCCTAGAGCTCAGGATGACCCCCCCCACCACACCCCAGCTTTGCCCTCCCAACATTGCCCTCCCCACAGGGCCCGGGTCAGGTCCCCGCCTTGCTTGGTAGTGTGTCTGCCATGTCTCGTCTCAGCTGTGATCCCTCCATCCCAGCCAGTTTGTAAGCAAGCCAGCACTTGTATGGGCCTTTCTCATCAATGATTCTGGCTGCTTGTTGCCCAGACTGATTCCCGTCAGGACGCTCTGGGCCAAGGCAGGAATCATCTCATCCGCATTGTTTGCTCAACACGGATATGTTTGGTTTTCTGCCTCAGAATGGAGACAGTTGCTTCTAGCCTCACCAGTCAAAATATTTACTAAGAGTAACCTGCAGCTCCAGGCCCGAGAGAATGAAAAAAACACGGTTCACTTTGCAGGTTGATCAAAGCATTTGCATGCGAGTCCCGTGCCTGTCTGTGCTTGGGACCGTGTGCTCCCGTGGAGGGCACGTGCCAGCCCCTTTTTCTCCAGGCACGGGCGGCCCGCCTCCTTCTTCTACATGTTGTAACGGAAATAAATGTGTGCATAAACCAGACGATGCTCTTCAAAGGACATCAGGATTTCACACTTTTCAGATACGGTTTAGCCCCACGGAATTCAGACTAAGTTGATCTAAATCTACGCTAGGAATCCCATCAGGTCTGAGGACGCAGTTGTTGAACATTTTATCTTCAAAAACCACTACCTCTCTGTGTATTCTGTGTTGTCAGAGTATCGAGAAAAGTCTGTAAATATATTCTGAGTGTGACATTCTATGTGTGCGGATGTCTGCTGGGGCATTGGTAATGGCACCAGTGATTCAGTGAACCTACTGCCCCTGTGATGCTGGCCTTGGAAAGCTTTCAAGGAAGTTAAATGATGCATTTGTGTGACACAAGGTTGCAAAAAAGGCATCACTACCAGTTATCACCTGAGGCAGGACAACCCTGGCATGAAGGCCTGGGTGGCAGGTAAAAGTTGCCCTCCTGTCACGTATGAAATCCTCCACCATCTGAACTCTAGGGAAGTGGAAATTTCTTCCTTTTCTCTTTTCTGCTGTTGCTACCTGTTGTTAAACACATAGCAGCTGCCTGCATTTTACCTCTCTGTTCCTCAGATTCCTTAACAGTCAAATAGCCAACGGGACTTACCTCATAAGGCTGTTGGGGAGATAAAATGTCATAGTGTGGCTAATGTGCTTAGAACAGTGCCCAGAGCATAGTAGGTCCACTGCTGTTATTACAGATGCTAGAGCCGTGTCCTTCACTGCTGGAATGGTCTTTCTTTTAACTTTGCATGGTTTGAAGCAACACCTAGCTGAGGGCTACTTTTTACCTCAGAAGAAAAGAAATACTGGGAAGAAGGGGCTGGATGATTCCATTCGTGACAGGAGGGTGATGTGAGTTGACACCAGACTGCTCCACTCTTCCTACTCCAAACATATGTAAATGCTGGGTAAAATATTAATATGAAAAAATTGTTTGTTTTCTAAATGGACGGATTAACTCGAAGGTGAGGGAAATTCCTAGATGCCAAATGAACAGAGAACTCTGAGAGGCAGTGATGAGTGAGTGAAAACCAGTGTAATGATACCCTGCAGTTTCAGGCTGCAGTGTCAGGTCTGGATATAAGCCATCAGGGTTGGTACCAGGGGCTTTAACATCCATGCGAAGATGGCAAGTGTGGTATTGCTACCAAAAGCCCCTATCTAAGACCAAAATCTCAGGGACTGCAAGCAACTAAGAAAATTTTACCTACTGAACCAATAAAGCGGCATGTAATCTGTGAGCTGCTAGAATTTGCTCCCTACGTCATTGTAGGGGTCTAGATTTACACTGCTTACCTAGGGCTGAAATTCCAAACCTAGAATTAACTTGAAGGCAGGTCCCAGATCAGTAGAACCATTAGGGATCCTGGAAGAAACACATGCAAATCCATTTTATATTTTTTATGGATTAAAATGTTGGGGTTTTTTTAAATTTATTTTTGAGAGAGCTAGCGGGGGAGGGGCAGAGAGAGAGGGGGAACAGAGGATCAAAAGCAGGCTCTGCACGGACAGCAGAGAGCCCAGTGAGGGGCTCGAACTCAAGAACCGTGCGATCATGACCTGAACCAAAATTGGACGCTCAACCAAGTGAGCCACCCAGGTGCCCCTGAAAATCTAGTTTAAAGGAATACTTCCACACCAGAATTTATGGGCTGCCCATGGGAAAAAGAAAACCTGAAGTTAAAGTATAAGATTTCATAAAATAAGCAGGCACCTGAGTGGCTCAGTCGGTTAAGCCTCTGACTCCTGGTTTCAGTTCAGGTCATGATCTTGCAGTTTGGTGAGCCCCACATCGGGCTCTGTGCTGACATCATGGAGCCTGCTTGGGATTCTCTCTCTCCCTCTCTCTCTCTCTGCCCCTACCCAGCACATGCTGTCTTGGTCTCTCTCAAAAATGAATGAATAAATTTAAAAAAATGTTTTTCAGATCATAAGGAGGTAATTTCCCATGAGGGAGAGTTACTAGGCTCAACACACTGGAGGGTTAGCTTCCCCAGAATCTTTGGATAATAAAACATTATAAAAGTTGCTATTTATTAATTCATGTTTGGAATGAATACAATAGTAAAAACACAGAGGGGATTTTTTTTTTAATTTTTTTAATGTTTTTATTTATTTTTGAGACAGAGAGAGACAGAGCATGAGCAGGGGTGGGGCAGAAAGAGAGGGAGACACAGAATCTGAAGCGGGCTCCCAGTTCTGAGCTGTCAGCAGAGAGCCTGATTGGGGCTCGAACTCACGGACTGTGAGATCATGACCTGAGCTGAAGTCAGATGCCCAACCGACTGGGCCACCCAGGCACCCCCAGAGGGGAATTTTAAATAAAGAAATTGTAGAGGGAAAAAAACAGGTAAATTTAGAAAAGTAGAGTTTCTAGAAATTAAAGTTATTAAAATTGATAATGAATGAGTTAAAAAGCATGTTAGACATAACTAAAAAGAGGATTTTTTAGCTGGAAGGTAGCTCTGGTGGAAATTGTAAGAAAAGAACTCAGAGAGACCCAAAGATAGAAAATATAAAACAGATATTGAGAAAGAATTTTAAGACAAAGAGAGGAAACATTAGATGAGATAAAGACTAAGAATTTTTTAGAATTAAAAGGAGAAATAAATTCCTAAACTAAGGGAGCACACCAAATTCTGAACAGGATAAATACTTACTATACCAAAGATTAAAACCAAACAAAGAGGAAAAAAAGATTAACTACAAAGGAGCAATTACGGATTCCAAACTTTTCATTGGCAACAGTGGTGGCCAGAAGGGAACTGAACAATATCTTCTAATTATGAAGGAAAATAATCAGAATTCTGTTTAATAATTAGGGCAAAAGTATCTCCTGTCAGAGATGTGAGAGATTACCATTCATAAACCCTCTCTGAAAGAACTGCTAAAACGTATACTTTTAGTAGTTCTGCGTTCCATAATAATGGAATACAAATATCACTAGAAAGAAAGACCAGGAGGCAAACATAGGGGTAAATATAAATAAGCATTGACTTCTAGAAAAATAAGGAGTATTTGGAAATAGAAAAATATTTTTGTAGAAAAGTATCAATAAGATGAATAATTTGGGAGTGTTTATGATATGGGAGGTGGTAAGGAAAGCATTTGAGAAGATAACAGACTTTAATAAACTTCAGATTTTAAGTAAAAATGCATACTAAAAATTTACAGGTGACTTGTAAAAGAAAAGAAACAGAATATCACTTCTGACACACAAGAGTGGGAAAGGGCAATTGGGCAAATCACAATCAGTTCATTGGAAGGCAGGAAAGTTGACAAAGTGAAGCAAAGGAAAAGGGAAGATTTAGTGATATAGAGTAATAAAATAATACATAAATAAAACAAGATGGCAAAAATAAGTCTGAATACGTCAGTAATAGTTATTAATGGATTGGACTTACCTGTTAGTCAACCACAATTCTCAGATTGAATTTTTTAAATGTTTTATGCTTTTTATTTTTTTTTAATATAATTTATTGTCATACTGGTTTCCATACAACACCCAATGCTCATCCCAACAAGTGCCCTCCTCCATGCCCATCGACCACTTTCCCCTCTCCCCCATCAACCCTCAGTTTGTTCTCAGTCCTTAAGAATCTCTTAAGATTGAATTTTTGAAATATAGAGATGTCCTATTTACCCATCATATCTAAATATGATGACACAAAATTTGAAATGAAATGAATGGGGAAAGGTATAGTAACACATAAATATGAGAAAATGCTTTGTGGTAGCATTAATATCAAAGTACAGCTGACCTTTGAATGACTCAGAAGTTAGGGGCACCAACCCTGCACACAGTCACAAATTCATGTGTAACTTTTGACTCCCCGCAAAACTTAACTACTAGTAACCTGTTGCCCAGAAACCTTACCAATAACATAGTAAATTAATAACTATCTTTTATGTTATGTGTATTATATACCATATTCTTAAAATAAAGTAAGCTAGATGAAAAAAATGTTAACAAAAATCATAAGGAAGAGAAAATAGTAGCTGTGTATATAGCTTATACACATACTGTAAAAAATATGTGTATAAGTAGACCCACGCAGTACAAAAGCCAACTATATACATTAAGCGACCCTGTATTGGGTTTTTTACACACTGACAAAAGAAACAACTCACTCAGAAGACATTACCATTATGAACCTGCCTGCACTTAACATAGGTGCTAAGTAGACATAAAGCAAAGCCTAGAGACTTACAGGAGAAAATTGACAAATGCACCATCATGATGGGACATTTTAACTTGTATTTCATAAAATAACCCAAGCAGACAAAAATTCATAAAAATATATATTTGGAAATTATTAATAAATATAAATAATAAGCTTACTCCAATCACTATACATGTAAGACTATGCACCTCGTATACATCCTTCACATATACAATTTAAAAAACTTACCACATTCTAGGCCAGAAAAAAAACTTCCACCCATACTAAGTAATTGATAAACCATAGTCTTTGACCAATATGTAGTAAAATTATAAATCACTAGCAAGAAGCCCACCACAAATCCATACATTTAGAAACTGAAAATATACTTCTGAATAATGTGAGGGTCAGAGAAGATGTAATAATGAAAATTACTGAATGTTTAGAATTGAACAATAATGTGTTTATTGTGTATCCAAGATTATAGGGTGATGCTAAAATGATACTTGGAGGGAAAGCTATGGCCTCCAATGTCATGTTATAAAGTTAGAAAAGTTGAAAATTAAAGAACCAAGAGTTTAACTTAAGAACTTTGAAAATAATAAAGAGCAGAAATTGATTAAAAAATAAACAGTAGTGATGATCCATAACAAAAATCTGGCCTCCTGAAAAAAAAAAACTAATAAATTATGTTAAGCTCTGGTAAGACTAATAATAGTAATGCTCCTGTGCCAAAGACTTCTTTGTGCCTTATTATTTTTTTTTTTTTGCTTTAAGACTTTCTAAGTAATCTCTGCACCCAACGTGGGGCTCGAACTTTCAACCCCGAGATCAAGAGTGGCATGCTCTACTGACTGAGCCAGCCAGGCACCCGTCTGTGTGCCTTATTTTTAATTCCCTTAAAAGTCAGAACAACCTAAGAGGAAGATCCATTTAATATTTTCACCAACTACTGGGACGAGTGCACAACACTTCCATCGTAGGACAGTCCTTCATTTTTTTTTAAGGCACCATATAAAAATTTTAAGCCAAAAATAAAAACCAACAACAGACATGAATGAGTCAAAAAGGGTGAGAGGTGACTTAGGAAATCTACATAAACCAAGGCAGGTCAAATGCAGCTTAAAAAGAGAAAAGACAAATTTGACAAGGAGGGAGATGTCTTATGGAATGAGATGATGGCTCCCGGCACTCAAGGTTAGCCTGGAAAAGGCCATTTCCTGGCAGGAGGGATGAGCTGTAGGAGATGATGTCATTGGCTGCAGCAACAGGCTGGAGTCTCACTCTCAGAGCAGAGGGAAGCTGCTGACCTGGCTTATGTGCATGAGCACCCATTCACGTGTCAGCGATGAATGGCTACTTGTCCTTCATCACCCACCATTGAGGGCCTCCGGGCCATGCAGGCAGAGTCAGGGAGTCCCCCTTGGACAACATGGAGCTGAGGAGCTAGAGGTTGTTTTGGGAGTGATGCATCGTATACCCATTGGCAAGACACAGTTTGTGCACTGAAAGGAAGGCTTTCTCCCCAGAATCTCGCCTAGCTTCAATTATCAACTCGTGGCCAGTCTCCTCTATTTTGCACGTATAAACCATCGTGTTTGAAATACTTTCATCTACGTTATCTCCTTTGATTCTCATAACAACTGTGAAAGGTAGGTTGTATAGTTTTACAGTAAAATTCTTTTGCTAACAAATTTTCATTTTAATATAAATTCCAGTTTTTAAGATAGTGAGGGAAAAGATATAAAGGATGCTAGTATGCCTTTATATGTGTTTTATTGGGTTTTGTGTATCCTAACTCATTAATAAAGGGGAAAGGAGGGGGGAAGAGAAAGCTCGTGTTGGTCTCTTGAGAATGTCTCAGGAGTCTCAGCCCAATGAGGGGCACAGAGATGACAGGGCCTCTGGATGGGACCTCAGGGACACTCAAGAGTTCCTTACTTGGAGACTGGAGGCCTCCCTCCATGCCACCTGCGTTCATCGCAGTGAAAGCCCCTTGCATACACATAAACAGCCATGTGCATATATATATGATTATTACATGATCAGGTACACTTCTCCCTCACTGCACACAGTACTTGGACTTCCAAAACTCACTGCAATGAGAATTTCCACTTCGGAACCAGGTTTCCACAGTGGACTAGGCTGGGTAGATGTTTCCCAGAGGTAAGTTTAAAAGGGTACTCCCCTGAGGATCCACTCCTTCATTTCTGAGGTCTAGAATTTTTTTTTTTTTTCAACGTTTATTTATTTTTGGGACAGAGAGAGACAGAGCATGAACGGGGGAGGGGCAGAGAGAGAGGGAGACACAGAATCGGAAACAGGCTCCAGGCTCTGAGCTGTCAGCCCAGAGCCCGACGCGGGGCTCGAACTCATGGACCGCGAGATCGTGACCTGGCTGAAGTCGGACACTTAACCGACTGCGCCACCCAGGCGCCCCAGTGAGGTCTAGAATTTAATGTTTGTCTTAAGAGTACTGGACAGTGCTGGGCTAGATCCCTAGTCCCCAGTGTCAGGACAGGATTCAAAGGAAGGAGGGCTCAAGCTTCTAATGACACCAGTTGTGTTCATTAAATGCCTACTGTAGGCCCCTGCCTGTGATCTGACACTCTGCCCAGTGAGGGCTTGGTGAGCTGGCCTTAGGGACAGGTCCTATAGCAGGAGCTCCCAGATTCCTGGGCTCTGGGCATCTCAGATGGGCCATCTCCAGAAGGCATACCAGACACCAGAGGTGCAAGGTTAGGGGTCCAGAATCAGCGGGTGGAGTGAGGTGGTTGGCTTGGAAGTGGGGGACATCCTGGAGCGTGTGAGATCAGGGTGAAGCGGACCCCGGAAGCACACCAAGTTTGTTCAAAGCCTAGCTCCCACCCCCATACCCCAAGGAGGTTTTTTGCTTCAGTGTTTTCCTTTTCCTTAAGAATGAAATTGGTGGGGCACCTGGGTGGCTTAGTCAGTTAAGCATCTGACTCTTGGTTTCAGCTCAGGTCATGATCTCAAGGTTCATGGGTTCACGCCCCTCATCAGGCTGAGCACAGAGCCTGCTTGGGATTCTCTGTCCCTCTCTCTCTGCCCCTCCCCTGCTCACGTGCACACATGCTATCTTTCTCCCCTCTCAAAATAAATTAATAAACTTTAAAAAGAATGAAATTGGCAATGGTTTGGGAGTTTTTCTTCCAAATTTACATTTTTAATAACCTTTCTCACCCAGAGGTAAACACATCATCTCTACCCTACACATGAAGGGAAATGCTCCATCACCAAAACTTATGGCTTTCTTACCTAAAAGACGGCCCTCCCACAGTGACCATCTCATTTCTCTAGCCTTTTTAAAAATCCTAAGTAACATGAGATAATTATATCAACAAAATCAAAATTATAAAACACCAGTTAAAAAAATTATATATAACACAATGGAATACTACGTGGCAATAAGAAAGAATGAAATATGGCCTTTTGTAGCAACATGGATGGAACTGGAGAGTGTTATGGTAAGTGAAATAAGTCATACAGAGAAAGACAGATACCATACGTTTTCACTCTTAGGTGGATCCTGAGAAACTTAACAGAAGTCCATGGGGGAGGGGAGGGGAAGAAAAAAAAAAGAGGTTAGAGTGGGATGGAGCCAAAGCATAAGAGACTCTTAAAAACTGAGAACAAACTGAGGGTTGATGGGGGTGGGAGGGAGGGGAGGGTGGCTGATGGGTATTGAGGAGGGCACCTTTTGGGATGAGCACTGGGTGTTGTATGGAAACCAATTTAACAATAAACTTCATATATTGAAAAAAAAACTGAGAACAAACTGAGGGTTGATGGGTGGGAGGGAGGGGAGGGTGGGTGATGGGTGTTGAGGAGGACACCTTTTGGGATGAGCACTGGGTGTTATATGGAAACCAATTTAACAATAAATTTGATATTAAAAAATTTATATATATATACATAGATACTCTAGCTACCAGTTCTTTAAAACACAGTTGTGTGCACAGAGATCCAAATTTGAGTTCCTTAACTGTCCCTGTGTGAGGCACGACACTTGTCTCTTGGAACACCAGACTTCCCATCTGTAAAATGATAGTGCTAGACTGGACCATTGCTTTTGGACCTCACGTTCTGTAACTGGATCATAACAACAGACAGTCCGAGCCCCACAGCAGTGGAGTTGGAGGCAGACCCAGGGGTCCTGGCATTTTCTTGGGGTCAGAAACGGTCTGAGGCGCTAGCCCCACGCATGGCTCCACGGAGGGCTCAGCCAAGCTAAGCACTGGGGCTGGCCAGTGGCGCGCAAGGGTCTGACTGCATGTTGGAGTACCTGCAGAGGAGGAAATAGCCTCCTCGTGGCTGACTCCCCTTTACCAAAGCGAGGATTTGTCATCTACCGGGCACCACGCTAAAATATTTCCATCACCAGCTCAGGGCACACTTGCAACCACCTGATAAGGTAGGGCTTTGACGTTTAATAGTGAAAACCCCAGGTCCAGAGGCATTTGCACACCCAAAGTTCCAGAGATAGGCTGACAGCAGAATAGTTCCCGCAGACAGGGACCCTGCCATCATGTTCCCTGGGCCCCTGTGTGTGATGCCTCACCTCAGAGTGGCTCGTGTTCCATCATCTGCAAGAACAAACAGTGACAGCTCGGATTGCGCAGGGAAGAGAATAGCAAACAGGCAGCAGCCACCAATCGTGGGCACCTGCCCACGGTGCGTGATTGCCCCGAGTGTGGCAGCCCTGGCAGCGGTGCCCGCTGGGCGCCAAGCGCAGGGAGACACAAAGGCATGGCTTGCGCAGTGAGACCACGAGTTTGTGAGGCCTCCTTTTGCTCACGTGATAAACTGCCCGAAGTGCAGCACCCTCGTGAGCCCACCGGGCGCTTTTGAAAGGCGTGGAGGATGTATGCGGTGTGTGTCAGCCCCACTCCCCTTGCACACCGCCGCACACACGTAGGTGCTATAAATGTATTGAAGTCCCCGCCCGGGCACAGTTCTGTCCCTTCCCAGCAAGTCACCCTGCCTGGGCCTCCACTTCCGCGTCATTTTCCATGGAGAACCTATTAGTTTGTGGGCTTTTGTGGAGCTCCAGTGTGGAGGCAGTGCCCACCAGTGTGGTCCGGGGCTCCTCCCTCCCCCACCCTCCCCCGCATGTGCCCACGGCCAGCCCAGCTCCCAGCCCCCGAGGCCCTTCCAGTGCCTTCCCTGGCTGTGGGCTTCAGCCCTCTCTGCAGGCCAGGAGCTGAGGCCGGGGGCTCTCTAGACCCTTCCGGTAACGCACCAGTCAGCTTTGAAGGGTCACCTTTGAAGAACACCTGTTGTTCTTGCTTTCTTGGTGCAAGCCAGTGAAAGTAATGTGCATTGGGCGATGGCTTCTTCGTAGGGAAGCACATTTTTCTTCAACTTCTCTCCTGACAAGCATTTTCAGACATTGTTGACCACTGAGCTACTTTTGAAGAAACTGAAGGACAGAACAGGGGAGGGAATGCTTGCTAGAATTATGTCCCCTTCTCCTGTTCCCTGGAGAACTCCACCTCTTTCTCCCCATCTGCCCACCCCCATCTCTCCTTCCTTCTCTCACTCGCTCTCTCTGTCTCTCTCTCTCCAGGTTTCCTTGAGGTCTTTCATGTTGCCTGTTCTCTCCCCATGCCCCTCTCTGCTCCTTGATGTGTGTTTCTCATAACTTCACAGTCTGCTTCTCTTGTTCCTAGTCTCTCTCTCAGGGTCCCTTTGTCCTACCTTTCTGTCCCTCCCTCCCTTCCTCTCTGTGTCTCGCTGTATCTCTCAGCCCCCCTCACACACACAGACACGCACGTGCATGCACACATCCCTTGCTCAGTCTGTCTCTTGTCTGTGAGCCCATGTTTTACTAACGGTAAGGTGGAGATTACGTGGTCACGGGCGCATGCTAAAGCTGCTGTGACTGCTGCTTTCCCTGGTGCCATGTATTTCCTGCTCTCCATGGGAATATGTCCGTTTACCAGTAGGAAGACAGTCAACGTAGCCCAGAACTGGAGAATGTAGTCCATTGCCACTTGAAGGACAGTTTTTCTTCTGCGAGAAGCCCCTTGTGACAACTAATTGGTTGGGGTAAGAAGGATGCACTCCCTCAGTTAACCGTCGCTCAGCCAACTTGTGCCCAGGCACAGTGGACCTCGACAGTTGAGCTTCCATCATCCACAGGCCCTGACAGCCGGAAACTGGCTGCGTTGTGCAGGGACGGGGCATTTGCCGAGAACCCGAGCTGGGTCAGCAGGCACATAGATGAAGCAGAGCCTGTGTGGGGCCTGGCTGGCCAAGCCACTCAGGCCCATGGCTTGTTTGTAGCCTCCCTGGTTCCTTCCGTTTCCATATTTGCTTCGAATGTGCTGATTGTAAATCATTTATCTCTTCTAAAGCAGGGTCAGAGGACTGCTGCAGAGCAGCAAGTCCTGGCTATACTTTCTAGTTTGAATTGCTGAGAAACTAAAGTTAAATTAGATTTCACTTTGAATGTTCCCAAATTCAGCCACCGGTAACACAGGCCAGCCATCCTCCCAATTAGCTTCAATGGGCAAGGCTTGCCTGTGTGGGAAGCAGCACCATTACCTGCCCATCAGGGCTCCCTCCTGCTTTCTCTATGAGTCTCCAGGCAGATATTTCCTTAGCATCTGTTCCCAAGAGCCAACCGTGAACGTGAACTCTGCCTCCTTACCTGTTCCACAGCACATGCTGCTAGAACCAGTGTTTCTACAGCGAGGGCTGCTGCAGGGTCCTCTCTGTGGTCGCTAGGAGAAACTCTTAGGGCTCTGCAGTATTTCATAAATTCTTTTTTTTCTGGGTAAAGGAATGGCACCACCCAGGGCAGTTACATTTCATTTTTAAACCAAAATTCACAGTTACTGTCAAGGGTAATATAAATGTATTGAAATCTTTGACAAAGAGATGAAAACAATAGAAGAGCTAGGAAAGCTCTCTGGGGGGGGGGGGTTACCCTCCAGATCAGGCCCAAATTGAGGTATAGCCTGAATTGCATAGCATCATTCCTGCAGCTGTAGTAAGAATGGTTACTTAAGAAATAAACAAAAGGTGCCTACATTTAGATAGCTCTCACTGCCACATTCGTGATCTCGGTTTATCCTTATGACAACCACACAACATAAGAAGGAAGCCATCCCCATTTTACAGAAAGGAACACTAAGGCCTTCATGCTGACATCATTTGCAGATGTGGGGCTAGCTCTGAAGTGCCCTGAATGCTGACCACAGGCTCTTATCACCACATGATGTTGTCAGTTAAGAGACAGTAGATGAGGGGCGCCTGGGCGGCTCAGTCGGTTAAGCGTCCAACTTCAACTTAGGTCATGATCTCACAGTTCAGGAGTTCAAGCCCCGTATCGGGCTCTGTGCTGACAGCTCAGAGAGTGGAGCCTGCTTCAGATTCTGTGTCTCCCTGTCTCTCTGCCCCTCCCCCATTCATGCTCTGTGTGTGTCTCTCTCTCAGAAATAAACATTAAAAAAAAAAGTAGTGTTGCTGAGCAGCATGTAGGAAGTGCCATGGCCAAGTGCAGGTAAACTAATGGAGACCCTAGAAAGCAGAGGAGGTTGTCTTTCTGGTCAGGCACAAGCAGGTTGAGAACTTACAGGCAAGCTGTTTTCAACTTTACATGAGAGCATGTTTTCTTTGACACATGATGACTCTTATGAACATGGGAGAATATAGTTCTTCTTACATACAAGCTAGTGAGTGTCTTCTACTCTTCCTTCTTGGCTCATGAAGAAAACAGGGATTTTAAGTCTTGCTATTTCTTTAAAAAAATAAGTTATCTCCTATTTGTGTAAGTGGCCTTTCTTCTAGTGTCCTCTTCAAAGTTTTATGCAAGAGGACTTTGAGTGGAAACATCCTACTCAAAAAGCTTTCTTCTTTGTACATTTCAATTTTCTGCAAACTGGGGGCTCGGAGATGGTGATAGTACCACTTCTGGTGCTGCCTTCCATTTGCTTCTAGGGCCTGTGCCTGGGAGATGAAGAAATTGCTCAGTTTGCAGTGCAGTGGAGAAGGTACCACACCCAGGGGACAGGGGAGCTGCGTGGGCCTGCTACTGAGCAGAGGGGCATCTGGGAGAGGGTGGACGGGGGCAGGGGATGGCAGAGCCCAGTTTGGGGGCACTGAAAGGCAGCCCTGGGGCTGGAGCCAGGGCATGGAGAGTGATAACTGGTGGAGGGTAGGGGGGTTGGAAGGAAGGGTGCAGAGAAAGGAGATGGGAGTGGGCGTTCCTCCTTGGTGCCCTGGCAGGCTGCGGGGAGGAACTGGGGGCAGTGGAAGCTGTAGCCAGCACCTCTGGTACAGAGCGCTGGGGGTACTTGTCTGGGGGAAGGGCTAAGGGGGCTTCTTGTGTGCTGTGTGGCAGGACGGACAGCATGGATGGATTTAGTCTTCTGCCGAGCCCCTGTCTGCCCTGCCCACAGGCTCTCCACCTGCCCCAGACCCACTGGTGCCTCCCACTGCCGGGCCCCACATGCACTTTGCAAAACCACAAAAACCACTAGTGGGAGGCTCTGTAAAACAGTGGCACCAAAAGCAAACGGGCCTTCGCCTCCAGGATAAATAATGAGGCCAGTCTGAGGCCAGGGTCAAGGACTGGTCGGTGGTGAAAGAACAGATGGTGGCTAGCTCGTTCATAGGGGACTTGAATGGCCTTGGAAGGTCTAGCATTTAGAGTCCAGTTCCAGCCCCAGGCAGCATATCTCAGCCCTTGTTCTGGGGTGGACACTGGGCCTGGATGGGCTCATTGTAACATGCACGTGGGGAGGGGCATGTGTACAAGTGCGCACGCCATTTTCTGGGTGCTTGTGCTCTTTGTCTCTCTCAAGATGGCTTTGTTCCCAGAGTGCCTGCAGGATTCTGTCCAGCGCCCCCATGTGGCCCCTGTGGATTACCCCCATGGGGCAGAGGGTTATCATTTCCGGGGGGGGGGGGGACACAGAGCCCTCTGTGGGCTTGCTCTGAGCCTCCCCTGTCTTGTCAAATTGCAACTGATCCTTGTACTGGCTGAAGGATCCCCCATACCCTTGCCCTTCAAGGGAGGCCTTGGGACCCCCACCCTCATGTACCCCAACATCTTGCTCTCTTCTCCCTGCCCTGCAAGCCACGTGCTGCGATGGGAAAGCCCCCTTGCACCTGCTCACTCTCGTGATAGCTAGGGCCTGTAGGACCTGTGCTCACGCTTGGACGGAGGACGAGCTGTGAGGCACTGCTGTGGGTAACCTCCTTGTTCTCTGGCAGGAAGTGATGGGTGTCGATGGGCAAGGCTTGGGGCCAGCCTCTCTCCGTCCTGCAGCATTCTCTGGAAGCAGGCATTTCTGTGGCTTCATGAGTGTCTGTGAAAAGCAGGAGTAACCCAGACTGACCTCTGGGCAGCCCCCACCCTTGCTAGTAATGCTTCCCAGGAGCCTGGCCATTTTCAACAAATTCTGACGTTGTCCTCACTTGCACGGGGTCAGTGCTGCTCTGCAGCATTATGCCAGGCAGGAGCCTGTATTGGACTTGGTGTCTCTTGGCATTGCAGTCTGGCTTCCTTGTTCTTTTTCAAACAAACACGTGCATGGCATTTTCTTCCCTTTTGCATCAATTAGCGTTAGCTTTTAGAGAAACTGGGGCTGAGTCTGCAGGCAGACAGTGCCTGACTATAGTCCTGCTCATCTTTTTCAGATGTTTTTCTTTTCCACCTGGAGTCGGCTGCCTTCCCTTCCCCCCATCCCCTTCTTCTCAGGACAAATCATCCCTGCGAGCCAGGACCCAGTTCTCTTTGCCTGTTCTCATGGGTTTTTACTGCAGGGGCGCCCTCTTAGATGATTTACAGCCCCTGCATTATCCCTGCACTAGACTGCCTTCTCTAGGAGCAGAACTTTGCCTCTTGAGGGTCGGTCGATTCTATCACTCCCTCCTGGTGGGGACTGAGTCTCACTTGTCATGGTTGTGAACCCAGGTGGTGGCATGGAACCTGGCCCATAGTGAGCACTCAGTAAACACTTGTTCATTGAATGGAAAGATAAAATGTTCTTTGGAGCTGTGTGGCTAACCACCTGTGATGAATTTTTCCACAGTAAGATTGGTAGCTTGTGAATGATTAGGTTGAGAAAGAAAGTTTAGAGCCCAAACCCCAAGTGAGGGCTAAACATGTCAAGGCCAGAGAGACTTGGACCACAGCCTCACAGCTTGTGGGGGCACCAGACACATGCTTGCCCTCAGAAGTCCTCAGCAAACAGCGAGGTCCCCAGCCACTGGTAGGCTAGCTTATGAAGCGTGTTTGGCCAACAGCACTGTCCCCTCTAGCCTTGACTCTGGAGACACTGGAATTGCGAGACTATGTCCATGTCAGAGGCTGGCCCATCACCCCTCCTCCAACACAGATGCATACACGGGCCTCCCATGCAGTGTGCATGGCCTACTTCTTGGTCAGGGGCCCTTCTCCTCTTTGGAAGTATTGCTAAGACATGGGCAAAGATTCAGGGGGGAGAAATCTCATTTAAAAGTCGAGTTTCTCTTCCCAGGAAACCAGAGCCCCATCATGTGCTGAAGCATTTCCTCAGGGTCATATGGAAGATCATTTGTTAGCAGAGGTTTAAGCATTAGGTAAGGGATTCTCAGGGCACTGCAGAGAGGCATCACTGGGGAACGCACAGGGACAGAGGAGCTCTAACTGGCTCTGTCAGTGCTCTATCACCTACCTTCCAAGAGCTGCAGCCACAGGCGGACATGGGCTTAACCTTGACTGAAGCCAGGCATGGCCAGGGCAAGGGGTGGCTCAGGTCAAATCAGAGAGTGCTTCCCAAAGCACTTTGTGATTTTGAAAGTTCCATGCTGTTCCAGCAATGCCTTTCACCCTTGATGCAGGAGGATGACCATGTGAGCACTTTGGTGGCATTTTAGCTCTTGAGATTCGGTGAAAACTCAAATAGTAGTAATGGCAAAATTTTGTATTGGGCCTACTCTGCTCCAGGTTCAGATCTGAGGACAGTGATGTTGATACTAAAATCTCCATTTTATATAGTCAAGGAAACTGAGGCTTACAGAGCTAACATCATTTGCCCAAGGTCATGAACCAGTAGGTGGCAGAGCTTAGATGCAAATCCAGGCCTGTGGCTCTAGCGTCTGTGCCCCTCCCAGTGTGCTTGCTGTCGGTGTGCAGGGGTGGGTATGGCCAAAGAGTCTACATTCCCTGAGATCCGTGGAAGCTTTTCCCTCTTGCTTTATGTGTTCAGTGCTTTCACAAACACCATCTCCTTTGATCCTCATGGAGAGGGATGGGATACTGTTACCGTCTTAAACAATTTTTTTGAGTTTTGTATGCAATTCATTTTGTTTAAGCAGATGGAAGACATATTAGTTACATCACTGCATTTCCCAAAGACCCCAGAAAAAACTCATGGGATTAACATAATAGTTCATTTTTGGGTGCCTGGGCAGCTCCTTCAGTTAAGCGTCCGACTTCAGGTCAGGTCATGATCTCGCAGTTTGTGAGTTCGAGCCCCATGTCAGGCTCTGCACTGTTAGTGCAGAGCCTGCTTTGGACTCTCTCCCTCTCTCTCTCCCTCTCTCTCTCTCTCTTTCTCTCTCTCTCTCTCTCTCTCAAAAATAAATAAACATTTAAAAAAACACAATACTTCATTTTTAAACAACTTCATTGAGATAGAATTTACATACTTTATAATGCATTCATTTTTTTAGTTTATTAATAAATATTCCATGACTTTTAGTATATTTACAGAACTGTGCACCTATCACTACACTCTAATTTCAGAAGGTTTCCATTACCCCCAAAAGAGCCCTTGTGCTCATTTACAGGCATGTCCCACCCCAGCCCAAAGTAACCATGATTCACTTTCTGTCTATATAGATTACCTCTTGGGATGTGTCGTGTAAATGGGCTCATGCTTCCACTTTTTACCTATTGTATCATCTTCTCCGGATGGAACGAGAAACTAGGTCTCAAGAATCTTGTGCCCTTGTCACAGTTATGTCATCAATGGAGTCGGGCTAGACTCAGGAGTGACTCCTGGTTCATTCACTGATCTAAGCCCTTGTATAGCTCCTTCTGTGTGCCTGGTACTAGGCTAAGTCACGGGAGCCCTGCCATGCGCAAGACACCGTGGCCCCTACTTTCCTGGGACCCCCATTCAAGTGGGGGAGACAGCAAGTAAACAAACTTATCAGACCATTAGCTAGTGGTGAGTGCCATGAAGAGAGTAACATGAGAGCATGTAACAAGGCATTCCGCACTTTTTCAGCATTTTTATTTTAAACTCCTCTAGATTTTCTTTCTGGCGCTTGGAATGTCTATTTTATGTAAAGAATTATGCAAATAATTTCACTTTACATGGAAAATGTTTAAAAGTTTGAGAAAGAAGAAATTATTTTTATCTGGATCCTTTGGGGACACACCCATGGGCTGCCTTGTGGGTGGGGTGTGGCTTGTCTCCACACGTGGTGGGGTCCATGCGCAACACCCCCCACACCAGGTTTTCCCACACTCCACCCCCACAGCCACCTGACGAGGTGGCCTCCTTTCCATTCTACAGTCTGGGGCAGCTCAGGAGCCTCCAGCTGAAACTGCATTAGTGTGTGTGAACAAATTACCCCAGTTATCTGGCCATGTAGAAAGCTACGGTTTTGCTCTTCATGAAAATTTAAAATCTTGTCCTGATCTTATGGAAGGGAACAGATGAGGCAACTTGGGTGAACTCAGCCACTGTTGATCAAGCGGATGATCAACGACGCATTTCCTTGACTCAGGGGATCAATGGAGAATCATAAAGACAAAATCACAGAAGAAATTAAGATTACATTTGCAAGCGTGGAATATTGGGAATGCATTCTCAAACTGCAGCAAAATAAGTCTCTCTCTCCTGAAAATGCATTATTTATCCCCTGCCTGTTACCACAGTTACAGATGCTCCTTCCTGTGGTTTGAACCCGAGTCAGTTTTAGAGGCGGACCAGAGACAGACGACTTGTAGCTCACCAGTAAAGTTAGAATTTCAGATGAGCAGTCAAGATATTTTTAGAGTGCTTGTGTGTACAGTCACATCATAAATCGTGAGGATGAAGGTAGCTGCGTGAGCCTAAATCCAATTGGGGCCACAATGTGGGCTTTCCACAGCATACATTTTATTAAGGGAAAGAGATCGTGGGATGGGTTAGGCAGTTCATCCCCACATATCTTTCATTAGGAAAATCTTGGAGGAACATCAAGAGTGGTTTTTGGTTCAAGGGGGACCTTCGATGGAAGAACATAATTTGCTTCCTAATGAAACTCGCTCCTACAGTAATATGTACCAAATTGAGATTCAGAAAGGGAAAATTGTGCCACTGGTATTAACGGGTTGGCGTCTGCCTCAGACACCATCACTGTTGAGGCCACACAAGCCAGACGGTGGGGACTTTTCAGTATTTGAAGCATAGAGTAATATGAAATGTCCCCCAATGAGAGGTATGCACTTCAGTACCTGCAAACAGATTTATCAATTATCTGGGCAAACTTCTGTCTGAATTCTCTGGAAAACTGGTGATTCTCAGGAATAAAAGGGGAAAAAAAGGGGGGGGGGATTTTGCCAATTTTGAAAGGTAAAGTTTGAAGACGATTTCAGAAAAGCTGTCTGTCAAGCCAATTAAAATTTCAGCAAGTTCTCTCAGAGAAGAGAAGCAGACAAAACCGTAAAGTGTCATGTTTGTCGCCCTGTATCTTCCTGAAAAGGGAAATACCAGGAATTGGCTAAGAGCAAAGGTTTGGGAGCCACACAAGCAGTTTGATTCCCAGCTCTGGCACTAACCAGTTCTGTGACCTTGGACAAGCCACCTCTGCTCTCCAGCCTCAGTTTCCTCACCTCCAAGAGGGGTGGCATCATAAGCCCTTAACTCCATGGGTTTGCTGGGAGGATTCAATGAGAGTATGAGAATCACAGAGCAGAGTAACCATCATAAAGTAATTGCTCGGCATAATGGCAATCTATTGGAAAGACATGGAAGGAACAGAAATTGTCAAAATAGCGGAGAGAATAAGAGAAAATGGTAGAACTGTTTATTGATGGTTATGGCAAATTTGACTCTTTCCCCTGACAAATCAGAGCAATATTCTTATAGACCAACTAAGCTACTAGCAGATTTGAGGAGTGTGTTTAACACTGTCCCTCCCTTCCTTCCTTTCTTCCTTCTTAGATTTATTTTTTCCCCTCAGTGACAATTAGTGTGTCAGTCGGACAGGCACTTTAAACCGAATGTTATACCTAGTGGGTAAACACCTGCGTATCAATGGTATTAGTCTGTTGGCTTCTTGAGCAGAATGGTGATAACAGAACATGCAGAAGTCTTCAATAATAAAGTGACTTACTAAGTACATGCTAGGTGCCAGGCACAGCCCCAGGTGTTAAAACATTTTGCCAATGAGGTCAAGGTCATGGATGTAACCTTCAGGAGGGTCAGTTGGGTTTATGCTGATCTACCTGGAGGATCCTATGATGCCAGCCAGGGACTGAGTATCCTTGACCCAGGCTTATCTTGTTCCCTGACCTCATCCAGCCATTTCCTGAGATTCACACTGTGGCCCAAGAAGACACTTACCAATCAGTCTCCCAATGATAATTATAATATATGTATGTAAATCTAAAGGTCAGTGAGTGCCCCACTGACGTTGGATCAGTGAGGTCCACTCTCCATAGAAAGGGAAGCCCCTGGCTTCTGAACAGAAGAATTTGATGAGGTGGGGAAAGAGGGCTCAGGAGAATCTGGTGGAAACATCCATGGGACATCCATTAGTGAGGATGGCAAATCTGATATGTGATGTACTTTTTTCCGAGTTAGACTTTACCACAGAGGCTGGGCTATAAAATTTTCACAGAATCGTTTTCTCCACCACAACTCTGTAGCTAGCTTTCCGATCACTCATGAATATTTATGCCTCGTCTGCTTAAAATGCTTGGAGGGGGGAAAAAGAAAACTTTGTTCTCAGTCTCAAATTTTTCTGAGAGGTATAAAGGCATTGGTATAAGATGGTAACAACGTATTGCTAAACCAAGTGCTTAGACCAACACTCATTTAAAACTCACGCCTGCTTGGTATTAACACTGAATTATAATAAGGTCTACACCAGATAAGGAAATTTAGGGGGCATAAGCACAGTGCCCAAGACGTATCAGTCACTGGCTATCTGCTTCCTTCATCGTTTTGTATGGAGCTGAACATGATTTACTTAAAGCTACGTGGCAGAACTTCAGAGGGTTTTGGAGACCAATTCCATTTGGTTCAGGCCCTCACAAAGACCCTCGTCTGGGTGCTGTGCTCTTTGCTTTCCCCCAGGAAGCGAAAGCTTCTCCTCCTTTCGTCTTCTTTCAAGCTCCTTCCTCCTCCCTGAACTGGGTTCCTGCCTCCCCCTGCAGCACCCTCCTGCCACCTGCACCCTGCGGGGCAGATCCCCCCTGCTTGCCCAGACCCTTCTTGAGGGTGGATATTGAAAGGCATTTCTACTGCTCAGAGTTCCTAGAAAGCAGGAACTATCACAGGCAGGCAGGAACAGGGTAGCAGAAATGGCTCGCAAATGCAGATTGATTCTCAGGCAAATTTTTGCAGTGAGGGGGGAGAGCTGATTATGCAGACCACTCCAAATTCAATCTCCTGCTTTATGTTATCGCTGGAGCCCGTGATGGAAGCACCGCCTGATAATTCAGACTTGCCTATTACTTATTCTTTATCTAGAGGAAATAAAGAGAAACAATTACCTTGGTGTGATATTCTGCCATCTCGACAAAGCCACCTGCACCTGAGACTTTGCCAGCAGTAGAAATAACGAGTTAAATGCTAAATATTTCATAGAGAAGAGAAGAGCAGGGCTATTGAAAATAAATTTAAAAGACCTTCGTGTATTCCGGTCATATATCCCTGGCATAAAACTTCACCAGAGATAAAGTAGTTTTCTGACAGGAGGGTTGTGGCCAGGGGAGAGGTGAGGCCCGGTGAAGAGGGGCAAGGAAAGTAGCCCTGGAAAACCCACACAAGTTCCCGTTCCCAGATGCGGGCGCCTCCTCTGCGAAGGCATCTTTGAAATGACTGAAGTCTGACTATTACTGTTGAGCCTTTTTCAATAATGAATTTTAAATTATAAATGACATTTTGTTGTGTGCTCTTCTCTTCCACCTGTTGGTAGTTAGCTGGGAAAATCGATGCAGTTGGTGTCTAGGCTGAGCACACTTCTCAGGATGTTAAGCTCAGTCTTGTTTCCTTCATTCTTAATTAAGAGCACTCCCAACGGTCTCTGACATGAATGTCTGCGAAGGCCAGGTCCTGGGAGCACAGCCTCATAGCCCCCTTGACACGTACAAGCATTCCTTCCCAGTCTCTCCCTATTGGGAACAGGTTCTGGGAACTGAATATGAGAACGATTTAGGACCATGGGATGATTCCTCCCATAGATGGTAGGAGTGAGTACCAGCAATTAAAATTACAGGACTAGTCAGTGTTCAGTGAGACAGTTACCAGTCAAAACTATGAGGAAATTTCTGTTTGTTTATTGCGCTTATAGGAAGCTGCTAAGACGGAGGAAAGATAATTTAAGAGTAATCACTGCTGTGCCAGCCCTTCCCACTGACCCTGGCTCTCCATTTTCTCTCATTGCATCAACCATTCTTGGCAATTAGGTGTGCTTTCCTTATTAATGCCAGGGTAAGGAAGCAGAAAATGAAGGCCCTTCTTCACAAATAGCTACTTAATGTTGCAATGCCTGCCTATAAGTCATAAAAGCCATGGAGGTTTTCTCATCCCTGAGCACAGAATGCCCTTGATGACAGCTGCAGAATAGACTTATTAACTCAGATAAGCAAATCCTGGCATTTCCTGCTGGCCTGTGCACTTCCCGGACACGGGAAGTCTGAACCTATCTACTGAGCTGCCCTGTTGTCTAGCTGAGCCCTGAGCATCTGCTACTTCTCAGCAAACATTGGCTCCCTCTCCCTTCTGCCCTGTCTCCCCAGGCAGAATGAGTCGAACTGCTGGACATGCGGGGGGCGAGGGGTCCAGGGGCCGAAAACGGGGGCACAGAGATGCTGTGTGAGTGTCTGCCCCATTTCCTTGTTATTATCACCACTGATGCACAAAGAGTCAGGACAGGACAAAGTGGCTCCTAGCTGGGTGCAGGGTGTCCCTCTTAGGGCCTCTGTGAGTCAGAGATCAGGACTGACCAATCATGTTTGGGGAGAAAGCCATCTTTGGCAGCCTGAGGTGATGGCTGCCCAAGCAGCTAAGGGGTCAAGAGTCACCTCTTGATGCCACACTCCCTGTGTCTCAGTTTCCAGGTGCAGCAGGTAGCACTGAAGACGGGGACTAGCTCCCCTTCAGCCTCCCTGAGCCTAGAACAAAGTAGAAGAAGAAGAAAGAAGCCTAGAAGAAAGTAGAGCGGGAAGAATTGAGGTCAAACCAGAGGCCTGTTTCCTTTATTGTAGAGTAGATCATGTCACCTCTGTGACGAGAGTTCTCCAGAAATTCTCACTCGGTTGTCACTCCTCCCTAAGTTCCCAAATGTGGAAGACACCTCTACGGATGCATCTCTAGGCAGTGGCATTGGCCTGGAGGCAGAGGGCTGGCTTCACTGACTCTTGACCCCTTAACCACTTGGGCAACCATCACCTCAGGCTGCCAAAGATGGCTTTCCCCCCAAGCAGGACAGGTCAGTCCTGATCTCTGACTCACAGAGGCCCTAAGAGGGACACCTTGCACCCGGCTAGGAGCCACTTTGTCCTGTCCTGACTGACAGGCCACGCAGTGCCCTCCGTTGCAAGCTCTCCGTAGACCATGAGTTGCAGGGATTCTTACCTGGCAGATCGCCACAAGCTCACATGCTTTGATGTGTCACTTCTACGTAGCATACCATTGATTTTTTTTTTTCTTTTCAAATCAGAGCCTGCCCAGTAGCATCCAGAAAGTACAGGCACAGAGCCCTAGGTTGGAACATAGTGGACAGGCAAGGTTTTCTTCTCCGGGGAGGGAAATCGACAGCTGCCCCTCCTGGGAGGAAAAGTGTGTAAGAAACAGGGCAACAGGAGGCTTGTCAGAACCGGAGCTGGGTGATATAAACTCTGCAAAGTCACACCAGCCTTCACGAGAAAGCAGGGTCAGGGGAAGAAGGTCCACCTGCCACAGCTTGTTAGTGGTGAATGCAGGCAAGGTGAGCAATGTGAGAGAGAGGGCGCAAAGGGCCGGAATACAGGAGCCGCAGTCGTTTTCCTCCAGTCCTTGCTACAGCCTGAGTGACCAGGGGAATATCGCCTTCCTGTGCGAGATCTGATGAGCTCATCTTTTTTTTTTTTTTAATTTTTTAACGTTTATTTATTTCTGAGACAGAGAGACAGAGCATGAGCAGAGAGAGAGGGAGACACAGAATCTGAAATAGGCTCCAGGCTCTGAGCTGTCTGCACAGAGCCCGACGAGGGGCTCGAACTCACGGACCGCAAGACCATGACCTGAGCCGAAGTTGGACGCTTAACTGACTGAGCCACCCAGGTGCCCCTCTGATGAGCTCATCTTAAAGGCTGGGGTTGCACTCCCTGGCCAAGATCTGTTCCCACCAGGGATAGCATCTGGATGGCCTCTCCTCATCGGTCTGTAAGCCTATTCTCAAAGCTGAAAACAAATAAATTGCATCTAATATTAGTATGAGCCTGGAGAGTCACATCATGTGCTAGTATTTCATACTGTTCTTTGTACATCCAGCACATGGACCCCTTGTGTCACTCAGTGGCCTCAGGTCCAGACAGAGTCCGGCTTTGCACCCTCCGACTGCTGCCTCTCATATATCCTCACATTCGTTCATATCATCTCTGTCGTCATCAGTTTGGTTTGGCTTAGTTTTTTTGCCCAGAGTTCTCCTTCTGGAGCCCCTCTTTCGTGCGCCAACCTAGAATGTTCTTTTGGGTTGTACCACTCTTCCCAGGGTGTCTTGACTTTTCCATTCCTGGCTTCCATTTTCTTTTGCTGGAGTGCACCCTATGTGATTTCCTGAGAAAGCGTGCACAGGAGGTCGCCTTTCTGTTCCTCAAATGTCCGAAAGTGGTTTTGCTCTTTGTACTTGACAGCTTAGCTGGATGTAGAATTCCAAGATGGAAATTTTTCTTTTAATTGTCAGGGTGGGGTAACTCACATATCAGCGGCATAACAGACTTTGTTGTGTGCTCACATGGCGGCTGTGAAATCCTCTGCAATAGTGGGATGTGGAAGTTTTCTGCTCTAGACAATAATTCAAGGGCCTCTACAGACACTTTGTGTGTTGTGGTGTTCAAGTCACCGTGGGTAAGATGAGAGAGAGGCCCACCGGCGCTCGCGTGACCCAGCTCAGAAGCGATGGATGGTCCTACTCACGTTCCTTCTGTGAGAGCTGGTCAGATGACCCTGGCTAGACAAGGCATTAGGAAGTATCCTTTGTGTATTCAGGAAGGGACAACCACATCATCATATTGGGCAAAGCCTCATCTTCAAGGAAGCAGCATCTCTGATAAAAGGCCCATGCGAGAGTGATTTCTCTTCCTGTGGGTGACCTGTTTTAATCCATCTGGAAGCTGTTAGGATCATCTCCTTATGTCCTTGAAGGTCCACAAGAGCAGGGACTTGGTTTAACTAGTGGAGCACCTGTTTCTGTAACACGGCTGGCATTGAGGCCTTTGTCTGCCAGCCAAAACCCTCTGGTAATCAAGAGAAATGATATTATAATGCAGTATTTTACAAAATAAAAGTTATAAAAAAATCCATGAAGAACAAAATAATAATAACCTTGGTGTAAGGAAATTTTGCAGGGATATGTCTGGCTTTGTGGCCCCTTCTGTGAGCTCCTCAATCTAAGGATATGTCTCCTCCTCAAACCAAAGCAATTATAATCATTGCAGGTTTTGTTTTTTTTTTTTTAACAATTCCCTTTTTCTGATTTATCTCTCCTGTCTTTCTCGAGGTCTTAATTGGATATGTAACTTTCCGGATCAATATCATCTGCCTCGCCTTTTCTCTCAAAGTTTCTGTTTCCATGTACTTAATTCGGGAAAATTCTCATGGCTTTGCCATCCCACCTGAGTATCAGACTTTTTATTCCAATAATCCTGCCTCTAACTTCCAAGCATACTTTCTCGTTCTCCAATTTCTAAAAGTAACATCTTGTTGAAACTGTTTGAGGATACTAGTTAGTAATTTTTTGTTTTACTTATTTATTTAAATTCGAGTTAGTTAACATACAGTGTAGTCTTGGCTTCAAGAGTAAAAACCAGTAATCCATCTCTTACATACAATACCCAGTGCTCATCCCAACAAGTGCCCTCCTTAATGCCCATTACCCATTTTCCCTTCTCCCCCCATCCACCTCCCCTCCAGCAGCCCTGTTTGTTCTCTGTATTTATGAGTCTCTTACAGTTTGCCTCCGTCTCTGTTTTTATCTTATTTTATTTTTCCTTCCCTTCCCCTAAGTTAATCTGTTGCGTTTTCAAATTCCACATACAAGTGAAATCATATGATATCTGTCTTATGTGACTGACTTATCTCACTTAGAATAATACACTCTAGTTCCAGCCATGTTGTTGCAAATGGCAAGATTTCATTCTTTTTGATTGCCGAGTAATATTCCAATGTGTATGTGTGTGTGGGGGTGTGTGGTGTGTGTATATACACACGCACATACCGCATCTTCTTTATCCATTCATCCATCCATGGATATTTGGGCTCATTCCATACTTTGGCTATTGTTAATAGTGCTGCTATAAACATGGGGGTGCATGTGCTTCTTCGAAACAGCACACCTGTATCCCTTGGATAAATTCCGAGTAATGCAATTGCTGGATGGTAGGGTAGTTTTATTTTTAATTTTTTTAGGAACCTCCATACTGTTTTCCAGAATGGCTGCACCAGTTTGCGTTCCCACCAGCAGTGCAAGAGGGTTCCCCTTTCTCCACATCCTCACCAACGTCTGTTGTTGCCTGAGTTGTTCATGTTAGCCATTCTGACAGGTGTGAGGGTTTTCTATTTGCTTTTTGCTTTTCCTTTTCCTTTGTCATGTGGATTATATTTGTGCATGGTTTTCTTCCATTGCAAGTTTTTGTTTATCCATTTGTAGTTTGCAGTCTTGCTCTATTTTATGCTGTGGGTCTGGAGATTCTTAGTGGACCATTTGAATGGGAGAATAAAGACGGTACGAATGTTCTCTGGAGGCACTTGTTTCGGGACATGGCTTGCCAGTGGGTGGCTTCCACTCTAGGATGAGCAGCCTGTGAGCTGGTAGCCCTTATGTGCCAGGGTAAGGAAGGCACTAACACCCACATTAACCACCATGGTTTTCCTTGGACGACTTACTCCATTTCTGTTTTTTTTTAATGTTTATTTATTTTTGAGGGAGGGAGGGTGAGAGAGAGAGAGAGAGAGAGCGTGCGCACGCACAAGCAAGGGAGGGGCAGAGAGAGGGAGCCACAGAATCCGAAGCAGGCTCCAGGCTCTGAGCTGTCAGCACAGAGCCGGATGTGGAGCTCAAACTCACTAACTGTGAGATCATGACCTGAGCTGTAGTCGGATGCTGAACTGACTGAGCCACCCAGGCACTCCAGTTGATTCCATTTCTTGAGAGAAGAACCCTCCATGCGTTTTTCTGCCTAAAGGGAGTTTGGATTTCATTGTCCCCATCTGTACCTCTGGGGAAGGTGTCTGTAGCTGCCGCCTCTTGTGCACACATTCTAGGCTATGGTGTCCTTTGCCCTGTCCACCAGTAAGATCCTTCCAGAAATGTCTTAAATCCCTTGCTCATTGAGTATCCCTCTCCTTTTCTCTTTATTTCTGTGAGTCAGTCTTTTAAGGTCATGTTACTTGAATCTCAATAGAAGGAAATCAGTGCACGCGCTTACACCGTTGTTGTGAACCATCATCCTCTTTTGTTTCTAACCTGTTTGGAAGATGTGGTCTTCCAGTATCAGCACTTGGCGTTTCAAGCTTAACATGCCCAAAGCAAAGCTGTTCTGTCCCCTCTGCCAGCTCCCAGAAGTATCTGTGTCTCCCTCAGTCATCCCCACTTCTAGGGAATGGCACTAAAATCCACCCACCTGCTTAAATTGGAAAACTGAGTCATCTGTCTGTCATCCCTTCCTTGCCCGCCTCTGGCATCAAGTCCACTTGGCACCACCTGCTATATTTGTATCTCAGATCTGTCCACCTCTCCACCCTCACTGCTACCAGCCTAGACACACTGACCCCATCCCACATGAAAGACCAGCCCCCTTCCACTGGTCCCCCGTAACCCTTTCTTGCGTAGCAGAGTGGTGGACCTGACAGCTGATTCCCTCTCATCTCCCCCAACGGCCTTTTCAGCAAAATCCAAATCCCTGCTGGGCCCTTATGCACGATCTAGCCCTTCCTACCAACCTCCTGAGTATCTGCATGTCCTCTCTGGGTGCCTGCCACCCTAGCCGCCTCTTGTAGCACCACACAGCACCCTCTTTCTCACCCTCATGCCCTGTTTCAAGTCAACTACCTCTCAGTTGGTTACCTCTGAGCCACTGTTTTCTTATCATCACACCAACTCGTTTTCTTCACGGCCCTTCTCCCAATTTGTGTTCACATGCACACCGTTTGTATCGTGATGGGTTTGCTCACCCATTTATTCTTGGGTGGTGCCCTGTGCTCGTAGTACCCAGAGGGCAGGAATCGTATTGGAGTTCTTCTCAGGTATGTCCTCAGCCCCTGCATGGTGCCCAGGGCAGCTGTGCTCAGGAAAGGCTTCATGGGTGGATGAGGTGGGGGGCAGGCAGCAGATACTCAGCATGGGTGGGTCTCAACCCAGCATTTGGGTCCTGGGCTCCCGGGCTGTTGTCTTCCCCTCGGGTGGACCTTTCTGGCAGGTCTTCTGCCTCTCCTGCATGCCCAGCAGGTGCAGCTGACGGTCTTCAGAACTGGAGGTATTGTCTATCCCGGTGCACAGAGGAGAATCTAGCTGCCTGCGTTGCCCTTCAGCCTTTTCACATTCTGAGCCCATGCTGTTTTCCCCGCTCACACCCTCTGCTGCCCTTGCCCCTGCCCTCTGACCTAGGGATGCCACCAGTCTCCCTCACCTCTTCTGTGCCACCAGCTCTCTGCATTTATTCACCTGGAGATGTTCTTTCTGCCGTACCTGCCTTGCCAAGCCTGCCCCTCTTTTAGGACTGGACAAACTGCTACCTCCCCCAGAGGTCCTCCCATATCCCTGCTCCGTAGGGGTACCCTTGCTTCCCACGTATCCTCAGCCCTTTCTTTGTGCATCTTGTTGGAGCTCATAGGTCACCCTGCCCTGTACTCGGGCCTTGGCTGGGTGACTGTGTTTCCCCTACTAAGCTGTAAGATCCGAGAGGTAAAGGGGATTGTAGCTGATTGCCCACCGAGAGCCCTTGGGTGGACGGGGCAGCTTGGGAGCAGATGTGGGGAATTTGCCCCCTGTTGGCATACACAGAATCTTGGGGCCAGGGCTAGTGTGGCTAGGGAGGTAGTGAGCAGCAATTCCGTGACTTAGTGCCCCCTCAGGCTTAGCAGGCAGCCTGAGCAAGCCTATCTGAGAAGCTGCAGGTGTGCCTCCACGAGAAAGGAGGTGATGGAGCCACGTTCACCCTCGTCCATCCCTGACTCCTAGCTTTCCCTTGTACTGCTTATCGACTGACTGCGGAGTGAACCAAAACTCTCACAGTCGTGAGCCAAGTCCAGACGGTCATTCCCAGCTGTCCTGGCCTGCTGGGCCCTCGGGCTCTGTCTAGCTCAACAAGTTGGAGCCTTCTCCAATATGTGAGTGACCCCCTAGGCAGTAACACCCACGTGGCACTGAGGCAAGGCCTGCTAGCGGTAGCTGTCACTCCTGGCTCACCCATGGTGGGAAGTAACTGTCTCTTACTTCTACCTTCCCAGCCAAAGGAGCTGCTAAGGGGCTGCGAAGTGAGGTGCTTGGCACCCAGCACACCTTTCTCTTGCCGAGACACCTGCCTGTGACAGGACAGGCAGATTGCTGCATAAATGATGAACCTGGAAGGAGTCTGCCAGACGCCTCCTGTGCGGTACTGAGGCTGTTCCCTGTGAGTGCCCCATTCCGAAGGCAATTAGTCTAATTACTTTTGTTATTTCAGAAAACAAATTAAACCACCCGAGTGTTTCAGGGCAGAAAAACGCCTGCAATGTGTAAGGAACATTTCAGGAGCGTTTAGCTCACAGCCAGGAGGGTCTGAACACATGTCCAGAAAGCAGGCAAAAGGGATGCATAAGGGACAGGGTTCCCAGGAGGTGAGACCTTGATGAGGTGAGCAGTCTGCCCATGGGGATCGGGGTCAGGGAAGGACTCTGCTTTTGGTCCTGCTGAAGCCAGGGACTCCTGCCCTCCCTCCCCCTGCCTGCTAGGTCTGTGAATTCTGTGTCCCTTTGCTCCTCCCCCTCAACACCGTTTGTGGCTGGCATTGGTAGACCAGCCACCAACTCAGCTCCCCTTCTCCCTCCCAGCTGCCCTCCTCACAGCCAACACTGGGGGCTACCCGAAACACAAGCAGATTCATTCCTAATCTGCTACTTTAAACAGCTCTGTGGCTTCTTGTAAACTACCAGACGATCCTTAGCACCAGGGAGCTTAGGAGCCAGCCTCCACCTGCAGGCCCAGCCTGCCTGCACGCAGGCCCTGGAAAACCTTCTAGTTTCCTTGTGCTTTTGCTCTGTGCTCCTTGCTGCTGGGCTTTGTCCCAGTGGCGTGTGATGGGCACACATACGCACACCCATGCTCTCTGACTCTAGACCGCTGCCCGCTCCTCAGCCTTCAGACCAGCCCCCCTTGCCTTGTGAAACCTTCCCTATCATAGTGGAAAGAGTTGGGTATTTCCACCTTGGTGTTCCCTAGACCTAGGCTTCTCTCACATGTATGTTGTGCGGTGTTCATTGTCTCTCTCTTGCCCTCACCTGACTGTGAGCAACTGAGAGGGGAAGGGCCTCGCCTTGTTCATTTTATGCTCCTGGCAGGTGGCGAAAGATCTCTCCCTCCAAGAGAATTTAGCACCTGTTGCATAGAGGAGTGGATGGATGGCCGGTGAATGAATTAGTAGCCCTGAAGACTGGTAAATCCTCTTGTCCCAAGCAATCCATCCATGTGAACTCTGCCCCAAATCAGGAACTACCCCCCCACCCCAGCCCCGGATAAGAGACACAGATTGAGTGACTCACTTGGGGGCTCTCTTTTCCACCCTGCACCAGCCTTTCCTATGTGGGAAGCGGAACGTGGTGAGCAGCTTGTTCAGAGTGGGTGAGCCGTTGGATGACAGAGGCTGTGTCCTGTTTCCTTCCTCTCAGAACCGAGTGAGGTCCACTAATGAGACTTTGTCCTGCTCCTCTGCTAGAACAGCTGCAAACCCCAGCTCAGCCTCGCCCTTAGGTGCCAGAGCCTGGTGGCCCTTAGGTGCCAGAGCCTGCCAGGAGTTCTGTTCTCAGGGCTCACATGGCTGTCAGATCTGGAACACAGACCACCTTCACCAGAAGTACTAGGAGCATTCCTTGAAAATCAGCTTCTGGGGCCCCAGCCCAGTCCTGCTGAATCAGAATCTCTGGGATGGGATCCAGGATGGGTATTTTAAACTAGCATCCCTGGAGATTCTTCTGCAAGGGAAGATTTAGACTCATTGCCTGAGAGATTCCAGTGGTAGTTGGAGAAGAATCTCAAATGACACAAGCTTGAATCCCGTACATCCTCTGTCCTCTCCGGGCCCCAGCCCAGGCCTGTTGGAGACCCATCCAGTGAGGTCAGCAGCCTTCTCCCCTTCTCTCTGAGACACTTCTCCTGCCTCTACAGAGACACATCCTGCCCCCCACATCCTCAAAACTACCTTCCGTTTTCACCATCGATATTAATTACTTGGAAGTACAGTATCCCAGTTAGAATCTATTTAAGTCCTGCTTGTCTGCCTGCAGCTCTGTCAGGCTCATCATCAATGCTCTTTTGTTCCCACCTTCAGCGGACGGCGTTGTCCGTTAGTTCACCCTGCTCGGCTTGTTTCTCAGAACCCATACTGAGGCCCGACTGGAAATAGCATGCCCCTTGAGTGGCAGAGGGCACTGTCCCCAAAACAGCTGGGCCACCCCGTGTTCCCCTGAGAGGGCTGGGCCAGTGGATGTGATTTCCCCACTCCTTCCCAGAGGAGGGAGGACTAGTTCTATGTCACATGCACCTGGGCAGTAAGGCTCTCTGTCCTTGCTAGTCTGCCTTTCCTCTAAGTCCCCCACTGTGGGCTCAGCACCCTGCTGGGGGCTTCACCAGACAAGGGGCATGGGGTCTACCCTCAGAAAGCTCACTCTCTGTTTGCAGGGGGTTGGAAACAGGAAGTAACAGTGAGTAATACAGAACAGCACAGGGTGCCTTCCACGTTTGTGTGGAACAGTTGTATGGCCTCAGGAAGCTCAGAGGAGACAGTTGTGGGCTGAGCCAGGTAGGTAGAGCTTTAAGAGGCAGTCAGAACTTGAGCAAGACTTTGAAGGGAAGAAGTGGTGTGGACGCTTCTGCTGGAGGTAGTGACAGGCCAATGAGGTAACCAGCATGGCATGGGCAGAAGCCAGGAGAGCTCAGCACCTGAGCTGGTGGCTCCTTTCAGGGACTAGCAGTGAGAAGTCATAGTGCCCTCTGGGCAAATTATCATTTCTCCTGAGGGAGGGGAAAGGCCTAGAAGTATGTTTTAGTTCCCAGACTATCCAAATTAAGGCAGGTCATAGAAAGGTTCAATTTAAATTACTAGTTCACTCAGCTACATTTTGTAGAAAAAGCATAAAATGTAAGAAAATGGCCTCCTCCTTCACATAACCTTTGAGAATTCTCCCATCGCATTTGGCAGTCAGATTCACCTTTTCTCTGGCTCCTGGCCACAAAGTCACCATCCCCTGCCTTCCTACACAGAAACTTCTCTTCCTTTTTCACAGCTGATGCATGCATGGCTGATACTCCACTGTGGAAGTGTGGGGGCTGCTGGCTAGAGCAGGGCAGGGAGCGTCCCTGGAGCTGCAGACAGCAGTCAGATACACTTGCCCCTACAGGCTAGTCCCTCTGGTAAAGCTTTGTTGTGAAACTGGTCAATGTCTTTATTCTGTGAAAGAGCAAACTCCTTTGAACAACTTGAAAATTTAAATTTTTTTTAATGTTTATTATTTTTGAGAGAGAGACAGACAGAACATGAGTGGAGGAGGTGCAGAGAGAGAAGGAGACACAGAATCCGAATCAGACTCCAGACTCTGAGCTGTCAGCACAGAGCCCAATGTGGGGCTCGAACTCACAAACCACAAGATCATGAACTGAACTGAAGTCGGACGCTTAACCGGCTGAACCACCCAGGCATCCCGAACAACTTGAACTTTTGAATTCTGGATTATAGTTTTATTTAGGGTATTTGGTGGTGGAGTTGGGACTGTCTCATTATTTAACCAGAAAAACCTGCATACAGAGTCAGCCAAGAAGAATGGCTTTGCCGTTGGAGAAATGTAGCTGCTTTGAAGTCAGTCACCTGGGCTCTTTGGGGGCCTTGTCCCTAGTGTGATCGATCCGTGCTCACAGCAGAGGCAGGTTCTGTGCTGTGGGTATTTTGCATGGAGGCAGGAGGGGTGGCGCTTCAGCAGCCCTGATTCAACTGTGCCACATGTGTCCAGAGCACAGCTTCCAGGGAGAACATGTGTGAGGCCTTGGAGACAAGGGGCAGCTGTGATGTGTCAGTGAACACACGCTGCAGGGATGGTGACTGTCTTGTTGGGAGGAGAGGGGACCTGAATTCAGAACAATGAACCGATGCAGACCTGGTGGAATCTGGGGCACATGAACGCTGGGGGCTGCCCTGCTGAAGCAAGTGGATGAGGCAGGTGAAGTCAGTCCTCACTTGCCTGCCTGCCCCTGCCTGTCTTTTCTGGTCCCTTCTATCCTTTTACCTGCCTTCAGGTGTTCAACACCTTGATTTATAAATTTAGTCATGTGCACATTCATTTGTATTTGTCCTCTTTGCCATCATCTACTGTCAGGAGAGGGCATCCACCATTTACACCTCACTGTATATTAGAGTCAAACTCCTTGAGATGGGATATTTGCACTTTAAACCTTTATTCTCCCAGGGGTGCCTGGGTGGCTCAGTCAGTTAAGTGTCCCACTCTTGGTTTTGGCTCAGGTTACAGTCTCGCAGTTCACGAGGTTGAGCCCCGTATCAGGATCCACGCTCACAGCACAGAGCCTTCTTGAGATTCTCTCTCTCTCCTTTTCTCTTGGCCCTGGCCCTGCCCCTGCCCCTGCTCTTTCTCTCTTAAAACAAATAATAAACTTAAAAAAAATAAAAATAAACCTTAATCCTCCTTGTGGTGGAAAGCTCTATCCCGTATTGATATAATGATTCTGTACCAAGAGGTTGAGGAGCCAAGATGAGGTGAGAAAAGAGGGGACGCTTTGGGTAACAGACCTTTTCCCTAGCATTGCTACCTGGGCCTAAGCCATCAGAAAGAAAAACAGAGCATGGATGCTGAGGGGCAATGAATGGCCAGCATTAAGGAGAAATTATTCTAACACTTCTTAAATAATGGAAGGAAGATTTTATTTAAGACTATTGCAATAGGAGAGAGAGATTGAGCTCAACTATAAACCAGGAGGGATGAGTAGGGACTGATTTATAGCCAGCAGGCAGAGTGATGGAGGGGGTGGAAGATTACTGAGGGGAATCTGGTTACATGTCAAGGGTATGGAAAAAGAGGAGTTTGATTAAATGTAGGGGGTGGGAAGAGAACCTTGAGAGAATAATGGGAGTGGGGAGATTCTGGCCAAGTCTGCTTAGTAGGATTCTTTGCTTAGGACAAGGACAGAGCCTAGTGGAGAAGAGGGCTCAAAGGAGACTGACCAAAATTGGGTCATGTCTTTGTCACCAGATGTTCACATGGTGGAGGGTCACCCAGAAGGCCTAGCACATTGTGGCTAAAGATGCTGGAACGGCCGCTGGCTGTTGTGATTCCTTACAGGTGCCCCATGCATAGGAAAGATGGTTTAATTCCTGAGGCCTAAAACAGACCTCACACGGTGGTCCTCAGCCAGGCTTTCTATGCAAGTCAAGGCCAAACCCTGTTTGCTTGTGAGCTCCAGGTGAGCAAAGGGTCACTGGAACATGTCTCCCATCCCTGAGACCCCAGGGCTTTGCCCAGGGACAGTTCATCCATTGTCTCAGGTTACAGAAGGCTCTACTCAGACTAGCTCCAACAGTAGGGCAAGTTATTTTCCTACTCCCTGTGAAGTCCTAGGGCTCCAAACCCCAGGCTACAAACCATCAATGATGTCATCAAGGCCCAGGCTCCTCACCTTGCCATCCCCTGCAGGTTGGCTGTGCCCTGCATCTGGCCCTCTGCATGAGTCCCCTGTGAACAAAACAACATCCAGGGAAAGAAAAGACTCCCTCTTCTTCCTCTTTCTTCATTGCCCGGAAGACTGCCCCTCACATTCATTGGCCAGGGTGGGATGTGTGCCCTTTTCCAAACTAATCACTGGCATGGGAATGGATTTGGGGAGTGTCTTTCGTCTTTTGTGGGGGAAATGGAAGTTGCACAGTCAACTGTCACATCCTCACCTGTGCCACACTGAGCCCACGGAGGTGAATGGAATTCTGAGCCACAGCGTGGAGTGTTAATAGGCTGGAAGATAAGGAAGGTGTTTTCTACCTGTTGGAATGAGTGAGAGAGAGCAAGAGAGTCCTGGCATCAACGAGATACAGAGCTTGGCACTGCTCCCTAGGGAGCCTCCAGGGTGATGGAGAGAAGAGAGTGCCGAGGTCCCAGGCTTGTGAGCACGCCGCGAGCCCCTCACCCACCAGCTTTCTCTCTGAGGTTCCGTCTGCCATCAGAGCCCCAGGGATGGGAGAGCATGTCGTGGAAGCACATGTCACTGGCTCTCAGCCCCCGCTGAGGATGCGGTGGGCTGTGAGGAGCTACGTCTGTGTTTCCCCGTGCCCACGGCCCCTACGTGGATGACGTCTCTGAATGACTCAGAATGAGGCCAGATGGTTTGTGAAAGTAGATGGCCCACTTGTTGCCTGACATCGCCGTCACTGTGAAGTACATCGCACTTCTCACACTGTGGCTGCCAGAGGGGCTTATGTGCTTGGTGGGCTCTGCCTCCGAGCCCACGTGGGCCTGGAGCAACTTGTCTCATGGCGGCTGAGCGCTGGAGGCGTCTGAAGTATGGTTATGGGAATGTGTGCTTCTTTTCTTATTTGAGCATCCTGGGTCTTTTGATCTTTTTTTTTTTTAACTTTGTTTATTTTGAGACGGAGAGAGAGAACATGCATGCAAGAGAGGAGGGGAAGAGAGAGAGAAAGAGAGAGAGAATCCCAACCAGGCTCTGTGCTGTCAGCACAGAACCCAATGTGGGACTCGATCTCACGAACCATGAGATCATGACCTCAGCTGAAATCAAGAGTCAGATGCTTAACCGACTGAGCCACCCAGGCATCCCTGACCTTTTTAAATGTGTTGGGGGTGGTGGAGATCTCAAATGAAGGAAATTCATGAGATTTATTACCCAGGCTGATCAGACGGCATAGTAAGTTATCTAAATCGTATAAAATGCTTAGATAAGAATAGCTTAATAACAAATAGCACTGAGCACCAAACCCTTCTCCAAGGGCACTGGTGTGAAATACGCAAACCCCCAGACTTGTCTGCTCAGGCTCCAGCAGGCTCCATGGTCTGTAACTGCAATAGAATTTTCCTGGAAATTTGGAATACTTTTGGTATGGGGGAGAAACATCAAATCTGCATTTATCCCGAGATGTTTCAAGTACAGATTTGCAGCCACAGACTTTGCCGAGCTAAAACCGGGTGATTACACTGTGGAGTTGGGATAGGGAACAAGGAAATGTGTAAATGCCCCAATAAACTACTTAGGAATTGAATTAAGTCCCTTGCAAGAGCCCAAACTGCTGAGAATGTGAGAATCACCTCGTTGTTCCTGAAGAACCACTTCTGGAGGCAATCAGTCTGTTATGACAGAGGAGGATGGATGGCAGGTCCCAATATTGAGACACGGGATTGAAACCCACACTAGTTATGGCATTTTCCCTTTAGATTGGAAATTTTAATAGCAGAGCAGTGTCGACAGATGGAATTTGAGTAAGTGATTTGTGCAAGCAGTCCGCAATTCACAAGAGGGTTTTGTTCCCGACAGTCTGTCGTCTGCCTTCACGCCGTTGTTTGGACTTTGGAAAAGAAAATGCATTTTTCCCCCCCACAGGCATATACCCTGGAATGTGGGTTGATTTCTAAATGAGTCTTCAAAGCTTTATTTAACCCTTAATGCAGTTAAAATTACTCTGCATATGTGGTTAATATCTGGAAACTCAGGATTATAAATAAAACAGTAACATTAAAGAGGAAATTAGGGTTTTTCCCCCCTCTTGGTCAGTGTAATCTGAAGGAAGGTGAGAAGCTAACCTCATAGCATGCAAGATTGCAAAGAGTTTGAGCTGTAGTTGGCTTCAAGCCCATATTTGTCAAATGAAGAAGCTTAGGTTCAGAGAGGTGCAGTGTTTGGCCTCAGGTCACACAGCCAGCCATTTGACTAGAGCCGAGGGCCTGCCCTGACCCAGTGCATAACACCTTTGAGCCCAGAGAAACTACCAGATATGTTCAGTGTCCTTCAGGTTGTGTTGGGCCCCAGTGGGTTTCTGTTTTTCCCAGCTTCACTATCAGTATGTCCTGTTCCTTCATTTTGAAATGAGATGGGCCTACAACTACTATTAGCCTCCTGTAGGAACGCACCCTGGAGCTCACAGACAGAATGGAAAGAGATGAAATGTGTGTGAGAAACAACAGTGAGGTGAAACTGAGTGGCAACAGAAGAGTCCAGGAATTGAGACCAAGGAGGAGTCCGGTCTCCCAAGGAGCAGGGGACATTGCCTCCAGGGAGGACAGAGGGCAGACCCATCTCCCCAGCAGGTGGCACTGTCAGCCCCACACAGCTTTGTTGCTGCCCTTGTAGGAAAGAACAGTGTGGCACAGAGGCCCACGTGTCTGTGCCAGGGAGCGGGAGAGTGTCACATGGGTCCCAGACAAAGGAAAGAGGACATGGTCACCCAGAAACATACTTCATTGTCAAGTGAAGAGCACATAGGGGCTACAACAAGAAATAAAAACCAAAGTATTTCATGTCAACAAGCCTAAGCCGGCCTTCACCTGAGCATGGCCCACTCATGGCCTCACTGTGGCCTCCTCTGTTGGATAGGCAGCCTCGGGCACCAGGAACCCACCCGTCTCTTTCCTGTCCTATGTGACCCATCGCATCAGACTACACGCTGCTTGAGGCCAAGGGCCGTTTGGTCTTTAATTCTCTACAGTCCCCTCAAGCAGATATTAGACAATATCTATTGATTGGATTTACTCAAGTTTACAGCAGATTTCTGAGAGCAAACCAGTGTTTTTAAAATAACAATTTAGGGGCGCCTGGGTGGCACAGTCGGTTAAGCGTCCGACTTCAGCCAGGTCACGATCTCGCGGTCCGTGAGTTCGAGCCCCACGTCAGGCTCTGGGCTGATGGCTCAGAGCCTGGAGCCTGTTTCCGATTCTGTGTCTCCCACTCTGTCTCTGCCCCTCCCCCGTTCATGCTCTGTCTCTCTCTGTCCCAAATAAATAAATAAACGTTGAAAAAAAATTTTTTTAAAAACAATTTAAAATTTATTCTTGAACATCTAGATAAATGTTTCTTTAAAATCTAGAACTTAGGGGCGCCTGGGTGGTGTCTTATTTAAGTGTCTGACTCTTGATTTCAGCTCAGGTCATGATCTCATGTGAGTTCGAGCCTCACATCAGGCTCTCCGCTGATGGTGCAGAGCCTGTTAGGGATTCTCTCTCCCTCTCACTCTCTGCCTTTTTCTTTCTCTCTCTCTCAAAGGTAAATAAATATTTAAAATAATAAAACAAAATCCAGAATTTAAGGGTCTAATCCTAATCACGTTTGGTTGCCCCAAGTATTGAGTGACTCTCCCTCTGGTATTAATTGCACCTGCCAGCTCTTGGGGGGGGTGGTGTGGTTACTGATAGATGGCCCCTGTTCCCACCCTTTCCCTGGATCCAGGGCTGTGGGAAAGCGTCCAGAACAGTTTGTGGCTTTGCATTGCTCTTTGTTTTTGGCTTCACAATAAACTTGCATGCCCTTGGTACCTGTCAGGCTGGGGAAACAGGAGAAAACAGCAAAATCTCATCAGTTTCTGGAAGTCTGCTGGCTGAAAGGTCCCCTGGAGGGTTCAGCCCCCATACCACCCCCTCAGAGGTGGTTGGGGTCCTTCGAGAAGGGAGGAGATGACAGTGCACCCATTCTGAAGAAGGCAGAGATCTGAACTGTCTACCAGCATCAGCCCAATCTGCAGGCAGCAGAGGCTGGGATGCCTAATTTCTCTTGTGACTCTCTCACCTCTTCTAGAATGTGGCAGTGTGGGAACCTGTCCTCCACCCTCTGATGGTCTGGAGCTCCATGCCAGTGTCTCCTTCCCAGAGGGCTGGCCAAGGCCTAAGCACACAGTAGGGCATTCAGGAAACATTTGCTGTAATCATCTAAAAAGTTGGAATTTCGAAGCATTGGACTTCTCAGTGGCCAGCCTTCTCTTCATGTGTAATAATACTCCTCCTACTGATAACAACAGTCACATCAGCCCCTCCTGTCTGTGAAGACACTCACTGGCTAACAGTTGCCTATCCTTCTGGGGGTACATCTCTGAGGCCTGGTCATCCCTATTTTATAGCTGGGGTATAGACTTAAGGACAAATGTCATGCCAGTGTGGAGGGGCTGAGACCCTGACCTCAGGGCGCCTCTCTGGAGTTCCCATCAAGGAGAGCCCTTCTCCCCTCGTGAAACACGTCAGGTGGGACACTGCCTTGGCCAGTTCCCAAACTAACTCCCAGCTGGTGTGGAGATGGAACAGAAATGGGATGAGTGTGGCTGTGTCTACCTCAGGGTAGGGTGGTGGCGTGTGTTTCCTCCCCTGGGTACCAGCTGGCACTGTAAAACCCTGGGCAGATATTTCAAGGCCTCGATTACTATTTTCTTAAGGACAAAAATCATTCTTTTTTGTTTATACATAAATAACTGTTTTCTTGAGCAGGCCCAAAGAAATGAAACACAGATGGCGATAATGTTGAAAATGTTTACCTATTTCCTCTCTGAGGACATCAGATTAGCCCTTTCTGTGGGCGGAATGTGTAATCTGCTGGAAGACAATATCATCCTTTTGATCTTGCAATACATTTTTCATATCTTTGCCGCAAAAGCTGATTATTATCGTGACATTTTTAAACAATGACTGTTCACTGTGCAGCATGGGAAGGGAAAGCTGAGCTGAACGTATAGATAGATGGATGCTTGTCGAAGGCCAGACTGTGTGAATGAATTTCCCCAGTGTTTCTTTGGCTCGGCGACATTGGCATTAACCCCTTCTACCTGTCTTGTGCGCTAATTGGAATCTGATGCTCAGCTGTACCAATTGGCTTTTTCTCACACTCATGAGGAGACCATTGATTAATGGCCTCATCCACTCCTTCCAAGGTTGCTGTGTCCCCTTTTCTTCAGGAAGTTAAAAATCCTTGATTACATGGCGAGAAGTGGATTGAATGGGGAAATGTATCAGGAAGGGCTTTTATGAACCGTGTGGGGCATTGCAGGCTTGGGATGCTGATGATTCCTTTGTAGATGGAGCCCATAGGTGCAATCGGTGCGGGCGGCTGCGGAGGGCTGATTGGCCCTGCTGCCTGGGCTTACCAACGGGGAAACTGACCTTTCTGAAAGGCTCCTTCTCACTGCTCACTCGCCTCCCTTCAGGGCTTTACAGCATTTCAAAGGGAAGGCATTGGATAAAGGAGAGCCCTGCAGAAGTGGAAAGAACACAGATTTCAAACATGATCCGTTCCATTTTGGCTCCAGAGAATCTTGTTTGTGTGGAGGATGAGGGGGTGTCTTTCTGTGAGCCGGGTATACCCACCTGCGTGCCCCAGGAGGCCAGTGATGTCCTGCCCAGTTGCTGAGATCTGCCAGATGCCAGGCAGGTAGCAGCCATTTGTGAGGGCTGGACACAACCAGCAAAGGAAGGGTTAAGGTTGCCCAAACTGTTTGCATCTCCATGGCATGTGGCATGGGCACAGCCAGGCTATCTTGCAGAGTTAGAATCCCCTGCAGCCATGGGGAGGGAAGAGATAAATCATGAATGAGTTTGAAATTATATTTCCTTCTCTTGGCTTTCTTTTTTTGTTTTTTCCTTTTTCTTTTTTTTTTTTTTCTTTTTGTTCCATCTCTTCCTCCCTACAATGAAAATACCCTGGGAACAATGTTACAGAAAATTGTAGGCTGTAAATTCCACCCAGTGCATTTAGCTGGAGCCTTGCTAAGGGTCTGTGGAATGGAATCTCCCCACTCATATTTCATGAGGCCTGTCAGCGAGTTCCCACACTGTGCAGAGATCTGAAGGGCAAGAATACGAAGTCGCCAGGGTAGCAGCAGAGCCAGAGTTGGTAAGAGCACACTCACCAGGGTCTAGGGCATTATCCCACCTCTGTGAGCAGGCCAACGTGTGCACGGTACAGGCACATCCCACTTTAGAACCTCTCCTCTCAATTTGGACACAATTGGGCCTTGTTTCCTATGCTGGCCAAAGCCACAGGGAGGCAGATATCAGGCTTTACATGGCTTGTCAACTTGTGATGCAGGGTCTTTGTTTATTTTTTAAAGCAAAACTTGGGGTGAGCTTGTACCTTGAGCTTTGACAAGTCTTTCCAGGGAAGCCAAAAGGAAAGCTTCCTACTCTTGGGTCCTAACCCAAAGTCTCATTGACCACCCATTGTGGACAGCCTGAGTAGGAAAGGCCTATGTCTGGATCTCAGGCAGTGTGGGCAGGAGGCAGAGGATCAGCTTGTTGTCCACATTTGTGGCCTGGACTTTACTCACAGCCGCTGGGCTTCCTTTCTACCCACTGAGAATTTTAGTCTGGTGTGTGTGCACGTGTGTGTATGTGTGTGCGTGTGCGTGCATGTGAATGATCTGCTCAAGATGTGACACAGAAATCAAAGTTACACAGAGTCCCTGAGGAACGCCTCCTAAGGCCTCTGGAGTCATAATGGAATCAGGAAGTTATCTCCAAAAGCCTGTTCTGTGTGGCTGAGGCTCTTTCTAGGAAACATCCACTGTCCCCAGAAGAATGACCCCTCCTGTCCAGAACAGCACCTGTGCAACTTACTGATGGCAGGATGCCAGGAGGGCTACGGTCCTGGGGAGACCCAGGGACCAGTAAGCCCTCCAAGGGCCTCCCTGCACATTCAGTCTCAAGGCACTCCCTTCCTACCCCGGGAACAGGGGTCAGGACAGTTTTTCACCGAGTGGGGCCTCCCCACCAAGGAGCCCCTGTCAGGCCCCGGGTCAGGAGTCCTGTTCATAGTTCCTCATCACCAACAGTCTGCCTTTGCCTTTTCACTTCTATCCCACGAACATGAGTATCTGGTTTCTACCTGACATAAAGCCTCCCCTGAGATTTTCCTCTGTCCTCCCCCTGGAGACTCTTCCTTCTGGCAGGCCTCCTTCAACGACTCTCTGCCCTCAGCCTCTGCTGGTGAAGTCTGCACGCCTGACCCTTTGTAAAAGGCCGAATTTATTTGAAAAGGCAATCAGTATAGGTTAAGAAATGTAATCAGTAAGATACATGCACATACATGTTTTAAAAACAGATTCCTTTCCTCTTTTGCTGTATTAGCAGCAGCCGCTACAGTATGTCACCTCCGACCACAGGCCACCACGTCTGACAGTCTCCCATTTCTTCTTCTGGGTTAGGCATTTCCTGCCTAGTATTTTCTTGGGAAATGAAAATACCTCTGAAGATAATACGCCTGACATTTTAATATGATGGGTTTATCGTAGCAGGAAAACAAGGAAGGATCAAGGTGAGAAGCCTGGGAAGGTAAAGGAATGAAAAGGAAGGCAGGCCCAGCACGGGGGTTGCGGAATATTCCGTGCACACCTTTCTCTCCCCTTTCCCCCACCTCCCCTCCCCGGCCCTGCCCACGATGCAAGCCGCTCCAGGAAGTGGCGTGTGTGTTGATCATCTTTCTGCCCCCCTCCCTCCGTGTGGAGCCTGCGGCTCACCCACCAAACCAGTCGTATAACACATGGACTTGCCCCCGAGGCACTCCAGCCTGGGGAAGAGATTGGCAGCAAAGAATAGTATAAAACAAAATACTGGGAGGAGAGCCCGGGCAATGGGACAGTGCCTGGGGAGCCCACATGTCTCTGGGTTGGGACAGTGCCTGGGGAGCCCACACGTCTCTGGGGCTCAGTAATTACAGGCTCATCCTGGCTGCTGAGGGGCTCCTCACCGAGCTAAGCCTCCACACCCCAGCCGGTGACGGGTGGCTGCCTTGTGGCCTCCCTACCCACCAGTTCCAGGGCAACAGTGCAGAGAGCTGTTCACAGCAAGGTGTAGCAGCCGTCTTGCCGGGGCCTCCCCATGTTCCCGTCCTGAGTATAATTCCACAGCGAGAAGCATACATATCGGTTCAGGGGGAAGAGATATTTTACTTGTGACAAATGGTTTGTATGTCCAGGCAGGCGTCTGCCATCTGTGTAAGCTCATGAACTCCAGCACTTGCTGCTGAACATTCAGAGTCAGGATGGAGGCTGGCGTCGCCGAGTTGGGTCTGGAGGAAGGGCTCCTTCATTGGCACCGACTTATCATTAAGGAGGGGAAAAAAAAAACCAGCACCCTTTCCGATAGAGCTTGCCCAGGACTGCCTTGCCAAGTTTCATTTTTAAAAGCTCTGCAACTTTACTTAGATGTATGTGTTTTTGCTTTGTAATCAGATTTTTGCCAAACTGATATATCATTAAACCTTTGTTTTTACAATATATGCTTTATTGCAAAACTAATTTCAACAAAGTATTGCAGATGCAGTGTAATTTTTATGTCTTTGTTGTTGTTTCTTTTCTTTCTTTTTTTTTTTTTTTTTTTGTCTTTTTTGGTTGCTAGGGTACCAAACACTTTTGAGGAAGTAGTTTGATGGTATCTATAATATGGTGGTTTTCTGGATAAGAGATTGCATTATCCACTTGTAATATATTTGGGCAAACTATATCCATCATGCCTCGGCTAGATAAATAAATTAAAACCCGCTGATTGAGGGAGAAATGTGATATTTCTATTACTGAGAATGGTTCGTGCTTCTCTTCCAACAGCTACTGTGGGGCTGGGATGCCTCATCCTGACCCAGCTGAGGCATGTCCGCTCCAGACAGAAATGCACAGCGGCTTTCAGAGCTGTGAGAGCCCCGCCTTTGCAGCTGGCCACCCCCGCACCCCTGAGCCTGCAGCTCCTCACCCTGGCCACTCTTCCCGTGTAGCCCTGCGATAGCTTCGATTCCTTGCTGAGCATGAACCGCATGCTCCACATGGTGGAGCGGGGAGCAGGGAGGGTACTGCCTGGGAGTATGCTGGGGTCCCAGCCACGGGCTCTGAGAAGGTAGCCTGTTCCTTCTCTCCCATCTCCTTCCTCAGTTGGCAGCCTGGGCTGGGCAGGAGTCAGGGCCAGCCCCAGGGCCTGCCCCAGGTCAGGTGCCCATCTCCTGCCATCAGACCTGGGCCCAGGAGGGCCTCATCTTGACACGGCCAAGAGGGGCAGAAGCACAGTCTCCTGTGGGAGGGTTCTGTGCCAGGTGCAGGTGCAACTGCCAGGTGCAGCAGGGTACGGCTCCCGGGGACGCGAGTACCTGGGAGTACGTTCAAGAGTCTGTCTGGTCTCGGCACAAAAACTTGGAAAGCTGTAGTGCCGCCATTGTACTCACAACATTGTCCCGTGATGGCCGTGGGGATGTTGATGGTGGTAGATTCAGACTTCTGGAGAGGGTGGCATGAGTAAGTCTCACCCCACTGAGGTCCCTCCCTTCCGTGGAGGTGGCCCTGCAAGAGAGGTGGTCCTCTTCTGCCTCCTGACAGCCTATGTTGTCATTGGATGGAGGAGAGGCACATAGGAGATACAGTGTAGCACCCTTAGATGATGCCTGGTCTTGGATCAGGATTCGTTGGTTCATTCGTTCGTCCGTTCATTCACTCGTTTATTCATTCATTCGTTTGTTCGTCCGTTCAACCATTGATTCATTTTTGAGGCACTCCTCTACATTCAAGTTCACAAGGCACAAGTCACTGCCTTGGTTGCCTCACAGGGGTACTGGGAACGTTGGATGACTGGTGGGACTCAGCACAGAGTGAGCCCGTGGTGAAGAAGGCTGTTGTCACTGTCATGTCTGTGGTTTTGAGATGAGGTCTGAGGACAGCAGAGCTGTGTCGTGTGTGTCTCCCCAGGCAGGAATACCACCAGTACCCCCCACTCAGCTGCCTGCAGCCCTGCCTTCCAGGAAAAGACAACTCATCCTTTCCTTCTGTGGCAGAGGGACTCAGAAGGCTCAGAGTGGCAAAGCATTTCCATCCTTCCCTGTTGGAAAAGTCCCTTTTGGAATTTTTGTCCACAGCTACTTATGTCCAGGTCTATTAAAACTAACTAAATAAACCCCTCCCCAAACCAGCGGCAGAAGTCACTGGAATTGTGAGCCGTTCTTATGAAAGTCCATGTAATGCTTGCACTAGACTATTTATCATTCGTGACACCTTCAGAGTTAAGCTCATGGATTCTGGGCTCAGAGTGCCTGGGTTCAAATCCTGGCTCTGCTGCTTTCAAGCTGAGTGATCTCGGGCTAATCACTTACCCTCTCGGAGCCTCAATTCCCTCCTCTGTAAAGCACAGCTAATAAGAGTACATACCTTATGAGGTGATTGTGAGGACCAAAATGAGTTCATGCACACCAACCTCTTGGAACAGTACCCAGCACTAGGGAAGCCCTGGATGGGTTAGCTGTTGTTGTTTAGCATTTCAGGAGGAATTTCCATTCAAATGAGAAATGTCTGTAGAAATTGCCGGCACAGAAATCTCTTAGCTCAGGAAAATTTCCCCAGCTGCAGATCTCGCTAAGTGTATCCGTGTTGTTTTCCTCTCGTTGCTCAGTGCGACATGAACACCTTTGTCATCTTTTAGCAATTCACTTCTTTGGTTTGGTGCTTGAGAAATAGGAGCAGAGGATGATGGAACAACGGCAGTCTGCGTCTTAGACGAGCTTCCTCCTGAGCAGTCAGGCAAGAGTGACACTCGGCAGCACACCTGCAGTTACGAGTCTAGGAGGCGCTGGGCCAAGCGGCCATCCTGTGGACCGCCACCATCTCCATCTCCTGGTGGCCTTGGTGTGCAAAGGTGATGCAGCTCCTGTGGCTCCTGCAGCCAGGGTCCCGGCCGTGGCTCCTGAGCCCAGTGTTTTGCATACTCCCCGGGCTGCACCGGGGCAGCCGTCACCGAGGGGTGTGCCGTGGCTCCCAGGAGGGCTGATAGGAGGAGAATGGCCTGGCCCCTGCAACCTAGACGCAACTTGGACTTCTACAGCCACCATCCCCTCCTCCACAAGGTCAGGGGGGCTCCATCTTCTGTGTTCCTGTAGCCTGTGCATCGAGCTTATTTATGGCAGCCACAGGCACTCGGCTGGTTTGACCAACCCCTTCCTGACACGGGGAAAAACCATGCGGCAGGCAGACAGCAGGACAGATGGGTTCTTGCCTCTGGCCACCTTGGTATTTGTTGCTCATGGCGCTCCTCATGTTCTCTTTCCTTGGCAAAGAGTTACAGTCATCTTGTCAGAAAAACAGAAAATCCTGCCTGACTCCGACAGTTCTCCTTCCTTCTGAATTTCCCCAGGGGCCGTGAAGAAATCCCTTCCCCCTCTGCATCTCAGTTTGTCACCTCTAAGATGCTGCTGCTCTGTGCCCAGCACAGTGCTCCCTGGATGCTGGCTGGCGGGTCTGTCTGCAGGTGTGTTTGTGGCCGTGTCTCAGCCCTGGTGCCCCGTCGCTGCTGTTGACCTTCTCAGGCTCTCCTTTTGTACATAGCAGCCCCTCAAAATACTTCTTGATTGAAATGGAAGCCTTGGCCACTAGCCCATGCAGGTTGACCTAAATCGCACTCCCTACCTGCCTAGATCAGTTCACCCTGCCCTCCAGAGACTTTGCAAAACTGGGAGAAGACTTCCTTCTTCGGTTGCTCTCTCTCTCCCCTTTTAGGTCCCCATCCCTCCCTTTCCTCCTCCCTTCATCCTCTCTTCTCCCTGTCCCTCCCTTTCTTTCCCACCTGTCCCTTCTTCCCCCATTTGCCCACTCTCTCCCTCCACTCACCCCAAGCCCTCCCTGGGGCATGAAGAGCCAGACCACCTGGGAGTACCTGGAGCCAAGGTCTTGTCCTCATGGTCAGGGTGGGCATGGTGGGCCCCCTGTCTTGGTTAGTCTGCAGTCCCCTTTCCCCTCCTCTGTGAATGCCTTGACAGATACGATCTGAAAAGGCGCTGGTAGGTTCCCGCATCAAGTCAGCTGCTTGCGGCGCGGAGATGACAGGTGTGATGTTTTCCTGGGGATGCCGAACTGGGAAAAGCACCATCTCCCGTCTTAATGGAGCTAATGGTGTTCCGCTCAGGACAGCTGCACTTACATCTGGTGTTAAACCACCGTTATTTAAACTTTATGATGCGAGAGGCTGCCAGCTCGTCCACTTGCAGCATATAAATTATGTCCATTGCTCATGCACTTTTTTTAACCCTGATTCTCCTGAATTATGGAAGATGCACAAGTCTGGCGATGGTTCTCAGGGCTCCCTGGGGCCCTTGGGTTGCCTCAGAGTGCTGAGGAGCCTCTGCTGGGGTGCGTGCCCGTGGTTAAGAGGAGGTGGCAGAGCTGGAGCCCAGGCCTCCCCTGAGCATGAAGTCTCGGTCCTGGCAAAGCCCCCCAGCTCTAAGGACCCCATTCCTCGAGCTCAGTAGGTTCACCCTCAGGTGACCTCTGCTGCTACTGCCTCTTGGGGAGATCCAGACCATGTGTCGTAAAGAGGATGGGTCCTACAGCTGTCCTGCTTGTACAAGTGTCCCCTGATAGGAACTAGCTCGGTGGCTGTGGATTTGCTTCCTGCATTTTTTCCCCAGAGCGTAGAAATCGAGGAAAGGCTGGTCTTGGTGTTTGGCGAAGAAACTGGGCAAGGCTCTAAGCAGAAAGAGCTCTTCTTTCAAAGTCCACTGGCAAGTGGCTGTTCCAAAGCCACTTGCATGGTGTCTTTCCAACAGAAAAAAACCCTTTCACCTGACCTAAATGCAGGCACAGGAATCTGTATTGTAACTTCAGCTGGACAGCTGACTGCAACGTGTCCCCAGTAAAGGCCTAGTGGCACCCTAAGAGCACAGGGCCAAGGGGTGATTGCTATGGATGGATCCCTTTTCCTGGAGATGAAATCCAGTTTGCCTCCATTTCCTTTTCCTTGACTTTTCTACATTTGCCAATACTTATAAGACCTACAGGCAAAGTGAGTTGCACAGTGACATTACAGGGAGGGGATGAGAAGTAGGTAAATCACTGGGTAAATGAGCCATCTCAGGAAGCAGTGTGGGGACTGTTCATGTGGACCTTGAAGTGGCGGGGGGTCACTGCTCACCCCAGACATCCCCTGGGGTGCGTGTTTGTGGAAGGGTCTCTCCGGACCTCACCTTTCCAAGGTGTTTCCCACGTTTTCCCCGTGCAGAGATCACTCCTGGATACTTTATTGGGTTCCTAACGCCATTGCCCTAAACCAGCCCTAAAAACTGCCTCTCCCAGGACACAACCCACGACTCATGACTATAAAGAAAGCCCCCGTGGCCTAGACTGTTTGGCAACGTGTGCCCTTGCCTCTGCTGTCTTCCTCCAACTCAGAAGGCTTCCACGGGGTCCCTGATTCCATGGAACTCTGCCAGCTATTGGGATGCCTCGAACACAGCCTCGGGGCCAGTGCTCGGCCGAGCGTGGTAGGGGTCATCTAAGTGCTAACAGTCCATCTGACAGGGCTGGTGTCAGGAGAAGCGCTGAGGAACAGAGTATAGCAAAGGCACAACCGCCCTGCCCCGCATGACTGCTGTGGGCTCCGACAAGGCGGTGCCATGCATATACATGCTGCAGGACACACACCCGCTGGGGCGTCAGGGGACCCGGCTCTTCAGAGATGCTCCCCTCCCCTTCTCAATATTTGTCTCTATGCCTAGAGGCCACCATGAAACGTAAGTGTTATCTAGAAGGGAAAACCTGTTAAACCATCGTCAGAATTCCCTCCCAGTATAAATTAGTTGATCGGCCATTAAACATCTGGGTGTGAATTAGTCAGTCGATTACCTGAAACATTGGTGGCAGCTGTGGTTTTAAAAAGAGCCCTGTATGTGGGAACGTGCATTTAAATCCCTATCTTACCTAATTTAGCGGATAGCAGGCTATATCGTGCACTTGGGGACTTTGCTCCAAAGACATGGCAGCTAGAGCCCCCCCCCACCCCCACCCTGTCCTGGGATCCTGAATCTCCAGGTCATTATTTAGCAAATACAGCAGGAGGCTGGGCCTCCCTCTGAGAAGCTCTGACGAGCCTCTAACCTTGAAGTTGTCAGCAGTCTCTCTGAGCCTCTGTCTCTGCCTCTAAAGCAGGCGTGTTAAAGAGCTCCCCACACTGTCACGGGAGGAGACTCCCACAAGCCAGGGGAAATGTGATGGAGGAACAGCCGTTACCTTGCGTGTGGCCCCACTGTGAGCCACAGGAATGGGGAGTGTCTGCCACGTGCCATGCGTGTTGTGAGGCCATGCGTGAAGGCATATGAGCCCCACAGCGCCGGGCACAGCCCTGGGGGGACAGGAGTGTTGCCTGAGGGTCCGGCGGCCCACAGCCATCTGTACACCTGTCCTCCGGGCAACGGAGCTGGCAACCACACCAGGCAGGGTGGGTGCTGGGCCCCGGGCGCCCTTCCAGGTCCCTGAGGAAGGTGGCCAGGCCTGGGGAAGACAGAGCGTGCAGAGAAAGCACTTGAACCACTGTTATAGTCCCCAGAAACCCTTCTGTGGGGCAGCCCCAGGTGTCGGGGAGAGGGGGGCGGGGCAGAGAGAGGAGCACCACTCCAGCAGGGGCAGATGAGTACATTGTTCTCTTCCCGCTCCTTCAGGACCACTGCTCACTGATAGTGTCTTCCTGGCATCTCAAGACCGAGCAAAGACTACACACAGCTCCTTTCATGCTAATGTATGAAACGGGGTGTGCTTGCACAAGCCGACAAAGGGTAGAAATAACAATGTCCTCATTGAAGCTATTTGAGATAAAAATCATGCCATCTGTTCCAAGGAAGAAAAAAAAAAAACCAACAAACGGAAAGTTCTGTTGAAAATTAGGAAGTTTCCACCAGAATGGCCGGATTATGTAGCTCACGCTGAAATGGTATTTTAAGAATAATAGTCCTGGGCACATTCCTTGTGCGTTTCTGTGAGCTTTATGGAATCTGAGCCCTGGGAACCTGAACCTGGATCCTGCCAAGCATGTTGGCCTTGCCCCTGGGGGGCATTCTCTCAAGCATAACGTTTGGAAATTTCTCGAAGATGCATTATATACTGCTTTGGTTTACCAGGTGAAGGTTTGCCTTGAGAATAGGCCGAATAGCACAATGGCTGAGAGGGAATCTTGGGTACCAGGTGGCCCCGTAAGCCCGTGCCTCGGCCTCCCTAGCTATAACATGGGCTGGTAATGACGCTGACCTCACAGGTAAAGCTTGTCACATGCCTAGCACACAAGTCCTTCTTGCACGTTGGCCATCACTGCTCTTCCTGCTATACCTCTGCCATGATCCCAAGGCTCTAGACCAGAACTTTCCACCTCATGCTTCCCAACCTGCCTCTGCTGCTCCACCCCTAATCGCCGGTGGTCTGAGTGCCTAGACACTAAGGGCCAGGGAGGGGACAGGATAGATGTGCTGGGACACACAGCCAGTGAGGACCAGCTTGGAGCCTAGACCCAGCCAGAAGGAGGGGTCCATAGTGAGCAGGCATATCCCCCAGGGGCATGCTCTGAGACAAGAAACTTCTTGAAGGACACTGGGTGGGGCTGAGCCGTGGGAAGGCTGCCTGGGAGAGGACCAGCTCCAGCTCCCATGTGTGGGGGGTCCTGGGAGGGAGAGGCCCCGCGTGGCGTGTCGGGGTCAGACTCTGCTGATAGGGGGAGACAGAGTGGGAGTGGAGTTGTTCAAAAGAATGAAGCAACTTGGGAGGAGGGATGTAGATCTGGAGCTGGAGCACATGCTCGCCAGCAGGTTCAGGAACAGAAGAGGGCAAGTAGCCTGTGGATGAGCCCAGATGGGGCTCATGTTGCTCTGAGTTCCCCACCCCTGTAATAGGGGTGGGTAGGAGGAGAGTCTCCTGTGGTGGAGAAATGAAGGTCATGACCGTAAGCACTTTTATGCTCTACAATCAATCCCTCGGGGAAATCGCTAGCCCTTGAGTTTATAAACCACACATAAACTTGTAGTATCCATTACAGAGAACTGCCAGGGGACACATGGTTTGCCTAGAACAGCACCCAGCCTGCCATCTGCTCCCGCATGTAAATTATCTGTGTTTTATAACCTTTCATGGAAGTTGTTTAAAGGGGGTTGTCTTTTTTTTTCCTCTCCTTCAAAACTGAGGCATAAATTTGAAACTCAATTAAATAATCCCCAAGAAATTCCCTCTGTTTTAAAACTGTCACAGCTCTGGCAGGCAAACAGGCAGGTCCAGGGGACCAGGAAGGCCCGTACACTCTGGGGGAAGAAAGTCCCAGCTGACGCCCATTCTGGTCTACACTTGGAGAGATCAGTCTGCCCTAGCTGGTGTCTTAGAGCTTTGGCAGGCGGGGGGGTGGGCACCTGGCCTCTAAGTGATGCGTTTTTCCCCAGGAGTCCCCTGGACAGAAGGGCCTGGCTGAGACCATGTCAGGCATCAGAACAGGCAGAGCCAGTGGGGTGGCAGCCTGGCTGTAGGTACCTGGGAGGGACAAGACTGCACCTGCACCCATGGCCTGAGCTGCTCCAGGGTGGTAATCTGATGGCAAGTGCATGTCATATATATGGACGTCCCCACAGGGTGGTTCTTACCCAGCAAGACCGTGCTGCTTGCAGCTGCCCCTCCCTTTCTCTGCTCGTTAAAGGTAGACGGTGCTCCCATGTCAGAAGAAAACAGACTTGCTCTTTAATGTGGATGTAGAAGCTAAATGGGATCAGAGCCAGATCTGGATTGCTGGGCCTTCAGACCGGGCTGTTTGAGAGGGGCTCAGAATTGGGGCTGGGACTTTGCTTTCTCGCTCTCTTTCTGGCCCCAGGTCTGGGCCACCTCTCCTGCTCTGCAGCTATGCCCCAAGGTCAGTGGCAGCACTGGGAGACAGTGGAGGTTGAACAGAGATGAAAGCAGTCAGGCATTTGGCCTTCCTCCCTACTTGCACTCATGTCCTTGATTCAGAGACTTCTAGAAACCACACCAGGACAGACACCGGTTACCCACAGCTGGACTCTGTGCTGCACAGGGCTTGACACTGAGACTGTTTTCTTCCTTTTTCTCACCATCTCCAGGAAGAGGGCTGACCTTGTCTCAGAGACAGGAGGCCCGGGCCAAAAGGGAGTGTTCACCTGTATATATGCAGAGCCACTAGGAAACATGCCTCCCATCTGTGGTGCCAGGCTGGAGCCAGCAGACGTGTGGGGAACTGAGGAGTGAGGGCCAGATGTGGTTCTGAGACCGTGCAGAAAGCCCCCTTTCATGCTGCTGGGCCCTCCCTTGCCCCAACATCAGACAGTGAGAGAATTCTGCTCAAAGGTAGATGTTTAGAACATTTGGGCTTTTCCTTTCCTTTCCCAGATGGAAATCCTTAAATGTTGTCATTTCTTCTTTAAGGCCCATTAGAAGAATCAAACTCCCCTTATCACTTTCTTGCACCTGGAAGAATCTCAGATAGGAACGGTTGTATATTTTTGGGCCTTATGTGAATTTAAATTCCACATTTAGACACTACCACCCATGTTTGATTTCTAATTAGAAAGTCACACTTCCCTTAAGAACACAAGCCATCGTGCTGAAGACTTTCTGCAGAGGAGTTTGGGGATGGGTGGAAATAAAGTGTGGTCCATATGGAACAAGAATATTTCCACAGGTGTGTTTAGAGGTAACAATTTTCTGATAAGTTGCATCTTCAGCAATACTCTCTAAAAACTATCAGATAGGACTTCATGCACTTTGTTCACATTGAATAACATACAAGATAACTGATGTTGGCTTAAGAAAAGTATGCGACTGTGTACAGCAAAAGAGTGAGGTAGTGTGTGCACTCTGGAGATGTTGGTGGTGTTAGGTCCGTGGTGTAATAGGACTCAGTGAGTGGTTTTTGTCTTGGTGACTCTGAAAGCTTGATTGAGCCTCTCTGACTCAGGAGTGGGAGGACATGAGTTTTGGGGCCCTGTGATTATGAAGGTCACAGCACAGATGCGTGTTTGTTTTTTCTTCTCCTTTCTACCAGAGTTCAAGATGATGTACCAGCGCATGGGAGTTTTTTAAAAAAATAAATCAAAGAGCGACACCCAGGCTATATTGCATTGGTTTTGCTGAACATGCTTTTATTGACTCTGGTCAAAAACAGATGATGATTTTTCCCTTTAATCTTGATAAATAGAAGTAGGTGATAAAAAAAAAAAAAACATCAACATCACATCTCTCAAGAAAAGCTGCAGAAGAGGATGATCAATAAACATGGACCTGACTTTGTGCTAGCATGGACTTATTTTAGCATCTTTCATTCTAATGACTTACTGGCAAGATATCACAACTGTGCAAGTAGCAACAGAGAGAAACGATAGGGAGTTGAAATGGATATGTGGGCTATCATTTTGTGGTCTTGTTGCTTCTTCTTATAACCAGAGGGGGAGAGATAGCTATGATCCCGTTACCCCCTGGCATGGACATATAGCTGTCCTTGGCCACTTGGCTGTTGGGAAGTTATTCACACCTCAGATCTTCAAATGAGGCTGTTGCATGGAGGTGCCTTCTTTTTCTTCATGGAGGATCCTTCATGGCCCTGCCTCTAATGGGCATGGCTAGAGCACTTGTTGGAATTTTAAACTTAGGGAATGGGATTCTTCTAGGCTCTGCATGACAGATGGGAAGCAGGTCCCTGTCCCCATGAGCCCAGCTCACCGTCAGGGGTACAATGCCAGCAGCTCACTCGTTGACCGACAGGCTGCCCATACCCACTCAGAGACATGATGTTTTATCCTTGAGCATTCCTGTGTCCAAGGACCTGCCGACCTGGCCTGAAATCCATGCAAGAGAGAAGCTGTGCTCGCCTGGGAGACAGAGACCTTAACTGACCGTGCTGTTGGTGGGTGGAACGGTATCAACCAGCCTGTGAACTATGTATGGCTGGATATGAGACAGCGTCACGAGGTCAAAGTCGGCAGATTTGGGTTCCCCGGTCCTGGACCTTGTCCAGGGTCCAATAGCCCTGTCTGTCACAGATGCTTGCCCCAGGTCTCCTGCTCAGCAGTCTGCCCCTTGCCTTGCCCTCTGTGGGGATGGATTATTGACCTGTGACCCTCCCTCTCTGAAATTGCATATCTTTACTAAACAGTTTTGGGCCACTATAGCAGACGCCAACAGTGCCCTGCCCTTGACACCTGGCTCTCACCCGTTCCTACACACCAAAGGCATCTAGTGCTGCCTCTCCCTTTGCCTTTCCCTGGATGCTGGGCATGCTTGGTCTGATCACAGGGCAGACCAGGAGGTGCTGGGGAGTTAATGTCCCCAGGAGCAGCCCTTAGCCAACAGTGAACCTGAGGTGATAGATAAGTAGCAGCTCTGCACCCCTGGGGTGGAACCCAGAAGCATGCTCTACATCCATCCCTGCAAGGTGCCTGCCCGGCATGTTTGAGCCCCAGTTGGCCATGGCGATAACCTGTTCATTCATCTCCTCTCTGTCAGCCTTCGTCTCTTGCTTGTTTTGTCTCCCCATCCTCTACCAGTGCTTCCTGGGATCACCTCCCATTAAACTACTTGCACTCATGTCCTTGATTCAGGGACTTCTAGAAACCACACCAGGACAGACACTGGTTACCCAAAGCTGGACTCTGTGCTACACTGGGCTTGACACTGAGACTGTTTTCTTCCTTTTTCTCACCATCTCCGGGAAGAGGGCTGACCTTGTCTCAGAGACAGGAGGGCCAAAAGGGAGTGTTCACCTGTATATATGCAGAGCCACTAGGAAACATGCCTCCCATCTGTGGTGCCAGGCTGGAGCCAGCAGACGTGTGGGGAGCTGAGGAGTGAGGGCCAGATGTGGTTCTGAGACCGTGCAGGAAGCCCCCTTCCATGCTGCTGGGCTCTCTGCCATTCGCACAGTCCTTTCCTCCCTTCTCTGCTCTCCCTGCCCTCACAGAGGTTGTGTCTGCTAGTGGTCTGACCCAGGCCACCACCCTGATGCTATGCCTCTAAGGAGGTGACCCCACCACTTGGAGAACCATTACACCCCTTGGCGTGGCCACTCTGGGCACCACTGCTCTGCAGACAGCAAGCTGATGCCAACGCCAACAGGTTCCCAGATGAAGTTGCTGTGTTGAACAAGCCTGACGTCCTGAGAAGCTTTGTCAACCAGGCAGGTGGAAGTACTGAGTGCAGCCCCACCGTGGGTTGGTTGATTAGGGTTTCACCTAGGCCTGTGGAGCAGCCTCAGGCAGACTATGATCCTTTCCATAAGTAGGTGCCTCGAAGTCCAAACATCTCCCTTGAATGGGCTGGTGAGACTTCTTGCAGGCATCTGTGAGTGCCCACCATCACTAAAATGGACAGACCCTATTTCTGCACCCTCCACCTCACTCCTGGAGCCCTTCTCCCTTGCCAGCACCCAGGAGTTATTCAGCCAATAGGCAGGCCCCCACCTGTCCAGAGCAGCCTCCTGTACCCAGCTAGACGTGCCATTCTTCCTTGGCCAGGGCCTGCATTACAAGATTGCCCTTCCTTTCCCCCCCTTGCCACCCAGCTCATTCCCCATCTGCAGAGCTCTGCTCTCCAGAACAGAGTGGCCCTTAGAGTGACTGAACAAGTCACATCTACTTAGAACAGATGGATCAACATGTAACTCCTCCCAGGTGTCTGCACCCTGGTGAGAACAGTCCCTGCAGCTGAGGGACTGAATTCCCAGTGTAAGGATCTCTACCGTGTATGGTGCCGGGCTTAGGGCTGGGTCGGGGTGGGCCACACATATGAACACCCTTGTCCCCATTCCCCTTTAGCAGAGCCCTCCACGTGGTATGGCTGCTCTGAGATGCACACCTCCCAGCCTGCCATACCATCGGGCACAGACCATCCTTGGACAGTGACACCATCTCTGCTGTCATAGATATCTGCACCAGAGCTTAGAACAGCCGTCATCCCATGTCCTTGCTGCAGCTACAAGGGACCTCTTGCCCCAAGGAGGAAAGGGATGTCCCCCAGGTGTCCCATGAGTCAGCACTTGGAGATTCTTGAAGCTGGAGGAAGAAGGTGTTCTTACTTGAGCTTTTCTTTTCTTTTTTAATTTTTAATGTTTATTTTTGAGAGAGAAAGACAGAGCATGAGCAGGGGAGGGGCAGAGAGAGAAGGAGACACAGAATCCAAAGCAGGCCGCAGGCTCTGAGCTGTCAGCACAGAGCCTGACACAGGTTTCGAACCCAGGACTTGAACTTACGAACTGCGAGATCATGACCTGAGCCGAAGTCGGACACTTAACAAACTGAACCACCCAGGTGGCCCTTACTCTAACTTTTGTAACTACTCCTGTCCTGAGCTATTTGTTTGTGGTGGTAGAAAGGACGGTCAGCCTCCCCCCTGACAGCAACAGGATGAAAACTGTAACATATGGTATCAATCTTCAGTCCCACCTGTGGCCTGAAATAACATTTGTGCTGATTGAAAGTAGAAAGTCATGGCCCCAAGAGTACCCAAATAATGACAGATCTGGGCCTGGTCGTGTCCAAAGGTTTCTTTTTAAAAATGCCTTATTCAATAACGGATAGATTGAAGGGGCTTACAAAGTGCTAGAAAAAGGGAAAAAAGCACTTCTAGTCCCTGCTCTTCTGTCCCCACCCAACCCCACCACACCCTTGGGTGGCCAAACCGACAGTAGGAAAGCCTGGGAGGAGAGTCTGTCTCCTTGTCCTTCTCATCACAGGCTAGCATTTCCCCCTTTAAGTTTCCTTCTAGGCTGTGCTACCAGTCAGTGGAAAAAGAGAGACAATGTGACCTTACAGGTACATGATCTGTTACCTCCACTGACCTCCTGCAGAGTGAGCAGGAGAGCTGAGAGAGCCATGTGGGGTCCCAGCCGTCTTTGAGCATCCAAGCTCATCCTGACCCTTTTGTATTTAGTATAAGTTGTTTTTCAAAAAACTCTCTTCTTTGCCTGCAGCCTAAATACTTCCCCAAAGGCAGAGCTAACTAGACCACTTCTGTTCATCCCCCACATCTAATGCATTTAATTGGCTTGTGGTTTTTCCTCATTGTAATGTCATTCTCATGAAGTGAGAGGACATTCTCAGAATGCCTCATTCTCGGGATAGTCAGGATGATGGATTTGCAGACCCGCCTCCACTGAAACGTTTTCTCAGTCAGACTCCCTCTCTGTTCCTCACCCCACTCACGTTTGTGATCACATGAATGCAAAGATTCTCCACGCCATCCTCTTTCTCCCACTCGCTTGTCTGTTTCTCCACAGCATGTTAGTGACCTGTACATGTGTCTGTGACTTCAAGGACTTCACAGATTTCTATCCGCAACCCCTAGCACATGTCTTTCCACTAAGGCAGTGTATTCTCCTTCTGATCAGTACTGTCCAATCCATAGACACATCCTGCAAACGGTTTTGAAATTCACACATACACCAGAATTCTAGCATCCTGGAAGTAAAATCAAATCAATTCATGACTTCTTTCCTGTAAATATTGAATGCCAGAAGACATTGGAACAGTAGTTAGAGAGTTTTGAGAACTAAAGATTATGGTCCACCAATGTTGTGTTCTGCCTAGGTGGTACTCATGTGTGAAGGCAAGAGAAAGACATTCTCAGATATATAAGCCTTCAAATGTATACGACATCATCCTTTTTCTTATTTTAGAAAATGTGCATTAAGTCATTCTCCACCCCATTGATAAATGAGTCAAAACAAATAGCTTAGAGAAATTGTGTCATAAAAGAATTGGTCATGAGATTCAAATGAGTTAACTACAGAATTAAGTATGTATAATTAGAGTAATATATTAAATTTTATTAGTAATAGAGAAAGTGGAAAACTTGGCCCATAGAGCAGAAGATGAAAAAATAATAAAGGAAAAGGACAAAGCAAGGAAACATTAGTGATAGAAATAATGAAAAAATTTTAAAAAGAAAGTTAAAGGAACAACTTCCCAATGAAAAGGCAAAGACTCCCAAATGGGCTGAAAAACAATAATGACTGGTGGCTCAATCAGTTAAGCATCCAACTCTTGATTTCCACTCAGGTCATGATCTCACCCTTTGGTTTGTGAGTTTGAGCCCTGCACCAGGCTCTGTGCTGACAGCACGTAGCCTGCTTGGGATTCTCTCCACTCTCTCTGCCCCTCTGTGCCACACTTGCTCGTGTGCTCTCTCTCTCACTCAAACAGTTTAAAAAAACAATAATGACCTATTTAATATTTGCATTGAATGTTGGGTAGTAAATATTCTTCCCTCAAGTGCTAATCTTAGACATCTTACCTTAGACAGTCTTCTCTTCTGACTCTGTGTTCTCACATCACCTCATCCAGACCCACAGTTTCAAGCACCACCCAGCTGCTGCAAGTCTCATTTATAGCTCCTACTTAGACCTCTGCTCTGATATCTACAACCATGAAGTTCAACTTCCTTCTTGGTACTTGGACTTGACTGTCTCACAGGCAACTCAAACTCATAATATCCAAACCCAACCTAATGGTCTTTCTCCATCACCAACCCTCCTGCCAAAACAAAAACAAATACTGAGCACTCCTCAGCCAACATCTGTGTCTCAGTCAGTGATCCCACCATCCATCCATTTACATGAGCCAGAGATCTGGGAACCTTCTTCATCTCCAGTTTCTCTTGTGGCTGCTCAGTCCAACCCATCACCACGTCTTTTTGCCTCAGACACATCCACATCTCTTCATCTCCACTACAACCATCCTCATTCAAGGTACAATTACTTCTCAACCAGACTCTTGTAATCATATCCTAATCAATCTCCCTATATGCCCTCTTGCTCTCCCAGAGTCTCTTTTCCACCCAGCTACCAGAATGATTTCTTTTCAAAATGCAGTTGGTGATGATGTCAATCAGTGATATGCAAGTAAATGTTTAACAACCGGTTCTCCAGGGGTTGCCTGGGTGGCTCAGTAGATTAAGCAACTGACTACAGCTCAGGTCATGATCTCAGTTTATGAGTTAAAGCCCTGCATCGGGCTCTGTGCTGACAGCTCAAAGCCTGGAACCTGCTTCGGATTCCGTGTCTCCCTCTCTCTCTATTCCTCCCCCACTTACACTCTGTGTGTGTGTGTGTGTGTGTGTGTGTGTGTGTGTGTGTGTGTGTGTGTCAAAAATAAATAAACAACTGGTTCTCCAGGAAGGAAAGCTATGATAAGTTGGCATTTGCCAATTTTCATGGTGTGCACACTCCCACCATGGGTGATTTCGGGTGACCAATTCAGTGATGTCCCTCCACACAGAATTGAGAAGAGATGTGTACAGTTTTGCTCTTGTGTGCACAAGTCTTTGACACATCGTTCACAAACCTTCTGCTTAAAAACCCTTATTGACTTTTCATACTTGTAGAATCAAGGTCCAAATCCTCAGAAGGATACCTAAAAGGTGCTGCTGTATGCTCTAATCCCACTCCTAGTGTATTCTATTTGTTCTATTTCCAACCTCAACTCCTAGTGTATTCTATTTGTTCTCTGCTCCTAGCACCACCCCCCACTCCACCCCCACCCCCACCCCATCCTCCCACTTCCTCTGGCATCAAGTTCCTTCTGGCCACAAGGTCATCCTCTGGGGTACTCCCAGGGCCTACCACCACCATCTGGTTAACAAACACATCCTTTAGAGAATGTCTTATCCTCAAGAAAGCCTTTCCTGATCGCTGCCCCAAACTGAATGAAGTCATTCCATTATAAATGTTTGTAGCCCTTACTAGCTCATAATGCCATATACCATAAAATATATACCACCATTCCCATTTTATGTATGCTTAGGAAATTATCAATTCATGTCTGCCTTTCATACTACACTCATTTCTAGGAGGGCGAGCACCATATTTGTTTTATGATTGCCATTGTTTTCCCCAATGCCTAACACTTGGTACATACAAAGTACTCTGTATATTTCTGGTGAATGAGATAATGAAAAGACAGATGCTTCATATCAAATGGCATGGGAATGGCAAAGGAAAAAAAGAGTGGGCAAAGATCTATGAGTTAAAACACACACACACACACACACACCCCAAAGGTAGCCATTTTAGAGGCAAAGTACAATTCAAGGTAAAAACATTAAATGAGAAATAAGGAGGTTGTTTTATGGTGATAAAATCCATAAAGAAGATGCAATGGTCAAGGAGCTTTATGTACCACATAACATCAGCCATTACTGTTAGAAACAGAAGAGAAGCTAGGAGCACAGGGTTTGTCTGAGGATTGAACACACCAATGGAAATAGGCCAGAAGCAAAGCTCAGGACACAGAATGCTAACAGGAAGACAGTATTTCAGATCTGTGAGAAAGGGCTAGATTATTTTCAGATGGTACTGAGACAATTGATTAAGTGTTTGTTTAGAAAAAGTGGGATTGGGGTGCCTGGGTGGCTCAGTCGGTTGAGCGTCTGACTTTGGCTTGCATCACGATCTCGCGGCTCTTGGGTTTGAGCCCAGCATTGGGCTCTGTGCTGACAGCTCAGAGCCTGGAGCCTGCTACAGATTCTGTGTCTCCCTCTCTCTCTGCCCCTTCCTTGCTTACCCTGTCTGTCTGTCTCTCAAAAATAAAATAAATGTTAAAAAGAAAAAAAATTTTTAAGAAAAAGTGGGATTGCACCATGACTCCAGTTGGATAAAACAGCTCTTCTAAAGTGGTTGTTCCAAAACATTCTTATTGGACATTAATAACCACAACAGGGAAAGCGTTCTGTAGTTAAGTAAGTTTGGGGAACACTATGGTAAGCCAGGGTAAGTGGATTTCTTTACTGCAGACATTTAAAAGTCTTTGTTGGGACTGTCTAGTAGATAATGAGAGAACTGTAGTATATCTTGTTCCCAGAATTACTGGACCACAGAATATCCCAAGACTAATGTTTTATATATTCTGCAGAAATCATTTGGGAAATGGTAGCTTCAAAAGTAAAGAGTGTAGGGGCGCCTGGGTGGTTCAGTTAAGCTTCCGACTTCAGCTCAGGTCATGATCTCCTGGTTTGTGGGTTTGAGCCCCACATTGGGTTTTGTGCTGACATCTTAGAGCCTGAAGCCTGCTTTGTATTCTGTGTCTCCCTCTTTCTCTGCCCCTTCCCTACTCAAACTCTGTTTCTCTCTGTCTCTCAAAAATGAATAAACATAGAAAAAAATTTTTAACTAAAGATTATAAAAGACCTTAAATAAATATACACAGATATTTATATACTTGTATGCAGGTTAGTGAGGCTCTCCTAAGCCAAAGAGAAAAGGAAGACACAATTAAGGAAATGGTTGATGTAGTTGATGACAGAAAATCTTTAGTCTTTTGAATATCATAAAGCAAATGAAAAACAGGGAGGGGGGAAAGTAGTTGGAGTTAGGAATGACTTCACTATGTAAAGAGCTCTTAGTAATCAATAACAGAAAATTGCCATCCAAATAGAGAAGTTGGTGAAGAGCATGAAAGGAGAGTGCATACATGCAAAAACTGACACTTTCCTCCATGAAATATTCCTGATCACTAAATATTAGATGCTTATTTCACTAATAATCAAAATAAGGCAAGTGAAAATGGTAGCATGATACATTTTTTTAGCTCTTGAATTGGCCATTTTTAATGATAAAATTCAGTTTTAGCAAAATAAAGTGAAATGGGAACTATCAAATGCAGTCAATGGGAATATAAAATGGTACCACCTCTCCTGCCAGTAATTTAACAGTACCTATTTATCAAGTCTCTTTTAAAAATGCCTTTGATTCAGTAATTCCACTTTAGGCAATTTATCGCAAAGAAAAAAAAGCATAGATTGCCTCAAGATTTATGTGCAGGGACATTTACTATAGCTTTGTTTACAGTAGCAGAAATATTGGAAGCAGCCCAAATGTCAACCAGTGATTGGTTAAAGAAATTATGATAGGCCCTATACGATGAGATATTATGTAGTCATTAAAAATTATAACTCATAGAAATATTCACAAAAAGAATGTTAAGTTTAAAAGCATGATGTAAAACTACATCTAGATTCCGATTTTATAAATATATACATGTTGGCTTATGTAACTGGAAGAGACTAGGGTAGAATCTACGAAAATGTTATTCTCTCTGAAAAATGTTCCACTTATTTTATAACCATCCTCCATACCTCCACATGTCATCCATCAGCCAAGTCTTACCGTCCCCATGCCCACAGCATGCCCTGAGTCTTGCTGACTTTTCTCCTTCGCCACTCCTGTGCCCTAGTCAGAGCCACCACCATCTTTGACCTTGACAAATACAGAAGCCTCTCATTGGCCTCCCTCCCTCCTCATTTGCCCTGTTACAAGGCCAAGCTCTGTGCAATAGCCACAGTTATCTATTTGCAATGTGAATCAGATCACCTTACCTCCCACTTAAAACCCTCCAGGACTTTTCCATCCCACCTTGAATAAAATCCAAAGCTCTTTCCCTTGCCAGGGCCCTCAGGCCCCTCAAGATCCCACCCAGCCTTCCTGTCTGACCTCATCCCCAACCACACCCCCCTCCCCCTGTGCTGCGGTCTCTCTGGTCCCTTCTCTCTCCTCACCTGCCCCACCTGGGCTCGGCACCTAGCTCTCTCTCTCTCTCTCTGCCTGGGATGCTCCCCTCTGCCCTTTACTTAGCCAATTCCTTCCAGTTGGGTCTCAGCTTACACGTCGCCTCCTCCGAGAGACCTCCTGATCCCACCACTGTATTTTAATTCTCTGCATAGCACTCATTACCATCTGATTTTTTTCCTTATGTGTTTTTTTCTTTGTGTATTGTCTAAACTTCCCCCACTAGAATATAAACTCCATCACAGCCTGCTGCATTCACTTAGAACCCTGTCTTAGTAGGCAATAAATGCTAGCTGAATGCATGAACTAGAAAATGAAACCAAACATGTTTCATCAAAACTGGAGAAGTTAAATCATTGCAGCCTGCCTGGCCAACAATCTTCAGAAAATAAAACACTCTGGAAAATCTGCAGGTTTGGAGGCGTGTCCCACCCTCATGTGGATGCCCCATTGCCAGAGAGCGGGTAATCCCTTCCCTCTCTAACCTCCCAGACCAGAAAATGACATTAATGTCAATGGGCAGGTGGAATGGATTTGTAGTGTCCCCTGCTTTGGAAACAAATAGCACTATTAGGGTTTTGCAGGTCTCTGGGGGAATTCATCCAGGTTTTGGTGAATTCCAATGAGCTCCAGTTTTAAACATGCAAGATTTTAGGTCTGGCTTCTAGCTCACTGAAAGAGAGCTGTGTGTGTGTGTGTGTGTGTGTGTGTGTAATTTCTAACTCCAGTAATTTCTCTTTCCCCCTGCAGCACCCTGAGAAGCCAGAGGTAGAGAGTAGAGTAGGGGAAGGTGCCTTTAAGTGAGATGGGCCCCAAGAAGCATTCTCCCCTCTTTGCTTGCCCCTCCTAGGACTGCTTACCAGAATTCAGCCGTGACCTCACCCTGCATGCAAGAGAGCATATCACAAAGTTGCCAGATTGTTTGTGGTTTTGACCCTGCTATAAAGGTCCCCAAAGGACACAAAGTAACATTTGTTATGTACTGTGGCATAAATTTGAAATGAGTGTGATGCAAAGGTGCTGTGTGGAAACAGATCACTTAGCTAGTGAGTGGACCTGGGCAGCCCCCCAGCATCCCATCTCACAGAGGTTTCTGCTTCACACGGGAGTATAAGATCTGTAAGAGGCAGATTTTGCATGTTTTGTCCCCTGCTGAATCTCTGGTGCCTAAAACAGCACATGTATCTAGCAGATGCTTAACAGTTGTCACATGAGTTAATGACTGAGTGATAACATGTGCCCTCACTTAATGAGCACTCACTGTGTGTGTCTCGCCTGGCTCCATTTTCACAGCAACATGAACTCCTACCACCCCCATGAATCATGCATGCAGTGTGTGTCCATTTGAAGGTTAGTTTCCTCTGCAAGGATTTTGTCTGATCCTTGCAGTATTGAGTTGATACTATGGGAGAAGCAGGAATATCAAGGTGAGGAGGACCTGTCTCTATGAGCTAACGTATTTAGAGAGGCACTGCAATGTACAGAAAAACCAGTGGCCAGGGAGTTGTTGTCTCTGGGTTCAAATTTCGTCTCCTTTACTAACCAGTATGAATCTGCACAAGTCACAACCTATCTGAGCCTCAGTTTCCTCATCTGTTAAAAAATAAAAAAGATGTGAGGCACCTGGGTGGCTCAGTCGGTTGAGCATCCACTCAGGGTCCATGAGTTTGAGCTCCGCATCGGGCTCTGTGCCAACAGCTCGGAGCCTGGAGCCTGCTTCAGATTCGGTGTCTCCCTCTCTGTCTGCCCCTCCCCCACTCACTCTATGTCTCTCAAAAATGAATAAATGTTTTAAAAATTTTGATTAAAAACATTTAAAAAGATGATAAAACCAACCTTGCCCAGCTTATACCTGGTATAGTGAGGCACCAGTGAGAGAAAAGATATGATTGGATTACTAGCAGATGCTTTCTTAGGTTTAAATGTTAGTTAACACTCACCTGAGATCGGTCTGTCAGTCTTTGGCCCCATTCTTGGGGGTTTGGTGTCCTTAGGTGCTTGGAGAGATTTTGCATATCAATGAGTTATTCCATATAAAATGTTGAAGTGACTTGCACATGGTAATTACTCAATAAATATTAGTATTACCATTACATTATCATAAGAGCCCCCAGGCACTTCTTCTGGGCCCTGGACACAATTTTTGTCTGTACATAAGGTGGCCAGTGAGTGTCACTTTGGTATTCAGGTTATTTGGTACTCGGGTTATTCAGGCAGTGTACAAATTACTCCAGAACTCAGCAGCTTAAAATAGCTTTTGTATTAGATCTCACAGTTTTGTAAGGCATTTGGACCAGGTTCAGCTGGGTGATTTTTCTGCTTTAGGTGGTGTTCATTGGGGTCATTCGTTGGTGTTCAGCTACCAGCTGGGCTGTAATTGAGAGTCCTAGCCAGTGTCACTCACGTGTCTGCCACCTTGGCAGGGTCAGCTGGAAGGCTGGCTCAGCCGGACCCCTTTCTCCCCCCATGTCACCTTAGAGCATTCCCACACCATCTGTACTGCAAGATAGACATTTTATGTGGTGGCCCAGGGCTCCAAAAGCCAGTGTTCCAAGATGCCCTTGTGTGAGATGCAGGGCTCCTTAGCCTCAGAAGTCCTAGTTAGGTCTGTCACATTCTTTTGGTCAAGCAGGTCACTAAAGCCAGACCAGATTCAAGGGGAAGGAAATTAGACTGCCTTCAGAGGCCCCAGAGAATTTGTTGCCATCTTTCATCTACCCCAGGTGGTAACTCTGACCTGGCAGTGTCTGCCTGGGGTGATGGGAGAGAAAATATGAAGGCCACACCTGGGCTCAGTGGGGAAGAGTGGGGGGATTCCCACTGTGCGCCCTGAGAGTGGGACATGAGTGCCCCATGTTGGCCATCCTGCCTTAGGACTTTCTTCCTCTCTCTTACCCTGTTTTCTTCCCATCAACAGCTCATTCTGATTGCGTTGAACTATTGTCCACCAGAGAATTTTATAGGATATTTTATTGTTCACCCCCACTCTGCCACTAGGGTGACACCTTAGATCTGTGCTGGGGTCTCGTGTCTTTATCAGCTGCCCTTTTCTCTGAGTCTTGTCCTTGGAGCCCTTTCTGAAGACATTGCTGGCCATTCTCTCTCGTTATGTCAAGTCAGAGTTGAGCAAGGCCAGCTAGGCATGTCTAATTATGGGTGTGCCCTTCAATAAATAGCGAAAAATGCAAATGATTTTGTTACCTCTAACTCTACTAAGTAGACTCACATTGAAACGCACATCAGGAATTTGTGGAAGGAAGGAAGGAAGGAAGGAAGGAAGGAAGGAAGGAAGGAAAGAAGGAAGAAGGGAGGGAGGAAGGAAGGAAGAAGGAAGGAAGAAAGGAGGGAAGGAAGGAGGGAGGGAGGAAGGAAGGAGGGAGAGAAAGAGGGAGGGAGGAAGAAAGGAAGGAAGGAGGGAGGGAGAGAAGAAGGAGGGAGGGAAGAAGGAGGGAGAGAAGGAGGGAAGAAGAAAGGAGGGAGGGAAGGAGGGAGGGAGGGAGGAAGGAGGGAGGAAGGAAGGGAGGAAGGAAGGAGGGAGACAGAGAGGAAAGAAGAAAGGGGGGAGGAAGGAGGGAGGGAAGAAGGGAAGGAGGAAGGAAGGAGGGAGAGAGGGAGGGAAGAAGGGACGGAGGGAGAAAGGAGGGGGGAGGGAAGAAGAAAGGAGGGAGGGAAGAAGGGAGGGAGGAAGGAAGGGAGGGAGGGAAGAAGGGAGGAAGGAAGGAAGGAGGGAGAGAGGAAGTAAGGAAGGAGGGAAGGAGGAAGGGAAGCCAATCTGCTTATTATTTTGGAGGGCCACATTTCACTCTTTGTGCTAGAGAGTAAGATTCTGATATGATGAGTTCGGCTAAAGCCACACACACAGTGAGGTCAGGCATGCCTGAACAGTTATTCCTCCACTTCTTTTGCTGGCTCATGAATGCATCTGTAACCAAACTTGTGAGGGCTCTGACTTGTCCATTCTTCTCCTGGGCCCTGCTGAGTTGCCAGTGATGAACTGGAGACTTTATATTCATTTCCATGACAACAAACATCACTGTCCTAGGGCCACTCCCCGAAACCTTTGCACATGCCACTTTCCCATTATACCCAATCCCTGGGAGATAACAGAATGTATGCAGAAGCCGCGAGACCCATCCCACAGGCCACCGTGGTGGTAGCAAGCCCAGGCTTCAGCAGATAGTGTCTGGCTCCATGGATTTACGAACAGCAGGTGAAACAAAGACAATTAACTAAATTGGTTTTTCTGCAATTGTGTCTTCTCTTGTAAAGTTTGCCCCTAGTGTGAAAATCTCACTTTCAACTAACGTTCCACCCACCCCACCCCCAACAGCTTTACATGTAGAGTGTGGAAATTGCCTGAACAAGGGGAAATTGCACCTTGTATTTCCTGAGCGCTTTGTGTATCTTGTGGCCGTCCAGTCCTTCTCAATTACTAATTATGAGCATTTATTTACACCTCACGTCTCAAGTGCTGCTGGTGTGCCCTGTATGTCTGTAACCAATGACTTGCCATTAATCAACAATCAGAGATCCAAAAACAAGAATGCGTCAACTATGGTATAGACCCAATTAACCTGAAATAGGAGAGAAGGGGCTTTAATTGTGTTACATCATGGTGCAGGGTGTGCAGTGGGTTCTGGAAGACCACCAGGGGACCCTGACCTCATGCTGAGGGAGGATGCCTCATAGGGGATGGATCCTAAGCTTACCATGCTCTGTCCTCCCTCCTGAAGGAGACCAGGGAGTACAGAAATCCATAATGCAGTGAACCCGAATGGCCTAAAATGTCTTTAAACTTAGGATCTTGGAGGTGCATGCTCAAAGGGCAGGCCTAACTTTGAGCAGGGCAGGTTATAGAAGAAGGAGCTTGGACTCAGCCCCCATCCTTAATATCTTCTCTGGGCTTCACTAAAAGAGCACAGCCCACATCATTGCCTTCATCATCATCACCCTCACTGCTGTCTTCCTCACCATTGTCTGAGTTGAGGATGAAGGGGACAGCCCTCAGCATTAGGGCTTCCTGGGAGCACATCTCCACTGATGTGGGCCACCAAGGGGCAAACCAGTTAAACCACATCCAGGACCCAAGTTAGGCCACTCCAGAGAAGAGATTTTCACAAGACTATGTGCTATGAAACCTTTAATGTTTGCTTCTCCACCCCCACCCCTTCCCCATTTGTGGGTATCCTTAGAAGCCCATCTCAAAGCAAGAACAAGAGGATTGAAACCTCTACATGTGGGCAAGAGGTTGTTCACTTGTTTCTAGAAACCACAGCTGAGACCTAAGGAGGCTGCCTATAATGATGGTGTTTGCATTTCACAGAGTGACAGAGCTGGTGCCTGTCTCTCAGTTTACTCTCTTAGCCACTTAGTTAAGTCCAAGGGCAGGGACAGCTCCTATTGTGTTCCCACTGCATGCCAGACCTACCCTGGGGACTTAGGAATTAATAGAGGAAAGAAAAGACAACACCTTTTTGAGTCACGTTAAGGTAGGGCGCCTGGGTGGCTCAGTCAGTGAAGCATGCACCTTTGACTCAGGTCATGATCTCGCAGTCTGTGGGTTTGAGCCCCACGTTGGGCTCTGTGCTGACAGCTTGGAGCCTGGAGCCTGCTTCAGATTCTGTGTCTCTCTCTCTCTCTGCCCCTCCCCCACTCGTGCTCTGTCTCTCAAAAATAAATAAATGTTAAAAAAAAATTTTTTTAAAAAGAGTCATGTTAAGGCAAATGGCCAAGGGAAAAGGGGCATCCAGAGTTCGGAGTCACAGGCAGGGCTGGTCTAGTAGAGGGGACAGCTAGGAGCCTCTGCCTCAGGCACCCTGATCCCCAGGCACTCACTTCCTGTCTGTGCAAGGCCCCTGGTGCTTGGCGTCCTGTGGCTACTGCCAAGCCAAACACGGGCTCAACGTCCTCAGTCTACACGTCTCCCACACCAGGATGTCCTTGGCCTGGCCTCACTGTGTGTGGACCTTGGGACCCAGAACAAGCCTGCCCCACCCCCTCTTCTTCTGTCATTCCCATTTTGTTGTCTCTGGGTGGAGTGCTCCTCCCTGGGGCCCAGTCACAGGTGGTAGTGGGATGAGGTCAGCAAGGTTCCAGCTCAGGCTCCCTGGGACAAGCCACAGAGCCACAGATCCCAGTCCAGATGGTGCAGCTGGCCCTTATTCCTCCATGACACATGTGACAAGTCACAGCGTAGGTCTAGCACACCCAGATACGAGAGACCGGAAGTCCTGCCCAGTTGCATACATGTTGCCTTTTATGCACACCATAGTCTATCAGGGTGTGGGTGTGTGAGAATGAAATTAGCATAGGGATAAATTTAAATCCACTCAAAATTCATTATCTTCAGAGTAGCTTATTCCCAATTTGGCACACCTCAGGTATTGTTATTCACACATTACTTGCAACTTCACGAGTGACGGCAGTTGACATCTGGTTTTAGACGGTGATTCTTCCCCCATTAGGGACTTCAGGAGAGTCCTTGAAATCACCACCTCCCCAGCTCTATCCCTCACCTTTTTCTGCACAACTAACTTTTCCAGAAGGATCCAGCACCCAAAGCAATTGTCCTGTCCACCTCCCCAGAGAGCCCTAGGCATGCACCCTTCTCTGGTGCCAGGTGGCCAGATGAAGCCCCTGAGAAGGATGTATCACCCTCTGAACCAGCAGGGCTGGTCCCCAAGTGGAAGGAGAGGCCTGGATCTGTCAGAACCCAAAGCCATGTCTTTCCTGGATGCAGCAGCTATGGCCCCGAGGGCTTCTCAACGTGTGGCCCAGCTTTGTGACCTAAGCTCAGCCAGGGTGCCAGTGAAAAAGGCACATCCCCAGGCCCTGCCAAAGAACGACTACATCAGAGTGACTGGATGCCGAGTCCGGGGATCTGCAGTCCTACTCCCAGTTCTCTCTTCATCCCCAGTTATGCGCGTTCACAGCCACAGGCCCTGGTGAAGAGAGCTCACCAGGACGTTACCACCGAGAGGAGTGCAGTGTCTCCCAGGGCTTGGGGAGGCCTGGAGAAGGCAGTAGCCCTGCTGATGGGGAAGACAAGCCCCTACCAGAAGTGTCTCCATTTTCTCCAGCTTCTGTGTCTATTCCTTGAGAATGGGCTGTGGCTGCCAAAACTGATAAGACAAGGCACCCTTCCAAGGACTCAGAACCTTCTGGTGGCCCCACACTGCGCTGAGTACGGCTGATAAGCCCTCTCTCCTCCTTGGACTAGGTACTGGTTGTTATCTGTACTCTGTAGCTGTAGACTGAGGCCCAGAGAGGTTATGTGACTGGTCCAAGGCCACACAGCTGGCAAGAGCAGAAGTAGGGTGGTAACCTTGGACTGGCTGACTTCTGTGGTGTTGCTGCTGGGATCTTCTGGGATGTGTGAGTTAGAATGTGACTAGACAGCCTGAGACTCAGAAGTTGTTTTAGAACTTGAAATCTCTGCTTACTTTTTCCAAAACTTGTGCTGACTTTTGGAAGGAAACGTTTTAGCCTGGCTTTGGGATCTTTACCGTGACAGTGGGGTTTGCTAAACTAGAAAAGGGACTTGGAGGTTCTGCCGATATGTTATTAAAGCAAGGAACGGGGAGCCATTCTCTGGGGGGGCTGGGGAGCAGCAGAGTGGGGCACACACACACACACACCCCCGGTACCACCATGGTCAACTGCTTCTGGCAGCTTTGCCTCCACTCCCCAGCCACCTGCTGACCTGCCCCGTCCAGAGCAAAAAGCCAGGATTGATCACCCCCCCGACCCACGGCGCAGCCCAGTTTCTCTGCTGCTAATTGGCTGTGGGAGCTGTGTTCTGAGTAATCAGAATTGCAAGCCTAATGATCTCTGTCAGGAGACCCCCTTCAGGACATGCTGTAATTAGGGAGCGGCAGAGCCAGCCAGGCGGCGCTGCTCGTCTGCCCGGAGCCCCCACGCGGTGACGGGCTCATTATGCGGGAGACACAAGTCCATGGCCCTGAGGGGTGGGAAGCAGGACCTCTCTCTCTCTCATCCGCAGGCTCCCGGCTACTCTTTGCTTCTTCCCTTCATGGGGGAGACCTCCCTTTGGTCAGGCATAAAGGACACCACTTGCTATTCTGGTGGCACAGTCTGGGTTTTAAGAATTTCTAGCTGGGAAAGATGGTCTTTTTGGAAATCAGCAGACCCTCTTATGAACATTGAACCAATCAGGGAAGATGAGAGCTACAGGGGAAATCAAAACCAGTCCAGTTCTATCTCCTCCTTACAGAAGAGCAGGGGGCCAAGCCCGGGGAGAGCAGGGTCATGCCTGGAGGTGCTCCTCAGCACTGGACTGGGGGACTAGAGCCCAGCTGAGTTGGTCCTGGTTCCCTTCCCCTCACCCCTACTTCAATCACAGACTTTTTAAAAATTTTTTATTATTACTTTTTTTACTTTTTGTGAGATAGAGACAGAGCACAAGCAGGGGAAGGGCAGAGACAGAGGGAGACACAGAATCCAAAGCAGGCTCCAGGCTCTGAGCTGTCAGCACAGAGCCCAACATGGGACTCAAACCCACAGACACAAGATCATGACCTGAGCCAGAGTCGGATGCTCAACCACCTGAACCACACAGGCGCCCCAATCACAGACTCTTTTCCATAGGTCTGTCCTCCCTATGAAGCCTGCCCTCTGCCAGGGCGTCGTCACCTCTGGCCAGGAGGAGATCACCACTGCACCAGCAGACCCTGGAGGTGTTGATGAGACAGTCATTGCCCTGTGACTGTGTTCAGCTCCATTTCCCCAGGACCATTGCCAGCTTGACAGCCTTTGTGTAAATCAGAATAAAAGCACCCAGTGGGCAAACAGCCTTGTAGGTTCTTGGCTTGGCAAACAGATGGCATCTCTGTACAAAGAAAATGATGTCCCTTCATCCAGACAAATTCAGCCCCCTGCTAGGGAACATAGTGGGGCAAGCTGAGTGTGGACTGGGTTCCGTTCCCCACTGGACTTGTACAGTATACAGACTGCATAGCTGTATACAGCAGCCGTGAAATGGACCATAAGTCTTGAGGGCAGTGTCTGTGTCTGTCTTATTCTCTGCTGTATCCCCAGGACTTAGGGCTTAGCACATAGTAGGTACACAGAATTATCCAGTGAGCAGATTCATTAGTTAATGCTTCTTTTTAAAGTTAAGATTTGTACTTTTTCAGAGAGGAACCCAGAAAAGCTATTCAAAGAAATGAATCTTTAATTTTTAAATTTTTCCTTATAGGAGTCTGCTGATTACTTTTCCAGGTTTTCTGCTGAACAATGTAAACTCATTCAAAATTGTTTTCCCCTATATCTGTTTCTTAATATCTCAGCACAAGTCCTGCTCTGGACAGTTGTTAAACCTCAGGCGTGGTGGTTGAATGACTTTGCCACCTGGGAAGGGCCTTGAGTGTGCTAGAGTTAAGATGCCTTGCTCTGGGCTCCTGCTAAAGTAGAAGACGACTTTGAGACAGGCCATCTGAATAGCTTAAGAATAGCTTCTGGGATAAATCTTGGCTTTTTGGTCACTTGACTGAGCTCTTTTTTTTTTTAAGTGTTTATTTATTTTTGAGAGAAAGAGAAACAGAGCGCGAGTCGAGGAGGGGCAGAGAGACAAGGAGACACAGAATCTAAAGCAGGCTCCAGGCTCTGCACTGTCGGCACAGAGCCTGATGCAGGGCTCGAACCCACGAACTGGGAGATCATGACCTGAGCTGAAGTCAGACGCTCAACCAACTGAGCCACCTAGGCTCTTCCTTCAATGAGCTCTCAATATTAAAAAGATGCACAAACTAAAAACTAAGTAGTAAAGCGTTTTTTAAAATTGATAACGTCACCCACGAAGACTATACATCAAGCACTACAGTGTCTGGGGCATAATAACTGCTCAATAAATGAGAGCCCATAGGCCTTTCATATCAATATTCTCTTGAAATAGGTTAATCCACAATCTAAAATCCGGACACAGTCTGATACAGGAGAAAAACTTCGAACTTTGCTATAGAAAAGATCTTTTGTTTCGTTTTTACAGATTTCCTTTTAATTACAACTAAATTAAATTAAATTTAAATTTAGTTTAATTTTTTAAAAAGCTAAATCCTGTTTTTATCGGGAAGAGAGGACACAGCTAGCATTTTCCTGGACCCACTTGGGCAGAGGCTGCTAGGTGTCTTGTGTTCATTCCTGCATGTATGCACCCCATCGGCCTTGAGGCACAGTTTATTCTCCCATTTTCCAGCCACGGAGCTCAAGATTGTCAGACTCTAAAGTGTTCTTTCCTTTCTGTGGTGTTTAGCAGTGAGCCCAGCGACGGGAATGCTCTGTAGTAAACCCTGCACCCACATGATCAGTGGTGGGCACACAGTCACTGCCAGCTTCCCTGTGCAGCCCAGCCCTCCTCCGGGCTGTGAAGAGCAGTGGTGCCCGTCACGGGACACGGTCACCTAGCCATTAGTAGTATGTCAGCATCACCCAACAGGGAGACCACATGAGCCCGCAAACTGAGGGGAGTCATAGGGAGCCCAGGTGCCCCTGGATGTTCTAGATAGCGTAACCCAAGTGCCTGCTGGGAAAACTCCTCAAAATACGCCATTTCCTTATGTCTAATGTGTAGGATAAAGATACCACGTTTCATTCCCTGTCTTCTCTTCCCACAGTCATGTCAGGCTGTGTGTTCTTCAATTCTCAGTGAACTTCCTGAATTGTCACCCAGTCCCAGGAGAGTGCTTTCGTCATCTGACATGATATTTCATAAGATTTCCTCACCTGCCCTCCTGCACTGCCCCCGGGTCGCCCCCAGAAGTCACATGATGGAATCCCTCTGCAGTGACTTTTTACCACCAAAGTTCAGCGCTGCCACCTGCCCCAGGGCTGCTGCTCGACTCAGGTCCCCCCTGAAATGGGAGACAGGCACTCTTTCTGATGTTGTCACTTGTTCCATGGTGAGCCCTCCTGGCCCCACAGGGCAGGCATGGTCCTTTGCCCGGCGCGACGTCTGCTGGTGAGTTGGTCAGCAGTGGAGCCACAGCGTTATTCTTCACCACCACCCTCAGCAGTAGCCTCTGGGCTGTGTGCCCAGGGGGGCTCTTGTGCCAGCTTGTGGACGCCCAGCCTTTCTGTACATATTCAGTGTTCTATTATGAAAGGTTTATGCTCAGTCACATCTGTCTTCTTCCTGCTCTGTGCAGGGCACACATGGTCTCTGTCATAACTCATTAGGGTGGCCTCATTGTTAGAGGGGAGGAAAATGGGCTGTGTTTCTAACCCCTTTTACATCACGCCCACCATCCCCTCCCCCACCACCGTGGGCCACCACCATCATTCTGTCATGGCTCAGTCACCACAGCCAATTTGACTTCACCACTCTGCCACTACCCTCACCCCAACCCCCTCTTCCCATTCCATCCCCATTCATTCTCTCCTTCCACCTGCCCCTCTCCCGACCGTCACCATCCTTTCCAGCAAACTCCTGTTTGCATGTGGCAGGGGCTCAGTTCCTTGTGTGGTAGCAGAATCGGGCAGCACCCCTGCCTCCAAAGTTCCAGGACAGATGTGTGGAGCATCTCCTCTGCAGGGAGCACTGCGCGCAGTGCCTTGGCACAGGTATAGAGATAACTAAGGTAGCAAGACGGGGGGTGGGGGGAGCTCTCCCCAGGAAGGAAGATCTTCATGCTTCAGCTCCTGCCATGCAAACAGGACAGCCGGAGGCACCACCTGGATGGGTTTAGCACCGAAGTTTCTGCTGATGTAGACGAATGCAGGTCCGGGCTGCCGCCTGCATCAAGGTGAGCAGTGCTGAGTAGTCACAGAGGAATCGGAGGCGCCGACCGGGAAACAAGATTCCCGTTAATTTGTTCAGTCTGAGAACAAAGCCAGTGTGCCAGGCTCCAACCTGTTGTGACGGAAATACCGGGGAATCTTTTCTTTCTTCTCCATTGTCCCTGAGCAGCAACTGTACAAAGGAAACTTCAAACCTGGAGCTAAGGCTGTGGGGAGCCAGTGTGTCTCCTCTGTGCTCTCTGTCCCTCCAGCTTCGTGCTCTTGGAGCTGGAGACTGAAGGCCTCGTTCATTAGAACAATAACCTCCGGCCCCAGGAGTGTGGGTGCTCTTTCTGAGCTGTAACCACTGGAGGCACCTGAAGGAACAATAAAATGTGTGGCAAGAGTTTAAGGATAGGCTGAATGACCTAATTAAATGCATCATCTTCAAATTAAACACCAAGCTCCTATTGCAGAAGGGGGATCGCTCGGTTTCACAAATGTCCACACTTGAGAATTGCCTAAGAATCACTTATTTTGGGTAAACACTCTTTTCTTCTTTATCCCCGCCATGCCCAGGGTGATGTCATCCAGTCCTGTGATTTTAGAATCTCGAGTCCCTGCCTCCCTCTGCCACACCTTTTCCCCAGCCCCGGGCTCACAAAGCCCCTCGCTTTTCTCCCCTGGGACCCTTAATAGACCTCTCCATCCTGGTGTACTTGGAACCCATTCTTGATTTTATGCCCAAACCTAATCATCCCCCTGTTCTCCCATCTCAGGGACAACAACTGATTATTCAGGTGAAAGCCCACGCTGCCATTCGTGACCCCTGTCTTTCGCTCATGGCACCATCCCCAGATCAGCAGCCCCACCTGAAATAGCGCATAAACCGCTGGCCCAGGCCACCGGCATCTCTTGCTTCAACAAGCACAGTCACCTCCTGAACCGCTCCCCTTCCCTTTCCTTGTGCCATCGTCCCAGTGAACCCCCCATGCAGCAGCCAGAGTCCATCTTAAAAACAGAAATGATACTGGGGGCATCTGGGTGGCTCATCCGGTTAAGCGTCAGACTCGGTTTCGGCTCAGGTCATGATCTCATGGTGTCATGAGTTCGAGCCCCACATCAGTCTCTGTGCTGACACTATAGAGCCTGCTTGAGATTCTCCCTCTCTCTCTTACCCTCCCCCACTCACACACTCTCTGTTTCTCTCTCAAAAAAAAAAGATAAATGAATTTAAAAAAAAAACAGAAATCATACCGTATGACCATCCTGCTCATAATCTTCCAGCGGCTTGTCGGCACAGTAGGGTGCAGTCAGAGCTCCCCACACACCCTGCAGGCTCTGTCCCACCCTGGCCTCTTCTTCAGCCCCCCTTCCTGCTCTTCCTTCAAAACACCAAATTCATCCCTGCCTTGGGGCTTGGCACTTGGTCTGTCCTCAGAGCCTCTCTGACTTGTTCCCTCCTTCCATGCAAGTGCCTGCTGAAAGGCCACCTCCTCCAAGAGGCCTTCCCTGACCACCTTATCCAAATATCCCTTCACCTTTAGCTCCTTATCCCTTTTCCTGCTTCTCTTTTTCTTTCATAGCAGTGTCACTTCCTGTCACCTCCTTTCAAATTGAAGCTCCATAAGGGCAATGATTTTCTATGTTTTGGCCACTGCTGTATCTCCAGTATGTAGAAGAGAGCTTGGCATACAGTAGTGCTCAATACAGAATGAATGAATGAATGAATGAATGAATGAATGAATGAATGAATGAGAAAGAAGAATGCCCAGCCCAGTTTGCAGCCCCGTTCTACCTGGTTTTGTGTCCTGTGAGCAGTCATTCAAGATGACAAGATAGGCTCCCTTGTGATTCTCCCAAGAATAGCATTTAAGAACCATTTCTGAAGAGAGTGCCAAGGTGTCAGAAATGGCTCCGCTTCTGGGGCCAACTTGCCAGTGTCCCCGAGAGTCAGGGTCATGACCATCTCATGTGTTGTACACCAAGAAAGCAGATGAAGGGCTCAGCAAACAGACTAGACAGCTACACGCACCCCAGGCCTGTGTCGTGCAGGAGGAAATGCACCGAGAGCAGGCAGGGGTGGCCAGGACTGATGACAGAATTTGTAGGGCACTGCAAAATGAAACTGTGGGGCCCCAGCTTCACCTCGCCCTAGGCCCACTGACCCACCCCACTGCAGATGGACCTCCCCCAAGGGCTTACAACCTCTGTACCAGGGGCTGCTCAGAACCTTAGTTGAAGCTGGGCCCTGAGGCCCCCAGTGTTGGTACCATGGTGCTGTCAGCCCAGGTCAGGGGCAGCCGCCCTCATGGCCCCCCTGAGATGCTCAGTGGTGTGCGTCCAAACAATCCCCCGCCCACATGCCCACCCAAGCCCCTGCCAGAGGTGGAGGGCAAAAAACAATACGGACCCCCTCCCCCAACATGACCCCTTCACCACCAAAGGTGGAGGATAACAACAGAAGTTACATAGAGGAAGGCCCCCGAGGGGAGGGCACCAGGCCTAAGGAGCTGGCCGCAGAGAGCCATCCAGTGGAGGCAAGGAGGCAGGGTGAGTGAGGAACACACATGACACATCCTCTGCCTTCCTGTTGGCCTTTTCTTACAGAACACACCCTTTGGCGTAATTGTTCCGTATTTCAGGACAGCAACTTCAGAGCATTTAATGCCAAGCACCGGGTCCCTCCAAGGGCAGAGACCTGCATTATCGCACTAGTCACACACCCGTGAAGTCAGCTCTGTGTGTTGTGCTGCAACCGCAGGCCAGCCCAGGTGGCTCTGCTGTGTGAGCAGCTCTGGGGGACTGCCAGGCTCCTGTCGACTTCCTGCTGCTGTGGCAGTACTGTCACTTGCAGTCACACGTTTCTACCGAGGCATTTGCCCAGCAGCCCTGTCTGAGCCCCACCCCCCACCCCACCATCCTCCCACAGCCTGGAGTGGACCAGGGCCCCTCTATCCAACTGGACCTGGTGAGAAGCCCTGGATTACTGGGTGCGATTTGGATGCAATGTCAAAAAATTTTTTAATATAAAGATTTTTAAAATTTTTTTAACATTTTTATTTATTTTTGAGAGATAGAGGACAAGCAGGGGAGGTGCAGAGAGAATCCGAAGCAGGCTCCAGACTCTAAGCTGTCAGCACAGAGCCCGACACGGGGTTCGAACCCACAAACTGTGAGATCATGACCTGAGCCGAGGTCGGACACTGAACTGACTGAGCCACCCAGGCGCCCCAAAGATTTCTTAAATCTCTACTTGTGATAATTTAATCTCAATTGTTGTCCTAGAAAAAAAGTACAATCTGAATATGGATTTTTTTTTAAATTGAGGTATAATATACATGCAATGAGATGCCTATATCTTTGTGAATGATATACAAATGTATACACATTTGCATATTTGTCAAATAATACACAATTATTTGACAAATGTATACACCATCACTCAACTCAAGACATGAAACTTTCTATCGTCCTGCCAAGTAATCTCAGATCCCTTTCCAGCCAACCCTTCAATACAGAGGTCATCACTGTTCCAATTCCAACCACCATAGGTAGATTAGTCACATGTTCCTGGACTTCATGTAAGTGGAACTATACAGAAGGGATCTTGTGGCTCTGACTTCTTTCACTCAACATAATGTTTCAGAGTCTTCTCTACATCGTTGGTGAATTAGTTTCTTCCTTTTTATTGCTGAGTAGTATTTCATTGGATGACTATATCACAGTGTACATAGTCATTCCTGTCGATGCACATGAAATTTGTTTCCATTTGAGGACTATTAAGAATAAAGCTTCTAGGAATGTTTTAGGGGCACCTCGGTGGCTCAGTCAGTTGAGCATCCAACTTCGGCTCAGGTCATGGTCTCACGGTTGTGAGTTCGAGCCCCGCATCGGGCTCTGTGCTGACAGCTCGGAGCCTGGAGCCTGCTTTGGATTCTGTGTCTCCCTGTCTCTTTGCCCCTCCCATGTTCATGCTCTGTCTCTCTGTCTCTCAATAATAAATAAACGTTAAATTTTTTTTAAAAGCCTCTAGGAATGTTTTGTATTTATGTCCTTTTGTGGACATAGGCTTTCATTGCCCTTAGATAAATAAATACTATGGATGGCAAATAGACACATTAAAAGATGTTCAACCTTATTAGTCATTGGGAAATTCCAGTTAAAAATGCAACGATATACTATTACAATCTATTGTAATAGATCACAATCTATTCAAATGGCTAAAATTTAAGACTGATTATAACAAGTGTTGACCAGGATGTGGGGGGGGGCAGAATACTCATATACTACTGGTGGGAAGGTTTTCTATTGTGGGTTTTTTTTTTCTTACATTTATTTTTCCTCCTTTTACTTCTTTTTGGTATTCTTTTTTCTTCTTGAACTGCAAGCTTAGTTCATTGTCTTTTGAGTTCCATTATTTCTGATGAGAAGTGAAACATCATTGTTATTGTCATTTTCTTGAAGGTGATCTTTTTTCCTCTGGCTACTTGTTACATTTTCTTGTTATCTTTGATTTTTAGTAGTTTGATGATTTGCCTTTGTGGTTTCCTTTGTGTTTATTTTACTTGGGGTTCACTTACCTTCTTGGATATTGCCCTGATGTATTTAAGTTTTGTAGAACTTTAATCAGTATCTTTTCAAATATTCCTTCCACCTTATTCTCTCTTCTCCTTGTAAAACTCCAATTAACATGTATGTTAGTCCTATTTCCACAGTTCTCTAATGATCTGTTGAATAGTTTTTGTCTCTGTGTTTCAATCCAGGCTTTTCTATTATTGACTTATCTCAATTTATTCATCCATTTTCCACTGTGTCCATTCAACTTATTCTTAATAAAGTCTATTTAGTAAATCCTTTATTTCAGATATTGTGAATTTTAGTTTTTATAAAAGACGTGTTCTTCTTGAGTTTAGTTCACTTAAACATATATTCCTTGTTTATTGCCCCATGACTTAAAAAAAAGGTATGAATTTTAGTTTATTGGGTGTTTTCTTATTGTTATAACGGGAACAACAATCTTCCGCAAATGTCTGTATCCTAGACAGAAGTAGAATTCTATGAAATTTCAGATGCCCTATTTTTCCCCAATATTTCCCATATTACTGGAAAATTTCAGGACAGTGCAAAAATTCTCCTATATTCACCCAAAGAGTGCATTCACGTTTTGCCGCCTGTCCTAATCATGTTTTTTTTAGTAAGGGAATTGAAACCAGATCACCCATGACACTTAGTTGTTATCTGTCCTCAGGCTGCTTGCTTCTTTCCTTCCCTATTCTTCATATCCTTAATGTTTTTAAAGATTATAGAACAGGGGCATGTGGGTGGCTCAGTCAGTCAAGTGTCTGATTTCGGCTCAGGACATGATCTCATGGTTTATGGGTTCAAGCCCCATGTCAGGCTCTGTGCTGACAGCTCAGAGCCTGGAGCCTGCTTTGGATTCCGTGTCTCCTTCTCTCTCTGCCCCTCCCCCACTCATGCTCTGTGTGTCTCTCTCAAAAATAAATAAACATTTAAAAAATTTTTAAAGATTTTAGGCCAGTCATTTAATAATGTCCATCAATTTGGCTTTGTCTGATGTTTCCTCATGACTACATTGAGGTTATAAATTTGAGGCACAAATATAACTGATGACAGGCTTTCTTCCCCTGTATCCCATTAAGTAGAAACTGATGGCAGCTTGTCCCATGACAGCTAATGTTAACTGATCGTTTGAATGAGGTGAAATTTTCCAGCTTTCTCCATTGTAGAGTTGCTCTATTTTCCTTTAAAACTACTAAATGCTTTGTAATGAGATATTTTGAAATTGTAAATATCTTGTTAATCCCCTTTCACCCATGAGTTTTAGCATTTACTGATTTTGTTTGCCTGAAATTTTCTAATTCCATCATTTCTTCTGCATTTATTAATTGAAATTCTATAAGAAAGAATTTTCTTTTTCCCCATTCACTTGCTTTATAAAATCAATGTAAGTTTGTAAATTCTGTTTATTCAATAGGATATTATCTGTTACTATCATTATTTATTTTTTGGTCAGAGTGTTATAGGCTTGGCCAGTGAGAGCTTCTTCAAACTGGCTTCTGTGTCTTTTTGATATGTCTCATGATTTTTTAAGTGCCTTCTTTAGTTTCTGGCTCAAAAAGATATTTGCACTCTTTCTATATTTTCCCTGCCCATTCCCTGGCACAAACCATTTCTTCAAAGAGCCTTGGTTCCCTTTAGTGGTAAATTGCATTTGGAAACCAAGACATGAGAGTTAAATGTGCTCTTTACCACTGGGGTTTTGCTGCTCCCAGAAACTCTCAGAGAAGAGACATAGGAAATGTATGTACTGTATATACATATACACCTGTGTCCCAAAAGCCATGACCCATCACATAAGTACCTTGAGTGCCAGTCCATCCATAGACCTTATCCTAGCTTCCCCTCTTTCTGTTTTTGGAACTCTCTTCTTCAGCAGGGAATCTGGCTCCCACTATCCCCAGTGTATTTATTTATTGCTAGATCTGCCTATACATAAACTTATCTCCTGACTCCCATCAGGTTGCTGCCACACTCAGCCACCTTCCTGTGTGGGCCCTAGACCCATCTTGCCACAACCCAGATGCGATGCCTGTCAGAACCCACTAGGCCACATCTTTTTGGTCCCTTTCCTTGGGAGGGCCTGACTTGGTCACCACTGTATTCTGCTGCCTTCCTCTGAACTGTGAATTTCTGAAACCAAACTATCTTTAGAATTTACTCTCCTTGGAATAAAAAATGAAAAGTCATTCTGGCATGTTTAGAGTTGAGATGGTAAGCATACTTTATGTCATGAATGAAAAATAATTTCGTCTTGGTTAATATGACCTACTTAGAAGGATATTTTGATTTTTAATTCTTTGTGATTCTGCCACTTATAAATAACATTGAGCTACTACTTATTACAGAGTGATTTCTTCCCAAGCTTTAGGTAGAAACACATCAGCGAGAGTAAAGCCCCACTTTCTGATGCTGCTGCCTCAGGAGACTAGGACCAGTCAAAGACAAGCTTCTTCTGGTCAATATAAACTAGAGATCAAATGGCATTTTAGGCCAGAGACCCACATTGTGCTGGGACTGTCTGAAGCAAAGCCTTGATTACTTAGAATATATTTCAAACTCAGCTCAGTCTTTGCTATTTCTTTTATCAGAAGTGGTCCAAGGGGCACCTGGGTGGCCTCAGTCAGTTAAGCGTCCAACTTCAGCTCAGGTCATGATCTCACTTTGTGAGTTTGAGCCCTGCGTTGGGATCTGTGCTGACAACTCAGAGCCTGGAGCCTGTCTTGGATTCTGTGTCTCCATATCTCCCTCTCTCTGCCTCTCTCGCACTCGCGCTCTCTCTTGCTCTTAAAAATAAATAAACATTAAAAAAAAAAAAAGAAGTGGTCCAAAAGGGATCAGTCACTGACATTGTATTTGTCACCAGGCACATCTGTATGTTATGGTAAGTACTGAGAGACTCCTAGTCAGGATTTCACTGTAGAAGATAGGGGTACAGGTTATTGGTGATACCTGTGTCCTTTTATTCTCCACAGTACCTTGTAATGGGCTTTTCTTTATTGTTCAAGTTCCTCCTGATGGAAGAGTTTAAATTTGCTTTAAACAGGCAGGTGGACTCAGGAAAATTAAAATAGACTATGTGTCAGTGACCCCAGCCTTTCCTGAGCCTTTTCTGCCACAGAACCTGTTCTCATCTGCTCTCCAAAGTGCTGAATGGTGGTGTGTTGAATATAATATCTTTGTATTTATCACAGTGTTTAATTGTTGCATTCTATTTTAAAAAATTATAAACTGACTTTTGCCTCTGGCAATATGGCAGATAAATATTTGGTAAATCCTTTGAAGCATTGTTGTGCTGATGAGAAAATAAAAATAACTCAGAGGCTGAAAAACCAAGTGAAATCAGGAACCTAGAGAGGTAAAGTAGCCATGCAGCTGGCTTTGCCTTGAGGGCTTTTGCCCATATGGGTGAGTTTTAGCTTTCATTTGCACACCTCGCAGAATTCAGGGTACCAAGGACACATCCCAGGAGACTTCCAAGGGGGACATGTTTGGAAAATATACATGTGGGAAACCAAAGAGTTACATCTACAGTGGAAGGGTGAATGAGAAAGAAACCCACCCTGTCCAAGAAACTACAAGAATATGTGCTTGTCTCAAATCTTGGCACGAGATTAGAAAGCAGCAAGGGGATAGAGCCGGAGAAAGTGCCTGATAATGCACAGTCACGTGCTGATCTCCACATGGAATTATAGTGCAGATGAAAAGCACCTGAAAGATCTCAAGCATAAATTTACTTTAACCCAGAATGATGGAATCCTTGGGTACCTGGCACAATCAGGATGAGCCTGTCTTCAAACTGTGCCTCAAAAACTTTCACAGATAAACCTTCAGGAAATGGGAGCTCATTTAAAAAAAAAATGTTTAACACCATGGGCTAAAGCACCATGAGGAATCAGCATCAAGAACAAAAGGACATAGAATATAAAATATGTCTGGTTAATATCTTTAAAAGATTGAAAACAAGGTTAAAAAATCAAGAGGTTAAACAAATGACCAATCACCCTGTGCAGGACTAAATAGAATCTCTCAAAATAAAAATTCAATTTACTGACTTGGTGGGAAAGTGTAAGAGCAGATTAGAAAAAGCTGAAGAGGAAATTCAGGAGCCAGAAGGTCAATTTGGAAAAATCCCTCCAGTGCAGCACAGGAGAGCTCCACATGGGAAGTGTGAACAAGAGAGGAGAGATTGAGACAGAAAGAGAATTTACAGCCCAGATCTAATCAGAATACCCAAAGAAAAGAAAAAGGAGAGGAGCAAGGGAGCAGAGATCATCTTTAAAGGTAGATGCCTGTGAGTTATCACAAACTGATGAAAGACAAGAATCCTTACTTCCAGGAAATCCAATGAATTACCAGCAGAATAAACACAGAGAAACATGCATGCTTACATCACAGAGAAGCCACAGAAAGCCAAAGGGATCCTGAAATTACCTACACAGGACTGAAAAGACTGTCAGCTGACATCTTAACAACAGTGAAAGCCTAAGAGGAGAGGAAGATTCAATGCAATTGAATCGAGAGAAAAAAACCAGTAAACATAGAATTAATTACCCAGCATGAATAATTCTTCCAAATGAGGATAATAGGGATATTTTAGACACACAAAACTATGAAAAGTTGAGGCAGAAAAGGGAATGATGAGAAATAAAGATAGAAATAAGGTGCTCTTGTCATGTATTCAGGTCAGGAAAGGAGTGTTTGGTGTTCATATGTTCTGAAGGTTCTTTATATGAAGGGTATTTAGTTTTGGTGTGAGTAGAAGGAAGAAAATGACAGGTGAAATAAAGAGACCAAAGAGTGAAAGAGGGATGTAGGGAAAGGCAATAAAGAACCTAACTAGACTATTCCAGTGGTTAATGGTATGTGTATACATCAGGCACTGTAAGGGAAAATACATGAATTGCAGCCTTATGCAGAGATGGAGGTGAAGCCCCACAGTGTAGGAGCAGAAGGATTATGTCTCAGGTAATGACTCATTTATATAAAATTCAGAAACATGTAGAACAAGCAATGTATTGGAAAGAGTGAGGTCAAATGACAAAGCAGGAGCAAAGCAATAGTAAACACAAAATTGAGGGTAACGTTTACCTCTGAGTAGAAATGAGAGCAATGCCAAGAAATTCAAAACTCAAAAAACAGTTCCTTTCCTTGAAATGGGTCGATGAGTACATAATTGTTCACTCTATTGTAATCCCGATGCTGTCCACAAAGTGTGTAAATGTTCTTTCATAGCTAGTCATTATTTAATATAAATAATTTAAACATTTAGCTATTTGAATTTGATGGTTATGTGGTGTGAAATAGGGTCCCAGTGTGATTTTATTCCAGGTGAAGAGGTACATACCTCAGCATCATCTATCACATAAATGACCCTCATGTTCCCAGTGCAGTGGTTGCTCCTGTCATACACCAAATATTCATATATATACACTGGGATTTATTTCTGGATTTTCTCTTCATTTTTCTTTAAGTTTATTTATCTTGAGAGAGAGAGAGAGAGAGAGGGAGGGAGAGGGGCAGAAAGAGAGGGAGACAGAATCCCAAGTAGGCTCCGCACTGTCCGTGCAGAGCCCGACACAGAGCTTGAACCCACGAACCGTGAGATCATGCCCTGAGCTGAAACCCAGAACCAGACGCTTACCCAACTGAGCCACCCAGGTGCCCCTGGATCCTCTCTTCTATTTCATTGCCACTTCTGCAGTCATTGCTTTGTCTCTCCCTTGGTCAGTACCATCGATTTGATCATAGCAGTGGTGACGTTCTGGTTTCAAGTTCTGATGGTGGTTAAGGCAACAATCCTTTCTCTCTCTTTCTTTTGTTTTTTATTTTTCTTGGTTATCTGGGGGCACTTATTCTTCCAAATGAACTTCTTAAGATCATTTTATCCAATTCTAAAAGGATTGCATTAAATTTGTAAATTTATGATAATGTCTTTCCACCTAAGAATAATAAATGCCTTTGCATTTGTTCAAATCTTATTTTATGACCTTCAATAAGATTTTATGGTCATTTCATATTGGTCTTATGGCTTTCTTGTTAAATTTATTCGTAAATATTTTATGGTTTTTACCATTATTATGAGTGGACTATTTTTCCCTTTTCCATTTCTAATTATTTATTGCTAATGAAGAGAAGAATGATTGATTTTGGCATATTTATCATCTGTTCAACTACCTTATCCTAATTCTCTTGCAATTTTAATATTTGTCACAGGAGTCTCTTTGTCTTCTAAGTATACAGATACAGTCACCAAAAAGATATAGTTGTCGATTGCCTTTTCCAAATTTTTACTGATTATTTCATTTTCTTATCTTATTATACTTCCTTTTTGAATACAAATGCTGAAGACAGGTATCCCTGTCTGGCTCCCGCTTTTAACTGAAACAGTGGTTGGCCATGTAAGATGCCATATTTAAGGAGTTTTCCTCTATTCCTTTTTCCTTAGAGTTTTTATTGAGAATGACTACTATAGTTTAGGACTTTTATTTCTTTTTAATGTTTATTTATTTATTTTGAGAGAGCGAGAGCAAGCTCAAGCAGGAAAGGAACAGAGAGAGAGGCAGAGAATCCCAATCAGGCTTTGCACTGCTAGTGGGGAATTCAGTGCAGGGCTTGAACCCACGAACCATGAAATCATGACCTGAGCCGAAATCAGGAGTCTGACACGTAATCTGTGCCACCCAGGCACCCTATTTTTATTTTTGCACTGGACTTTGAGATACATCCTTGACCATGGAGTCCACTAATCTGAGTCTCAATAGTGACCATTCTGCCCTTACATTCCTCTGATTTTCTTTTTGGCTCAAAAATCATAGCTGTCTTGGGGCACCTGGGTGGTTCAGTCAGTTAAGCGTCCAACTCTTGATTTCAGCTCAGGTCATGATCTCATGGTTCATGAGTTCAAGCCTCACATTGGTCTCTGTGCTGACAGTATGGAGCCTGCTTGGGATTCTCTCTTTCCCTGTTTCTCTGCCCTCCACTGCTCATACATGCTCTGTCAAAATAAATAAATAACTTTTAAAAAATCATAGCTCTCTTTAAAACCCCTCTCTGCACTGTGCTGAAGTCTCCTAGAGTTCTCGTACTATATTGTCTCTATCGAGTTGTCATCCTCCTCCTCTTGCAGGTTTAGTTCTGGTCTTTCTTCCCTTTTTGGAGACCAGACCCCTCCTGTAAATGGTTATTTCCCACTGCCTGCTCACTGGGGCGCAGGTTCACATGCTGAAGGACCTTAAGGCAGTAGTGGTCTCATAAATAGTGCCTGGTTGGGAGTGGGTGGCAGACTTTAGGGTTCTCCATGTGGGAGTAGACAGGTTGTAGGGCTCCCTGGGTCTCAGGGGTAGAGCACACAGACTACCCATGGAGCCGGGAAAGCAGCCAGCCTCCCATGAGCCCTTGTATCCACCTGTCCGAGGCCTCAACAGCTGATTGGCTCAGGAAAGTCAGAGGGTGGGAGCTGACAAGAGAAGAAATGATATTATCTATTTGATACTGTTACTAAGCTTTGTTTTGATAATATGGCTGCTGATCCCATTGAGAGAAAAGGGCAGATCTTTGAGAAATTGACACCCTTCTGATTAGAAAGTACTGATTTTTTTCTACACGAATAGTAGATATTCTAATTGAGCTCCATTTTTTAAAAAATAACAGAATAATCAAGGAGATGATCATGCTGTTCTGTCTAGTTGTGACACACATCTGTGATAAGTGATCTACCAAGGCAAGATGTTGACATGGGGGCAGCTCTTGTACAGCAGGTAAAGGGCCCTAGAAGAAAGTAGCCTCCCCTCCATGCTCGTAAGTCTGGAGTATAAATGTTGGGGAGCACCACGGTGCCTCATGCTGAGAGTCTCCGCAATAAGCCTTGAAATAATTGGAAGCAGCCCACGGTGTCATGGCCTTGAATCATTAGTTGGTAGAGAAGCAGGAAAGAACCCACATAATGAGGTATCCGCGGGAGAGTAGAGACCCATTGAGAGCGGCAACATCTGGCCCCCTCGGCTCGAAGATTCAGGGAGCCCCGAGGAGCCAGAGAAAGTGACAGGAGAGCTTGGAACCAGGAGGAAAAATGAGAGGTCTGGTGGCAGAGAATAAGACAGATGCAAACTGAAGAGGCTTTAGGCAAAGAACGGGAACTTGGGGACAGGAATACATTTGGAGGAAGTGCTCTAAAACAAAACCATTTTGCAAAAGAAACTCTCCCAAGGGCAAAAATCCTATTGTGGTTTCCATTTTCATGCAGCTTTTCTTAAGAAGGTCTCTGAAATAACCCTTCAGAAGCCCGTTGAGATAGCTTGATAAGGGCAAACCGAGACACGAAGGCAAAGAAGAGATGGTTTTATTATAGCCAAAGACAGGTGAGGTAGGACACGGGCTTTTATATTCCTAAATTCACTGGCATGAGGTTGTTTTTCCTGTCTCACGGGATCTCTGTAGAAGCCCCTCGTGATCCTGTTGAGGAAACTGAGGCTCACACAGGAAGGAGACTTGCCTGCCCTGTGCTTTCCACAGTACCCACTCTTTCTGCTACTCACTGTGTCTGCTTCTTTAAAACCACTGATTTCTGAGGACTTGGATCTCTGGCCGGCAAGCTTAATCAAATTCAGTCTTTCCCCTGGCACTTCCCATAGCCACTCTGTGTCAGGCCCGTTACTGCACTCTAAACATAAGAAGGAGAACCTGGCTCTTGCCCTGAAACCAGAGAGACACCGCCATCCCTGGCCTGAGAGCATCAAATGACTGTGAAGTCCAGCTGCTGAGGGCCCTGCCCCAGGACCCGCTGTTCTGTCTGAAGATCCAGAGAAGCAGGAGGTCCCCACCTGTGCTGTGCAAAGTGCTGTGTGCTGGCCAGCAGCCCGGGAGCCCATCTTAGATGGAGTATGCCTATGGGAGGCCTCAGGGAGAAAGCTCTAAAAATCATGAGTCAAGCCAGTTCACCGTTGTCACACAAAGTAGAGATCAAGGTGGCATCACGGCATGAAGGGCTCCCAGAAGGAAAGGAAACACACCAGGACCTGAGCGTGGTAAGCGGGCCCCGGGCCACGGGCTGTCTTTGAAGCTGAGCTCCAGGCTCTCCTGGCAGGGTAGAGGCCCTGAGATATTGAGTGGAGCCCACAGAGGTTGGGGCAGCCATTCAGTTCTCTGCCCTCAGAATGTGTGATTTCAGGCTCCCTCACCTTGGAGGCTGGGCAGAGTTTACATGGTGCGAGTGAATCCCCAGGGCGAAATTGCAAAGGGAAGCATGTCCTTGAGACATGCTGAAGCTTGCTGTTTCGAGTCTGCCTTTTAGAGCCAGTCAGTACAACTTATTTCTCAGTGTAATTATGCTCTCCTTTTCATTAAGGCAGGCCTCCTGAAGACCATCACTAGCCCACACTTGTGTCCACTTGCGTCAGTAAAACCAAATGGCTTCATAGCTTTTGGTACTGTTCACTCTGTCACTAAGTGTTTGAATTGAACACTTATGATGTGCCAAGTTCTATGAATTATCTCAATTAGTCCTCAAAACAATCCTGTAAGCATCAAACCATCGTTGTCTTCTTTTTTAAAGTAGGTGGGGCTCCTGGGTGGCTCAGTCGGTTTAAGCGTTCAACTTCAGCTCAGCTCATGATCTCCTGGGTCATGAGTTTGAGCCCCACATCAGGCTCTGTGCTGACAGCTCAGAGCCTGGAGCCTGCTTTGGATTCTGTGTCTCCCTGTCTCTCTGTTCCTCTCCCGCTCATGCTTTGTCTCTGTCTCTCAAAAATAAAAATAAATAAAACTTGTTAAAAAAATCAGAGGGAAAAGTGGGTTGGGAACTTGGCAGGGGTCACATGGCTGACAAGGGTAGGAATTCAGGGCTGTGTCAATGCTGAGGCTTAACCCTGAGTCTGGTGACACACCCCTGCCCCAGCTCACTCTTGCTCTGCACCACCAGGTGCCCTTCCCACATAGGAGTTCTCGGCTGTGACAGCAAAGCTGAGCTCAGTGGTTGGGGGCTCTGTGTCCTCCCTTCTGGGGTCTCTCTGAGGCTGGGGGCTCCAAGGACAGGAGATGCCCAGTGTAGGGGGGAAAGGTGAAACTCCATGACGGCCTTTTCAAATGACATCTATAGCTGTAGGTACTCCGTGGTACTGGGGGAAATCCCGAAAATTTGGAAATAAGGCAAAAGGCAGGTGACACATCCTCCCAGGTCATACTGCAGCAGCATTTAACAGGCTCGCCCAAGGGCTGTTTATGATCTGGATGAGAGGCTGCAACTCTGTTTATCTCACTAGGTACTACTGTCTCGAGGCCCTTACTCTGCAGTTAGCTGCTAACTCATAGATTTGTGCCCAGTACAAAGGTGGACTGTTTCTTCTTGGTGGAAAAAATGGCCCCAGAGTTGTGTCTTCTTGTCCTGTATGTCATTCACCAGCTATGTGCCTCACCTGGCCCGCTCAGCCCCCATTCATATACCCCTTCCATTTCTCCCCTGAACCAGCTTCTCACTCCTGTGGTCCCTTCATACATGATCAACTTGTGCTCACTTTATATTCTCATGAGAGGCATGTTTTTAAGTTTGGGGAAAGTATGCTTTGGTACAGTGTTCATCTGTGATTAGAAATAACCACCTCCAAAGGCCTTGGCCGGAAACATTGCATAGTATGTAGCCCCCAGTAGTGGGTTAGATACAGACTCCTTGGCCAGAACTGAGAGCCCGCTCAAGGTTGAAGGTCTTCCCTCCCCTTTGTTCCAGGCATTTCTGGCTTTGGAGTCATGGTTTGTTTTGAAGCCAGTTTGTCAAACCTCGGTTTACTATCTGTGAGCAGTGCATGTGACAAGCTGCATCAACTCCCAGAAATGGGTAACCAGATATTTCTGTTAAGTGACGGGACCTAGAAAATTGGGTCATGTCTTTCAGAGCTAGTCAAAACTCTGCTTTTAAGAAGCACATGATTGCCTCAGCTTAGTCTCTCCTCTGGGGTCCCTGAGAGGAAATCACATCTGCCCAGTGGTGACCTCAACAATCTCCAGGAAAAAAAGGCTGGGGCTGGGAACAGGGGTAGGAAGGTGCTACAGCTGAGAGGCATCCCTCCCGATGGAGAGATGGGGCCGCTGGCCAAGGGTCAATGCATGACGAGGTGTGGGTTTGGCCCTGTGATGTTTAGAGACCCAAGCAGGGCTTCCTCCTATAACTCCGTAAACATCCAGCCCTTAGAGAAGGTGTTAAATGGCCCTTCGAGCCGCGTGCTCTTGGTGCATGAGCAGCAGAGATCCCGTAGGCCAGTCATGCTGATGTTTGGAGGTGTCCTGCTGATGGAGTGGCTCAGACTGTGTACCCTCCTGGCATGAATTCCACATCCCCAGCTGAGAAGATTATTTCATGATCTGGAGTGAGACTAATTGAAATCTGGACTCTACTACCTACAGCCCATTTGTTGTCTGACCATAGGCAAATCACTTCTTGACTTGTATTTCCTCATCTGTAGCATGGGCATGTGTCTATGTACATACACACTCAGAATGAAGCCTGTGTGTCTCTTTCGTAGGGCTTTTATAAGGACTAAAGGAGAATTAGATGAGCTCATGTGTTCTAAGTGTTAAGCAGGACACGCCTCAGTAAACAGTAGTTACTTCATACATTGCCCTCTCAGCCTGGATACTGGAAACGCACACCTCTCTAGGGGGAACTACAGATTTTCTTCCCATCACTTGAGTAGGAATAAGACTTTCCAGGGCAGAGATGGACCTGAAACCCTAGCACCCAGGGCACCCAAGGGTATGTCGGTTCCCACCAAGGTGGCTCATGGTGAGAGCCAGAAGGGCTCTAGAAGGTGCAAAGAGCCTTCTGGCTGGCCGGTGGGAGTGTTTGAGGATGGGCCCCTTTCAGGCAGGAGTAGAGCTAGGGTGCTGAACATCAGGGCAATTAGGCCTGTCTCCAACGCTCATTACTCAGGGGCTGAGAAACACTTCCAGAGAGCCAGAGTCACCCCACTTTTGCAAGGGTACACTTGGGCAAGGTGGCATCTTTGCACCTGCACTCACAGCTGCCTGCAGACTGGGTCTTCCAGGCAAGGTTTGCCTCATTGTGAGTGGGCTTCTTCCTGTGTCTACCCCTTGCTGTGCTCACTGAGCTCCAGGGCCCACAAGCTGCTCCCTCTCCCTGGCCCCAGGGCTCTGCCCCTTCACTTTCAGGTCTCCGGGCAAATCTCACCCCCTCAAGGAGGCTCCTCTGACTCCAATGGCGTTGGCCCACTGCGGTGCCCTGTTTCCTTCCTAGCATTTGTTTGTTGTTTGCCCACATCTGGTTGTCGTTTGCCTGTTCACATACTTGTGTGTCTCCCTACACTGCTATGTACTGCCCTGAGGACAGTGTCCTGGTCTCCCTTGTATCCCCACAGCTAGAATGGGGTCTGGCACATAGGAGGTGCTCCAGAACTATTATGGCTGTAGAGGTGGATGGAGAGCTGGCAGGCATGCACTCCTGAAGCACCCCATGTTACCACCCATGTGGGGCATAGGAACCACACTGACTGGGGGAGCTGGGTCTCTGCTGGGTCTCACACAGCCTCAAGTTCTGCAGCCATGTACATGGCACTTGTGCGTTCTCTGCAATGAAGGAGTCAAAGTTCACCACTCTGTCTCCGACCACCTTGGGCATGTCTGAGTATGTAAGTTTTCTTGGGAGGGTGGAGGTGGGGAGACCTGGGACCATTACCTACAGCTCCTGGATGGCACACCATGTATAGCTGCACACCTCTGTACACATGGCACTCTCCCAAAGGCAAGTTCTCAGCTCTAGGTCCTTAAAAAACCCGAACATGACCCTGGCCATGTGCTGCAGCTCCCTGGTGAGTGTACGGATGCTCAGGAAATAAAGCATTTGGGGGCACCTGGGTGCCTCGGTCAGTTAAGCATCCGACTCTTCATTTCAGCTCAGTTTATGATCTCATGGTTTGGGGGATCAAGCCCCGCATCTGGGTCTGCACTGACAGCGTGGAGCCTGCTTGAGGTTCTCTCCCTGTCTCTCTGCCCCTCCCCCAGCATGCCCACTGGCTCTCTTCTATCTCTCAAAATAAATTACTTTTAAAAAAGAAAAGAAAAGGAAGCGTATAAGCCATCTCTAAAGGGCTATGTCTGCTGACAGGTAGAACTTAGTTCCTGTACAAGGACCTGTTGTCTGCAGAAGCTGGAGACTGCTGCACGAGGCTGGGCCCATGGCAGGCAGCAGTGAGGCTGTCACTGCAGGGCCGCTGGGTTATGGCCCTGTACATGCCTTCTGCAGCCACATTTCACTCTTCTTGGCCTGCTTTGGGCCCCACAGCATGGGTGGGAGAGCCAACGTCTGACCTTACTGTGACTTTACGGCAGGGTGGGATAAGGTAGTGAGGATTTCAGCCCTATTCCTTTGCTGGGCGAGGAGTGAACCTCCTAAGACAGCGTAATGGAGAGGGCGGTCCCTGGGACAAGTTCCGAGACAGAAGTGCTGCACTGGGAGGTCTTGCCTGAGGCAGTTAGCATCCCAAAGTAGAAGACTAGCTTCTTTCCCCTCACATGCCACTGGACACCATCCCTGAGAGGGAAGCACTCACTGATGTACTTTGTGCCAGGAAACCAGTTACAGAGACTGAGTCAGAGTTTGGAAACAAAATCACTGAATTTTTGGCGCCGTGTGGGGTGGTCAGTGGTGAGAAAACAAGGGAGGGGCCCCCTGCAACAGGTGAATGAGGAAGGACCCACCTCCTCTGTCTGATCCCTGAGTGGGGGTCCCATGGCCTCGGCTTCCTCTGTCCCTAAGCTGCACAACTTAACCTTTGCTGGGGGTGATGGCAGTCCCAAGTCTGTGAGTTCAAATCAAGACTCCTGGTCCGAGTCACAGAGGGGGGTCTCTAGCACCAACTGGTACAAATGGGCTTGTTTCTCTGCCGCCATAACTTTCATGTAACAATTCCCATTTCTAACTGTGTTCAGTAAATTTAATTAGTGTCTAAAAGCAGCTTATTTGGTAAGATGATCGGTTTCCAACCTGGGTAAACGACTTTCTTTATGACTATAAATTAAGCACATTATATCTTTTTCATGCATCATGGTCGTCCTCATAAATACTGTAGGCAGTTGCTGACGGTCTCACTTGGTTACCTTTCCCATTACTGTTTTATCATAGTCCCGCTAGGACTGGGGAATTCATTCTGTTTTAATAACAAGGAGGAAGTGGTAACAAGGGGCTTGTTTAGTGCACAACCCACTGCTTGGTCTGTGTCTCTTTGGCCAAGGATGGGATTCCAGGCCCACCTCTGTGCAGGGCGTTCCCAGCTCTTTGAGGGGCCTGCTGGCTACAGATTGGGAAAGGCAGGTACATGGCTGTACAGCTCTTTCTGCCTTAATTGCAAATAATTAGGAATCAAATATTTGCCGACCACCAATTTCCGTGTCAGAGAGAATCTCAGTGTTCTTGATGACCTCTGTGAGCACAAGTCGGCACGTGTTTTCTTAACACTAACTCTTCAGAACACAGCCTATGGGGGAGGCCTCAGTCATACCTCCTACATGGGCACTGGAGGGCACAATGTCCATTGCTGGTATTCAGAGGCACTCACTGCGATCTGGGCCTGCCAGTGTTTCAGAGAAGAAAGGATCAGGAGGAGGGGGTTCTGCTCATCCTCTACCCTGCCATCCACTGTGGGCTGGCTTTAACCGTCTAGGCTGAATTAGGTGGTCTCTGAGTCCCTTCTTGCTCAGTCACTCCAGATTCTAGTCTCCTTTACCCCACAAGGCCCACCTCCCTGGACTTTTGTCTCCCCTTTGTGTCTCCCTCCTTCCGCCTTCCCTCCTGCCCTCCTGGAGTTGGCAAGAGGAGATGCATCCCTTAAAAGGTCCCCCCTCGGGGACATGGGGCCCCCACTACCCTCCCTATCTCAACATCTAACCTGAGGTTTGAGCCATGGCACCAAGTCAGAGTTAAGGAGGTCACCTTTGAAAACTACTCTTTCTGGGGCTCCTGGGTGGCTCAGCAGGTTGAGCGCCAGACTTTGGCTCAGGTCGTGATCTCACAGTTCATGAATTCAAGCCCCACATCAGGCTGGGCTCTCTGCTGTCAGTGTAGAGGCTGTTCCACATCCTCTGTCTGTCTGTCTGTCTGTCTGTCTGTCTCTCTCTTTCTCTCTGCCCCTCTCCTGCTCACACTCTCTTTCAAAAATAAATACACATTAAAAAAGTATAAAAATAAAAATAAAACTACTGTGTTTCTTAAAGCCCAAGTGTCTGGGGCTGCATGAGGACAAAGGTCCCATCCTGTAGGGCCTCCCTCATCCACACAGTGGCACAGGCATTTTCAAGAAGGGAATCCAGAGAAGGAGTGCTCAGACTTGCACTGTCAGGAAGCACCTCAGAGAGGCCCCGGAGCCCAGGGGTGAGTAGTTGGAGCTAAGTTAGCTGGAAAGTGAGTGCAGCCTGGGTGGGCAGTAGAGCCAGGGCAAATGCCCTAAAGCAGGAACTGAGAGGTCAGACACTCAGAAACATTGGCTGTGCTTCTTCAAACTGGGGCGATTAGTGAGTGCCCTTCCCGTCACATGGGGAAGTTTATTAAAACAGTGATACAACAGCACGGATTTGTGCCCTGGCTGTCTTGGGAAAGAAACAAAGGCTGGTATTTTTAGAGCCGTATTAGTTTCTTCTAATAGCCGCCAGCATTTTCCAGGGTAACCCATTTTGCAGCCACCCAGGAGAGCCGTGTTAATCAAACGCACTCTGTGGCAAAGCAGCCATCAACACGGTAGGTGGAGGGCCTCCAGCCCCTGGCCTCCCACTGCCACGCACCCTCAGCTCCCCTCTGCCTGTCAACCTTGACAGAAAGATGTACGCAGGAGCTGATGAATGCCGCTGAGCCTCCACCGTGACATGCAAACATCAGCCAAGTGGATAAAGGAGATTCACGTGCCTGCTTAGGATCCACACTTTTACACTGCTCAGAGATATTTTGACCTTCTAGTTTATTATGATTCAAGAAAAAGTCAATAATTCTTAGCTTGCCAAGGCTGGAAGAATTTAAATGAATTATTGAATCAAGCAGCTAATCTATTGATAACTGATTTTTTTTTTCCTTTCAAATCTAGAATGATGAAAAGCAAGCTTAACCAAAAACAAGAAAAAGAAGGTTGTTTTTCCCTCAGACATTTTAATCTCCTGGTATCAGAGTTGGGACCAAAGGTTCAGTGTTGACCTCTGGGGCCATTCTGTCTCACAGAGTATTCTGAAGATTTCTCTAAAACTTAAAAGCAAAGGCTTCTGTGGCCACAAAATCAGAATTTATGTTTTATTTGTATTTTGATATCCCTTTCTTATTCTCAATTTCTGCTTGCTGCCATTAATGCTCCATGGCAATCATCTCATTTTCTGGGCTCCTCTAGTGGAGTGGAATGATGTTTTGGGGCACTTGCCTGGCCGTTAGCCTAAGCGGACCCTTCCAGCAATAAGATGCTCTACCAGCTGCCCTGCCTACTTGGGCATGTGGGCTCCAGCACCAGTGCCTCACGTCACTGTGCTCATATGTTGGGTGCAGCAGATGCCTAGCAGCATGGCAGCAGCCATGCCCAGGGTCTCAGCCTTCCTGTCCCAGCTGCAGCTTTGTGCTTGGTGCTAGAAAGGGATGGGCAGTAGAGAAAGGCTGCTGGTCCCACCGCTGGTGATGTATATCCTAGAGAACCACATTCTCCTTAGAGAGAAAGGTCAACCTCCAGCCTCTCTGCTTTGGCTGCCCCCCATCCCGAACACTTAGAGTAGCACTTTCTCCTTTCTTACTCCACGCTGACTCCCTGGCCTCTGCGATAGCTCCCCAGTGCCTAACATACCTGACCAAACTTCCATGGCTTGGTATTCTGTGTCTCCCAGAATCACACCTTGGCATCCTTCCCCTCCCCACCCCACCCCTGTACAAAACTCCTCCTCACATCAGGTCTGTCCCTGCCCTGTGGTTATGGGAGCTGTGACTCGAGCCTCTGCCTTTTGGCAAACCATCCTACTCTCAGTTGGCAGGGTCCACTGGCACTTCGCTATCGCCATGTGGTCCCCTGTTGACTCTTCCCTCCCAGGGTGGGCAGGGGTGGTGCCTGAGATGCTAGGTGTGAGCCAGCCATAAAACCTGAATGCTGTACAGCAGGGTACTGCTCTTGGCATCCATGGCCACCTGCTGTCAGTAGGGCACAGACTTTTTTGGACACCCTGAGCCCCCAGGCCTTGGCTTCATTGGCAAATGCAACCACAAAGGAAGCCCATGATCCCCACCACTGAATGCTCGCAGCTGACCCTCTGTGTCTGTGTGTTTGGCAGGACTTCCTGGCCACGACGGGCTGCCAGCATCCTGTGGGAAGAAGTTCTGCAGCCGTGGGAGCAGGTGCATGCTCAGCAGAGAGACGGGGGAGCCCGAATGTCGGTGTCTGGAGGCATGCAGGCCCAGCTACATGCCTGTGTGTGGCTCCGATGGGAGGTTTTATGAGAACCATTGTGAGCTCCACCGTGCTGCTTGCTTGCTGGGGAGGAAGATCGTCATCGTCCGCAGCAAGGACTGCTTCCTTAAAGGTAGGAGGATGCCTCCTTGCCCCTTTGCTTTTGGATTTGAGGATGGATCTTCTAATGCCCTTTTGACAAATGGCCTGGGTGCTGAGTCTGCAGGTTGAATGTGTAAAGGCAGGAGAGAAGAGGAAGGCTGGAGCTTTAGCCAAAGGATAGCAGCAGCAGCATTTCGGCGATGCATGTTTTATGTGTGTCCACCTCCAGAGATCCCTGGCCTTTAGAGGGGGCTCCTTGGAGAACAGAATCTAAGCAGACCTTTGGGATAGGGCAGGGAGGGGAAGAGAATGCTCAGGAGAAAACCCAGCACGGGCCTACAGTGGAGACAGAAAATGGGCTGCTGAGTCTCCTGGGCATCCACAGCGGAGGGACAGAGTTCTGGCCCCTCCCTACAGGCCCCCAGGCCACAGTGGTGTGACCAGGACATCAGGGCATTCTCAGCAGCAAAGCACAGGTCTGTTGACCTGAAGCAGCCACTACCAGTGTTGCCTGCTGCCCCGTGAAGGGCCACTTTCCCACTTCCACGCGTGGGCTGTGGCAGCGGGAGCACGGGAGGGATGTGTCCTAGAACCGACAGTGCTCTGCTAGGTTGAGTTTCTCCTGTGATGGGAATAGTCTTGGACACTTTCATGGCTGTGCTTATGACGCTAATGCTGAGGTGCTTCAGAAATCATGAGGCACATTATGGAAATGAGGCCAAAATGAGTCCAGAAAAAATGTCCCTGGTCTGAAAGCTCTGCCCAGCCTCATGCCTGCTGATTCCCCAGCCCTGTGAGCACTAAAACACTTGACCACTTGCTCCAGCTTTATTGGCCATGTTGAATTTTATAGACTGATGTTCCGTTCTCCAGTTTCCAATATCCCCCAAATTGCATCTTTCTAAAGGTTTTTATTTCTGCATCAGAGTGTGCCCAGCCTCCCTCACCATCGGTTATTCAAACAGCATTTCTCATGTCAGGCCAGGGAAAAACCACCACCGTGAAACCTGCCTCAGTGAGGGATGATGGGGGAGAGCTGGAGAGGATGGGGGCTGCTGGTGCAAGCAGATTAGGGCTCAGTTCTGCTTCATGCTGATTGAATTTATCCACCGAATCCTTCTGATTCATTGAGGTTTTATACAGATTTTGTGAATGCCCACCTACTGAACAGCAGTACCCACAAGCTCCCAGAGAGACTTGGGGCAGCCCGGCTCTGCCACTTTCCAGCTGTGTGATTTTGGGCACATCACTCTGCTTCTCTGGGCCTTTCCCTTTGCTGTAAAACGGGGCTTATTGGCAGTACGACTTGCTCTGTGGAGAAAAGTAAATGAGATGCTGCACAGAAACCACCTAGCATGTGGCAGGCATGTCGCAAGTGTTGTGTATTAATGATACCTGTACTCATCTTTAACGTGGCCTCAGATGTAGAGCAGGGAGGAGAGGAGATCATGCAGGGACCACAGAGGCAGGAACAAGGGCCCTGCCTAGCAGGTATGGGGCCTCCATGGCTTGCTGGTGGGTGGAATTGGGGAGTATGGTGCTGAGGGTCAGGTCCTGTGAGATCCTGGAGATGCCTAACTGTAACCAGGACTCCCCTTTTTGCAGACCTACCCCGGTGGGTCTGGATCCCATGGAGGAGCCTTCTCTGCTTCCTGCTCAGGTCAGCTCAAGTCCTAGGCACTGGGAAGGCCAGCCCGACTCTTTCCTCCAGCATTCCCACAGGGAATGCCCAGCAAACAGTGAGGACCTATTCACCGACCACAGGGCCTTGGCAGGGATGGGAGGCAGGCCAGCCCTAGGGAGGGGGCTTTGGGTGAGCACCTCTCCACCTTCACCAGAGCCATGGTTCCAACGGGGAGCAGGAAGAAACAGAGTGACAGAGGGCTGGGGGGTAGGGTCTTAGAAGAAAGGAGAGGGGGTAAAGGACACTATAGTACAACCCCACCTCAAGAGAGCAGAATATTTAATGGCATCTTCAGCCCCACCGATGACAATTTGTCTTTTGTCCCTAATTTCCGGGGAGTTATTGATAGAGGAAACTGAAAAACACCTTCTTTTTTCATGCAAACAAAAATTCTAAATTCATCCATGTTCCATTCTCTTTTTCTACCAGTCTTTACAAAAAGAAGTTCTGACTTCATTTCCCAGTTTGATTTGTGCCCCAGAGTCTCTCTTAGGACGCTCCTTGTGGGGCCGGCGTGTGGAGAGAAAGGGGAACGTGGTGGTGGATTCCAAGGGGCCTCAGTTTAGAGCGCACCCTCCGTGGCCAGGCCCTTGTGCCCTTGGTGGGGCGGGAGGTGGGGAGGGGAGTGGGTGGGGGTAGGTTCTCCTGAGCACTGCATGGGTACCATGGCCCTTGTGCCCTGCAGGGGAGGAGAGGCGATATTCTAAGCCCCATTTTCAAGAAAACTTGTGGTATCACATTCTGGTTGCTATGGCAATAGAATTCCTTGTGAATGTGAAATGAAATATAACATCATTTTAGAGATCATTAGCATTTGAGAAAAGCAAAACTGAACTCAAAAGCATCGCTTCAGCTCATATTTGTAGCTTTTGATACCAGCTTTCTGGACATCCCAGGCAGGGTCTCTGTTGCCAAAAATCAGGGGGACAGTGGGATATAGGATGTCCTCTCTCTTCTGGTGGCAAAATCAGAGTCACATTTGTTGTCAGCCCCAAATACCACCAGAGAACACCAAGATAGCGGGTGGAATTCTCTGTAACTTTAACTTCTTTAGACTTTGTGTTTTAAAAGTTACCTTGTGACATGGTATTGTGTACCCGTTGGCACTTTTAAAATTGTTTTTCTGTCTCGGATTTGAATGCACGCTATATCTCTCGTATTCTTCCAGAAGACAAGCTTGCCTTTCAGCCGTCACTCACTACACCAGGGTTGTATTATCCCAGATGATACAGTGTCATAGTTGGGCAGTTTTCCAAACAAACCATGAAATTATGGAAGAAAGAAGCCTGTTAGGGCTACAGTTCTAAATGGATCTTGAGATTCCTCATCCCGTATGGTGTTTTAGGTGCATTTTGGTGCTTCAGAGGAGAGTGAAATCGGAGGAAATGATTTCCATTTTTAACCCAAAATTTAAACATACATTTAAAAACTTTTAATTTTTAAATTTAAAAATGTAACCAAAAATTTTAACCAAACATCTAAACATGTGTAAATTTAAACAGGGTCACTAACAAATCTTTAAGTGTTACTACACAACAGGGCCATAAAAACCCACCCTTTTGTTGCAAGGCACAGCAGATAGGTCGTGCTGCCAAAGGACTTCCTTCTTCTTTCCTTCTTGTTGCGTTATTGCTGTTACTTTGAATGTTGTTGCCTTAGGAACTTAAATTAGGTCTCACTACCTCGAGGCCATTTCCATACTTTTTGCAAGTCTTTTCTGCCCCACCAGGGAGAGCTACTCACATTCCCACGTGGGGGCCCAGCCTTTGGTCTCACTCTGTTGGAGCAGGCCCCTGCAGCCAGGGACGTGCTAAGGCCTGAGCAAGAGCATGGTGACAGCATCCCAGGGAGGCCCAGGCTGGGGGGCAGTGTGGCACAGGCTCAAAGGTACTGGCCTGAGATCAGTCATGGGGCCATACCACACCTCGCTGGACGAGGCAGGTGAGCTCTCTGTGCCTCACTTACCGCATCTGTCAAACGTGAATGCCCGTAGCACCTACCTCACACGGTGCCGTGAGCAAGAAAGCAGCAGTGCCTGACCCATAGTGCGCTCTCTTCTCTAAGCAGCGTCAGGATGATGGGGATGCTGTTGCAAACTTCAGGATACAATTGAGGTGCTGGTGCCGACCTCGTGCAGCGCTGTGTATCAGCTGAGAGCTCCAGGAGGTGGGTGCTTCTGTGAATGAGGAGAGAGAAGATCATTGGTTCTCCATATTTATTTAATGAGTGGCTAGAATTTGATCTCCAAACATCCACACTAAACTCAGCTTCTCCAGCTGCCTTGCTGTTCTAGAAAGAAATGTAATGAATCCTTTAAGTTCACCTAGAGAGTTAGAGGTGCAAAAGAAGATCCAATAGTCCCTGATTCTGGGTCTAGAGGAAGTTTCTGAAAAGGCTTTTGGGAACTGCCAGCTGAGGGTGAGAAGGGGCACGTCTAGGGAAGAGACAGTGAGGTGCGTCTCCAAGGGTGATTGAGGGCGCGAGGGCATCCTAGGGATACAGGCAGGAGGGTACCTGTAGACTGAGAGAAGAGGAAGAGACTGAAATGCAGATCCTGGGGAGCACAGGTCCACGCCGGATAAAGGCAGGCACGTGAGGAAGGTGCACTGAGAAAGGCCCTCGCACCAGGCCAGGCAGTTTTCGCCCAAGCGGACTGCGTGTCTGTTGAGCCAGTCCAACTTGCCCATTCCCCAGACAGGGATGCTGAGGCCCAGAGAGGGCCGGGGTTACGTGGGCTCTGCCTTACCTCTGCAGCCCGCCCTTCAGAAGCGCCCACAGCTTCTGCACCGTTTGTCCCAGCAAGGCACGTTCACAGCACACGCATTTGCTTTATCCTTTTCCCCGAGAGACCTCCTGGTGCAGAGGTGGAGGGCTCAGGAGCCTTGGTCCATGGGGAAGGCCTGGGTGCTACTGGACTGAGGCCTACTGCCCAGGTTATCAAGAAGCCCAGGTGGGAGCTGCCCCAGGAAAGCTGGTTCAGTCATGCCAAACTCGTGGGGCCTCTGACATCACAGCACCAGACCACTCTCTCCCCTGAGAAGAAGGGTTAGGAACTCAGGATCACCCAGAGGCTGCTGGAAGGAGCCCCAGGACAAACCAGCAAAGCCTCTAACCCCAACCTGAAGGCCCTTCCTGGCTTTTTGGCACTGGCCTCCACTTTCTCTCCAAAGCCTCTTTCCTGTTTCCAATTTCTTCAAGTTGCACTTCCACTCCTGGCCCCGCCCACATTGTGCCCAGAGGCCTCCGCTGCTCCTCCAACCCTGCAGAGCAATCTCCGTGCGCCCAGTGCCCTTCCTGGCCTTCGCTTTGAGCTCTACACAGGAGAGTGTGGCCATTCCCTGCCAAGCCACCCAGCTTCACAGGCATTATCGAGTGTCTCCTGGGTGCCAGGCTGTGCTGGACCTGAGGACACCCGTATGATCAGGACTCCAGGTCTGACCTTGTGGAATTGACAGCTGAAAGAAGGGTCCACCTCCAGTCCCCAGCATTCTCGGGGCCAGTATATGGGGGCCGCTCTAGCCAGAGACCCCCCCCCCAAGACATCAAGGACAAGTAGGGATCTTCATGGACTGTCCCCTGTTTCGGAGCCTCCCCCGTAGATTCTGCCCTCACCAGTGCAAGCACCTGGGGGTGACTGAGCTGCAGGTTCACTGTGGCCCTTCCCCAGGGCAGCGGCCGTTGGAGCTCAGTCATCCGTTTCTCCTATCTGCTTCCACCATCAAGAAACACAACTTCACACAAACGAGTATGTTCTCGGGAGATTTCCTCTAGGTTTTATGCAAGAAAACGACTTGGTGTGTGCACCCCACAAATGTGCAAGAATGTTATCAGTGCAGCATGTGCTGTGTGCTTCACAGAACCGCTGTGCTTTCGATGAATTAATTACATTCCAGTAATTAAAAATTGCTAATAAGTTACTGAGCTGAGAAAGTCTCGCACCGCGTGGATTTCGCTTATGGAAACAAGCCACAGCCTCTGAGGCCCTCGCACTGTTTCCTGCCCTTTCCTGACACCCCGCCTTCATATGTCCAACCCCTCCTCGGTCACCTCGGCCGGCTCTGGGTGTCTCCTCCTATCCCGGCCTCCCTCTAGGCACCAGTTCATGTTCCCCCTCCTCCCTTCTCTCCCACTCACCCAAGATGCTCCCCTCACTGGGCTCTCCTCCACTGTCCCAGCTCCCCCACACTGTGCCCGGCAGGGTCCACACCGACTCCCATCCCCATTAAGATCAGCATGTCCTAGACGCCACGTCCAGATAGCACTTTCCAGGCCTGCTCTTACTGTGTCCGTCCTGCAGTGGCATCAGTGTTCAGGTGGCCCCAACTCTTGCTCCTGCCATTCCCAGCAGGCTCCTGCCCCTCACACTAGCTTTCCACATGTGGGTTCTCTCTGCGCCCCCCTCAGTGCTCTCCTCTTTCCTTTTCACCCCCTCACTGTTCTTGCCATGCCTCCCATGCCAGTAAGACTCAGCTGTATCTTCACCCCTGACCTCTCCTCCACATTTCACCTCCAGTTTAGTGCGTCCTGAATGAACTCCCCACCCCTCTCTGCTCCCTCCGTCCCTGACATTCCCATTCCTCACAGAGCATCTCTCTCAGTGATAGCGACAACCTCTTCACTTTCCAGGGGACTGGACCCCAAGAGACTGCTGCCTCCTTGCAGCTGAATCCCCACACCATAAAACCCCACCAAGCTTACTTCTTTATAATTTCTCTTTTTATGTTGTTTATTTATTTTGAGAGAGAGGGGGTGGGGGAGGGGCAGAGAGAGAGGCAGAGAAAGAATCCCAACCAGGCTCCACACTATCATCACAGAGCCTGACGTGGGGCTTAATCCCACAAACTGCGAGATCGTGACCCGAGCTGAGATCAAGAGTCAGGTGTTTAACCGACTGAGCCACGCAGGTACCCCAACTTCTCTATAATTTCTTAGCTCTGCCCCTTAGTCTCTACCTCTTCTGCTGCCACACATACCTATCCCCGCCTGCACAACCTCTGGGATCCCCTAGCTGTTCTCCCAGCTCCTGGCCACCTCCTTCTTCTTGCCCACCTTCTATATGGCTTTAAAAGTGAGCTTTTCAAGAGGTGACTTTGACCATGGCCCTCCCCTACCTTCACCTTTCCATCCATTCATTTAGCAAACATACACCCCTTGTGAGTCAGGTGTATTCCAGGCACTGGGGATACAGTAGTGCACAAAATGCACATGATTCCTGCCCTGATGGCACAAGTGGTCTCTTGTCCTAAGAGATGAAGAGTTTCAAGCCATAACAAGTGCTCTGGAGGAGAATAAAGCATGCACAGGGATTGGTGAGAGCTTCTAATATGAGAAGAGACATCTGAGCAGATCCCTGAAGGAAATTGGGAGGTTAGGGAGTGAGCTGTTTGAAAATCTGGGGGAAGAGGTGGCCAGTGCAAAGACCCTGAGGCGAGAGCTCACCCAGCATATTTGGGGATCAACAAGGAGGCCAGGGTAACTGGAGCAGAGTGAGGAAGGCAAGAGAGACCTAAGCGGAAGTTGGAGGAGCCTCATTGGCCATTGGAAGCCTAAGCTCTTAACCGCTGTTCTCTGTTTCCTTTCTCATTATTTTGCCATATCCACTAGTGGGTGGCCTGGAGGGCACCGTCCTGTTCACCACCACCCTGGAAAGCTGTGTGGTTTGTGCTGTGGCTGGAAGAGACAACCTGCCCAGGGGCTGCCAAACATCTCCAAGTTCCTTCTTTACCTGAGTTAAACCCATGGGGCCTGAGGATTTCCTGTGAGCCCCAAGCTGACCAAGGTGCCATCAGAACTTCTTCCAAGAGTAGAGGCCTCCCTCTCTTGTAGCTTCTTGTCAGCCTGCTCATCTTCCCACTCTACTGAGTATCCTTATGAGTGAGGAAATATGATTTATACTTTTAGCCCTAGCACTTGGAGATGTTCCATTCATTTTTTTGGATGAACACACAAATTGATGATTATGTGTTAAATAGGATATATGCAATCCCTTAGAGGTCCCCAAGTGAGAGAATGGGAAGCCCCATTAGAGGCCTTCTGTGCCGTATGCATCAGAGGATCCCAGCAAAGGAAAAGCTGGATTTATTTACATGCCCAAAGACAGGTTGGATTCTCTGTGGTGGGGGGTGGAGCATCAAGGGTGTTGAAGGAACACAAGGAAAGAAGGGCACAGAAGGAGGCAGAGGAGGGGGTGACATGGAACCTTCTGTTCCCCCAAGCTTCTCTCCAGCAGGCTGCTTGGGGAAGGCCTTGCATAGAGAGAAGAGGTGCCTTTGGCTCTCTAGCTGCTTAGAACCACGTAATGGAGCCCATGGCCAACACTGGGGAGGCTCTGGATGATGATCAGGAGTCAAATGTTTAATTACTGGAGCAAGAAGAAGTTGATTTGGGACTTCTTTAAGGGTCTCGCCTATTGCGCCTTCAATTAAGATCAAGACCCTGTGTAGCAGCCGCTAAATGACACTGCATATTGAATCTCTGTGCTCAAGCAGTTTATCTAATTATCTGTGTGACAAACTCAGCAGCTGTCACACCAGCCACAACTCAAATATGTTGACTCTGGGCCCCCCGGCTGCAAGTGTTTTCTGCTTACTAACAGGCTGAAGGGAAGGGCTTATGCACTGTTCTGTGCATGTGGAATCCCTTTCAGGTTCTTCTTTTGCCCGATGATGGAAGTTGCTGAGGGAGCCAGTGCTGGGGAGGATGGTGTTGGAGTTGAGCAGAGGCCTGGGGTCAGTCCCTCTCAGTTCTCAACCTTCCCTGCCTCCCCCCTAGCCCCTGCAGCTGTCATGCATGTCCAGCCTCGCTGCCTGCTCTTCTGAAGAGGGAGGCATTGGCCCAAATCAGACCATTTTTTTTCTCCACAGAGAGGGAAGAGCATTTACCATTGTATCACATTAACTGAAATAAATCAAGGGGTTGGGGGGCAGGTGCACACAGTGACCCAGGAAGAGGTAGGCGACTGCTGATCTCCATCAGCACAGAGTGTGTGCATGAATGCAACCACTTAGAGGTCCCCAAGCGAGAGAATGGGAATAACGTCACTGAATGCATGCCCACACCAATGACCCAACACTCCGGTGGAGTTGAGTCCTCAGCCAGGAGAGCCAAGGGATGGAGCTACAGAAAGCTGAGGCCCAGCCCTCTGCCACATCCTGGGACTGGGGAGCCACCCATGGTTCCTATCGCGGGTGGACTGGTGCCCAGCCCTTTGCCAGATGTCACGGGAGAGCCGTGTCTAGAACACTAATGAGGGTAGCTAGTGAAGGAAGACAGAGCTTTGCAATGACAGCGTTTGGGCACCTTTGTCCTGGTAAGTCCTGTCCTGTGCCTCTCTTCTTCTCATGTTCTCTTCTGCTTTGAAGCATTTTGATCGCTCATTAATGAAGGTAATCACAATGAAACTACTTTGGAAAAGCTTCTCTAAATGAAACTAGTAAAATTGCTTTGCTTGCGGGAAATTAAAATCACCAGACACAATGAACTCTGCCCACTTATTAGAAGCAGGGGGTCAGAACGGTGCCTTTCTCTTTGTAGCTGAAGGAGGGGTGTATCCAGTGACCTGAGAGGCACATCTGTCTACTTGTCTTCCTTAGGGAACTTCTGTTTCCTCCTCTACTGCTTGTCTTTTAGTCTGTTCCCACCCATTTTTAAAAATTTATTTAGTGCTTATTTATTTTTGAGAAAGAGAGAGATACAGAGCATGAGTGGTGGAGAGGCCAAGAGACAGGGAGACACAGAATCCGAAGCAGGCTCCAGGCTCTGAGCTGTCAGCACAGAGCCTGATGTGGGGCTCAAACCCACAAACCATGAGGTCATGATCTGAGCTGAAGTCGGATGCTCAACCAACTGAGCCACCCAGGCACCCCATTCCCACTCATTTTGATTGCAGAGGTGTGACCAGCAGACCTGGTCCCCAGTGGTCCAGCAAGTGCCTCTGTGAGCCCAAGCCTGCCCACTCATTCTGCTGACCATGCTATGTGGCTCACCCAGTGATTCATGTTTCCATTGAAATATAACAAACCGAGGTCTTTTTCGTGGGGTTTTACAAAGCACTTCACTTATACCCAGTTCTGTGTGCACCCTTGTAGCCTAGCCTGTCCCCTTCCGAGCCTATCCAGGGATTTCAGGAAGCCTAAATGAGAGGCACATGGGGGAAGGTATGGTGTGTCTGGTAGCTGAATCTTTCCTGATGGGGGTGGTGATCAGGAAAACGGAATGTGAGGAAGAGGTCTGTTCAAAGCTGTAGAAGGAGGAATACACCAGAGTGAGGAAAATAATTGAAAGGGGACATGCCAGGACACGGGGCAGCAGCAGGCACAGTAGCCAGAAGGATCAGCAACACATCGTCCCAGTTACATGCAGAGTTTGTTAGTTGTCCTTTCCACTCAAAACTCCAGACTTTCAAGGGAGTCTCTCTCTCAACTGTTTAGCCACAAGTGTTGGTTACAGGAAAGTGGTGACCAGCCCCCAGTCCCCCAGTGCCGACACTTTGCAGCAATGACCGTGAACAACCTGGGCAGTCTTTCCAAAGCTGAGGCAAGAGGGAAGGGAGGTGAAGCTGGACAGACCTGCCTGAACAAGAACGAAAGAGAACACAGGAGAGGAATAGCTCTCTCAGGATGCAAGGAAAGGGAAATTATTACAAAAAAACAAAACAAAAGCCCAGGAGACAGCAACTGTGTTCTCTCAATTCAAGAAAACATGAACCCTGAAATGGGATGAAAAATGGGATTATAAATTGGCTGAGCCACAGCCAAAAATGAAATGGAAGCTGGAGGAGGTAAGGAAAGACTATATGGCATCTGGAATGCTGGAGCTGAAGCGCCCCTATGTTTCATGCAGTGAAGGGGAGGATTAACAATGCAGAAATCAAACAGTTGTTCCCCACAGGGAGAGCACAAACTTGAAAACCTCTCTCAGAATGCATAGAAAAAGGAAAGAAAAAAATAAAGAAGAATAGTAATAATAATGTGAGAAAAGATGATAGATAGGTAAGGCAGGGATAAAAGTTTAGCTCTTGGTCATCGGTCATCTTAAAGACCCCAGAGCAAATCAAAGGGACACAGTAAGTGAGGAAAGATTGTTTTTTAAATTGCCCTGAGCCAAAAGATTCCTAAAATAAGCCCAAATGAAACTGCTAAAATTTCAGGATTTCAAAAAATTTTTCAAAGATATTTGAAGTGATCCGGCAGAGAGAAAAAGCTGGTCTTCTATAAATGAAAAAAGAAAACCAACTGGTCTTAGGCTTTTCTGCAACATTAAGAAGCAAGAAGGCAATGGAGAACATCTGTAGAGCTATGAGGTGATAATTCTACACTCTTCAAATAATGATCTCTGTGTGGAAAGAACAGAAGGGATTCTCTGATGGGCAGAGGCTCAGATAACATACCACCCATGTATTCTTGGCTGGAAAAAAACATACTGAAAGATGAATCCCCAATAATCTAGGGACAAATCAAATTTGGGAAAGAGGAAAGTCATGGTACTCACAGCCTAGAGGTGACTCCTCACATGAAAAGTTGTCTAAATGGTTGTTTCAAACATGGTTACCCAAAATGGCAAAGAGAAAAGAAGTTAAATGCAGCTAATTTCTTTGACTCCCTTGTGGAGACTTCAACAGATCCTGCATAATTCTTGCCTTAGTGTGTTAAAAAGCATACATCAACTCAACTAGGAAATTTTCCATTAACTCCATCCTTCTTGCCTGGAACGAACCCAGTGCTGGCCCCAAACAAGTGTCCCAGGTTGTTGCCAGCCACACCTGGGAGCCTTTGTTCCTCTGCCTTTGCTATTTTGTCCAGAGACTGTGGGTAGGATCAGCCTTGAGTGAGGTGACCTACCCTAAGATTGGGCCTCCCGTGCCTTCATCATGGTGGGTGAAGTGTGCCCCCCGCTTCCAGGAAGCTTTCTTGGGTTTGTAACTGGAATAGAAGAAAACTCCAACATGTTATAGGGTGTCCTCCTCGAGCAGTGATGCTCTTACTAATGGCACATGTCACTGTGCCAGTGATGTGGCCTGGACTGTTGATTCTGAGGTCCTGATCGAAATATGTGGTTGCTTGACAAGCAAGGACTGGATAAGAGCTGAGCCACATTGACAGAAAAAGGCCAAGAAGGCAAAAGGTCTGCCTGTTGGTAGGTAGAAGTGGATATTGGACCCCTAAGACAGGCGGGGCTACCATGATGTAGCCATGCACAGGAGCAAGGGAGAGGCAATCAGGGTGGGGTCACGATTATGGTGGCCACCATTCATTGAGTGCCTGCCAGTCTCCTAGCCCATACCAGATGCTTTATGGGCATTAACTCCTATAATTCTCTCAGTTGGCGTTTCACTCAGGGGCAAAGAGAGGCCAAATAACTTGCCCAGTTACCGAGCTGCTAAATGAGACCTGTGACTTGCCTTCCTCTGTCACTGTGAGCCAGCGGCCCCTCCTGCAGGTGGAAGGGCCTCTCTGGGGGGCAGAGGGCTTGATGTGAAGTTGGCAGTATGCGCGAGACTCGGCCAACAAGGTGTGGGGGAGGGCAGCAGCAGGTGGAAAGACTTAATGCAGCTTCACTGTTAGCGGCTGTGCTCCTTCCTCCTCTCCTCACACTCGCCACATGCGACTACCAGACAATGCGTGTGTAAAAGTGATCTTCCCCTAAAAGGAAAAGGATAGAATGTCACTTTCCCACAGACATCAAAGACTGTCACGGCCAGTCCTTTTAATGAAGTGAATCATATTCACACACATTCAGTCTGTAAACCCCAGTGACCGGCACCACGTGGATGTGGGAGGTGACCGCCCCACAAAGGGAGTGCCCACTCCCCGCCAAGGGACAGGCGGGGACAGGCAACCTGCCATGCTTCCTGATTGCTCCATTCTGTGTCTCTACCTCCATTTCTGTTCCTTCTTACTAGTGTCCCCACCCCATCCCCTGCCGCATTTTAGCTGCACAAAGACCTTATTTACACGCCAGGCTTGTCTCAAGAAACACTCCTCACAATTTTAAAGGAACAAACGTTCCATTTTAAAAAGTCTTGTGCATCTCAGGGCAAAACCTTTGTGGGTTTCAGGAAGACCTAATGAAGAGAGGGATCTCCAAAAAAAGGCGGAAAAGGCCCACGGCAGGGAAATGGGGTTTCTCTCCTATGAGAAATGCCAGCAGGAGAGCACACACTAATTTAGAGAAACAGTTAACAGGAAGCAAGACGCACCCTTGAACGAGTCTGTCTAGAAGGTTGGGGAAAAAATAACCCCCATGCAGGGGCACCTCCAGGCTTCCTTTGGGTATAGCTTCACAGGGACTCAGTTGGCTACGATTATAATTCAGTATTTGCAGCATTTATTGTGATGTTATGCATGTCACCCTTTTTCAGAGACCAGAGATCAGATGGGAACAGAGAATAGGGTAAGAACTCATGTTAAACACCCATGCTAGAGGCACCTGGGTGGCTCAGTCTGTTAAGCATCCGACTTCAGCTCAGGTCATGATCTCGCAGTTTGTAAGTTCGAATCCCACTTCGGGCTCTGTGCCCACAGCTCACAGCCTGCTTCGGATTCTGTGTCTCCCTCTCTCTGCCCCTCCCCTGCTCGTGCTCTGTCTCTCTCTGCCTCTCAGAAATAAACACTAAAAAAAAAAAAAAAAAAAAAAAAAAGCCCATGCTACCTGCCAGGCCCAGTGCTGGGTACTGTATACACTGGATCCCATTCAGTCGTACGGCAGCCTTTCAGAACAAGGACTTTTATTATCCCACCATGGCAGAGGTGGACACCAAGATCAGAGAGGTTTAGCGACTTGCCCAGGAACAAGAAGGGGAGAGCTGTCACTCACATTCACGCCTGCCTTATTTAACATGTGCTCTTTGCTTCTCCTGCTCTGTTACATCTCTCGTGTGTATCATGATTTGTGTAATTAATAGATGAAAGCAAGCCTTGGAAATCATCTGATTGTGAAAGCGCTCCATGATTGTTGTTCAGCAGTCTGGCAGATTGTGTCTGTGTTCACATTTCTTTTATGAAGGCAACTTTTTTGTACGTGCAGCTGGTGGTCACCTTGCTTTTGGCCACTCTTGCCTCAACAAAAGAATGGTGATGTTTTCTGGAAACCTTTGTTCTTTTGTTGCCTTTGCTCATTCTATGCCATGCCTTCTAAGTAAAAAAGGCGAGAGACCTCACAGTAAGCAGCACCTGGTCTCCGTGTTGGTCGGGCTTGGCTGGGAACTGTGTGTGGCTCACCTCAGAGGAGCCAGGGGACAGATAGTCTCACCCCATGACCGGTTGGGTTCTGGGGGGTCTGGGAGCCTGTTGGGCAGCCCAAAAGGGGAGCCCTAGAGAAAGGGCTCAGACTAGTATGATCGGAGACAGGGCCTCTCAGTCAGGAACCTGTGAGCCAACACCAAGGTATGTCCTGATACCCTCTACCTGTTTGTTCACATTCCCAGGGCAAGTAAAGTGGAGGTCCTGTCCTCAGCATTTTGTGCGTCAGGGTTATGTTTCAGGATTTGTTAGAAAAACCTGGGATTCTTATGTCTGGGCTATTCATAACTTGGCCAGTTTTAACAGAGCCTTTCATTTATTCGAGAAATACCACTGAGCACCTACTGTGTGCCAGTCTTATTTCATGGGCTGGGGATTCAAGAAGAGTGTGATGTGGTCCCTACCCTTGGGAAGCTCATAAAGAGCTTGTAAGGAGAGGGAGCATGTAAACCAGGGTGATGAGTCCATTACAGAAGGAACCAGGGAGGCCTCCTGGGGGAGGCACCATCCTGGCTGAGTATTAAATGATAAGTAGAATGGGTTAGGCAAAGAGTAAGGGGAAGGGCCTTAGTTGGGCCAAGGGTTAGGGTATGAATCCAAAATGGGGAGCCCAAGCCAACAACTGCTTTGCCCAACATGGAGCTTGAGGCAGGGAAGTTCAGCAAGAGCTGAGTTTGAGAAGGACCTTTGGCCAAACCAGGGCTAGACCTCGAAAGTCAGGTTATGGAGCACAGGCTCTGTCCTGTGGGCAGGACTCTAGGGTTTGCAACAGTCTGGCTGGTCTTTACAAAGATCACACAGTGTCGCCAGCATGGGAGTGGCTAGTGGTGGTGTAACCCTGGAGTCAGGGAGCCCAACAAGGAGGTGTTCCAGGCATTCAGCAGAGAGATATGGAAGCCAGAACTAGGGGAGTGGACAAAGTTGAGAACTATTCAGGAAGAGTAAATTTGACAGGATAAGGGACTGACTGGGAAGGAGGAAAGGGAGGAGATTGGGGTCAGGGGATGTCCAGTCTCCTGGTCTGGATGGATATGGGTGCCTTTCTCACTGAGGTGGAGACCCAGGAATGAGAGTCTACAGGTTGGTGGGAAAAGTTAGGATTTGCCCTCGATTTTAGAGGTGAGGGTCCGAGGCTCTGTGGGACATCTGGTAGAGAGGAGTTAGCTTTGTCTAAAGAGCCTATACCTCTAGACCCCAGACATTCCTACCTAAAGAGGTTTTCAAATACTTTGGTTTGGCAACTCAGCCCTCCCTCCTACCCCTGTTGTATGAGTAAGGGTTCTCCAGAAAAGCAGAACCAGTAGGGGAAGGGGGTGTGTATTCTGTGTAAGGAGATTTATTATAAGGATTGGCTCACATGCTAATGTTGGCTAGGAAGTCCTAAATCTGCAGGTAGGCCAGCAGGCTGGAGACCCAGGAGGGACCAATGTTCCTGTTTGAGTCTGGAGACCATCTACTGGAGAATTCTTAGTTGAGGGAGGATTGGTTTTTTTCTTCTATTCAGACCTAAAACTGCCCAGATGAGGCCCACCCGTATCCTGGAAGGCAGTCTGCTTTATTCAGAGTCCACCCACTTAGATGTTAATTGCATCTAAAACACTATCACATAAAACACCCAGAATAATATTTGAGCACATATCTAGGCACTGGTGGCCTAGCAGGTTGACACCTCCTTACCCCAGGATTGCTCTGAATGCCTTGCCTAGTCCTCGGCCAGGCCCCGTCTAACTCTGCTTTGTCAGGGGGCTCCCACTCCTACCCCATCTAGAGGGCAGGATGCTGACCCAGAAGGGAAGTGCTTGGATGTCCAGTTGGATGGAGGTGTGCATCCTTCACACTGGGGTTCTTTCAGTCTGTGTCCCTGGGCTGTATGTGGGGGGAGGGGGGCTCTTGACATCATCACCCCTGCCTGCCCTGAATTGCAAACCACTAAACCCGATCCCCCACCTAGCACCCAGGAGTTACACAGGAGGGTGGGAGGAGCAACTCCAGACCCCAGAAACCCCCACCCGCCTCACCCAGCAGCCTTAGAGGTGGCTTTCTGCCAATGGCTGTTTTCCAGTAAAGTTGTTTTCTTCCTCAAGCCTAATAGTTTAAACAGTAACTGCTTAAAATTATACTTAAACACTCAAATGATAGAAGATGCAAACTGGAGGGGGAAAAGATCAAAGCAGAACCAAGACATGAGATTACTCAGGACACAAGAAAGATGCACAAATGGCAGGAGATTGTGGCAGGGCACAGAGTCTGCTGATTAGATCCTAAGGCAGCTCCGTTCCTAGGAAACCTTTGTCTGGGAGCTGCACGCTTCCAGCGGTTCAGAGAGACAGGAATCGGAGTATTTGATCAGCAGCCTTGGCTGACTGGAGCGTGGGGGAGAGAGAACAGGACACGTGTGGTTCCTCCTGGAAATTGTTAACAGAGACTCCAGCAGGAGACCTGCCTCCTAATAAGGTAGAGGGCCAATTAACAGAGCAAATGTTTGAGGTGTCCCCGCCAAGGGATGTGATGTCTAGTCTCCTCCCAGAGCCTCCAGGCGCTGGTCATTCAGACAGGCAGGTACATGACTTAAGTTAATTGCAGAAAAGCTCCTTCCAGGGAAGTGGGCACTGGCTTGTCATTTAAAGGGACCAAGGTTTGCTTTTGACAAGTATCCGTCCCAAGAAAGGACATGTCCTCTCTGCTTCCCACCCCTCTGCAGGTGGGGTTTTTCCCAGGGTACCTCAGAGCCAAAAGGCAAGTCTGGGAATCTGAGGACCCAGGAGAATTTTGGCAGGAGGAGCTGTATCGGTCAAGCCGCGTCCACGGTCCAGAAGAAGGTGGCTCTTTTTCCCTTCCCCATGGTGTCTGCTGAGCCAAACTAGGAGCCTGCAGGACCTGGAATCCAGGGCTGATCAGGAAGGAATATAGGACGCGGGCCACAAGAGAGGCTGTGACTGGGGGCCATGGGAAGCCCAGGGTAGGGCAAAGTCAAGGTGGGCTGGGCTTGCTCCGATGGAGGAGCTGGTTGCACTAACAGTAAGGGTCGTTTTTTTGAAGGGGACAGAGGGTAATGTGTCAGCGCAGCCCATGTGGGGCTCCCTCAGCCTCATCTAGTGGGAACAGGAGCCTGGGTAAGAGTGGGGAAAGCTGACTGCATATCCAACTGCATACACCCCAGTCTCCCTGCCTCCCCCTCCCTGCTGCTCTCTTCCCCCCATCCCCTTCCCTGTCCGCTATCCCCAGGATGCCTGCCTGGAGTGTGCCCGCAAGTATGTGAAACAAGTGGCTGGAAAGTAACATGTTTCTCAGTGAACCGGGAGTGGCACACCCCACTAGTTTTGATTTATTTTTTTAAGTTTATTTATTTATTTTGAGAGAGACAGAGACAGCACCAGTAGGGGAGGGGCAGAGAGAGAGAGAGAGAGAGAGAGAGAGAGAGAAAGACAGAGGATCCCAAGTGCTAACAGCACAGAGCCTGTCATGGGGCTCGAACTCAGGAACCACGAGATTATGACCTGAGCCGAAAGCAAGAGTCAGACACTTAACAGACTGAGCCACCCAGGCGCCCCTAGTTTTGACTTTTTAACGACTTAACCAGTTTCTCTAATGTTAGACTCGGTTGAAATAGTAATTGTCCGTGGTGCCCTGGGCATCGTCCCTGGTGTGAGGCAGGGGACAGAACCCCCTCCGCTCCGACTCTTCAAGGCTGTGTGAACCGTGTCCATTCTCTTAGCTCGCGAGGTTGTCCTGGGTTACGGGAATCGCTCTCCCCGCTGTTTCACTCACAAGTCTGGATCTTGAATTCAATGACTGACTCACAAAGAGCTAGTTCTCTGTGTTCTTGCCTCCCATTCAAAGTGGGAGGAGGAGGGGGTGATGAGAACTAGCAGTCCTCGGGCAGTAGGAGGGAACTCTTCCTCCGTCCATGAGGAGGAGGCCAAGGCCCCAGAAGCGCCTTGGTTGTGCAGTGAGAGCAAACTCTCAGTGACCCACTAAGGGTAGACTTCTCCCTCACGCTACCGTCCAGTGTGGGTCCGTAGCTCCTCAGCTGGGTGGCTCACACATACCCACTTTGCCACTTGGACACTGCTTTTCACCACCATCGCTTACGGGGAGGGGCGGTGAATGAGTACCCCTGTGCCGTGCTGTGTGGTGCTCTGCGGTTCCCACTCACACGTCCGTCAAAGTCACACGTAAGGTCATGTCCGCAAACAGACATGCATGCTTCATCAAAACACGTTTTCCATCAAGGTCCTTCTCTCAGGCTAAGAAAAATTCCCATGGGGATGCCTGGGTGGCTCAGTTGGCTGGGCCTCAAACTCCTGATTTTGGCTCACATCATGATCTCTCGGTCTGTGAAGTTCGAACCCTACATCAGGCTCGGCACCGATGATGCGGAGTCTACTTGGGATTCTCTCCATCCCTCTCTCTCTGCCCCTCTCCTGCTCACTTTCTCTCTCAATATAAGTAAATAAACTATTTTTAAAAAAGAAAAGAAAAATTCCTATGGAGTCTGGAAGTCCTGAAAACAGACTCTAAGAGCTAATGAGTTTAAGGCTAAAATTCCACATCTCTCTCTGTACTTCAGAAGAAAACCATCTCCTTTCATATCATTTCAGTACCTCCTGGTTATCGTATCTACATTTAACTTTTTGCCTACCAGGTATCCTGTATACGCAAACAGGAATGAAGAAGTCACACAAAGAAGCAGTTCTTTTAAAGTTTCCATCAGAGCAATTTGAAATTTTTAGCGTAACAAAAGCAGTTATGTCAATCATACACAGATTGCTTCCTAACAACCCTATTTTGCATCCTGAGGCCTCCAAGTGTTTAAGAATATCCACAGAATTAATATTTTATGGACAAGACTAAAAAGACTGCATTGGTTTCCAAGGTTTCTGCGCTGGGCCTGGGTATGGGCCTGGTTCCACAAGTGTGAGTGTGCAGAAGCCTATGTTGTCCCCTTGGCACAACAGTAATCCATTAATTGGGAGATGATAGGTAACATTATCCCTGCAGTGAACTGTAGGGACCAGGCCTGCCTTGCTCACTGCAGTAGCCTGGGCTTCATGTGGAGTAAGAATGCAATAAACACTTGCTTAGGAGAGGGAGGGAGAGCAGGGAAAGGACTGGATGTAAGCAAGCCTGGTTGTCACCTGGGTCCGCAGAACAGAAAGCAGTCGATGATGCAGAGCCCAGAAGGGACGGAGAAGACCCTAAGGGGTGGGCTTGGCTCTGTTGCTCACATGCAGCATCCCCTCAGCAGGAGGTACCTGTGTGTCATGGAAGTATTCCCCATCTATGTTCAGCTCTTCCTCCAAGATGGGGCTCTGTGAGTCTCCGCGATTACCTGCACGGAGGTGTGCCCGCATGCAGGGCTGACCCACAAGCACATTCCAAGGAAAGGAAGCCACCTGTTGAAAACCGCCTTTTTCTTCATTTTTTTAATTAGAAAAGATGACGTACTGACAGAAGGGAGTACAAAATGTATATGTGCAGTGAGAAGCATAACCATTAAGAGAAGAACCATGTTTTAGGAATTAGGCCGTGCTTTAGAAACACTCTCTCCCTCCTGCCCTGGAGGTGACCACTGTCTTCTCTGACTTCTCCAATCATTATGTTCTGGCTTTTCTTTATAGTTGTCTCACCTAAATACATGTTGAAACATGGTTGATTTTTTCCCTAGTTTTGAAAGTCATATTAAACGGAATTGTGCCGGTAGATGTTCTTTTCTGATTCGCTGCTTTCATATTCGGTAGAGTCATCCATAGAGAGTATAGCTGTAGCTTGTTGGTTTGTGTTGCCGAAAATCCCCTTGTGTGAATATACCACACTGTATCCGTTCTACTTCTGACAGCCAGCATCAGTTCCCATTTGGGGCTATTCCAAGTGATGCCGCTAGAATCATTTTCCTAGATGTCTTCTGCTGTACACATGCAACTGTTTCTCTGGTTTATGTCCCTGGGCAGCGTGCCGCTTTAGCCTTAATCGATATCAGCATACTGTTTTCCAAAATTGTCGGCCAGTTTACCCTGAAAGCAGCAGTGTATTAGAGCTCCTGCAGTTCACATTAGTAACACTTGAGACAGCTAAACATTTTTAAGTTTTGCTAGTCAATTGACTATGATATGGTATCCTTTTGCAGTTTTCATTGGTATTTTCCTGCATACTGAGACTAAGCATCATTTCATTGGTTTATTGACCATTTTGATTTCCCCTTTTCTGAGGTACCTTCCCAGGTCTTTTGCCCTTTTTCCTATTCAATTGTTTGTCTTTTTTTACTTCATTGGTAGGAGTTCTTTATATATTCAGGATACTTATTCTTTGTTGATTACATTTATTAGAAACATATTTTTCCAACGGTGGCTCAACTTTTCACTCTGTCTTGGTTTCTTTTTAAGGATAGAAGTTCTAAATTTTAATATAGTTGGATTTATCAAAATTTTCCTTTATATTAAATATATAAATATAAAATCAGCATGTTGTACACCTTGACCTTACACAATGTTCTATGTCAACTCTATCTCAATTTAACAAACACCTCTCTTATGGTTAGTGGATTTTGCCCCTTTTGGTTTATTTACTTATTTTTAACTTTATTTATTTTGAGAGAGAGACAGTGAGCACACAGGCTGGGGAGAGGCAGAGAGAGGGAGAGAGAGAGAATCCCAAGCAGGCTCCACACTGCCAGTACAGAGCCCAGCGTGGGGCTCGACCCCACAAACCATGAGATTATGACCTGAACTGAAGTCAAGAGTTGGAGGCTTAACTGACTGAGCCACCCAGGTGCCCCAATTTTGCTCCCTTTTAAAGAAAATCTTCCCTGCTTCCAAAGCCCAACATTATTCTACATCATCTTCTACTCTACAGTGTTGCTTTTCACATTGGATTTTCTTTAACATAATAGCTTTTTTGAGATATCACTCACATACCATTCAGTTCACCCATCTAAAATGTACAATTCAAGTCTTTTAGTACATCCAGAGAGTTTTGCCACCACCATGATGAACAATTTTAAAACCTCTTCTTTACCTACAAAAAGAAACCCTGCACACATCAACAGACAATTCCTCATTCATTTGTCATCCCCAACTACAGCCCCACAGCCCTAGCGAGCACTAATTTACCTTCTGTTCCTATACATTTGCCTATACTAGACATTTCAGGCAATATGGAATCTTTAGTGATTGACTTCTTTCACTTACCATAATGTTTTCAAGATTCATCCATGTTTAGCATATATCAGTACCTCATTCTTATTTACAACATAAGACTCTTTTGCATAGACATGCCAAATTTTATCCATTCATCAGTTGAGGGATATTTCAGCCAAAATTTCCACTTTGGGCTGTTATGAATATGGTGCTATAAACATTTGTGTACAAGGTTTTGTGTAGATATATATCATCATTTCTCTTGGCTATTTATATAGGAGTAGTGTTGCTGAGTCTTGTTAACTCTGTGTTCAACCTTTTGAGGAACTGTTTTCCAAAGCGGGTGTACCATTTTACATTCCCACGAGCAGTATATGAGGGTTACAACTTCTCCATATCTTTGCCAGCAGTTGTTATTATCTGTCTTTTTAATTAGTCATCCAAACAGATATGAAATAGTATCTCATATGGTTTTGATTTATTTACATTTCCTAGGTGGATAATGATGTTGAGTGAACATCTTCTCACGTGATTATTGGTCATTTGTATATCTTCTTCTGAAAACTGTCTATTTGTCACCTTTACCCATTTTTTAATTGGACAATTTGTCTTCTTCTCATTGAGTTGTAAGAGCTCATTATATATTCTGAACACAAGTCTCTTATGTATACACTTTGCAAATATTTTCTGCCATTCTATGGGTTCTCTTCACTCTATGTTATACTTTAAAAAGCACAAAAGTTTTAATTTTGATGAAGCACAATGTATCTGTTTTTTCATTTGTCACTTGTGTTTTTGGTGTCATATTTAAGAAGGTTTTACCTAACCTAAGATCACAAAGATTACTCCTATTTTTTTTCTAAGAGGCTTATAGTTTTAGCATTTACGTTTAGATCTTACATACACTTAAATCATTGAGTTAATTTTTGCATATGATGTGATAGAAGGCCCCAGTGTCCTGCTTTTACATGTGAATATCCAGTTGTCCCAGCACCATTTATTTTAAAGACTACTCTTCCCCTCTTTGAATTATTTTGGCACACCTGTTGAAAATAAATTAACCATAATTGTAAAGGTTTATTGCTAAACTCTCAATCCTACTCCATCGATCTATATGTCTATCCATATGCTGGTACCACACTTTCTTGATTAGTGTAGCATTATAACAAGTTTTGCCCTCGGGAAATATGTCCTCCAACTTTGTGGATCCTCTGCAGCACTGTTTAGGCTCTTCTCTGTCCTTTGTTTCCATATGGATTTTTGGATCGGCTTGTTAATTTCTGCAAAGAAGCCAGCTGAGATTCTGATAGGCATTGCTTTGACTAAATAGATTACTTTGGGAAGTGTTGCTATCTAAACAGTATTAAGTCCTCTGATCCATGACCATGGGATGTCCTTCCATTTATTTTGGCCTTCTTTCATTTCTTTGAACATTTTTTTTTTTATAGTTTTGGCAGTATAACCTTTACGCTTCTTTGGTTAAATTCATCCCTAAATATTTCATTTATTTTGAATTTGTTGTAAGTGGAATTGTTTTCATATTTTCATTTCCAGGATGCTTATTGACAAGGTATAGAAATATAATTAATTTTTATACCCTGAACTTGTACCTTTCAACCTTGCTAAATTCATTTCTTAGTTCTAATATAGCTTTTTGTATTAGATAATTTATGATTATATAAAGATAATGCAGGTATAAGTAGAGATAGATTTACTTCTTCCTTAATCTGAATGCCTTATATTTCATTTTCTTACCTAACTGCCCTGGCCAGAACCTCTAGTACAGTGACAAAAACAGACATACTTGTCTTGTTCCTGATCTCAGGGGAAAGCATTCATTCAGTCTTCTACCACTAATATGATGTTAGCCCTGAGTTATCCATAGATGCCCTTTATCTGGTTGAGAAGCTCTCTTCTACTTTGTTTTGTGTATTTATCAAAAGGGAATGTTACATTTTATCAACTACTTTTTCTGCAACTGTTGAGATGATCATATGGTTTTTGGGTATTTTTTTTTTTTTTTTGAGAGAGAGAGAGAGAGAACACAAGAGAAAAAGAGAGCGCTCGTGCTGAGGAAGGCCAGAGAGAGACTCCTAAGCAGGCTCCATACTCAGCTCTGAGCTGTATGCAGGGCTCAGTCTCACCACTGTGAGATCATGACCTGACCTGAAATAAAGAGTCAGAAGCCTCACTGGCTGAGCCACCCAGGCACCCCTGTTTTTGTTGTTTTATTTTTTTTTAATTTTTAATGTTTATTTATTTTTGAGTGAGAGAGAGAGAGAGAGCGAGAGAGAGCATGAGAGGGGGAGGGGCAGATAGAGAAGGAGACACAGAATCCGAAGCAGGCTCCAGGCTCTGAGCTGTCAACACAGAGCCCGATGTGGGACTCAAAGTCACAGAGTGCAAGATCATGACCTGAGCCGAAGTCAGAGGCTTAACTGACTGAGCCTCCCAGGCGCCCCTGTTTTTGTTTTTTTATCTACTGATACTGTATATTACATTAATTGATTTTCATATATTAAACCACTGTTAAATTCCTTGGTATGTGTGTGGTCATGATGTATAATCCCTACATGTTGCTGGATGTGATCTATTAATATTTTGTTGAAGTTTTTTTGTGTCTATTAATTATAAGAGATATTGGTCAATAATTTTGTTTTCTTGTGTCTAGTTTGGGTGTCAGGGTGACACTGGTTTCACACAATGAGTTGGAAAGTGTCTTCTCCTCTTCTTTTGTGTGAATGAGTTTATGAAGAATTCATATCAGTTCTTCTTAAATGTTGCTGGGTTTCACCAGTGAATCCACGTGAACCTGGGCATTGCTTTGAGGGAATTTTTTTAAATAATCAAATATCTTGTATAGATTTTCTATTTCTCCTTAAGCTAGTTTTAGTAGTTTGTGTTTTTGTACAAATTTATCCAATCCATCAGAGTTACCTAGTTTGATGGCATACAGACGTTCATATTATTACCTCGTTATTCTTTGTATTCAGTAGAGTCTGTAGAAGTGTCCCCTCTTTTATTCCTGTTTTTAGTAATTGGAGACTTCTGTATTATTTCTCATCAGTCTAGCTAAAAGTTTTGTCAGTTTTGTTGATTGTTTTTTAGGAAACAACTTTTGGTTTTGTTGATTTTCTCTATTTCTCTTCTTTTTTCCACTAATTTCTGCTTTCATCTTGACTATTTCCTTCTCCACTTGCTTTAGGTTCCATTGGCTTTTCTTTTTCCACTGTGTTGAGCTAGAAGGTTAGGCTATTAATTTGAGATTCATTTCTCTTCCAACATGGACACTCACAGTTGTGAAGTCCTTCCCCTCTAAGCTCTCTGTTCGCTGCATCCACAAGTTTTGTTATGCTGTATCTTCATTTTCATTCATCTCAGAGTATTTTCTAGTTTTCCTCCGTGATTTCTTCTGTGACCTGTTGGTTATTCATGAGTGTGTTATTTAATTTTTACGTACCTGTGACTTTCCCAAATTTCATTTTTTATATCAATGTGTAATTACATTCTGTTGTGGTGGGAGAACATCTATTATTTCAGTCATTTTAACTGTATTAAGCCTTTTTTATGGTCTAGAATGTGGTCTCCCCTAGAATGTCCATATCCACTTGAGAAAAATATGTATTCTGCTGGTTTGGGATGGAATGTTTTATAGAGCTCTCCTGGGTCTAATTGGTTTACAGTGTTGTCCACGTGTTCTATTTCTTTGTGTATCTTTTGCCTTATGGCTCCATGCATTATTAAAAGTGACTTTTGAAGCCACCAACTGTTATTGGTGAATTCCCCCTTCAGTTCTGTCAGTTTTTGCTTCTTGTATTTGGGGGCTCTGTTGTTAGGTGCATATGTTTACAACTGTTAAAGCTTACAAATGAATTGATCCTTTTATCGTTATGAAATGTCCTTTATCTCTAGTAACATTTTTTTGTTTTAGAGTTTATTTTCTCTGATATTCGTATAACTACTTGCCTTTCTTATAGTTTCTTTTTCCATCCTTCTTCTTTCAACCTATTCATATATTTAATGCTAAAGAATGTCTCCTGTAGGCCACATATATTTGGATCTTGTTTTTTTCATACATTCTAACAAGTGCTGCTTTTGAGTGAATTGTTTAATCCATGACATCTAATATTATCATTTATATATATACATCTACCATTTTACTTTGTTTTCTGTATGTCTCATATCATTTTGTTCCTCTCTTCATCTCTTATTGCTTTCTTTTGCATTAAGTGAATATTCTAGTGTAATATTTTAAGTTCTTTAATTAAATGTTACTATTTTTCTGTAGCTACTGTCGTACTGGTTGTTCCAGGGTTAACTGTATACATCTTAATTTATCTGAATATACTTGAGATTTATACTAAATTCTAGTAAGATACAGAAATATTACTCCTATATACCTCTATTTCCTCTTCCGATTTTTTTGTTATTGTTGTACATATTACTTCTATGTATGCTACAAACCCAACAATACATTGTCATAATTATTACTTTATATATTATTTTCATTTAAATAAACTGAGAGGGAAAAAAAGGAGAGCAAATATATATTCATAGAACTTGTTACATAAACCTTTTATTTGTCATTTCTCGTTCTCTTCATTGTTTGTATGGATTCAAGTTACCATTTAGTATTCTTACTCCTATAAAGTTTTACACCCACCTACCCCACTTGTGCTATTGTTGTCAAATATATTAAATTTCTACGTGGTATAGGCCCAATGATACAATTATATACATGTTGTTTCATACAGTTGCTTTTAAAATCCACTAAGACCAGAAAGGAGAGGCAATATACATTTATACTGTCTTGTATAATAACATGATTACTCTCATCAGTGCTCTTTGCTTTTTGTGTGCATTCAGATTCCCGTCTATGGTCACTTGCTTTCAGTCTGAAGAGTTCACTTTAGTACTCATTGTAAGGTAGATGTACTAGCAACAAGTTATGTCAATTTTTGTTTATCTAGGAACGTCCTTACTTTCCCTTCATTTTTGTAAAATAATTTTGTTGGCTTTAACATTCTTTGTTGACGGTTTCTTTTTTCTTTTAGCACTTTGAACATGTCACCCCCACTACCTTCTGACCTCCATTGCTTCTGATGAGAAGTCAGCTGTTCATCATTTTTAGGGTTCTGTTGTGACTGACCGGTTATTTTTTCTTGATGCCTTCAAATTTTTCTCTTTGTCTTTTGGCATTTTGACTCTGATGTGTCCAACTGTGGATCTCTTTGCACTTACCTTATTTGAAGTTTGTTGAGTTTCTTGGATGTGTAGATAGATGTTTTTCACCCAGTTTGGAAAGTTTTCAGTCATTAGTTCTTTAAATATTGTTTCTCTTCCTTCTCTGTTTCCTGCTTCTGGGTATTCCCATTATATGCATTCTTCTTAGTGCTATTCCATATTTCTCTGAGGCTGTGTTCATTTTCATTTTGTTTATGCTCTCCCTCCGGTAAGCTGGCTGGTCTACAGTCTAGCTTGTCACCTTTGTAGAGCTATGAGTCTCCTTTTAATCACTTACCACCATGGTATCCATTGTTATAATAGGCTTGAACTCCTCCATATTGTTCCAAATAAAGTCAGTTCCTCTCAGTCAGAGCTCTCTATCTTTATGGCTTGCCTCTCCCTTGCACAAAATCTCTGAACCACTGCTCCGGAGCTTGGGGCAGAGACTGTGACCCAGTTGTCTCAGAGTGATATCCCCAGTTTATGAGCAGAGTAGTAGGTGGGGGTGGCAGCTTCTGATTTGCTCAGCTTGCCTCTCCAGGACTGAAACCTCTGTCCTACAAGTGAGCTAGAGTGAAGGCAGCCGAGGCCCCAGTACCTCCAGCCTCTGCCATGCCAGCAGTCAAGCTTCTATCCTCAGTTGGGGCTGGATATAAACAGAGACCCCCAGATTCTTTAGCTGCCTTTTCTTGGAACGTAGCCTATGCAACATGAACCCAGGAGGGATGAGAAATGCTCATGTCCCGCCCTCCCAGGGAGATAGTCTAGACCATCACTGAGAGCTAGGAGCACAGGAGCTCTGTCTCCCATCCACAGTAGGGAGGGGAGGGTATGCAAGTTATGGCTCAAGTAAAATTCTCACTGTTCTTACTGAGATTTAGTGGATAGTCTTGAAAAAAATAAGTTTCTTCATGTATTGTATGCCTTATAGGACAGTTTCCAGACACTCTAAATGGCTGGTGTTTGGGTTTTTTAATCCCTTTACCAGTTACGGTTGTTTCTCTGGGAAGCATGTCTACACATCTGCTTATGCTGTCCTTCCAGAAGTAGAATCCTGTTTATTTATTTATTTTTTTAATCTACTTGGAAGTCATTTTTTGGTGAATGGTGTAAAGCACAAGCCTTTTTTTTTTTTTTTTATCCACGTGGATCCCAACTTGTGCTAGTATCATTTATTAAAAGATTGATCTATTACCCCAGGGATCTACAATAACATTTTCCTATGGCAAATGCTCATATTTTAAGGAGCCTATTGTGGAGCCCTTTCTTATGTTCAGTTGTGCTAGTCCTAAACTAATAACCACTGCCTTAATTACTGGGGCTTTATAGTAAGTTTTGATGCCTCATAGGGAAAGCCCCTGTTCATCCTCTTCAAGAGCGTTTTGGGTGTCCTCGGCCCTTGCACCTATATATAAATTGTGTAATAGACTTATCAAGTGTGTGCCTACTGTGTGCATACACATAAAGACGCGTGCACACACTCTGTTGGGAATTTGATTTGCACTGCCTTGAATCTGTGGGTCAGTTTGGGGTGAACTGGTATCTCTACACAACTATATCTTTTAACGTGCCCAAATCGTTCTCTCTCTCCAGTTGTTTAGGTCTGAATATCAATTGACATGAGTAGTATTCCGTTCCCCAGGCCATGGATCTCTCAGAAACCTGTAACTTTTCTACTGTCTCCACTCCCTTCTCACCAGGGTTGATCTCAACTTTAAATTGTGTCAATGTGAGAGAAAGAAATTAACCTTAGAGTCTATTATTGATCCAGAAGTGACAACAAGCCACATTTCCAGACAGCTAGATGTTTTCGGTGGTTGTTTCTAATGGATCAACTCTACCCAACAGGAGCAAGAATAGAAAAAGGTACATTTTTGCCACAGGGGAGCATCTACTTTGAAGCTCCTCTGCCACTTTTTATTAACCAGTTTGTTTCCTTTCATGCTTTCACCAATAATCCAGCTATTTCTGACAATAGGGAAATAGCTTGAGGCTTTGCTCTTTCAATCAAGACAGGGGAACCTTGATTGGGTTTTGTTTTGTTAAGTAATCATTATTGCTTTCATTTTATCATTTTTCTGATTACAAAGGTATTATGTATTATTTGCAGAAAATTTAAGAAATAAAAGTACAAAGAGAAAAATAAAATGTGTTTACCACAAGAGAGGATCATGGATAATATTTTGGTATATAACTTTACAGCTTTTTCTTTGTGTATGTGTATATATGCACACACTTTTTCTTTCTAGGACAGTACTTTGTAACCTGATCTCTTGACTCAACAATAAGTCAAGCCATCACTTTCTTGGGAAAGGGCTCCTAGCCCAGGCAGGGCAGGGCGTGATATGGAGGAGTTCACTGCAAGTTAAGTAAACAGAGAATTCATTCAGAAGAGGCAGAGATGCTGAAATCAAAACATCTCTGAAGTTCTGCTTCATATAAACATTTAATTTTTAAAACAAAAACTTTAAGGGGGCGCCTGGGTGGCTCAGCTGGTTAAGCATCCGACTTTGGCTCAGGTCATGATCTAGAGGTTCGTGAGTTCGAGCCCCGCGTTGGGCTCTGTGCTGACAGCTCAGCGCCAGGAGCCTGCTTTGGATTTTGTGTCTCCCCCTCTGTCTCTGCTCGTGCTCTGCCTCTGTCTCTCAAAAGAAAAAGAAAAAAAAACATTAAAAAAATTTTTTAAGTTTATTTATTTTGAGAGAGAGAGAGAGAGAGAGAGCACATGAGCAAGAGTGCAACATGGGGCTCGAACCCACGAGCTGTGAGATCGTGACCTGAGCCAAGGTCGAATGCTTAACCGACTGAGCCACCCAGGCACCCCCAATATAAACATTTTAAAATGTGCTTAGTTAGGTTATGTGCCAGCTCACTCATGAAACTTATCCTACTCATTTTTTTGATGATTGACTTGTGACTCTCATAGCCTCTGAGTTTCTTCTGAATCTAAAATATCTGGCACCATGCCACGCAGGCCTGAATAGTTGAAATGAGGATCTTTTATTTAAATTTGCACCAATAACATGATTGGAAAGTTTCATATTTAACCAGGATGGTGGTGCTGTCACTATTTCCATCTGGAAGGGAAAATACTAAAAGGCCATTCCCTCTGCACAACTCATGTCTAAAGAGAGGAGTTGTTGATTCAGAGTTCGTCTCTGGTAAATTGTGTGCCCTGGATGCCTCGCTTCAGCTCTCCTGCTTATAGGAACTTTCCTCCACAGAGGATTTAGTGTGAATAAATGGTCTCCGTAATGACTGAGTGGGAGAAATTTGCACAACTGCCTTTAATTATAAGATAAAGTCCTTTGTGCCCAGGCCGGTAAGCCTGAGTGTGGGACAATTGGGGGCAGGGCAGAGGGCAAGAGGACCTTCCCAGCACCTGTGAAATATCCCAAGTTACCACCCAGGGGTAGGTTCAGGGTTCCCTTGTCTGAGGACCTCCAAGTCAGGTCTGGCAGAGGAGTCAGCCCCTTCTGTCTCTGCTGCTGATATGCTTGCTGGGGAGAGACTTCTCAAGTTTCCCAAAGGGTGAGGGATCATTCTGAAGCTCTATGAACAGCCTTATTTAAGCCAACATGGAGAAGAATATTGCATTGTAGGCAGAGCCAGGTGAAACTTAATGCTGATGTTTTGGGGACCATCTGCGGCTCAGGTGCTGGCCACCTGGCTTGGCGTCCCCTACCTCCACGGGGACTGAGGGGCACTGTCCCCATCCCCGATGGCATGGCATAGGTTGTGACCAGGGCTCCTCAAGCTTAGAGCATGGTAGTTGTGCAGTCTGCCCCAAATGGTCCTCAGCATGGGGCCGACCTCACAGACTCTTGCCTGCTCATGAGCAAAGTCATTAAGACCAGGTGGTATTGGTCTTTGTGTAATACTCAGACCACTCAGATGTCTTGGTTTCTGCTGTGTGGAGACACAGCAGGAAAGCCAGTGCAGTGGGGTGTTACTGTGTAAACTGGCTTGGCCACAGTAGCAGAATCTTCCAGCTCACCCCTTCTCACATTGCTGCTGCTGCTTGTTCATGCTGGTTCCTGGCTGTGTGTACACACAGTAGGTCTCTTATTCTATAGACAGCTCATCATAGAACCCACCCGCATGGCACTGTTAATCGTGGACATCATATTATCATTCAAGATGTGATTCAGGGACAAGTTATCCACTGGAACAAATCCTCTCTTTCCTCATAACATCTCAAGACCCAGAATTTAAGGTGCAGAGAACCCCCTGCATGACCTTGTAAATGCAGCAAGGCAGTCGCTGGTCTCAGAGCCCCAGTGGCTCTTCTACAACCTGCGTCCCTTCTTGGAAGGCCAGCCATACTGCTTCCATGAGGGGGCAGCTCTGGGAGAATGTGAAGCAAGGACTCACCCTCCCTTTGGACACGATTAGAGACAGTGCCCCGCTTGTCATTGTCATGAATTTTCATTTCTCCCCACTAGAAGCCCAGTTCCCGCCATAGCACATCACATTTGAAACGCAGATTCCTGGAACCCTCCAGAGGTCTGGGGAGGCTCCCCCATCCAGCATTAAGTGATGTTAATGCTACAACACCTGACTTTCATCCTGGCTAGTTTATTATTCCCACTGTGTTACTTGGAACAGATCCAAAGTAAAGTGGCATTTCTATAATTGCCCTTGGCTTTTTCACACCTCTCAAAGTCCCTCCATGGAAGCCTGGAGGTTAGGTTCCTGCTGGCTCCAGGAGAGGTTGTTGGAACACCTGGCCGATGCTAACTAGGAAGCCTGACAATGACCCCCTCTTCATGGGGACCTCGAGGGAAGGCAGGGACACCCCACTGAGTGCCAGCTGGGCCAGGTGGGACTCATGTCTAGGAGGATTCTGCCAAGTATGTGGCCTCCAGGAGGGAAGACTAGGATAGCATGCATTCTAGAAACCTCATCCCACGGGACAGTAAAAGCAGCACTATAGAGTTTCCCCAATAGTCCCCAGAACCTCAGCAGGAAGCACAGCCTCCCCCAGAGGAGAAACAAAACTGTCTCCAAGTGTGAAGGGCCTTCACCTGGAAGTTTGGTGCGGGGTGTTGGGCCCCTGGCAGGCAGACCTTGGACCTGTGGGTGGTGGCAGGGAGGCACATTTCAAATGCCCTGTTTGTCAGTACCATGAATCTCCTCTCTTACTCCCTGGAAGCAGTTTTCCACCATAAAATGGTGAGCCTTCCAACAGCTGAGGCTCACTGTGCAACAAGAATGGGCCTCCTGTCCCTGGGAAGGCTCCAGTGGAGGCTGCGAGGCTGCACCTGTCAGGGAGGGAGGGGAAGGATTTCTGGCCCAGGAAGAAGGGCTGCCAGTGTCGCCTGGAGTGGCCACAAGCCTAGTGCACAGGTGTCTGCTCACACAGGCACTGCTGGATCTCACTGTTTCTTAAGCCCAAATTAGTCTATTGAAACTGTGCTCCACAAAAGAAAACAAAACTCTGGTGTCAGGTGTGACCATCTTTTCCCCTTGTACTTCAAAGGGGTCTGGGAACAAAGAGGAAGAGGACACTCCCTTGTCTTCTCCTGCTGTTCATGCACATGAATCAGCGGCCACCTTCTGTATTATCCCGCAGCTCCTCCAATGGGCAGGAGTCTTCTCCCCTCCCCCAGGGCCACTGGGACACCTGGGCAGCTTCTCCCCTCCCAGGCGGGCCTCACCCTGCCACCGAGATTCCTGTTCCCTCCCCAGACCTGAGGCCCTGTTCAGTCGAACTGTTTTTTTGTTTTTTTGGTTTTTTTTTTTTTGGTCATGGGGCTTTCAGGACACTAATGAGCCCTGGCTTTAAATTCCATGAGAACTCCATGACGGGTTTCCCAGAGCAGATGTAGTCAATGCCAAGACCGCCACCTGCTGTGAGGGCAGAGGGAAAGCATAGCCAGCTTGTGGGAAGCCCTGAAATGGGCAGGGCTTACCCGGTCAGTAGGTGCAGAGGCCCAGGACTGGTGGGCTCACTTCACTAGGTCCCCCAGCGCTAGGCCATATTGACAGATTAGGGAGAGGCACTCTTCTGAGTGCCTCAGAACGCTCAAGCCACTGCCCCATTCCTCCAAGGGCCCAGCCTGCTAACGTTGCCTGAAGCTACCCAGGAGTCCTGAGGGGCTGGTGTGGTGCTGGGCCAGGGAAGCATCCTCCATGCTGGGCTCCCAGTTTGCACCCAGTCATGTCAGCTTAGAGAGCAGCCTCTTACTGCCGGGTTGACTTAGCCTCCTCTCAGCCACTCCTCACATGTCCCTCCCTGTCACTGTGTAGAGCCAGTCACTTAGGACTTTGATGGGTCTTCCTTTGAACCCTCTGGCATTCTCTCCTCTGCTCTTTCCAAGAGCCACCCCCGCCATCTCTGAGGGCCAAGGCTAGCTCGGAGCCCCTCTCTGGCTCCCTGCCTCAGCACGTGCCCACCTCCAGTCTCTCCAGCCTCCCCCGGCACCCCTTATTTCACATTCCCCCATCTGGAGCTAGTGAAACTACACGATCCAAACCCTGACGCTGCCTACAGACCAGGCTTCCTGGTCCCATGAGACTCCCTCCCCAGCCTGTCCTCATACACCCTTGCCTGGGAAGCCGGACCAGGCAAAGTCTTGACTACCCCAAGTTGTCCAGGACACAGACCTCTCCTGTCTCTCTCCAGGGCTAGGACACACCCTGTTTTCCTTTGGGTGTCCTCCAGGAGGCTTCCTGTGAGGCCCATAGCTAATGTTCCAAAAAATGAAAACTCCATCCCAGGTGTAGGCTCCTTAAATCATCCGGATTGTTCCGTCTAGTGGGACTGGTGTGGGGGTCAGATGCCAAGTGATGGGGCAGTCTCTGGCAAAGTGGCTGGGCTGGGAAAGTTAGCCTCAGCCCTGTCCGGCTGCCCACTGCCCTAACTGCCAACCACAGCTGCATTGGCCAAGTTATCTTGTCATTCCCTTGGCCTCAAGCTGAGAACTTTTGGCAGAAACCAGTTTCCTCCTCTGCACGAAGAGCTCAGAGTCTCACTGGGGCAGACAGAAAATAATTAAGGCATGAATCAAGATGATACTTTCCAAGAGAGGGTTGTAGGGCACTGACCATACACACAGAGAGAGTTCAAAGGATACGGAACAGTGAGCCCTGGGAGGTCTAGGGAAGCTGCCCCAAGGAGCTGGGGTTGGAACCCAGCAGGATGGTCCTGGCAGGACCAGCCTCAACAAAGGGGACTGACCAGCAGGGCCTCACTGTCACCTGGAAATAGAAGCGGTATTCTTCCATGTCTCAAAAGTCAGGTGTCCTGTGTCCTCACCGCTGCAGCTCTGCCTCAGCTCTGAGACTCTCTGGGGATCAGGAAGTTGGGGGGGTGGTTCGGTCAATCACATGTATCTAATGGGTTCACAAAGCCCTGCTGATGTCAAGTAACCTGGTGACTGAGAGAGAGGAAATCTCATGGCGTGAGTACCATCTCATGGTGCCATTTCAGGCCCAGTGTGTTGATGAGAGTCTCCAAAATCTTGTCACGCAGGAGGCACACACCTGTCAGAATGGGAGCACCTAGGCTGAGGTTTTTGTGGAGAATAAGAAACCAGGCTCCAGGATGGTGGGAAGTGCTGAGCTAGGCTAGAGACTGAGGCTTGACGTTCTCACCTCACAGGGTCGTGATTTTGAACAAACCCGGTCGCCCACCCTTCTCCTGGCATGTGGTGTCACTTTCTCCTTCTGTGCAATGAGAGACTGTCCTGTCTGGTGCATCTACTTCCCTCTGTGACCTTCTGTGACTCTGCTGTGAGTGGCGTTTGACATCTCAGTGTGGGTCTCAACCAGGTCCTGCTGAGGAGCCCGGGGGCCCTGAGCGCCAGGGAGGCGGCCGACAGAGCACTGGTTCTCACTCCACATGAGCAAGATGCCACTGCCATAGGCAACAACTTGCATATTTGGCTTCTGGTTTTGTTTTTTTTTTAAGAGGCATGGTTTCCTTACGCCAATCCTCAAATGCCAGGTGAGCACTGAGCTTGGGAAAATATAACGAGATTAACATTAATGAGGCAAGGGCAGACTTGGGGAGCTTGGAGGCTGGTGGTGTTTGGCAGGTCACACACAGGTGTGCTTGCCAGATCCCCATGTGGAGCCTAAGTGAGCCTGGAAGCCAGTGTCCTCAGCTTCTCCATCTATTGGGGTGATTACCTATATTTTGTTCAAGATTGCTTTCCCTGCTAGAGAACAACTCGATTGCTAAAGCACTGTCTGCCAGAAAATCCCCTTTTACAGAAAAAGCCAGTTGGCGCCAGGAAAAATCCTGGCCTGTCAACTGATCCTCACTCAGAGAAATAAAATGATTACAATGGGCCGGGTGACAAGCCCCAACATTGCAACCACAGTTGGGGCACAAGGAATGGATCTAGGGGACTTTGGCTTAGAGGGTCCAGGTACATCTGACAGCAAGGCCAGGGCATAGCTGCCCACAGGGCCAGATTATAGGGACTCCCGGCCATGGCTCTGTAGTAGAGTGTGTTTGCTTTCTGGCTCGGGTATCTGCATGTGATCCACACCCTGGGGAACTGGCCTGGGCATCGGGAGGCCTGAGTTCTCCCCTCACACTCCCTTCTGCTCCCTGGACCCCAATTTCTACAGAGTTAGGTAGTCCTCACGACCTCCCTAACTTCTGACACCAACTGCAAGTTTAGGAGTCCCCAAGACCACCCTCATTGTTTGATAATTTGCTGCAAGGCCTCCTAGAACTCAGAAAAAAAAAAACATTATGCTCACAGTTGTGGTTTATTACAGCAGAAAGATACATACTGAAATCAGCAGAGGGAAGAGGTGTGTAGAGCAGGGGCGCAGGAGAGCTCCAGCTACAGAACTCCTGACTGCCCTCTTGCAGGGGACTTGTGTACGTGGTGCTTGCTTCTCCCAGCTGTGCTGTGTGAAGAGACACATCGAATACTGCCACCAGGAGAGAACACCTGATGAGCCTCGGTACCCAACAATTTTTTATTGGGGCTCGGTCACATACACATGGTTGACTGCCCACACGGCTGACCTTGGTCTCCAGCCTTTTCACAGGCTGAACTGATAGATGTTTAGCTACCCTCCCCCTTCCTGCCTCACCTTGCATCTCATTGCCAGCATAGACTACCTGACGTGGCCCAAAGCTCTCAGGTCCACAAAGATATTTATCAGGCAGGACGTTGCAAGGGCTTAGAGATCACCTCCCAGAAGCCAGGAGGCAAAGGCCAGACTCTCCTCAAGACAAGGTTAATCCTTGACTGCAGTTTCCAGCTGCTCAATGAGGGGTTTCGTGGCTCCTTCGGGGTCTCAGATTTGGGGTCTTGATCCTGCCTGCGCGCCCAGGTTTATCTACAGCAGATCCTGGAGAACAAAGTCCAGCCAACCAGCCAAATGCACTTTGAGATTGTGTTAGGTTTCTGTTCAGGTACCTCCAATGGCACCTGTGGAATTGCGTTTGATTTGTTCTCTCCCAAGGATCAGGGCTGGCGGGCCCTTTAAAACCATTAGCTTTAATTTCCTTTTCTGCTTTCCCGATCTTAGATGCTAAACTCCTGGTGTGTCCCAGTGTAGAAAACCCCGCAGTGGCAGGGAAGCCTGATTCCTTGCCCTTCATTACGTCTTTCATCCTATAGCAAGGGGAAGCTGGGAGGCGAAAGATGGCCGAGCTGTGGCCGTTCAGATGTTCGTGCGTGCCGCACACGGCAGTCTGGTGCACGGTGCTCACAGAGAGATGCAACGTGCCGGACGGCCGAGCCCCTTCACAGTACACTCCTGAAAACCCACATCTGATTTCGGTGGAATTAAAACAGCACCAGCCTTTCTGAGATGCTTTGGTTGGATTCCTTAAAAAAAAAAAAAAAACACACACACACACACACAAAAAACAACTTCTAAGAATAAAACACACTGTGTGACTGTTTCTTTGTTTACCTGAGGGCTGAAGGGAGACCATTCTGGGCCAAAAGCTTCCACGTTGTTTCAGAGACAACACTTCCAACTTACACATTTTTAGGTGGTGTTAAAAACAGTCTCGCTGCACCCTGCGGGGATCGAGACACGTATCTCAGGGTGTTGGAACTGGCGATGTGTGCCAGATTGAGTCTACACTCGCCATAGGGCACCTGATTCTGGGCATCTTGGTGCCTGCTCTTCCCGTGCTGTCTTACACAGGTGTGCAAGGAGGTTTGCCCATCCCTCGCCAGCCTTGAGCTGAGCTCTTCCAGAAAAGTGGGATGTCTGTGCTCTACCAGAGTCTGCCCAAAGAATCAAACAGAGTCACCCTCAGGACAGGCCTTCAAGGGCCGGGTGTTGAATGACCAGAGTGGTTTCCTCTCCTCCTGGTACTCTTTGGCTTCAGCATTTCATTACAAATCCAATTTTAAATGTATCATTGAACAGCATTAGAAGGCCCTTCACCAAAAAATTAAGCAAAAGGAACTTGTAGGATTTCTTTAGCGGTGGGAGGGAGGTTTCGCGCTAGAATGTGTATTTTAAGTAGGCCTAAGTTCAAAACTTGGATCTTGAAAATGGTTTCATTGGTGCAGATGCTGCTGCTGCCTTGTGCTTGTTTAAGAAATTTCTATTTTAGATCAGGCACTTGCTGATACTTTGAATGAACAGCTGCGGTGAGTTAAAATTCTGGGTGCTGGGACTCACCTGGCTTTCATGTCACAAGAGCATGTGTTGAGTGACTTCCCAAAAAGGGGTGAGGTGGGGGGCTTGGGGAAGCGGGCAGAAAAAACTATTCAGTGACCATTGAGGAGTCTAAATTCTGGGATTATTTTTTTTAATGTTTGTTTATTTTTGAGAGACAGAGAGATAGCATGAGTGGGGGAGAGGCAGAGAGAGAGGAGACACACAATCCAAAGCAGGCTCCAGGCTTTGAGCTGTCAGCACAGAGCCCAACACCGGGCTTGAACCCACGAACTGTGAGATCATGACCTCAGCCGAAGTCAGATATGTAACCAACTGAGCCCCCCAGGTGCCCCTGGGATTAATTTTTAATAAACTGAGCTGTTACTTTCCTTCTGTTTTAGCACAGGTAGCTGTAACAAATTACCAGAGACTAAGTGTTAAACCAGAGCTTTATTTCTTATGGTTCTAGAGGCTGAGAAGTCCCAGGTCAAAATGCCAGCAGATCCTGTGTCTGTGAGAGCATGCTTCCTGGTTTATAGATGGCCATCTTCTCATTGTATTCTTAAATGGTGACAAACAGAGAGAGGAAGCAAGCTTTTGTGCCTGTTCTTAGAAGGGCAGCTATCTCATTCATGAGGGCTCCACCCTCATGACCTAGTTGGCCTCCCCAAAGCCCTCACCTCCAAATTCCATCACACTGGGGGGTTAGGACTTCAACATATGAATTTTGGGCAGTCACGAACATTCAGTCTGTCATAGTCAATGAACATTTATTGAGGACCTGCTGTGTACCTGTAACTGTGCCGAGCATCGGGGATGCAGTGGTGACCATGATACACAGTGTCCTTGCCCTTGAGTTGTTTATATACGAGTAGAGTGAGACACATGAACTGACAAAAATGGTAAATGATAAAGATTCTTAAGAAACACAGGGCAATGTTCTAATGAGGAGTTTCATGGCTAGGGTATCCTGGGGAAGACCTCCCTGAGGAGATGACATTGAGTTGAGAGCTGAATGCTGAGAAGGAGGCAGTCATGCAAAAATCTGGGGAAAGAGCGATCCAAGCCAAGGCTCAGCATGTGCAAAGGTCCTGAGACAGGAGGGAGCTTGGCATACTTAAGGACGGAAAAGCCACCCATGGCTGGAGCATTGGAACTGAAGTAAAGGGGGGCAGAAGATGAAGGCAGGGGAGACACCAGGAGCCCAAATGGATGGGGCCTTGTAGACCATGGTAAAGACTCTGGGTTGCCCATGAAGATGGGTAAGAGTGGGAGGAGTAGCCCTTCTGTGCTGGGGTCTGAGGGCTACATGTCATCCACATATTTGGTGCCATTGGAACCTGCAGGCTGCGGGATGCTAATGCAGACAGTGGATGTTAATACCCACAGCCCTGGTTCGACCTTTTCAGCATTGGGTGTTCTGATTAACTGGCTATTCTCCCTCTTCAGCACATGTAGAAGACACTTTGTTCAGGAGGAAGTTGAAATGGCCAACCCATCTAATAACAGAATATTGAAAAGGTCACAGCAGTACAGCTGAGTCCTCCAACCTACAAATCACAGAGAGCGTCCGCTCAGATAACTCATCCTCCTGACAAATCAAGGAGCAAGGGCTGAAGACTGCACAGCTGATTAGGCTCATCGGAAATCAGAGGGCCAGGGAGAAATCGATGGGAGAAGGCACTGCCCTGTGCAGGGGGTCAGGGCAGCAGGGGTGCTGATTAGTGAATCAGTAGTCGTGGGGGGGGCATGCTGCCCCCTGGTGGCTGCTCAAATGACAGCAGTGTCCAGAGCTGAGCTGGAAGGCCCAGGGGAGGCTGGTACCTATCCTGCCCTCAGGGAGGGAGGTCCTGTCTTGGGGGGTTTCCAGATTAGCCGAAGGTTTTTTTCTACTTTGTCACAAAAGTATTGAGAAGCACCTTTCCCTAAACCACACAAAATAGAATCCTTGCCATTAAAATCCCTAAAGGTTTTTTTTTTTCCATTAAGGATTTTTGTAGAAATTAGCTTTTCCCAAGACCAGCCTGTGAAAGAGAGTAAGCAAGAACACTCAAAACTCAAACTCCTCATAAAATGAAGACAGGTTTATGGTTTCATTTATTATGGAGTTCCACAAACAACGTTAAAGAAAAATGACTGGCTTAATTAAAGACCGGGCAATTAACCTTCTGTGTGCTAAAATAGAGGGCTCTGCGAAGGCTTTCCACAGAAGCGTATCTTCATCTTGGAGGCAGTGGCCGCGGAGAATCTTAATAGACCAGGGAAGCCAGACTAAAGTGGAAAGCTCGCCTTAAAAAGAAATCTAAGAAGATTAAGAGAGGGATGAACATCAAAAATGACTCTGATTAGACCATGATAAAGGATGCTAGAAACTAAAAGGAGAAACAGGATACACAGAATATATTTTTAAAACCACAGACACAAAGATTTCATTGGGCTTTGGAGATAAGGGGGACTGACATTTTGAGAACGGTTGATTAAAAGCTTTTTGGCACAAATGCTCATTTTCACTGGGAGTTGAGCACAAAAATCCATGGAGTAAATTGAAATTGTAAATGCTAAGAGAAGACTAAAAGATTTACTGCCACAGATTCAATTAAGTGGCTAAAAAAAAAAGGTCCCATCTCCTTCAGGATTCATTTAAGCACCTGCCTCATAACCACACAATTTCCCAAACGCTGTCTGCTAATGTGTGTCAGGAGGGGTGACTAGTGCAGAAGAGCCGTGGAGTCTTGGTTATAGGACCTTAAATCAGGACTCAACAGGAGCTGGAGGCCCCCACCCCCCCTCCCACTGGCACAGGGCACCCCCTGCAGATTCTTCCCTTCGCCACCCTTCTGCCACCTAAATACTCAGGTTCCCTGTCCACTCGAAGCACATGTGCTGTTCCCTCTGGGGTCACAGGCCTTGAGACAGCAGACGTCACTGGTGACCACCGGCCACCCACCCCTCCAATAGAACCCGGCTTTAGAGGTCAACAGCACTGTGGGCCCTTGAACTCTCAGCGACAGAGCCTAGCTCAACACATATTTTGACTATCACTGGGCAGTGATCATGTCATCCACCCCGTAGGTACACTTGGTTCCATATTTCTGAGCTGTCACTCTGCCTGCCGGTGCTAGAATGTGGTGTGTGTGGCCAGGCTGCCCTGGTCAGTCAGTAGAAGTTATTTAAAGGGTACCCAGGTGGCTCAGTCCATTAAGCAACCAACTGTGGATTTCGGCTCACGTCATGATCTCGGTTCATGGGATCGAGCCCCACGTCAGGCTAGGTGCTGGTAACGCGTGGCCTGGTCAGGATTCTCTCCCTCCCTCTCTCTACCCCTCCCCTGCTTGCATGGTCTCTCTGTCTCTCAAAATAAGTAAATAAATAAACATTTTAAAAAATAAAAAAGAGGTCTGTTTCTAACAGTACATTTAAAGCCCAGAGGTGGGCTAAAATCAGCAGGAAGGTACATGAGTTATTGCCAGGTGGTGAGCGTTAATTTAATGCCCTCCGTACCACCGTCTATGAATTAAACCTGCCATGAGAAAACTGTGGTTAGCTCAGTGTGAGGCTGTCTCACTGGTGAGAAGCCTGCACAAAGCTGTGAACACCAATGGAAGAGTGAGGTGCAGAGCAGGGTGGGGACGGCCCTCGTTTCAGGCCACCTCGGTGTGTGAAATTGCAGGTGGGCCAAGCTAGTGAGTGGGAGCTCATCCCTGTGGTACACAACCCCTGCTCAGATGCCCCTAGCCCCACAGCCGTCATCCTGACCGTAACACCACGCACACTGGAGGTCCAGGAACTACCTCGCCTGGGACCTCTTACGTGGTTGATAAATGCTGTTGCTTTAAAAGAAACCACAAGGGAGGGAACATGAAAAGAGAGAGAATGTAGTTAAAGGCTTCAGTTGTGGCTGGCCATAAGAATGGAGGACTGGGCACCTTCCTGTGGCTGACTTCCCTTGGGGGATGCATGGCTAGGGCCAAGTGGAAGAGGGAAATCATCTCTGGTGGGGGTTTCCAGGGTGACTGGGGGAAAGAAAGCAAGCATTCAGGGGGTGCAGTGGATCACTCCAAGTGCTTCATATGCCCCAAGGGAGAAACATGGCTGGAGCTGGAGGTCCAGGGCTTCTCAGACCGCCCCCACCCTGTATCAAAAGTAGGTATTAAAAGAGGAGTTAGGTTAATAACTTAGAAATCAGTGAGGTTAAAAATAGGAAATACAGATTTTACAACACAATACTTTACAATATAAAGTACCAACGGTTAAGAAACAGCTACTAACAGAAAGACGGAGGCTGCTACAAGTATCCAGGTGGGAGAGCATGAGCAGGAGGTCTCAGAGCCCTGGGACCACCTCCTGTGCACAGCCCCCTGCCCACAGCCCATCCTTTTCCCCCACATTTGAGGGGCAGCGTGTTTCATTTTCGGTGGGAGAGGGCTGTCCTTCCAGCACATGCAGGCATACATCAGGCCTAGAGGCCTCAGCACCAGGGCCCGTCACAGAAATGCCCCTCAGCCCCACCTAGAAGGCACTGGAGTGGGGTGTGCTGGGTGAGTGAGAACCGGTAAACAAATACACGGCAAATGAACAAACAAAGGCTTCCCCGTGCGCTGTTCTCAACTCTTGCAGATCCAGTGCCCCCTTTTTATAGAAAATTATTTGTAATTCCCCCTTTATTGCCCTGAACTGGAAATTATAGATAATATCATCTACTTACACATATAATTTCAAAGTAGGATGCCCTAATTGAAATATAAATGGGAAATACAAAGCAAATAATTTGTAGTAAAATACTATGTATTTCAACATGTGGGTGCTCATGCAAGACCACAACAGAATTCATAACGAGGTAGCCAGATGCTGGCTTCAAAACAACCCTGACAAACGCAGCTGATGCAGGTGTACTGAACTGGCAACTCATACCATAAACAATGTGTTGCCATTGGCGAACAGCTCTTGATGAAGTTCTAAACAAAACGATGCACACTCTCCCCTTGGAGAGAGAGAGTAGTTGTATCCAGGAAAATCCCAAATATGTTAAAACCATGCACAAGATACCTTGCATTTGTGCATAACCAGAGTTAGGTCTAGGCTCACGTAATAAAATTTTACCTACTTGAATATCTATGAAGACATTCCCCCCAAATAGGGACGTATGATAATTCATTATAAAAATAACAATTAAAAAAAACTAGCCTACGCAATGCAGAATATCTGGCATCCCTGGTCCCTGCCCGCCTGTTCAGTACTAACAGCAACCTTCCCCACCCACCACACCCCCGGTCATGGTGAAAGCCCAAAATACTCCAGTAATTTCCAGGACAACCCCTAGGAGGCAGTTCTGCCTGACCTGGAATCATCGTGTTGGAGAAAGTTGGCCCAACAAGAAGGCATTTGACAGCCCCCTTGGATCTTCTCAGGGCTATCTGGGTACACATTCCAACGCTTAGAAATTGCAGGGAACATCTTTGTGGTGGAGGAGGACGTGTAGGAGCAAGAGAAACCTGGGGGTTTGGGCCAAGGTGAACGAGTCTCACGCTCAGGGACACTGTGTTGGTTGCTGGGCAGAGAAGAGTGAAATGAGCCTCATGGAGACAGAAGACTGGAGGAGAGGGAAAATATTCGAGCTCAAGGAGGAGCAAAGGACTCACTGAGAGAGCTTGCTGCTGTTGTAGACAGGAACAGCAGATGACCGAAAAGAGGATACTTCTCCATGAGGGTTGTAAATAGCAAGGATTACTGTAATCAACCATAAAATCTCAGGTGACAGATAATGGGTTGGAGGTGAAGGGCCCCCACCCCCAGCATGGCTTTCATCTAGTTATTGGAAAGCTCTGGAAGGAAGCCAGCACTGCGCGGTTGGAATCTGAACCCCTCCTTAGAAAATTTATTAGAGCAAGAAGAGGTCAGGAGTTTTGTTTCAGACTCCGTCTCAGCTGGAAGGGCGCAGGAAAAGTTAATCTGATGTTCGTCTTACTCTGAGTCATTTAACTCATTTCTAAAATTGGTTTCTTGCTCAGAGCAGAATTTTGGGGTTTATAAACTCCAAGGAGAGAAAAAAAGTTAATACACAATTGTGTTACCGTGATTGAGCAGTTTTATTCTCAAAGATTTAATTCCCCAAATTTTGCTGTAGGAAAGAAAAAAATGCCACACAAGGTACAACAGCAGTTAAACCCCTGGTTAGGGAGTATTACTCACGGTGATAATTGGGAAACATGACAGAGAATGGGATATGTCATCTCACAACAGACAAAGAGTGTCTTCAATTACTCTGGAACTTTATTTATTAGGTTTGAAGGGTAAACGCATTGCTGCTCTTAACTGCCTGAAATTAGAGCAGATTTTGAAAACATGTCCTCTTCTCTGAGCTTAGTTTTATTTTTCCTGAGCATAATTGGATGATGTAAAGAGAAGTTTACTTTTTAAATATGCCATCTCTTATTTCCCTCAAGCTGTAATCACATCAGTAGGGACTTTCCTATTGGGATTTTATTGCCTTGTCTGGTTTCCTTTTCCAACCTATCAAACTTAGTGAGTTTAAAGATTGTTCACAAAGAATGAAAGCTGCTTTATTGCAGAAAGTTTTTATTGCCTGAAAAACAAACTCTAAGAGACACTAATAGTAATGTTTATGCTTTTTAACTTGAGATCAGAAGCGAGAATATTTTCAGATTCAGATTCTGCAAAATGATCACTGGACCAAAACCCATTTCCATGTGTTAAGGTCAGGTCTTGGAGCCAGCTTTGAAATAAACAATGGAGTCTTTCTTTCTCGCCATAAAACCAGTTTTAAAAGGTCAGGGAACAGTTAGGTGCTCATAGTGGGGAAATCACCCAAAGCTCTCCTTCATATTTTAAAAAAAGGAGTTAAGAGACCATTTTGCTTTGAGGGTATGATGTAGGTAAGTGACAAGGGATAAAAAGGAGGGAGGAGTGTGTGGTGCCCTAATCCCCTGGACCTCATAGAAGAGGGAAGCCCCAGAACCTTCATCCGCCATTAGGACTGGTTGTTTCCTATGAGGGCTGCAGGAAATCTGATCTTGCAACCTGCCTCCTGGGGTCTAGAGAGCACAGGGCTCCCGCTGAAGCTCTAGACACCTGGCTGTCTCTCTGTTGGGAGCAGTTTTGAATGTAAGACCCAGCAACCAGGAGGGTCCGGGAGAGTTCCTCTATACCTGTCCTGCCTTCTCCAGTTCTTCAGAAGTGCTTCTGTGAAGGATCCTGAGGCCACAGCCAGCAGAGGAGCAGAGAGGAAAAGGTCCCAGAAAAAGAAGTTTTTATCAAGCTGGGCGCCTGGGTGGCTCAGTCGTTTAAGCGTCCGACTCTTGATTTCGGCTCAGGTCGTGATCTCACAGTGCGGTTGGTGAAATCGAGCCCCTCGTTGGGCTCTGTGCTCACTCAGGAAGCCTGCTTGAGATTCTCCCTCTCCCTCTCTCTCTGCCTCTTGCCCTCTCACATGTGCCTGCTTTCTCTCTCTCTCTCTCTCTCAAAATTAAATAAAAACTTTAAAAAAGGAGTTTTAATCAAACAAAAGGACAGTAAAGATGCTAGAAAAAGCCAACTAGGGGACAGAGTGGGGAGTGGTTAACTGAAATGTACTCAGAATCTCTAAGAATAAAAACATGAATATTGCTATTAATAAGTGGCTAAATTCAGGGAATTTTCAAATATGCATCACACCTATAAAGCTACCACACTAGTTAAGACAGAGAACGTTCCCGCCACCCCCAGGGGCCTTTCCAAGTCTGTCGCCTTACCCACCAGGGCAGTTGCTAATCTGATTTCATAGTTTAGTTTTGCCTATTCTAAATTCCTTCTGGGACGACTGGGTGGCTCAGTAGGTTAAGCATCCAGCATCGGCTCAGGTCATGATCTCATGGTTCCTGAGTTGGAGCCCAGCATCAGGCTCTATCCTGACAGCTCAGGCTGGAGCCTGCTTTGGATTCTGCGTCTCCCTCAATCTCTCTCTCTCTTTCTCTCTTTCTCTCTGCCCCTCCTCCACTCCCACCCTGTCTCTCTCTCTCTCTCTCTCTCTCTCTCTCAAAAATAAATAAAAACTAAAAAAAAAAATTTTTGTTAACTTAAAACTCCTAAGCATAATCATATGTTCTGTTCTGTAAGCTTTTATCACCAATATATACATATGTATAAATATATATATATTTACACACACACACACACACACACACACATACACACACTGGTCCTCTCACCTAGCTGGCCTCTTCTACTCAACTGAACATTTTTAAGATTTATCAGAACATGTATTCATCAGTGCCCTGGTCTGTCAGTCATTAGATATCCATAGTATTTCACACTGTGGCCACACCATGAAACAGATAGACATGTCCCTGTCTCCTTGGAGTTTACTGTGCACTTTCTGACCCAGCTTTTCCACAGCCAGGAATCTGTTCCAAACCATCACAGCACTGTTAAAAGGCTCAGCTGGTAGTGTAGTGCTACTTACATCGGTGATAAAAGCTTACAGAACAGAACCACGGACTAAGTATTCTACAGCAAAGAAAGAACAGAATCCTACTGCGTTGTTACAGACCATGTTCTACACAGAAGAGCATCTGATCACACAAGGAAATGTTGACAGTAGGTTAAGAGCAGAAAGGTTATGGGTCCCCTGCCCAGAAGAATTTCCAGTATGTAACCCAGAGCTGGACACTCGCTCTGGTTATCAGAAGCACAGGAGACGTATTTCCTTTTCAGTGCTTTTCTTTACATTCCAACTTGTCTTCAAGGGGTGTGTTATTTTGTAACATCTCATTAAAAAGAATTGTTCTGGGAAAATTCTCTCATCTGGAAAAAAAAAGGGGGGTGGGGGGAGCGGCCTTGAGAGTATTTGCAAATCCATCCCCCAGGTGCAGGCTTCTTCTCAGAGAAGGCGAGCCAGGTCAGGCCAAGCCCTGACAAGGGATGCAACCCAGCAGGACAGGCACCGTCACCAGAGTGAGCCCAAGGTGTCTGGAGGGGATGAGGGACGGAGGTGGAGGGGACAGGGCCCTCGGCACGGCCAGCCTGGGGCACCCTCATCCTCCAACACAGCCCCTCCCTTGTGCGGCCTCCTTGCTCTCAGAGTCCAGCCCCTGCCGTGTGATCCTGTGGGGAGATGACGTGTGCAGAGTGACTGCTCTAATCGGCCTTCCCTGGTTAATGTTGGAGCTGATGGGTTGGATTGGGCCGTGTGGTAGGCAGAATGAGTCCCCTCCCCAAACCTGTGACTCTATCACCTTACATGCCAACGGGAACTTTGTCGTTGTGATTAAGTTCAGCCTTTTGAGATGGGGAGACTCTCCAGGTGGGCCCAGTCTCCTCACAAAGGTGCTTCCAAGTGAAAGAGGTGGAGAGAAGTACCTGCACCTTAATTGTGGCCCAGTAAGGCCCATTTTGGACTTTTGACCCCAGATCTGTCAGATAATAAGTCTGCATTGTTTTAAGCCACTCAGTGTGTGGCAGTCTCTCCAGGCAGCCGCAGGAAGCTACTACAGGTGGTCACGTCACCCTGAGGGAGGACATGGCCAAGAGCAGCAGGGTGAAGTCATGTCCTGTGGGGGGGATGTGGCAGGCCAGGCAGACAGGAGGTGACTCTGGGTCAGCGGCACACTGTGCCCAGCCAAGGCCGGAGTCAGGGCTGACTGGTCTCCCTGCCTGGGAGCTGGCCCTGGGTGTGCTGCCTCTGCCCACACGCGGCCAGCAGCAGGGAGACAGTGGCAGTAGAAGCATCCTCCGTAAGGCCCAGGGGCAAGGTGCGGTCCCGGCACACTTCTTCTTTGGGGACCTCATTGTGAGGGCCTCCGTGCCCAAGTCACCCCCTCTAACGTGTCCTGGGAAGCAGGTGTGAGCGAGTGAGGTCCCAGGAGGCTGGTCTTCAGAAATGAGCCAGGCAGGAAGCCCCAGGATGGCAGTTGAGTCTGTGAAGCCTGGGCGAAGCAGTGTGAAGGCACTGTGGTTGCAGGGGGAGGGAGGAGCAGTTCTTACTGGGTGGTTGCCTGGGAAGGCAAGTCCGAAGGAAGAATTCCTTTTTGCTTAACAGCGGGTGATGTCAGACTTTGAAGCCTTAGCTGAAATCAGCACCTTCTAAACTGCATTTTGTAAAATAGCAGAAGGCCACACATAGCTAGAAATCCATTTCCTGGCTCCCAACCAGGTCCATGTGCCTTTTTTATTCACTGCCGGTTTGTCGTTTGTATACTTACTCATTGGTATGTCTTGGGAACAGGCATTGAGGATCCAGCCAGGAGAGGGGAGGACACACGGCACTGCCCAGCCTGGAGGGGCCGAGCAAGCAGGGGACTCTCAGAGGGGGAGGGGCGGGGCCCCGAGAGCATGAACTGGAAGCGAGTGAGAAACTGCCAGATCATCACATTTGCTCTGCTTTGCCCTGTTCGGAGGCTAATGATGCCAACATCAGATATGCTCTCTTTCTTCCCTGACTCGCCCGTGATTTGATCTGGCCACACTGACCAGCAGCTGGCAGGCAGGTCCCTGCCCGAGGTCTGTCCGCCGGTTCCTGGTGCACCACAGCGCCACCCTCCGGCCTGGTGGGCTTCCCGGACTCTGGGGCTAATGCAGCTGCAGCCTTGCCCTGGACTGTAAAGCTGACCTGAAATTGAAAAGGGGGACTAAATGCCCTTTTTATTCACGCAGCTGTGAGTGTACTTGAGGATGGACTGCTAGAGACAGGGAGCTCTGCGACGTGCCTGCATGGTATCATTTGCATGCCCAGCCTCCTCGCAGAAGTCCTAAAGGCTGCATGAGCCCAAGGACCCTGCAAGGCAGCATGGAAGGCAGAGTCAGGGCCGCCCTATGCTTGCTGCTCACAAAGTGTTTTCTGGTCTCCTGCTGCCTAGTTACCACCAGCCACCCATCAACAGGTTCCCCCGTTGGCCTCTCTGGCACCTGTTCCCACCTGGAGATGATCAGGAAGTCTCCTGAAATTGCCAAGGGGCCTCCCTCCTGTCCTCTCTGGCCTAGTCTCTCCCCACCAGAAGTGGCTGAACCTCAGGTCAGGGGCCTGGCCTTGGTCACCAAGACTCTCCATAACATGCTTCTTCCTCTAAATCGTAACTCATCCCAAATCCAGGTCCTGTTCCCCACCTGGGCATTGCCACAGCGCCCAGAGGGGCTGTGGCTGGTGATGACCCAACTGTGTTCCCAGGGCCCAGCACAGAGTAGGCACTCAGTACGTGTTTGTGCTCGGTAAGAATTATTTTGCAAGGCAAATAGTCCTCCCCCACATGTCTGCTTTGCAAAACTGCCTTTTAATTGAAGACCACTCATAGCAGGGCCGCCTCACTTCTTGGCGGCAGTGAGGATCTGGAGAGTGAGTCTTAACTGCCCTTCATGACCTGAAGTCACCTTGAGACGCAGGCCCCCGTGCCTCTGTGAAAGGCCTTGAAATCCCCCCTCTTAAAAGATAAAATGCCACCCACACTAGGGTTGCTGAAGAGGCCCGGACATCTCCCTCACTGAGTATCAGAGGGCTCCCAGCGCTTCCTCCCGCAGACCCAGGCACAGCCGCGCGTGCTGGTTTCAGGGTCTCAGAATGCAAAGGGGATCTCAGACCAGCACAAAAAAGCAAATGCTGAGTCTAACATAAAGGATGAGAAACCCTTTCTTGGCCATTAAAGCCAGAATAGCTAGAGGGTTTATCTGTGACCTTCTTTACAGTGAAATTTGGCCTTGCCAAGTGCTGGTTCTCAGTTTCCACGAGAGCTTGGGGTGCCTCCTGAGGTAAAGTCGGTCATATTCAATTTAGTTCCATGCTAAGTATTGCCCATTTGTTTTCTGTCTTCAAACCTTGGTAAGTCAGCTGTTGGTTAACTGGAATGCTCGGGCATCTGTAGCACTGCTCCCTCCACTATTCTGGATACACATCTAGAGCAGGCTGTTCCCACCTGCGACTATGCATTCTATATTTCCAGTCTTCTCGTATTTGGACTCTCACTAACAGCTGCTCAGGACCAGGGACTGCTGCTGGCAGCTGGGGCTTCCTAAATTCAATTAGCAGCCAAGAGAGCCCATGTCAGCCTGACAGGAGCCAGCAGGCACCGGGCAGGCATGAGGCGTGTGCCAGCATGGGCAGTGACATTTCCCACACCTGTGCAGGCACACGCATTGCTGCCATCAGTCCGTTCACCATGGGGTGGAAAAATAGCGCTCCTGGGGCTGCAGAGACAAGAGGTCTGCACGGGCACAGCCAGGGCCTTTGGATTACAAGAGTATCACAAAGCCATCAGTCGGGAAGCTGGTGCCATCCCTGCTACATCTAAGTGGTCCCCTTGGTTAGCTGCCCAGTGCCCAGCCCTTTGCTGGCCCATTCTCCAGGGCTCCATCCTGGACCACAGAAGGGATGAGTCCGGCCTCTGTGCACAGGGGGTTTGTGTGGTCTCGGTGGGAAGGGAAAGAGGATTCACACAATGTGGTACCCGGGAGGGCCTGTTGCTAAGCGACCACAGAGCTGCTGGGGGCAGAAGGCAGAGAGACCACCGCCTGGGTCACTAAGGCTCTCCATGATGTCCTCTCCATTTCAAAACATTGACACACACTCAGCCAGGAGGGCTAAGGTGGGACGCCCAGGTCTATTCTACAGAATCCATCCTACTCTGAAAACATTCACGGGAACCCTTTTGAGCAACAGTTGATCGTGTTTCCGTTTCACCAACAAGAGTTTTACTCTTCTTTGTTCCAGAGCCAAGCGAGGCCCGCTTGTGGGTATGTTGTTCTAACTCCTTCCTTTCTACCCTAGTAAGGGCCGCCCACCCAATCCAGGGTACTTGCCATGTTCCCCCCACCTCCCCCCTGCCATGCCTCAGTATCACTTTTCTCATTCATTAGGACAGCCCTACATAATTGGGGTCATTTACAGATGGCTCAATAAAGCCTGGCTCTGAAAGGCTACATGACCGGCATGAGGGCACCCAGCAGGAGTGGGGCCCAGACCAAACCCAGGCTGCTGAGCCTGCCCACAGCACAGAATAGCATCAACTCCCTGTTCTCCAAAGTCCACGCCTTGGCCTCCGCCCCTGTCACTCAGTAGCTCTGGTCCTGGCTGATCCTCAGCAGGAGGACAGCCAAGAAGGATGGTGCCCCCCACACTTCCCAGCATGCTTGGGGTTCCGGCCACTGCTCAAAAGAGTGAAGTATGACAGTGTAAACCCTGAGGCCCTGTGGTAAGCAAAGTCTGTGCAGGCAGCAAACTCCCTTCCTGCATCTGAAATTGTTATTTCAGACGTGTGTGTGTGTGTGTGTGTGTGTGTGTGTGTGTGTGCGCGCGCGCGCATCTGCATGTGTGAGTGTTTGTGAGTATAGCTCCTCACAGCCTCCACTGTAGCCCTGTCAGGTGGCAAATTGTTAAGGAAACCCTTCCAGAAAGGCTCAATATATCATTTTGTGGCTTCGGCTGCCCCCACTCCATTCCAGCCTATCGCCATTTAAGGAGTGATGCCCCCCTCCAGACACTCTCACCAGACCCTGGAGAGGGTGGGACAGAGCTTTGCCCCCTTCTGGGTGTGGAAGGGACCCGTCGTGCCCACTCCCCAGACTGGGGAGACAGTCCGGCTCCAGCCCACCTGAAGACCTTTGCTTTCTCCTCTGCAGAGGGGTTGTTTATCCCCCAAATTACCTCCAAACTGAAAAAATGATGTTCCAGAAGAGTTCCCTATGCTTCCTCCCACAGACCAGAGTGCAAACATTCTGCACTCCCTGGCTTGGCTGTGAATAGCATTTATGAAGCCTAGAAACATAAACTTCAAACACTGAGCTAACCGAAATGCATTATATTTCCACTGCGGTGGACAGGAGGGTGCCTGTTTGCAGTGGGGAGGCGGGGAGGGATTGTGTGAGAGAGAGCTGAATTCTTCCCTCCACTGGGAAGTTCATAGATAAAGCCTCACTCCAAAGAAACAGGAAGTAGAATGCTTTTTAGGTAAATTCAGAAATAATCAAGTAGAAATAGTGAGAGAGATTGCCTCCAGGGAATAGAAATGGGAGTAAGGAAGGAAAGGCTTGCCATTTTTTATAAAAAGTCTTAATTGTTAGACTCTTTAAATTATGAGCTTATGGGGGCACCTGGGTGGCTCAGTCAGTTAAGCATCCAACTCTTGATTTCAACTCAGGTCATGATCTCACAGTTCATGGGTTCGAGCCTCACATTGGGCTCTGCACTGACAGCACGGAGCCTGCTTGGGACTCCCCCTCTCCCTCTCTCTCTGCCTCTCCCCTGCTGTCTCTCAAAATAAACAAACAAACAAACAAACTTAAGTTATGACCTAATGTAGGTTTGTTTAAAATATAACTTTTTCAAGGGTGCCTGGGTAGCTCAGTGGGTTAAGCAGCCAACTCTTGATATCGGCTCAGGCCATGATCTCATGGTTTGTGAGTTTGAGCCCCACATCAGGCTCTGCACAGGCAGGGCAGAGTCTGCTTGGGATTCCCTCTCCCTTTCTTTGTATTCTTTCCCTGCTTGTGCTCTCTTTTTCTCTCTCTCTCTCAAAATAAATAAAGTTAAATTAAAAAAAATATTTCCAATAAAACACATAACCTTTTGAAGTATCTTAAAAGTTTAAAGATAGAAGAGTAAAAATCATCCTGAAAGAACTAAATACCCTTTTAAAAAAAGAGTAAAATGGAACTTACAGAAAAAAATTGCCATAAGAATTCAAAATACAGATTAGCTGAAGAGAGAATCCACGATTTGGAAGACAGCTAAAGAACTAACCCGGAGAGCAGCATAGAGCAAGAAAAGGAAAGTAGGGAAGGGCAGCTAAAAGATGAATGCCAGAACAAGAGGATCCAACATCCAGTAGGAGTTAAAGCAGGTGACAGTCACAAGAATGCAAGAGGGCAGTGTTTGAAGACAACACCTGGGAATTGTCCAGGACTAAAGAAGTATGTTAGTTTTCAGATTGAGAAAGTATAGTAAGTTCCAGGAAACCTGACATAAGCAGACCCATGATTAAACAAATAACAGCAAAACTGTTGAACATCAAAGACAATGAGAAAAGTTTGAAAGCAGCCAAACATATTACCTACAAAGAGACAATGGTTAGACTGACAGAAAACAACAGCCAGCTAGGCAATACTGAAACACAGTGGAATAATACTGGAAACTGCAAGTGGCCTCAGATGTAGGGAGGAGAAATGCAGGGGGAGGGGGGGCCGTAGAGAGAACTGTACACAATAAAATAAAAGATTGACAGAGGGCAGGTACTGGTAGTTGCCTCTAATATCCATCTCCCCACCCCCTTAAGTAACAAAATCTTGAAGTTATCTGGACACGTTGACATTCTTTTTTTCTTTTAAATTTTTAATGTTTATTCATTTCTGAGAGAGACAGAGTGTGAGTGGGGAGAGGCAGAGAGAGAGGGAGACACAGAATCAGAAGCAGGCTCCAAGCCTCTGAGCTGTCACTGACACAGGGCTCGACCCCACGAATTATGAGAGCATGACCTGAGCTGAAGTCGGATGCTTAACCAACTGAGCCACCCAGGTGCCCCCTGGACACATTGACATTCTGACAAAAGACCACATTCCCTAGACTTCAGTATTACTAAGTTGGCCTTGCAGATAAATCTGCCAAATGAGATGAAAGAGAACTGTTACGTGAAATTTCTAGGAAGCCATCTTACTGCCCTACTTCTTCCCTTCCTCCATATTGCCACCTGGAAGGAGGATATTTTGGCTGGTGCTGTAGCTCCATCTTGGATCCAGGAAATGGCAGAATGGAGAATGGGTTGACCCCAGGTCTATGACAAGTTGGTAGAGACACCATGCCAGCTCTGAATTTCTTCCCTCTGGATTCTTTTACATGAAAAGATAGCAAAAACTTAGAATTTGTTAAAGTCACCCTTTGGAGACTGCCTGTTACTGCAAATTTAACCTGATGCTGAAGAGCTTTTAACTGCAGAAACAAAACAGGAACCCAGACTTGAGAGAGACCTTGAGAAGGAGGAGGTGGGGAGGAACAAAGGCAGGTGCTCAGGCCTGAGAGCCTGGGTGGGAGGGAGGACCTGCCTGTGTGCAGAGTGTGGACCCTTCCTGCTACAGAGAGTTCTCACAGGGCAGGGCGCAATGGGAGACACCCCCCAGAGGGTCCCACCTCAAGGCCTCTAATAACCATCACCCTTGGTAGTTGCGTGACACCCTCTCCAGGAGCAGACAGAGACCACCCTGTGGGTTCTTTACCGCATGACAATTTAGAGTTGTCAAAGAGCTGAGGTGAGCTGGCTATGTTCTTAGCGTCTTTGGCACAGTGGGGTTGTGTCCCTACAGGTCAGGGGTTTTTGACTGTTTGAAGCTCCTTAGAGAGTGGGGGGCTGCAGGGAGGGGGAGACACACACACACACACACACACATACACAGGCTCCCAAGAAGGGGGGCAGCCTTGCAGTTGATTTTGTAGCAATCACAAGAGCCTGTGTTTCTTTTCCCTTCAGGACCACAGGCTGCTTCCCCCTGGGGATGTGGGTCTCCCACAGAGGCAGGGGCCTGCACCCCAGCCTTCCCTCTACAGAGTGAGGTTGTCCCAGGATGTGTTTCATTCTTTTGGCCTCTGGACTTGAGAGAAGTCTTCTAAGATTTCACCGAATACAATTACGAACCCCACAAGCCCTCGTGTCGTAACTCTAACTGGCAGTTATTGAAAAGATGATGATGACTTAGATGTTTTAATTAGCCTGTGTGTAGGAGTACCGTGGTTCTGCTCATTTGAGTGAGTTGATTTCAAAGCCAGCGTGTCATCATTAGCAGCGATGATAGGAGCCCAATCATTCAGACAGTTTCCCTGTGGCAAGCTCCACGCTAAGGACTTCCATGCGTCATCCCACTTAATTCTCATGATTGCCCCATGAGGCGAGCTCTCCCATTATCCCAGTTTTTCAGATGGGGACACTGACAAGTAACTAGTCCACTGTCCCTCCACAAGGAAGTGGAGGAGGCAGACCCTGGGTGAGTTCTGATCTACGGGACTCCAAAGTCCTGGAAGGCCAGGTGAGGACACAGGGCCGCAGCTGTCCTGCTTCTTCCCACCGACCCTCTGGGAGACCCTATAGCCCTTTCTGCCCTCTGGCTCCCAGACTTAGACTTAGGGTCCCCCTAAACTAGAGGTTTACAGCCCCTCTCCTATGGCACACGTCTCCTCTCTTCTGGGGCCTCCACCAACTTTTGTGGGGCTTTGGTCACCTCCTTTAGGAAAGTGGCCGTAGGGTCCCATCTGGAAAAAGGCACTAGATATTGCCTTCACTGTTCTCTGTTCCTCTCCCCTCCCCTCCCAGCCACATGACTTGATCTCCTACTTGGGGGGGAGGGGGGGCGGGGGCGGGGGTGCTGGGGGCAGGGTACGGAGGGAACAAGCTCTTAAATCCCATCCTTTCTCCCCAGCTCCACTGCTGATGCCCTAAAGTTTATGGACTCCATGGCTTTATTTCTTGCTATTAAAACCAAGATTTTAGGGCTTTAGAAATAAATTATTTTTCAAAAAGCCTGTCTTCTGCAAATTGAAAGCCTTCTTTCCAGAAAATTGTCTCTGCTGTGAGTTTTAAAAGCCAAGAATTTTACCCCTCTGTGTTCAGTGCACCATACTCTCCCCTGAGGCCCTAACACTCAGCCTCACGTCTGGTTTTAATGGCAGAAGAACTTAGGAGAAAAAATACTTTGCTGAAAATGAAAAACCACTCGCTGTCATTTTTGAAATACTCTCCTGTTCCCCTGGCGATGGCTTTGGATAAGACAGGGCCTCGGTGTCCTTGTCTTTTGAGTCAGGAGGTAATGCCACCGTCCCTCGGTCCTCACCAGCTGCGGCGACCCGTGACTCTGGCGTTCCAGCAGGATATTGGCGGAGTCCTTTCGAAATGGACATTTGTGAGGAAGGGTCTGTCTGTCCTGCAATTTGAGGCAATTTGGGAAATCCAGGATCATTCTGAGGCTTCCACACCTCCCAAACAAGATTGGGCACAAGACAAATGGTTTCGCCTGAAATGAGAAGCCGGCCGTCTCAATCTGCTAGGATGTAGAATTGGGGTTGTTTGGGGCCTGATTTGTGAACTTGAATGAGGGCTTCTAGAAAGCTATTTGTGGAATTCATTGCTGTCTCTGGCTGCAGCTAACACGTTCCATCTTCCATCTCCTCGGAATCAGGGATTTCACATTCCATGCATTCATAAAATACGGTGGACGGTGGACGAGGGAGCGGTGTATGACGGGTGGGGACAGGACGATGGGGTGGGCTCAGGGAGAACCGTGGGCACCACACTGGGAACCTGCCATTCACCTCCCACTACCTAACACCAGGGTCTGCTCTCGCCTGCTTTATCCTGGCAAAACCCTCAGAGGGATTTCCTCAGACCTGTGGGGGAGGGATGGGGGAGGGGGTGGCTCCCCATTCATAGAGTTTTGAAAGCAAAGGGAATTTTGAACCTGAACCCTGGTCTGCACCTTTGCCCTCGTCTGCCTGCCTCCATGTATTCTCAGTTTTTGGGACTGGTCAGAGGGAGGCCTTCTGAAGGGGCCCCAAGTACTGTGAGCACAGTGCTGGGAAGAGGCCTGGAGCCCTGGGTGCCAAGGCAGTGGTAGGGAAGGGTTGGGACCAGCAAAGAGGAGCTAGAAAGTTTGACCGGGTTCAACTCAAGTCACAGCACATTTTAAGGGAGCCGAAGGCATCTCAGATCTTTTCTGAAACAAGGTTTTTTTTCTCTCAAACAGCCATTACACTTCTGATGCCGCCTAGGGCAACTTTCTGGATCAAAGTGTAATTTAAATTTAAAAACTGAATTAGTAAAGGAAATTAGTTTTCTAAGCTACCCTTCAATGCCCTTGGAAGAATTTGACTAATATACTCACTTCCAAGCCTTGCTTTGCTTATCTATAAGATGGGGGTAATGCCTCATGCTCTCTTTGCCTCCCGAGGCTGCTGTGATTCTCAGTAAATCCATGCATGAACTGATATATAGCTCTCTGTATGTAGATAGCTCTGTATCCGTGAGAAAGCCTGCTAAGCCTTCTTTTGTTTTCCGCATTAATTCCTTGGTCTACAAGGTGCTGTTTGTTGCTAAGCAGGAAGTTCCCGGAACCATCTCCTGCAAGTTTCACAACAGAGATGGGGTCTGCAGGCTTTTTCCCCCGGTAGGGGTGGGGGCCGACCCTGCTGGATACGTTTTAGCCTCGAATGGCCTATTTGCTCCAGGAGCTCCGGGGCCTTTGACCAAAGGACACAATCAGGCTCGGTGCTCTAGAATACTGGCTGACCAGCCTCTCAGAGCCAGCGTGTCTGCAGATAGCTCCTGGCTCTGAAGCCTCAAGTCCTGTTTGTGAGCGGCCCATGGATGGAGTCTCAGTTCTTTCTAATATGGCCACCTTGGGAGCTCTTGGCTAACCAGAAAAGTATGGGGTTAATCAGTGCACCCTCTCCCTGGCCATGATGTAGGGAGGCTTTGCCACAGGGCTACACTTCCAAAAAGGAGGCTATTTCTGTTCAAGATCAGACCTGGTGATTCTATTGCATATAATTCTCTATGCTCTGAATTTATAAAATGCACAGCTCAGAAGTGATAATGTGAGGAGGCAGTTTGTATGACTGTAGATGCCTGGAAGTTATCATGATTGGCCTGTGTGGGCCCAGACAGGGGTTCAGCGTGCTGGAAGGAACAAGGCTCTGGGGCTGCCAAGAACAGGGTTCTTTGTCTCTGCCACATCCCACGTGTATTAATTTGGGCAGGTGTCTTACGTTATGAGTGTTTCCTCATCTCTCAAATGGAGAATAGCTGTGTGGGGAATGAAGTAAGATGATAAATGGAAATAAGGCAGCTGTAAAATTCCTGGCTCAGAGTAAGCCCTCAATGAACAGCAGAGGCGGTTCCATCTTTATTAGTTAATCGTTGTCTCGTTCAAGATCCTCTTGAGGAGTAAGAAGAGGAAACTGCATGGGGCTGACCTGGCCTCCAGGAAGTGAGAGTCCGGGAGGGTTGTGCCGGGTAGCCTGCACCGCCTCCACCCTCCCTGTGCATCCTAAAGTGAGCCCTGGCCATGGGCACAGAGTTCACGGCCAGCCCTCCTCAGGAAAGAGGCCTGCCCGGCCACAGGGAGACCAGTTCCAGCCAGCTGTGCCAGTCAGCCTAGTCACGTGCAGATGGAACAGGCCAACAGGGATCATGAGACATGTGGGGAAAACCAAGAGCATAAAAGAGAAGAGCCAAGGTGAACGAAACAGCTAACTCTGGGGCAGGGTGCTTGGGGGGCTCAGTTAAGTGACTGACTCTTGGTTTCAGCTCAGGTCATGACCTTGAGGTTCATGAGTTCAAGCCCTGCATTAGGCTCCACATTGAAAGTACAGAGCCTTCTTGAGATTTTCTCTCTCCCTCTCTCCTCTCTCTCTCTCTCAAAATAAATAAATAAACTTAAAAAAAAAAGATCCATGGGGGATATGGAACAAAAGCCAAATAGATTAATCTTTTTCTTTTTAATTTTTTTAATGCTTATTATTGACAGATAGAGACAGAGCATGAGCATGGGAGGGGCAGAGAGAGAGAGGAAGACACAGAATCAGAAGCAGGCTCCAGGCTCTGAGCTGTCAGCACAGAGCGTGACACAGAGCTTGAACTCACAAACCACGAAATCATGACCTGAGCCAAGGTCAGACGCTTTACCAACTGAGCCACCCAGGTGCCCCAAAACAGGTTAATCTAATAAACCCTTAGACTTTAGAAGATAACGTTTCTATAAAATTAGAAAGCGCTGCTAGGAAAAAGAAGACTAGAACAAGAAATAAATTTTGGAAATTAAAATACAGTTGCTAAAATCTAAACTTCAGTAGAAGGAGTCAAAGAAAAAGTCAAAGGAAGTATCACATAATACACATTTTAAAAGAGAAGGAGACAGAAAAACTGAGAGATATGGACAGTCAGGCCAAGGGCACCAATATCCATGGAATCAGTCAGACTAGTCACAGAGAGACTTGAGGGGGAAAATTAGGGAAAGAATAACAGAAGAAAAGTCCCGAGAGCTGAACTGACATAGACCTTCAGATGGAAAGACCCACTGAGAACCGAGCAGAGGGAATGAAAGAAGTTCGAGGACCACTTGGGTGGCTCAGTCATTGAAGCATCCGACTCTTGATATCGGCTTAGGTCATAATCTCACGGTCATGGACTTGAGCCACACATGGGGCTCCAAGCTAAGCATGGAGGCTGCCTGGGATTCTCTCTCTCTCCCTCTCCCTCTGCCTCTCCCCCCACCTCAAAAATAAATAAACTTTATTTTTTTTAATTTTTTATTTATTTTTGAGAGAGAGAAAGAGCAGAAGAGGGGCAGAGAGAGAGAGGAAGATACAGAATCCGAGGCACGCTCCAGGCTCTGAGCTGTCGGCACAGAGCCCAACATGGGGCTCAAACCCATGGATCGCGAGATTGTGACCTGAGCCAAAGCCAGAGAGGCTCAACCAGCTAAGCCACCCAGGCACCCTTAAACAAATAAACTTTTAAAAAAAGAAGATCCACAGCTGCGTATCTCCTTGAAATCTAAGAACATCAAGGATGGAGAGAAGATTCTAAAGGCTTCCAGAGAGAAAAGACATGTCATCCACAAATACTCAAGAACCACTGTTGTCACATAGGCCTTGTCGACGCTAGAAAGCAGTGAAGCGATTGCCTTCCAATTTCTGAGGGGAAACAGTTTCTCCCTAGAATCCTATACCACATAAAGACATTCTCAGACAAGAAGGACATCAAAAATTACCTTCCTCTTGACTGACAAAGAGCAGGGATGGGTGGGGCAGGGGAGCATAATGTAGTAAAACAGAAAAGGAATCTGAAAAGAAGAGCTGGTCCAAGAAACCGCAGAATTAATTCATGTGTGTCATGAAAGGAAATCCCAGCTAGGACAGGTGGGCCAACCACGTAGGATACGGAGGCACATCATCACGTAAGAAGAGGAAGGCACAAGGTCCTGAGAACACAGTCCTCAACCAGAAAACGGATTCCATTTCACAGAAATAAGATTAAGTAGCTCTAAAAGACCTTAGTGATGTGATAAAAAAAAAAAATGAATCTTTATACATTTTTCAAGGCAGTTCAAAATTCTGGGAAAATCAAATTGCCAACAAGAAAGGCCTGGATAAATATATGGCAATCTAAGATGTGTCACAATGTTGCATTATCGGAGGAAAGGGAAACAAGAGAACTATGCCCATGAAGCCTATAGCACAGTCTCCTTCAGGCAGCACAGGTGGGTCCCCTGGGCTTTCCTTCCCTCCCTGAGGTGTGGTTCGCTGTGTCTTCCTGTGAAGGATGGTTATGTCATCAGAGTATTGGTAATCTCTGTATTCTTTTGCATTTTGAGTGTCAGTGTGTAGAAACTTAGGCTTATTACCTATAGTTACAGAATGCAACAAGGTAAAAATTAATGTTATAGATCAGTTAGGTCAGAAATAACAGGAAGGGATCTGGGGTTGGATTTCTCCCTCAGGAAAGGGGCAAGAAAGGTTTGGGCGTCTTGTTTTTATGATATGCATATATTGCTTTCAAACCTTTGTGAAAAGTCATGCCGCATTACACATCTGAAAAGTTTCATTCCAGCTAATTTTCACAGGCTATCTCATGCCTGTAAGAATTCACTGCATTTTCTGTTCTGTGCCTTTTACTGTATTTTTATTTATTTGCTGTTCTCCGAAGATTGTAATTTTGAATGGCTTGATATAGTTTCTCAGCTGAAAATGTCAATGTATTTCTATAATAAAAATGCCAATATGTATGTATATATCTGGAATTAGCATAGAGATGATTGAGGCAGTTCAGTGTTGATCAATAATCATATTTGATTTAGGTTTTTTTACTTTGCTTCCTTCAACCATCTTGTACTTTGATATTTATTACCACCCACTGAGATTCTGGCCTTGACTAAATAGAAGTTGCTGGAGGAAATTCACAACCTAGCGATTGAATTCAAGTGGTGTTGCTTTCAGAATAACAATACAGAATTAGGTCTCGTAGAGTAAATAGAAGCCCAGTAAATGGAAACTGTACCCCTAATAAAAATATCTCTTACTGCCTTGAACACATCAAAACAAATATCACCAAACTGTGGCCCCCAGTGATAAACACTTTATATTTCAACTATAGGGTCAGAGTTTGTCTTTCAATTGTGCTAAGCAGTTTGACCAAAACGTGTATTTTTTGACACCTGTGGTTTTAGAAGATCTGAAATTCTCAGACCCCAGGATTCAGAAAGATGAGAACGTATTGGAAAAGTTCTCTATATTCCATGTTCTGTGGGACACTCTGGGCCTGCTCACGTGTTCCTCGGACAGAGAAGTGGCTCTGAGCCAACCTCGAAGGGAGCCCAGACGCTGGCCAGCCTCGTGCGGCCTCCACGTCTGTGCCCAGCCCCCAGTCCTCTGCTGGCACAGCTAGTGGCCCAGAGAAGACATTCCCCATCAGAGCCAGCTTCAACTGTCCCTCTGTCCTGCTCACAGAGGACTCTCAGGGTACATCCATAAACCTTCTGTGTTTTTCCAGAGTTGCTAGGAAAATCTATGCCTTCTGCTTTGCTTCTTGCTAATTGAAATGCAACAGACTTTTCCAGGACCTTATGGTCTGAGCCTTCATTATAACTCATATATCTCATGATATAGCCGCCATCCTGAAGGGCTGGCAAGGTGCTCCCCGGACTGTTTTTCCTCAGAACGAAGGAAAGGCCCCAACCCTCATGGTCATTAGGATGATAATAGACACTGGGCTTTTCCTTGGAAGAGCTCTCCCAGCTCTCCTTGGAAGGTCAGGATCTGTGAGCACCCAGAAACAAGAGTCTTCTGGGAGACAGTTAAAAAGGCAGAATTTGGGGTGCTTTGCGTGCCGTGATTGCTGTGACACAAAAACATGCAGCTTGAAGGCAAAGGACTGAAGGGATAGAGATGGCCTTGTGGTTTGAGGTTTGAGAATTTCTGATGATTATTTTTTCCTTTTTCCATATTGTCTCATGATCCTCGTGAAGCAACAACTTTGAGGGCTATGATTTAGTTGTTCGACTTTAATAGACGTTTGCCTGGCACCTTGGGCTTTTTCTAATTTTATAACTAAATGAGCCACAGTGCAGCATAGGGATGAAATTCAGCCCCATTGCCTGGGTTTGAACCCTTCTTCCCTTCCCTTCCCTTCCCTTCCCTTCCCTTCCCTTCCCTTCCCTTCCCTTCCCTTCCCTTCCCTTCCCCACCCTTCCCTTCCCTTCTCCATCAGGGGAAAATACCCCCACTACCAACAGGCTCAGCAAAAAGGACCCTTTCACTCTTTTGTCTCCAACAGTGAGCTATGCCAGGGACACTTCCATTTTTTTTAATAAATTTTTTTTAATTTATTATTTTTGAGAGAGAGAGCGTGTGGGAGGGGCAGAGAGAGAATCCCAAGCAGGCTTCACACAGTCAGAGCAGAGCCCAACACAGGGCTGAACTCATAAACCATGAGGTCGTGACCTGAGGCAAAACCAAGAGTCAGATGCTTAACTGACTGAGCCACCCAGGTGCCCCAGGACATTTTCAATTCAGTAGGGGGCTACCAGCAGACACAAGCACACAAGCCTCGAAGGTAGGCATCCATGAAGGTACAGGTCTCCTTGGGGCCCATCAGCCACCCCATCCCGGGCCCTGAGTAGCTCTGCCTGATGTCCCATCTATTCTAGCCGCTGCAGGTGTGAAGGCCACAGAAGAACAATCCCACCCCTTCCTGTGCCCACCAGCCCGTGCCCACATGTTATCCCTGTATCACTGCCCTCTTCTTGTTCTGTGTGTACGTGTGTGCACGTGTGTGCATGTTTGTGCTTGCATGTATGTGTGCGTGCATGTGTGTGCATGTGGGTGTGCATGCGTGTGTGTGCATGGGTGTGCACATGTATGTGGTGTTTGCATGTGAGTATGCATGTGTGTGCATATGTGTATGTGCGTGCTTTCATGTATGTGTGCGTGCATTGGGTGTGCATGGGTGTGCACATGTGTGGTGTTTGCATGTGCGTATTCATGTGCATGTGCATGCATGTGTGTGCGTGTGCTTGCATATGTATGCATGTGTGTGTGTGTGCACATGCGTGCTGTGGAAGCCCAGAGGCCTGCGGTGCCCCAGCCCTCCAGCAGCATCTTGTTGAGCGGGGCCTGCCCGGCAGGCCTTCCAGAGAAAGTCGCAGGCGGCTCCCAGTCAGGGTTCTCCCGTGTGCCTGGTCCCACACACACCGCCCCTGCCAGAGCCCACAAGCAGGAGCCAACTCCCAATGTTTTTCCTCCTTGGGTGTGTGGAGTGATAATATAGCAAATGAGCAAGTCGACAGCTTGCCTCCTTCCTGGGGTAGTGTAAGTGAAAGACGAAGGATGCTGCTCGCTCAGGGATGAGTTATGCAAGATGCCACGCTTTTCCTGACAGTGTGCTTTGCTCGGCTATGGCACCGTGAGGTTCCTCTGGCTCCAGGCTGTCTTTGCTCCATCCCCTTCCCTGCACTCTCTGACCCTCACAGTCCTCTCCTCACATTCCCGCTCCTGCCAATCTCTCTGGTCACGTGAGGGCCTGGTACCTTCTTTCCTCCTGGTTCTAAGCCTGCTGTTTCTTGAGCTTCAAGCAATCCTGCCTCAGACTCTCCAGACCCGCCTCCCCTGGGGCAGTCCCTGCCAGTAGTCCTTCCTGTCTGCTCAATGTCCGGTCCCAGCTCCCCATCAGTTCCTGGGATCTGATGGGCCCTCTCTGGGACAGCGCTGTGGACAGGCAGCTCAGGTGCTGGGAAAGTCACATGGGAAGCCATGGGTGCCTGTGCTGGAGCAGCTCCTAGGCCCTCTCATGTACCTGGTCCAGGTACCTGCACTTTGGTAGACCTGGGGGTGGAGGTTGACTGCAATATGCTAAAGACTTCCGATATGTCAGTAAGATAAGTACTCTTACTGTTCTTGCATTATGGATGGCCTTCAGAGAGGTTAGGCAACTTACCTGAGATCACACAGCTTGTAGGTGGTACATCCAGGGTTCGTAGCTAGGGTTTCTTAGAGGAAGAACGTTTCACAGTGGGTGCTGTCAGGACACAAGCATCACAGATGAGCAGAGAGCAGGGCCTGGGCTAGAGGTGCAGGGAGGTAATGGGATCTGAAGTTGGTGCTAAAGTGTTGGGAGGTGGGTGTGCTCCACCTGCTGATAAGAAGAGGGGAGAGAGGAAGGAGGTTCCCGCTGAAAGCCCTCCATGACACCTGCCTCACCCCCTTCTCCTCCTCTCCCCCCATACTCACACACACCCACCCTCACGGGGGCTTGGCAGGGAGTCCACATGTATGTGAAGTGCTGGAAGAGGCTGGTGAACTTTGGCTGTGCTCTGAGGTCTGAGAGCCAGAGGCTGAACCCGGCTAGTGTCCACTGGGAAGCTGGCTGTCAGTGCAGGATGGTCCTCTAGGCTTCGTCTCAGACTGTGGGCACTGAAAGCAAATGCGTCTGAATTCCCGCACATGTGTGGGTTTTTGTTTTTGTTTTTGTTTTTCTCCTCTGGTTGTTTAGGACAGGGGCTGGAGAAGCTGCCCAGGGAGCCCTGTTGGAAGAGCCCTAAGCCTCCCTTTCTGGCTGTGTGACATCAGTGGCTGGAGGTCCCCTGGACAGTAATTTCAGAGGACCTTCACATGTCACACATGAACCTTCAGGAAGCCTCACAGTGGGTCCAAAGGCTGACTTTGTTTCCATCGACCTGAGAGCTCCTCTAAACACAGGCCTGGGCCCCCTCTCCAGAGGGCTGGTCAGACTGAGACCCAAACAGCCCTTGTTTCCAGCCGTCTCAGGGACTGACCCTACATTTTTGTCGAGTTATCTGAGTGAATTATTTCATTCTTTCTTTATGTCCTGAGCAAACCCACATCATCATTTTATTAATGTATTTGCAATTACCGGGTAATGACTTCCAGTTTAGTGTGGTCTGCGATACGGGGACACTTAATCACATATCTGCGTGATGGGCCTTTAAGTTCTCTGGGGCCAGAAGCTTTTCCCATCAATTAAGCTTCAAAGAAATGAGTTTTAGGCTCATCTGCAACTGTATTTTTTATGTTTCTTTTATGGCTCCCCTGCTTTTCTCCTGGTGTCTTTAGAGATACCAGGAAATGTGGTGTGGGGCTGAGGTATTTATGTGATATGCAGAGAACAGGTTTATAATGGTCATTATAAAATATCAAAGTGCTTTGAAGTAGGACAGTTTATATTTCCATTACAGTCATTTCATGGGTGCCCTCCTCAGTGCCATATGGGAAAGGGATGTTGCCCTGGAGGTGTTTTCTTTGGAAAGAAGTCACATTCCAGAACCTTCCATGGATCCCACACTCACCCCACACTGCACAGGTCTCAGGAATCTTACCCATGAAAAATGGAAAGAAGATTTCCCTGCCATCCAGGGTGCTTCTCCTCTGTGTCAGGTGAGATGCTGTCCTGGGCCACTGACCCCTGCAAGAGCCCCGAGGACAGAGATCCCCTTTGCCCAGATGAGGAAATGGGGCTCAGGGAGAGAAGGTCTGAGCATCTCATGCATGGACCTCATTAGTCATACAGATTCTCTCCTCTTGCCCCCACTTATGTCAAGAAGTTGGGTTTGACTAGAGAAGGTTCCAGGTAGAGGCAGAAGGCATGGAACATCTATATTCATTTAACCCAGCCATCTTCAGGGACTGACCCAGTGGTTGTTCTATGGCATCCTGGACCTGGGGTCAGAAGGAAACGTATGTATGTCTCAATAGAAGCAACTGTGGACAGAAGTCACATGTCCATCCATTTGGTCCTTCCTTTGTCTGTCATATGCTGGCTGTGTGCTAATCACCTGCCACAGTGCCCGCTGGCTCCCAGGCCATGACAAGAAGGGTGTGGTGGACAGGGAGAGGAAGCAGAAATGATAAATGTTGGGAAGGGGGTGCCCAAGGCACTGTGAGGACACATCGGCACGTGAACCAGGCCAGGAGCAGTGGGGAAGGGAGGTGCAGGGAAGCAGTGTGCCACCTGAGACCCAGAGATGATAAGGAATTTGCCAAGAGGTAGGACTGTGGTGCCAAGGCCCAGAGGTGATGCCGGGCCAGTTCGAGATGATGAAGGGGGCTCAGGTTTGTGAGTGGGGAGAGGCCAGGTGAGGCCGGAGAGCTGCAGGCCAAAGGGAGCAGCTTGACTTTACCCTGAGGGCAGTTGGGAGTCCCCCAAAGATTCCTCCAGGTGCTGAGTAGAGGGGATTCGACTGGGACAAGACTCAAGTCTGAGGGCTAACCATGGTGAAATAATCATCCAAGTAGTGTCAATGGTTTCCTTGAACTGAAATAGAGTCGGTAGCAGTGAGGGCAACTGGAGCCGTCAGGAAACACTCAAGAGGCAGAAATGGCCTGAGCCAGGATCAATGGGCCAGGGATGGGTGGGATTTCAGGGGCAATGTGTGATGTGTGGTTTGGACAGCTGAGGGCTTTGGTGTAGGGCCACTGGCTGGGTCGGGATGTAAAAGAAGAGGCAATCTCGCTGGTAGGTTCAGTGTGGACCATGTTGAGTCTGGGGTTCCTGCGGGACAATGTGGGGAGATGTCAGGCCAGCAGTGGGGTATGAGGTCTGGAGCTTAGGAGAGGGTCTGGGCTGGGCAGTGCATGGACACCTCTCCAGTCTTCCCCTGCTCCAGCCCTTGATTGACAGGAGACGCTACGGGGAGCAGCCAGAAGCTCCATCCGCTCCATCCAGCTTCTGTCTCCCCTTTAACCAAAGAACCAGAGGCTCTAGAAAGCCAGAAAGGCAGTGGCAGGAGGAGCAGCCAGATACTGTCATCAGTGATGAGATGTGACAGTGGCTGTGGATGCCAGAGCAGGAAGATGGAGCATGGCAAAGAGGCCATCCTGGGGGTCCCGCTCGTGTCCCACCCACAGGAGCTGCTCCCAAGAGAGCACCTGGGCCTCCATCTGAGGGCCACTCACAGGCAGAGCCAGTGAGGTGCCCCATTCCTGGGCAGTTGGCACTTTTCAGAGCATATGTGGTGGGGTGGGCTGGGGCAACAGAGGCAGAAAGCGTAAACCAGACCCCTGTGGAAGTATGGCTCGCCCGACACTCCATCGTGCCATGCCCAACGCAGGCAGGGACACCAGAAGTTCCCGGCTCCATTCAGCCCAGACCCCCGTGGAGCTCATCTGCCAGCCAGACATTTCCCCAGGGGTGACCCAGGAGGCAGACACACCGGGGATTCAGTCTCGCACTCATACACAGCCTGTGATACACAAACACCCTCCCCTGCCAAACGCCCTCCACACACATGCTAACCACCCAAATACTCTCTAGGGCCATACAGGTATGAATGACTTCTAGACAAGCGCCATGACTGTTTTCAACAATCTCTGTTGCTTCAAACCCCCAGAATGTTTAGTACATGTCACTTAGACGTTAAATCAACTCCACCGAGCCAGGTGATCTGGAAAAGGACTCTTCTCCGGCTCTTAGGTTTGCTTTCTGATAAATGGGATGATGATCCTTCGCTGGTGGTGTGTATTTAAAGCTCTGAGAGGTGGACAGTCTCCAGTGTGTAACATGCGGTCTGAAAACTAAAGACCTGAGCTGGGAGAAGAATCTCCTAAGACTTGAGTGGCGTTTTGAATGTAATTACTGCCGGTGTTCCCATGCAGCAGCCCCACCTCCAAGCCAGCAGACTCCCTCATTTTGTATTTACTTTTAGTCCCACACCATTTTCTGTGATCCATTAGCTCTTCCACGTTATTTGAAAGCCATAATCACGGCCATTTGCTCCGGGGGATTTGATCCTGATAAGTGGGCCCAGACCCACTCCGTGAATTCGCCATGGGCTTTGATTCAGCGTCAGTGCCCCCCAGCCACACCAGCACAGCCGCCTGCATCCTGTTTTACCTTCTCCTTTTAAAATCGAGGTGTAGAGTGTGCCCACTTTAGTTGCAGGGGATTCTTTACAGCCTGCTTCTTAGTTGGCAGATGTAAATTTGGCTCTGTTGTTTGGCTCACGGGGACAGAAGCCCCCACCTAAGGATGCAAGCCTGATTTCCCTTGATGGTCTGCTTGATAAGCATGCACAGCTAGTCCAGAGACACAGCCCAGTGTGCCCATCCCAGCCTCACAGTCCAGTAAGGGTGGGCTGGAGGCTCTAGGACATACTGGGAAGGACGCTTCCCAGAGCTGAGCAATGTGGGCCTGGAGCCCCCCCAGCCCACACCTCCCTGAGTGCAAGCCTGCTCCAGCTGCAAGAGGGAAGGAAGGACACAGCCTAGCAGTGCCCACATTCTCATGTCCGGGAGGATTGGCCTCTTGTCCACTCTGTGCCCCAATGCCTGGCCGAGGGCTTGTTGCACCTGCGCCCCCAAGTACATCAGGTGTCAGTGCACCTCTTCTGAGTGAGTGGGGATAGGACCTAAGCACCATTCGGGGCTAGCTGTGTTCATTCCCCTCTCCCCCCATTCCCACCTCCTCCCTCAGCTGGACAGCCCAGCTTTGCTGGGGAGGTTGTAAGTGTGTTTTCTGGAGCCTCCAGATGATGGAGTTCTTCACCCCCTGCCTCTTTGGCCTGTGTTCATCCTGCGATCTACAGTTACGGTAAGCCTGGCAGTAATTCATGCGCTTGTGAGTTCACAGAGCAGGGGTGAGCTTCAGAGTCTCCCATCTCTGCCAAGCCAGGTGTTCAGACTGGTTATAAATTATCTCCTGCCTTGGAGTAAAACGCCCTCCACTCCTTCCATGTGTTATCCGAAAGTCAGGTTGCCTAGGATCAATTAGTCCATCCCCAGGCACCCAGTGTGGGTAACAATGCAGTCGTGGCAGGTGTAGTAACCACAGGAAAGGTCCACATGCTTCCTGTCCCTGAGGCTCCTATTGTTGGCACTTTAGGGCCCCTCTGTTTGGCGGGCGTGTACCACATGTTGGAAAGCAAGTTAGCACCACAGGGCAGTCAATGTTGAAAATCAAGTGCGGAGTCTGGACCCTAATTGCCACAGAAAGGCAGACGGCTTTCTAGGAGTGCACGATTGAGCTGTGCCCAGAAGGATAGGCCAGGACACTGCTTCGGTTCAGAGTTATGGGCCGCAAGGCCTGCAGGCTCAACTTTGCCGTCTGTCCTGGCTGGCCAGTCAGGCATCACTGGAGCATGAGGTGTGGCTGCAGAAGGGTCCATCTTGTCCCCTCTGAGCACATGACCCTTGATGCTCATTTCTGGGCCACACAAGCCAAGCAGCCAGGGCCATGGAGTCTGAATTGCACCTGGGCCTGAGCCCTCATTTCAGTCCTCACAACCTTGGGAGAGCAGGAAGAGAAAACTGAGGCAGAACAGGCCAGGGCATGGTCTGTGAGAGGTTCTAGGACCTTACTCCCAGACCCCGATCCCTGGGGCTCCACAGAGGTCCCCTGGGTGCCAGGGCCCATGGCACACTCTCACCGAGAACACATCGACTGGCCAGCTACCTCCACACCAGTACCTCTTTGCCAAGAGTCACCCACTGCCAGCCAGGCCTGCAACATGGGGCAGTGTTCCATGGGAGGGCATTTCTAGGAGGGCACCTTAGCTCTGGACTCAGCATGCATCACATACCTCGCGGGAGCTGAGTGTGAAGGGGAGGCAGGACACCCCAGGCCAGCGAGGACCCCCTGACCCTCAGCCTCTTCCATTCCTTCTCCTCAAGCTGCTCAGCAAAGCACACCCTACACCCATCCTCCTCCCCAGTGACCCAGGTCTGAGCTAACAAGCAGCATCCCCAGGGAAGATAGATGACTTGGTGCCTGGCCAAAGGGATGCCCAGTCCAGGGCGATTTGACCAGAGACCAGACACGCTGCTGCTCCAGGTCAGTGACCCCCGCCTGTGAACTGCCAGCCCCTCCAGTCCCTCTTCCGCGTGCCCAGCCCTGGGCCTGGCCAAGGACGAAGCTCCTACCCAAAGCAACTAAAATCTTTCAGATGCTGAGAAGCACCAGGCTGCCTCTTTTAAATAAACATATTATTGAAGTATAACACACAGAGAAAATGAATAAATCACAAGAGTATAGCTCAGTGCATTTCTGGAGAGAACGCATCTTGTGACCGGCTCCCGGGGCAAGAAAGAGAATCTTACCAGCACCCGGGAGTGTCACGCACTTGGCCCCACTCAAGTCCCCACGCAAGCGTAACTGCTGTTCAGGTTGCCTTTTGGAAGAGGAGAGGTTGTGTCAAATCAGAGAGGTGGTGAGAGCCAGCACGGTCACTTACAGGAGGCCCCAAGAAGAGGGAGGACACTTTGGAAGAAGAGAGAGGAGACCAGCGGGTTAAGAAAAGCTCCACGTGAGCGTAGAAGGAAATGACCTTGTCGGTGTGGCAGGCACAGACCAACTGGCATGTGAGCCCAGCACTTGGAGCACAAAGCCATTCTCTAAGAACTGAAGGGTATGGTTGCAACGTCAGCTTGGAGCTTGGACCATTTCTAGACTCTGCACAGAAAGGAGAAGAGGCTTTGGAATGAAAGCGGTAGAAATTGTTAGTGGAGTAGAAAATAAAGATCTATTGGCCTTCAGGCTTCTTTCTGCCCCAGAGGTCAGAGGTGGGCCTGCCTCAGGCCAGGGTCCAGCCACTCTGCCCTCCCTGAGAGCGGCTGGACTCTGGTAGCTCTGTGTCTGAGAGTCCTGAAGAGCATCTTGCAATGAGATCTTTCTAGATTTTCTTTCCTATCACGCTTAGGCACCAGCCCCCTCCTGACCTAGGTCAGCTTTAGGTCACATGGAAATGCCCTTACTGAGCGTGGCTATGGTCCCCCTGAAGGGATGCCGGCCCTGGGAAGTGACTGCCGGTCACCCCTCTCAGCTGGAGTCCCCGGAAATCCCCATCTTTGTGGCTTGCCTATTTTTCCTGGCACTGGGTGAGAGGATCAGCTCAGACCCTGGGTCTCTAGGCAAGGCTTCGGGCAGGAAGAGGCCCTCACGTCTGGGCATGTTATAGAATAGCCTGTTCTTTCCATGAATACGGCTTGTGGGGGCTCTTTGCGAGAGTGGAAGGCTAGAATTTGAAGAGAAGGGAGCAGGAGCAGGAAAGGCACCCAAAGAGTGTGAGCACAACATGCCAGGCAGGTGACAGCCGGGCTCAGGTCTCAGGGCGGAGACCCTCAAGCTGTGGACCGCTGGCCCCACCTGCCCGCCCCCAGGTGTGCTCTCAGCTGTATACATTCTCCTTGGGCGATTCCTGTCGCTCCCATACCCTGTGGGTCCCAAACCCTCTGAAAGCACGTGAATCCATTTTCATGGCAGACGAGGCAATGCCAAGGCCATTCCTGGGATCCGAGAACTTAAGAATAAGGAGGGCACAGAGGACGTAGCAATCTCCCAGCGTGGGCATCTAATGAGATGCAGCACCTCCACAGATTCCCATCTCTCGGCGTGCTGCAGACTGAGCTCAACCACCAGCCATGAGGCTCAACTGTGTCTGCAGTGAGTCAGTTTGCTGCAGGCAGAGGGGCCTTCTGAGTGTTCTGAGGGCCACACCCTGGTCTCCCCTTAGGGTCCATCGCCCACCTGGCTCCTCTCATTGCCAGGCTCTGGGTTCCGGACACGGATCCAGGGCCACCGCGCATCGGCTCAGACTCAGCCAGCCTGGGGCCAGCTTTCATCGAGATGAGTTTCTGCTGTTCCCTCCACAGGGAGCGCCTGAATTTTGATAAGTTTCCAGTGTGGTTAATCCCCTGAACCAGATGCAGGGAAGAGCCGTCCCATTCTCCTCCCAGCAGCTCAAGCTCTGGAAATAATCCAAAACGCTCCCCCCAACCCCAAAGACTGTGCTTTTCCTTCAGAGTTGTTGTGTTCTGTTTCGTGTTGACCTGGGATTTACTGCCAATCATACTAGTCAGAGGGGTTCAGATAAATCTTCAAACGTCAGAAAACTTCTGTGAGTCATCTCAGGTCTCAAAATCTCTGGTCAGGCAATTCTTCTCTGAAATGCCATTTCCTGCCAAGCCTGTGTAAAGGCACGAATCCCTGGCTTAGAGCAGACCCTGTTTTCTGAGACCGTTCTCAGGCAGTTTTCCTGTAATACCTTTCCTTCTAAAGTAAATGTCCCCTCGAGCCTAGTGAAGCTTCTACAGGTAGAGATGTGGAGTGTGTTAACATTTGAGCAGTTCTTTCCTGGAGACCTTCGCTCGGTAGCATTGATTTGCAGTCCACACGCCCCTCTTACAGAAGAGGACCATCTGCGCTTGCTGCCTCTAAAACTCAGTGGCTCTTTGGCTCGCCTCAGGGGCTGAGCAAACACCCCTGGGACAACACCACTGTGAGAGAAACACCACAGGCCTCACCAGGCATGTGAGACAGGGGATCGGAATGCTCCCTTGCCCCGGTCTCCTCACCTGCCAGCCCAGAGCTCTCATACCCTGTCCAGGGGTGTCCTGAAAGAATAGATACAGAAAAGAGCCCAGTTCTGCAGAAGGGGGGAGGGACACAGGTTCTGGCCCCTGACTCCTTCATTGGGGCATCCACCATCTTCCTCAGGGGCTGCCGCCAGCTGCCTTCGTGGGGCCAGGCGGGCTCTAGAGCCCAAGGGTGTGTCTCTGGGCCTTCTGCCTCCCCATGCTTAGCCTTCAAAGGCTGGGCTTGCACGCAGGTATGCACGTGTACAAAGCATATCCACAGGGCCACATACGCCCAGGTGCACCCCCATACTATTCCCAGTGTCTTAAAACTTCCGGGACTGAGGAGACTCAAAAGAAGACCACTACTTTATTACACCCACCAGGGTGGACCCTGTCAGAAAATAATAAATGCCGACCAAGACATGAAAAAAATTTGAACCTTTGTACTTTGTTGGTGCACATGTAAAATGGTACTGGCCACTTTGGCAAATGGTTTGGTGATTCCATAAATCAATCAATCAATCAATCAATCATACATACATACATACCACATGAGCCTGCAATTCTACTTCTAGATATAGACCCAAAAAAAAACCGAAAGCTGGATCTCGAGAAGATATTTGTACACGAGTGGTTATAGCAGCGTTCTTCATCATAGCTAAAAACCTGGAAGCATCTGGGGTCTATGGACCAATGGATGAATAAGCAAAATGTGGTATATGCATACAGGGAGATATTATTCAGGCTTAAAGAAGAAGGAAATTCCGACAGGTGACAACATGGTTGAACTCTGAAGCCATCCTGCTGAGTGAAATAAACCACTCACAGAAAGATCCTGCAGGACTCCACTTGCATGAGATACTTAGAGTAGTCAAAATCGTAGAGACCGAAAGTGCAGTGGTGGCTGCCGGCAGTGGATGGAGAGAATAGGGGCTGTTGTTTCATGGGTACAGAGTTTCACTTTTACAAGATGGAAAGAGTTATGGCGATGAATAGTGATGATAGTTGCACCAAATTATGAATATATTTAATGCCACTGAAGTGTGTACTTAAAAAAATGCCTAAGGTAGAGGGGTGCCTAGGTGGCTCAGTCGGTTAAGCGTCTGACTTCGGCTCAGGTCATGATCTCATGATTCACGGGTTCGAGCCCCATGTCAGGCTCTGTGCTGACAGCTCAGAGCCTGGAACCTGCTTCAGATTCTTGTCTCCCTCTCTCTCTGCCCCTCCCCCACTCACGCTCGCACGCTCTCTCTCTCTCAAAAATAAACATTGAAAAAAAATTTAACTCTCAAAAATAAACATTGAAAAAAAATTTAATGGTTCAAATAGTAAATTTTACACTATGTGCATTTGACCATGATAAAAATAAATGGGTAAAAAAGAAGGCCACGGATTCTAGTTGTCACATAGATCGCTTTATTTTAATCCTGTCAGACCCAAAGCCACCTTTTCATAGCAAATATTTTGTAGGGCCCCCATATAATTTTGAAATGAATATGTGTCTTATTCAAACTGGGACGTAAAGGGGAAATATAAGAAAAGTAGTAGCAATAAAGTCTGCCTTTCAGTATGTAAATGTTTGGACGCCAGCTGCATATACTGAGTCATAGTGGTCAGATGTCAGCACCCACCCACGGATCCTGTGAACAGCTACAGACAGACCCTGTGACGGGCATGTTATGTTAACACTTTGAGTACTTAAGTGATGTTGCTTTTGGAGGTGTAATTCTCCAAAATGGTGAATACTTCTTGACACAGTTGTAAACAGAGTTTACAATACCCAGCCTAGCTGCCTCCTTGGAAAATCCTTGCAAACCCAGGGGGCAAAATACTTTATATACAATAAAGATATGCAATGTTTGTATAAATAACATTGCGTTAGACTCTAGGCCTCTAGTAATAGAATATCTCACTTCAGTGACTGTCCACTGAGACGTTTGAAAACTTGTAGGAGATGCCAGGCCCGCAGAAGTTTGTTGTACAGGACTCTGCTCCAAATGATAGATAGGATCCCTAGGGTCCCTGGTCCCACTCATTAAGGGCCGCTTAGGCCCCCCAGTCATTGTGAAAACAAAGATGCTCCCTACAAGAGTCCAGCTCACCTCCCAGGGACAGCACTGCCCCTCTTGAGATGTCTGATGGAGCCCCCTGCATGCGTTGTGAGTCCACATGAGAGCAAAGTACTCCTTCTGCGGCATGCAGCCCTAGTCCTGGCCAGCGAGAGAGCCAGAGACAGCCTCAGGCCCTGCTGTGTCCCGGGCTGAGGTCCCCCTCAGCTTGGTAACCCCTCAAAGGCCATAGCATCTCAAAGCTCAAAGCAGCAACATTCCTAGACATCACTGACTCCAGAGAAGCTACACTTTCGCCATCCCAACAGCAGGACCCTTCCCTTTGGTTAGGTGTTTGGGGGGATGGAGTCTCAGGAACAAATAAATGGAATTGTCCCAGGCCAAGGGTGATGCCCACTCTCTTCCTCCTAGTCCACTCCAGATTTCCGGCCTGGTGGCCGTGGCCTCATTCAGCTGTCCTACTTCTCCTCTAGGTGCACGTGAGGGGTGGGGCGGGAGTGCACAGATGCTGAGCTCTGGACAGGGCTGTGGGGGACCTGGAGCCTGTTGGGAGTCAGTGTTGTCCTTCCAGAAGGAATTGGTGACTTGTTAAGGATCCAGGTTGGGTGTGGGTTTCTCACTAACGCAAGAGTAAAAACTCAAGCTCTTCACGCCAGAAGGGCTTCAGCGTTTATTCAAGTTTTCAAACGTTACTCTTTCACTCCTGGGCCACCTGATAGATGTGCCAGTCAGCCATAGAAAGTGCCTGTGGATCCCTCTCCCAGGAATCCAACCAATTTTGCTTTCTTTAATAGGAATAGAAGAGAGGATTGTAAATGTCAAATAGCAGATTGTATGGCAACATCAATTGAACCGGGCATTCATGAGGAAATGTACCATTTATCTAACAAAGGTCTGGGTGGTTTTGTTAATTTAAATTACCTGATTCTGGGGCGAAAATTGAGATGAGGCTTTGTCCACAATTCAGGCACGCATGGAGGTGGGTACTTCCCCAGCGCTGGAGAGGGCTTGGTCTGTGCTGCGGCAGCGGCCGGGGAAGGAACCCCATGGTCTACATGGTGTGTAGGTCGAGCTCAGGCAGGGCCAAAGGCCATTGGCAGTCTCAGACCTGCAGATTCTGTTTGTGGACCCAAAGTGGGCCGTGTACCTTGAACCCATGATGTTCAAAGGCAGTTGGGATGACTAATAGGGCACTCCGGAGAAAAGAAGAGAGGATATTGACCAAGGACCGTTGGCCAATGTGATGCCAGGCCCCCTTTAGGGCCTGAAAGGATGAGGGGTTGCTATGAGTGTGGTAAGCCCATTGCTGATTCTGGAGTTGGGACTAGTGGGTGAGGAGGAGACCCAGGTGAAGTTTGGGGTGATGAAAGGGACAGGAGGCCTGCAGAGCACCTCCAAACCATGAGCAGGCAGCCCACTAGTGAGCTCGTGCCCAGTGATCGTGCCCACCACGGGGTGCCATGGCCAAGCTCTCTAAGACAGTGACGTTCACCCAGAAGACACAGAGGCACTGGAATGCCGTCTAAGGAGGAGGCAGACTGGGGACGAGGACACGGCGAGAGTGTGTGGCTTGGGGCAGAAACAAGAGCAGCCCCTTAGAGGTGGGCTTTGGAAGAAAAGCCAAATTTAGAGAAAGGGCTTTTCAGGAAGGGGGTACGTGGGAGCAAAGTCTGAAGGCCTGCTTCTGGAAGGTAGGGGAGTCGCCAGCAGCTGTAGCTTAGGTCATGGCGGAAGGATCTCCCCAGGGTGCTAGAGTGCGGGTGACCGTGACCCATGTGCTCAGCAGTCACAGCCAGGAGGGGGTCAGCACATGGCATGACTTAGAGCACACCTGTTCATGTTGGGGATTGTGAGGAGACTGTATCATGTGTGCTTCACAGTCTGCTAGACTTTCCAGAGCTTTGTGGCTTGGTCAAAGCAAAACTACATCGTGTTAGCAAAAAAGTGTCCTGAAGATAAACCCATTGATTTTGGCATTTATTGTTAATTGAGTTTTCTCAGAAACGGCAGCAGAAAGATTGTTAATGTTCATGAATTTACATCAAGTTAAACATCTGTTCCTCTTAAGCTAAACTCCAGTAAAGTTATGGCAGCTCATAAATTAGATCTGGGAGTAAAATGCTTCCTGCTCTTTGCACAGCTTAGTGGTTTCCAAATAGACCTCAGAATGACACATTGCAACTGAGGCCCGTGTCACACAACCATGTTCAGCCGTGATGTCGGTGCCAGACGATTAAGCCAAGTTTTTGCTTTGGTGGTAAAGATTGCAGCTTTATCGGGCGGCAGTGACATTACTTATCAGGCGGGATGGGGACAGTGTGAGAACTAGGGCTGCTAATGTTTGCATTGGGGGTGGGGGAAGAGTCTGCCCATGAGCAGACCCAACAGCGGCCAAGAGCTTGTGGGCACATCCAATCTCTCCCTTGGGCCCCTCAGGGGGTTCCTGGGTGAGGGTGTCAGGATCTGAGCCTAGGGTCTGGGGCACCCTGCCAGGTCGAGGAAGGGCTGGAGTCCAGTGGGTGTGGCTCAAGCGCATGAATGACTGCCACACAGTTTCTAAAGGGATGGTCTAGGTGTGGTTTTGGAAGGGAGTCATCACAGCCCACACGCTGGCATCTCTGAGCACGACCCACCAGGCCCTTCCCCAGTGCTTCCTTCCCATCTCCCTGTCCCTTAACCCACAACCGTCCCCAAAGGGATTGCTCCTGCCAGCAGCAGAGCAGTGGCCTTCATGTCGAGTAATCTGTGTCCTGCAATCCCCTGTCCAGTAAACTTGGGCTTTGTTGGGGACTCCCAGAGTACAGGGCTGCCACCGTGCGGGATGGCCATCAGGGATTGGGGTCTTCATGGTGGCCTTGGGATTGCCCCCACCTACCGCTACCCGCCAAGCCACCAGGGTCCCCAGTGTCAGCTTTGTGCTCATTTGCTGACCAGAACCCTAGTGTGGAATTGGATCCTTCCCAAAGTCTGCTGTGGCTGAATTCACCCCCAGGCCTCCCCACCTGAGCTGCTGCTCCAAAGCATGGGTCCCCCCTCCCTGCTGGCCTCTTCACAGGGCTGTCCAGGCCCATCCTGACCAGCAGTGGCAGAACAAGAGGGCAGACACTCACATTTTCCTCCTCTCCGGAGGCAGTATCTAGGGAGCTGTGTGTGCCCACCAGAGGGGACTCAGAGGAGCCACATCTATGCAACCTAGTGTCCAGAGGGGCAAAAATCCCTCTGTGGCTCACCACCTGACCACCCATCCCAAGGCTGGCCATGCCAGACTCCATTCTGTGGGGCCACCATTGCAGGTTTGGGGGGGACCCCAGTGGATGAAATAGGGTCCACGCCCCCCAGTGACCCCACATGCCATACGCTGGAGCTGCCCATGCCACACCCACATCACACACGCGGTCCTTCCACAGGAGCTGGCGTGAGTCAGGACACATCTCCCAGCCCCCTCCAGAGTTCCAGACCTTGGTCACTGTGGCTCAAAGTAGCTGAGATTGTCCCCTCCTTTGGGCAGGGCTACAGCCTTCATCTGAGCCCATCTGCCGCCCCCTCCACCTAGGATTCCACAGCTGTCCAGTGAGCAGACATTCAGCCAGTGCCTTCTACATGCTGGACCTGCACCAAGGCCCGCCCCTGGCCTTGGGGGGCCTTTGGTCCCACAGGGCCACCTGGCAGTCAGCAGGGAGCAAATAGGAGCAGAGAGTGAGGCTGGCAAAGTGTAGCAGTAGGGAAAGGGGACCAGCCCATGGGGCACCTCTATACCCAGAGCAGCGTGTTGGGGAGACAGACCAAAGGACTCGGTGAAGAGATGGCTGAGGGTGAGGGAGAAGGAGAGGCAGCCCGGGAAGGCCCCTCACCACCCGCCCTTCCCTGTGCCTGGTATCTCCAGCCCACCCCTCGCCCACCTGCAGGTGCCTCCTGTATCTGGAACCTGGGCTTCCTGCAGGGGTCTTGACCGTGCACGGCCTCACACTCCATTAGAATCTGAGCTCCCTGCTGCCCGGATGGCATCTCCACCCTGCCCTCCTATACAAACCCCCCCTCCCTTGCCTCTCAGGGGCCGCCAGTCCTACCCACATCTGGAACGTGAAGCCTCACCTGCCTCAGAGTGAAGACGGATCCTTTGAGGCCCAGTCCGGCAGGGGCACGTGTGGCTAATGGAATATTCACAATGTCTCCCTTGCTTCCCTTTGTTTTGCACTAGAAAGTGTTCCTTTGATGGACATTTAATTCCAGAGGCTGCTACCTGCTTCCTATCTCTCTTTGCTCAAAAAATTAAATGCGGATGTGCCCGTGCTCCTGCTATAATAATGTCCCTCGGCGTGGAGGGAGCGCGGCTGGGATGGGAGAACATTAGAATCTTCACAGAGGGACAATTATTGAGGGAACTAGATTAATGAGGTGTCATAACAACTTAGCTAGATCTGTGGCTGACCTTTCTCATGGAGAATGGGCTTGATAAATGTAGTTCATTACCAAGTTCTGACATGAAAATAGGATCACACTCCGGGCTCCTCAGCAGGCTGATCAATATTTTATCTGCCAAAGCAGCAGGAGGAGCCCCGTACACATGCACTGGCAGGAAGCCCGAGACCGGTACCCAGGTGGCCACTGCGCACAGAGGGCACCCAGGCTGGCAGGAAGGTAGCTGGGTCCTTCCAACGGCCTGTCAGGATGTTCGTCTGTGTCAGGCCAACCAGGACATGAGCCTCCCTCCCTGAGAGGCCCCAGAGTGGGAGTGTCTGTGGGCAGTGGAAAGGGAGGGAGGTTTATCTACAAATACCAAGTTCATGGCCACCTGTGCCAGGCCCTGGGCTTTGGCGAAGGGGATGATGACAAACGAGCCGCGGCCCGGCCCGCTTGGGGCACCAGCCCTACTTCATCCAGAGAAGCCCTCAGGCCTGGCTGACTCCTTGGGACTTTGCAACTCTCAGGGCCACAGAAGCTAGTGAGGGATTGTCATTGCCCCCATTCTAAGGTAGGAAGTGGAGGCTGGAAGGGCAAGGGAATGAATGCCTTTCCTGGGGTCTCACAGCTCATCAAGGCAGAACCAGATGGTCTCCTGACTCCCTGTCCAGTGCTCCGTCCAGTCTTGTGGTGATTATCATTAACAGGGGTTGGTATCAGGTAGACACAGCAGCCTGTGATGAAGTCATGGGCAGGGTTGTTACAGAGTGGTCCCATCACCCCTGGCTTCTCTATGAGACAGTCTACCCTGGAGCCACAAGACTCGGTACTCAGCCATATTCCCTAAGTAACTCATTCCCCACGCATTTTGCACTGTAGTGTTGCCTGTGTAAGTGTCCAGTCCGGTCCCACCTGCCTGGAACTTGCCATCCCATGGAGAGGATATGGCAGATGCTTAACACCCCATCCAGATTCCCTCATTCAACCCCACAGGTTGTGTGAAGCTTTGGTGGACCATTGCCCACAACGCTGGCTGATAGCCTCCAACCTCGGGGACCCGCATCGTCAGCCTGAGGGCACTTTCGGGCCTCAGGAGTGTGCTCAGTCCTCATTTGGGAAGTCCAGAAGTGCCAGACAGGGCAGTAGTTAATGCCCCCAAAAGCAACCCTCAGCCAACAAGGGACAGAAGTTGGTGGAAGAGTGTCCCGCACCCTCCGACCTAAGCAGAGCGACTCTGAGTCCTGCTGGACGTAGTCTCTCCAAGGTTCCGTGGGACTGCGCCCCGGTTGCCCACAGTGGCCACCCCCCCTTTATTGGCTTTCCCCCACCCCAGGCTCACCTCCCTCTTCCTTTCCCTCAGTTCTTGGGGCCATCTCCAAACATACCCCTCACCCTAGATCCTTGTCTCAGGGGTTGTGCAAGCATCCCACTCTCCAGAGTTCTCGGTGGAAATCCCACCAGCCGTGGATCTGTTAGTGAGGAAGCTTCACTTTACTCGGGGCTGAGTCACACAGGCCCTGATTCGAGGCTCCCAGGAAGGGCTGACCATTGCCATTCTCACCATCATCATGGCCAGCACCCATAGGGACCCAGAGAGGGGGGTTGTGGTCCCCAGGCCTCAGCCACGCCCCCTCCACAGACCTTCTCTCCAAAGGGCCGAGCGTCCAGAGGGCCAAAGATAAAGCCTGGGCAGGTGATCCCTCTCTCCCCCTGGGATCCGGGCCCACTCCAAATAGGGGCAGGGAGGCTAGTTTAGACTCAGTGATGTCTCTGCAGGGCCCTGAATGAAGAGTAAGCCACATGGAGATTTGGGTTAAGAGCATTCCAGATGGAGGGGGCGGTGAATGCCGAGCCCCGGGCAGGAGCACACTGTAGGGTCCAGTCTCTTCCTCCACACCCCCACTGCTTCATGTCCCCTGCGTGGGTTTGCTGGGTGGGGTCAGGGGTGACCCAGCTGAAGCGAAGAAGAACCCAACCCTTGAGTACTGGCCCTCTCTTGTCCAAACTGAGTAAGAGGAAGAGGAAAGTCAGAAAACAGAGGCTGTGTGGGCCAGGCCCTCGGGGTCCCCGTGAGGCAGAGCTGGGCCAGCCCAGGGCTCAGCATCTCCTTTGCAGAGGGCCCTGCTTGACCTCCTGCCAATCCTTGGGAAGGAGATTTGGAGGATGTCTTTCCTTTCTTTATATTCATCTGCACTTTCCAGACATTCTTTGATGGACACATATTTCTTTTCTAATAAGATAATTGTTCAAAACCGGCAGCAGGGTGGGGAGCCTTTAGCTAAAGGCCAGGTCTGGCAGATCCACAAATGCCTGGGGCTCCCCCTGTGAGCCACTCCTGTCTGCTCCCATGGTGACACCAGGGGCGGGAAGAAAAACAAATACAACTGGGACTTGGTAAGCTGTCACTCCTGCCAACCTTGCTAGCCTCTGCATTCTGGAAAGCAAGGCCTGCCTAGGGTGGGAGGAGCTTGCCAGGGGGCTGTCCTTGCTGGAGATAGAGGGTCAGAGGGCATCCTGGTGAGAGGGCTTGGACTTCAACTAAAATGACCATCTCCATGGGTGCAAAAATGGCACCATTGGGCATCTTCCCTCTGGTTCTCACAACTCCTCAAAGTTCTAGGGACACTAGAGGAGCTCGGGAACATTGGGCCAATGGTTTCGTTATCCGAGGCTAAGACTCATGTCAAGGGCAACTGCTTCTGGGGTAAAGGAGGATAAGATTCTCTCCCAGCAGCACACCACTTCATCTTGAGAGCCTGGTCCCCCACAGCCCAGGCACAGTGAGGGCTCTCAGTAAGGACAGAAGGACAAAGGAGTGCCTGACATCCTGCCTCAGCCCACGCTTCCCTCCCTCCTTGCTGCTCACTCGGACCCACACCAGCTTCCTCCAGATACTTGTCCCTGCCCTGTGTTCCCTGCTGCCCAGCATGGTCTTCCTTTCTGTCCTTCCTCCTCCTCCAGGGCTCATCCTGCAGATCCCTCCCCAAGGGAGGCTGCCTTCACCCTAGCCCCGTGAGCTCTCCGTCTGGAAGCACCTCTGACACCCAGGACTGGAAGCCCTGTTGTGCCCCAGCATGCCAGCGGCATCTGGCACAGACTTTGCAAATAAATGCCGACAAAGGGTGGGAGGGGCATGGCCTTTGTGGGCCCTTGCAGGGAGCAAGCCCGGGGGCTCCGGGAGTGGACCCTTCCCCACCCCTTACGCCAGGTTCATTTTTAGACACGTAGCTACCGTCCTGAGCAGGAGGTGTGTGCGGGGCAGTGCCAAGGTGGAAAAGCCAGAAGCCTCCGAACTCTCAGTGAACTGTACGGCTGGAGGAGGAGGAGCAGGGCCTAGAGACCCTGCTGTGGACCACCTGAAGGGACCCACCTCAGTGGTTTCCCTGGCCTGCTGGGGGCCATGGGCTGCCTAGGGCAGCAGGTGGCTCTCAGGAGATCTGTGCCCCACCGAGGTCTGTGAGGAAGGTTGGAGGGACCCGGAAAGATGAGATGCCCCTGCCCATCCTGCTCAGCCTGGCCCATCCCTCAGGTGGCCCTGCTGTGCACGGTCCCTACAGACCGTCCACACAGCATCCTCCTTCCCATCCACGCTGCTCGTGTCCCGTGTCCTGACTTCTGCTCCATTCAACCCTGCTAGGGGTTTGGGGGGAAAAGATTGGGCCCAAACTCTTCTTCTCTGTGCCCAAAACCGACTTTTCTCCGGGCCCAGGAAGAAGAACCCAGCAGGCTACCACATCTTCCCCCGGGCAGGAGTGATTCTGTAGTGGGACAAGGCCACTGATTTCAACACCGTGCACTTCTGTGGACTTGAGAATCTGGTTTGCCAGCTGGGAGCCCTGAAAGTTCCCAGGAATGGATATTCCTTTCAGACAAGAGAGAGATACTAGCCAGGTTAGGGGGTTGGGAGAGCCATTCTCGTCAGAGCATGGAGACTCCCAGAGAGCAAATAAATTTGATTATATTGAACACAGCAATTGATTTTTTTCTAAATAAACATGCAGGAGAAAATGGTAACAGGCATCTGTTTCTGACGAGAATCAATTGACCCCAAATTAGAAGAAAATCTACAAATGCAAACAAGCACGAGAAAAAGTGGTTGGGGCCATCGAAGCTTGTCTAGTGAGGGAGGGAGGGAGACGGACAGACAGACAGAAGGACTTCCCTGTGAGCCTTTCCCCACCAAGTAGCTTCCTTGTTTGTTGCTCTTCAGCAAATGTGGTTTTGGTCATGAGGAAGGGACAGTAGCTATCATTTTGTGAGCCCTTATTCGGTGCCAAGCCAGTGCTGAACCCTTCATGTGCATATCTTATTTAATCTTCATAGCATCCCCATGTGGAAGGCACTGTTCTCCCCACCTCACAGATGAAATCACAAGGCACATGTTTAGGCAGCAGCAAACCCAGGACTCAGGCTAAGTGGACTCCGGAACCAGTGCTCTCCAGCACTGCTTGATATTGACTCTCCAACCCTGAGCTGTTACCTGGTGCCCTCAACTGGCCTTGGACTTGAGGGGAAGAGCCCCAGGCCCAACAGTCCCTTCCAAGCAGCACGCATTGGCCTGGCCTTCGATGGGGTAGATGGTGAGGAGCCCACGCCCACACCCACTCCCCGGGACTTAGCAAAGCCAAGTGCCATAATGCTCCCTCCCCGGGGAGGTGGGGAAGTGGGAGCGCGAGGAGCCATCCTGCTCCGCGAACAGCCCCACCACCTCAGCTATGGGCTGAGCCCTGCGTGGTGTTCACCCTAGTGGGCCCGTCCCCAACAAGATAAACTACATCCTGTCACAGTGCATCACAGGCCTCATTTGCCAGAACACCGAGTGGTTCTGATGCCATTCAGCAAGCATGCCTGAGATACAAGACCTAAGAGTCATGGGCCGTGTGCTTCGGTTATAATTTCTTAAAGCTCCCTTTTGTTTCTTGGTCATAGATTGTGTACACATGTTTGTTCTGAAGTAATCCAGCTCTGGGAATGTACCTAATTAACTTAAGCAGGGGCTTATTAGTCCTGTTACCTAAATTCCCTAATCTATGAGGCCAAGTATTCAAAAGCAGCCTTTAAGGTAGGATTAAGGCAAAGACAAGCTATTACAAAATAGAACTGGGGCCGGTTTTCCTAAATCCGCTGTGGGGCTGCTGCTGTGAATTGCCCTAGCCCAGCTTCCCCGTTGTATCTGGCACGGTTGCTCCGTGTCTGGCATATAATAGGTGTTCAATAAATATTTGTGGGATGAGCAGACTGGCTCCTTCTAGCATGGGTATCCTGCAAAGCATATATTCAGTGCTTCACTGAACCCGTATATCGATGAGATGGATTGGCAGGCCGATGGACAGACAGGCCCCATGTACTCCAGGTGCGGCCTGCACTGCCCTTGCTAAATGCCCAAGACCCCCAGTGAGTGGGAGGGACAAGATTCTCTCGAGACCAACGGAGGAGCCTGGCTGCAGTAACCTCATGCTGTCTTCCAGATGACCCGTGCACCATGGCCGACTATGCCCGCCTGAAGAATGTCCTTCTGGTGCTCCAGGCCCGCCGGCGGCCACTCCCAGATGGGGACACCCGACAAGACCCTGCCTCTCAGAAGCGCCTCCTGGTGGAATCTCTATTTGCGGACTTGGATGCAGATGGTGATGACCACCTCAGCAGCTCGGAACTGGCTCAGGTAGGTACAGCGTATGCTGAAAAACCGAATTACGGAAGAGTCCGGTTTCCTATGCAGTGTGCAGATAAAGAGAACTGGGGAGGTCCATGTGAGCACAGTCGTTCATAACTGCCTCTGTAACGGGACACTTCAGAGGCCTCTCTCCTGCAACAGCAGCCTTTCCCCTGGGAGTTGGAGAGCTTGCGTTCAGTGCCTCTGAGAATCTCTCAGTGTTTTCCCACCCACCACCTTCAGCCAATATTTACAAACAAGCTTCGAAACGCTCTCAGCTAGCTGGCAAAATACATACTTCCGAGGGGCTAGCCTCGAATGTTTTCATCAGGAAGTAAGTCTTCTCTTCTTGGAATCCTCTACTTTGCTTAGCGGGAACATTGAAAGAAAGTAGGTCTCGCTTCCACCAAGCAGCTTGGGGGCTCTTTTTTTTTTAAACAGGATAAAAGTGGCTTTTATTTTTTAGTTTGTTAATTTGTTTTCAGAGAGAGAGAGAATGGGAGAGGGGCAGAGGGAAAGGGAGAAAGAGAATCCCAAGCAGGCTGCGCACTGTCAGTGCAAAGCCCGGCACGGGGCTCGATGCCAGGAGCTGTGAGATCATGACCTGAGGCGAAATCAAGAGTCAGATGCTTAACCGACTGAGCCACCCGGGCGCCCCCAGGACCTCGCCATTCTGTAGGGCCCGACCTGCTTTGCTTTTCAGGAAGCCCTGCCTCCCTCCGCAAGCACAGCACACATGTCCCTTTCTCCAGCTCCGAGGTGGTGCCCGGGCAGTTATTGTCTGCAGCAGAAAGTGAAAGAGTAACCCAGAGCACCAGCCCCTGCCAGCTGCCGAGAGGGCCTCTAGGATGCTGGTGGCAGGCAGGCAGTTCAGGTAGGCCAGAAGGGCCTGCGTTCCTACTCCCGCTCTGCTGGTCTCCCTCGAAGGGCCTGGAGCCTCACCGGGCAGGTGCAGAGATATGCAAGGAGGGTGAGGTCAGCCTCTCCGTGTAGGCTGGTGGGGTGGGGGCAGCTGTTCCTCAGAGCCCACAGAGTGCCCACCCAGAGGACAGACAATATAGATGAGTCCCCACCTTCGATGCCACTTTAAAGACATCCTTCACACGGCACAATGACCTTATCAAAGCTGCGGCCAGGTCACTAGGAAAGACTGGGCTGCAGACTGCCCTGGCACTCTGTGTGCATCCACTGTGTGCATGGCACTAAGCAAGGCCCTTTACTAATGACATAAGAAACATAAGAGAGTCCCTTTCTGTGCAGTGTAGTAGCTAGGAACTCAGACATTCTGGTCAAGCTTCCTGAGTTCAAGCCTTGCCTCCCGTATCTACTAGCTAGTGGTTCTTAGGAGAAAACCTCACCTCTCTGGGCTTCTGTTTCTTGTCCATGACCATCACAGCGTCAGCAGGTGGATGAAAGGAGCTAAGGCATGTGAAGTGTTCGACATGGTGCCTAGCACATGGTATCCTCTCGGTAGGTGATAGGTGCTCAACATCCATGCCATCATCACTGCCTTTGTTATTATCATTTCCCCCTTCAACCTTTTGGCCATCCTCTAAGCTGGGAGGTACTCCTGTTATCCCCACTCTACAGATATTTTTAGATGAGGAAACCAAGGTTCTAAGAAATCAAGTAACTTGCCTGAGTTGTGGTCACTGTCAAGAACATGATGAACTCAGGCAAAACCCAGGTGGGCTGGGCAGCTGGGTGGCCCGGTCAGTGAAGCATCTGACTTCAGCTCGGGTCATCATCTCACGGTTCGTGAGTTCAAGTCCCTCATCAGGTGAGCACGAGTCCTGCTTCCCTCCCCCTCCCCTCATGAGATTCTCTCTCTCTCTCTCTCTCTCTCTCTCTGTCCCTCTCTCTCCCTCTTCCCTTCACTCACTTGTGCCCTCTCTCTCAAAAAAACAACAACAACAACAACAACAAACCCAGGTGGGCTGATGCATATGCACCTGCTCTCCTCACAGCATGAGGGTCTCCCTGGGGGAGAATGGCTCCCACAAGAAGGCTCCACTTTGTTCTCCTAAGGTCTGTGAGGCCAGCAGATGCCCACAAAATCCAAGTACAGAGCAGTCACCTGGAGGCTTTGCCACACAGGGTCCCCCTCTCAAGGCCCTCTACTCCAGCCAGTCCAGAGGCTGCTTGCAGAGAGTACATTGGGAAGCACAGATTGTAAGGCACGTGCAAAACCCTGCTATGCTCACTCTCCTGGGCAACACGTGCCAGTCCATCCGTACGTAGCCTGCCTCCCAGGAGGCTTGCGGCCCACCGCCTCCCAGGCACACACCATCCCAGCCCTGCCAACCATCATGTGACCATCTCCGGGAGTACTCGGCTCCCAGCTATGGCTAAGACCCCAAGGAGCAGGGCCAGCCACCCACAGATGACCCGAGCCACTCTGAGAAAAGCCCAGGTCCTGTCAATTACAGTTACCTTGCAAGAACAACCATCTGGCAGTTCCCTGCACTACTGGCCATCCAGGGAGCACTGAGAACAGGTGGATTTGGCTTGTTTTAGACAGAAGCGCCTGTGAGCTCTCGCCGCCCCAGCACCATGTGGCTCCCAGGTGGCTGAGAAGTAAACAGAACCTTCCTAGGCATGTTGCTCTAACCTGGCAGGCACATGCCCCGAGGCACCTGAAGCCGTTAACAAGTATGGTAATCGGATTATGATTTCCTCTTTAAAACTTAATGTATTTAAAGTCCATTTCATAAAACTGCCAAGCAGAGCCCAGCTAAAGTGGGCCTTTCCTTGACACTGAATCAAAGGTGTCAGGGAAAAACTTGTCAGTCCTATGAAAAGTTAATCAATTTCCAATGTAGAAATAGACAAGGGGAAATTTCCATCTTTCGAAGATTGATTTCCGGCGTTCTGGTTGATCTCCCTTTTATTGAAGGGTCATTTTTTTTGTTAACGTTATCACAGTAAATTGCCTTTAACGTAGCAGGCCAAGATAAAACTGTTAAATAAAGAGAAAATGTCTCTGTCCCCCTCTCCCCACAAAATAAAATGAAATCATTTCCTTTCTTCTGAGATTTCATTCTCAGCATTTTCCTTGCAAGACTTTAGTCCCGGAAAACCCAGCCTCTGGCTCCAGCTGAGTGAGGGTGCCTGGAATTTCCACCCTTAGTCACCTTTTGGCACCTGGCTGGTCATGCTGGCGAGGCCATGGCCAGAGAAAAGTTCATAAAGGCCCATCCGTAGCACCATGCCAGAATCCCAAAGGCAGACGTTTATGCCCCTGGCAGAACGAGGCAGGCAGAGCCATGGAGCTCAGGCCAAGTCAGTAGAGTGGCATCTGCCCCTTTCTGGGGGGACGGGTGCTGTGACTAGCAGGTGTTGCCCTGAGATCCGTGAGGGCTTTTGGAGTGTGGGGGTCAGGCAGGCATGCACTGATGGAGAAGTGACCTTCCAGCTCTACGAAACTAGGAGCCTGAGAGACCTTGGCTGCGCTCAGCCACTGTTTCTTTGCTGAGTTAATCTGATCAGGCCCCTTCTCCTCCCTGTTTCCCCATCTGTAGCATGAAGGGGTAGACCAGGACCCGCAAAGATCATTCCCCACTGAGACCGTCTGGGATCTGTCCACCTGAACCCTCATCCCGACTCTGACCCGACCATTGTGTGACCCTGGGAAAGTCCCTGCCCTCCCTGAGCCTCAGTTTTCTCATCTATAGAATGAGAGGGTGAGGCAAGACAAAACCAAAGAGCTTTGGGTGCTCCCCATGGCCCACTGAGCTGTCACTGGAGTCTTCACCCCTCCCTTGGGCGGTGATCACAGCCCCTCTTGGCTCCAGCCATGCCCACAGCCCTGAACTCACTCCCTGCTCTGGCCTCATCCCTTTCCTCACCCACAGCACGTGCTGAAGGAGCAGGACCTGGAGGAGGGCTTCCTGGGATGCTCACCGGGTGACCTCCTCCGATTTGATGACTACAACAACGATGGCTCCCTGACCCTCCATGAGCTCTACACAGCTTTCCGTAAGTCAGCCCCAGTGAGGGGTGTGTGCGTGAATGGGCTTGTTTCCACAGGCGGGCTTGCGCCTCCTGCTTGTGGGGCTCTGGAGTCTGTCGTCGGTTGTCTCCATCACTGGTTTCTTTCATACATGAAATCAGTTGAATTTGTTTTGCAACAAGCCTGAGCTTTAAGAAAAGGGTAAAGGAGCGTGGGTGGGAAGAGGGAATGCACTCTCTGTTACTTTTGGGTAAAGGCCCTTCTTGGTGTCACTGGAGGAACCCAGGACTGTGATTTAAGTGTGGCTGGGAGGGCACTGCCAGATACCCGAGGGAGTCTATGACTCCAGGAGGCAGATTCTGCAGGAGCGTTCTGGAGGCTTGGCCGGGCAGGAGGAATGAGCTCCGGTAGAGAGCTCACAGAATTCAGCAGGGAGGAAAGGGGAGGGCAGTGCTGACCCCAAACTTGAGACAAGAGGGAACATTCTTGGCCTCAAAGAGATGAAACCCCTTTATGTTTCTTAAACATTCAGCCCCTGCTTAAAGCAGGTGATATGTGCATCCTGTGTGAGACACCCTTGGACATGACCTACAAGCTCACTGCTCCTACCAGCGTGCCCTAGAATTTGGGGAATAGGTGTGAGACCCCCCACCCCCACCCACCGCCAAGGTGCATTGAGTACTCTCAAGCACAGATCCTCACATCTTCTCCCCAGCCTCAACCTCTACCTGGAGTTCAGCTTCTCAGAAAAATATTCCTGCTTCATGTTGGCATTTCGTGCTGTTAGTGCAAACATTCACAAGGCCTGAGAAGCAGTCATGATTCACTGGCAGGAAGGGCTCTTGTGGCAGATAGAGGAGGTACTCATATGACATGAGGAGAGAAACGAGTGGGACTCTTCCCTGTGGAAAGTCCATGAACTTGACACGGGGGCAGGGAGGGCGGGAAGGGTGCCTTTCCGGTTCACAACATCCCTGTTGCCAAAGCTCAAAATCCAACCCCCAATTACAGGGCTCTGCCTGATGTACTGTGATAGGTACCCATCGTCCTTCTCCCTGCCCACTACTGAAACTCCTATCGACGTACAGTAGTTCATAATAAGGTGTGAATGACTGGTAGGCTTAACCTGCTGTGGGAGGTGTTTGTCTTGTAGAGAAATTTATGCCTTGAAATAAATCTCTACATTTTAGGGGCACCTGGGTGGCTCAGTCGGTTGAGCGTCCGGCTTCGGCTCAGGTCATGATCTCACGGTTTGTGAGTTCGAGCCCCATGTCGGGCTCTGTGATGACAGCTCAGAGCCTGGATAGAGCCTGTTTCGGATTCTGTGTCTCCCTCTCTCTGCTCCTCCCCTGCTCGTGTTCTGTCTGTCTCTCTCAAAAATAAATAAACATTAAAAAAGTACTTTTTTAATAAATAAATCTCTACATTTTAGAATGTGTGGCAATATCAGCAACTCCCTAGACCTAGCTCATGAGAGCCAATGACTAGATTTTTAGCAATTTTGCAGGGAAACACTTGATAGCTTTAAATCAGCCATGGTGGGAGTATCTACACCACAGAAATTCATACCACACAAATGCTACAAAAGGGGGGGCACTTTCTTCCTCTGGAGAGCCAACTGTTAAGCACTGACCTGCACATCACTGGACAAGACCCTCCCTCCTGTCCTCAGTGTCCCCTCCTACAATATTCTCTCCACCTTCCCCACATAGGGACCCCCTGGTGATTCTAATCTCATAGAACATGAACAAGAAAAGAGCAGATGTCAAGGCAGATGACAGGGAGAGCATCCCTGCATGTCAGGAAAGGAGCAACCAGTGTCCTGGGCACAGCTCTGAGGCATTCCCAGCAATGCTTTCTGTGCTCAGCCCCTCTGCAAAAGATGGGAGGAAGGAAGAGGTCAATGCATACAGCCAGGTACCCAGACTTGACTTCAAGGACTTCGAGGATGCACCAGGCATCACTACTGAGATGTCCCACAATGACATCATCAACCAGAGAATGGCACCACTTAGAACAATCCTGGTACCTGGTACCGCAGAAACCTCTGCTCCATGAGTTCTGTTTCTGAGAATCAGTTGGGGCCAAGGAGAAAACTGGCTTTACTCTTGAGGAAATGCAAGCATGCTGATTGCCCATGATGAAAAAGGCCTCCCTGGCCTCCCTAATGAAGGTCATTATAAACCTAAGCTACCTGTGGAAAAGGAGGGATGTCATTACTTCACCTCCAGCCATACGTCTCATGCAGAGCAATGTGGGATGTGTTTCCTTCGTTCCTGGATTATTATTTGAAAAGCTTTATAATCATCATTTTTAAAGCAAATTAGAATCTGCTGTTGCCTTGGACTTGTTTTGAACCAGGCAGCCAAACCATTCATCACAGCCCAGCCCCAAAAATAGATACGCAATAAAATGTAAACTCACAGCCATTAAGGAAGCCACAAAATGAGTTAACCCAGCCATAAAGGCCTGACACGCGGCCACTCGGAGCATGAGGCATCAATGGTTTTTCAAAGTCATAGGGACTCTATATGAAATTCCCATAGCTGTGGGAATGAATTTATGGTTCAGTGAATGTTAAATAGGTAATTGAAATGAGACATATAGGTACAACTTATTACCCAGAAATCAATGGACCTTAAAGAAACCTCACTAAAACTAAGAAAGTAGTATCTCAAACACTTCAGCAACAACATTTTGGATTTAATTTAAAAACTGGAGCCAATGGGCTGGCATGGGTTGAGACTTTGACATTATATTTTTCTTTTTTTGCCAGGGTCCTTGGGCACCAGGCAGGATGGGGTCTGTGGGGTACCTCCTGGCAAGACTTGGTCACTCTGTTAAAGGATGGGTCTGGAGGACCTCTGCCTGAGAAGGGGGTTGTATTAAGTTTTTGGTGTTGTGTTGGGCAGTGGGTTGGTGGAGGGGGGTGGGGTCTCCTAAATTGCGTCTTCTCATGCAGCTGGCTTAGCTCAGGCTGGGCCGGTGTGTGCCATTGTCTGCAGCTGGCTGGGGGCATTGCCAGGAACCCCAAGGCTGGCGGCTGCCGTGCTCCGCTGAGCTGGTTCGTGCTGGGGCTGCACCCTCTTCCTGTCTCTGTGGAACAGGTGACCCCTCCCAGGGAGGAGGGCAGAGGCCAGGTACCTCACCCATGGGAGTCAGTCCTGTGCCTGACAGATGGAGCTAAATCTCCTACTCATCCGTCTCTGTACACTGGCGGGCATGAAATATAAGGGTGGCCTCCCTCTCTTTCTCCATCTATCACCTGAACATTCTCTTCGAGTGGCTTTTGGCTTTCCATATCATGGCCTGATCTCGGAACTAAGGGCACAGTGTTCTCTCACCACGTGCCCTCCACCCTCCCCAGCACCACCACCCCCTCCCTCTCCCCGGCCACACCAGCCACAGAGCCACCGCTCCTCTCCTTGAGGCAGAGGCCCAGGCCCCAGGGTCCTTGGTGAGCAAGATGTCCATGCATCACAATAAATTAATCTCAAAGTTGCTCGTTTAAAAAGCTTTCCAATAATGCATGTTTCTGCACTTTTCTGAACGTTTAGATTGGGATCGTGGGGAAAACATATTGTTTAAATGGGGATTTTTCTCTCGCCTTCAATACTTTACAAGCTTCTTGTGCTTTTTGGAAAGATACTTGTCCTTTTCATTGATCCTGTGAGGGCGACGTGTCGGCTGGGAATGAAGGGTTTGAGCCGTGAGCCGGGCAGGATGCAGGGCTTCACATGCTAATGTTCTGGGGCACAGATGCACCGTGTCACGGAGGAGAACTGCAGGGAGAGGCCTGTGTGGGAGCAGGACACCCTCCCTGCACTCCAGGCAAGCAAGACGGAACACAGTGGTTTCATCAGATTACCACACCACCTCTGTATCCAGGGCAACTCTGTGAAACAGAGGAGATGGTCACCTGGCGAATTTACCGCTGCGTGTCTGCTGTCACTGCTACAAAATGGAAGGAAGGTGCAGCTTTACCTTCCATGCCCTCGTCCTCTGGAAACAGGGGTGCCCGGCACAGGCCAGACACCGTGTCAGACACGCTACGTCAGGCAGCCCTCAAGCCAGCCCGTGCTGGGTGCTAAAGCTAAACACCCAAATCCATCTGGCTCCTTATCTGTGTAAGGGGAGTGCAGGCTCGCTTCACAGGGTGAGAATGCCGCTTTACCCTCCTCCGTTTGGTCCCTGAGTTTTCAATAGTACCAACATTTCAGAGAGCAAAACTTTATCTCTTTCATTCTTGGCTTTGGAGAGCAAGAGATACCTGTGCACGGGCCTCAGTGCCAGTGGAGGCCAAGACCGCTGTTGACATGACACCCTTAACCCCAAAGGGAGAAACTGGTTGCCTCACAGAGGACTTGCAAATCACATGTCCAAAAAATCGGATTCGCTGCCCTTGGTCCCTCCTGAACTCAAGGGTATAAAATAGCTAACCTGGCTCGGCCAAAGGAGGAATTGAAAATCGGGAGACAAGAGGGGCTGAGAGGTGTCCCTCCCAAGGACAGAGGTGAGGGTGCTTTCTCCTCCCCTCAGGCATAGAGAGACGGCCTCCATGTGAGCTTGCTATGTGCCCCTGAAGCCAAAGCCAGTGTGCCATCTGAATGATTTTGCTTTTTAACAACACTGGAGTTAATAGTGGATTGTTAACATCGAGTCCTATAAAATGACACCTCACATTAATCATGTGTCAGCACTGTGTATTATGACCCAGTTTTACAGATGAAGAGACAAAAACTCAGCGAACTTATGTGGCTAACCCATAGTCACACAGCAGAGCCATGATTGAACGCAAATGTCTAGTTCCAGAAACTCCTCGTGCATTTCCACACACTTTACGACTCATCGGCATTCTCCAGTAACAAGAGTCTCACTGTCCCCACAGCGTGTTTCCCTAAATTTCACGTCTCAGCTCACTGCTCTCCTCCTCTAGGAAGTCTTCCTCGGTTTCTCTTCCTTCCACAGAGCCCCACACATCTTCCTGTGTGTGCTCACATCCCTGAGTTCACCTCTCCACAGTAACAAGGCTGTGGCCTGATGATTCAGTGTCAAAGCTGGTTCAAATCCTCCTTCCGCCTCTTACTAGCTACATGACCTTGAACAATCCTTTACCAGAACTAAACCTGAGCTTCACGTTGCTCGTCTGCAAAATGGCTTCATGACCACCACAGACGTGTACTCAGCACTAGTAAATGCTAAGTGCTGAGTAATCATGAGCCAAGTAGGTCAGGGACGGACATGAAGATTTTTGCGTGTTTTCCCCACAGCCCCCACTGCTCCCAGCCCCGTCACCCTGTGCCGTTGTCATTATTATCCTGCCCCAAATTAGTGTATAGGCTCCAGGATGCCAGAAGCTGTTTTGCTCCCCATGCCTATCATGGGGTCTGGCACCCAGGAAACCCTTGGCCCATGTTTGTTTAGTGAGGGGATGAAGCGGACCTCTCTGCTTGCCAGAGGTCCAAACACAATGTAACTGTCACTAAAGGTCCCAGAGGGTCTTTGCACGTCTCCAGGGGAGCAAAGGAAGCACCTTGTTGGAGCCCCACAGCCAGGACCCCCACTGGGGAAGCACCAGCCAGGTTGGACCCAGCCAGCAAGGGCACCCCTGTGGCTTCCCTAGCAGTCCCAGACATCTCTGATCACCTGCATGAGTGACCGGGGTGGGAGGTGAGCCCTGATGCCCACATGGGCCTAATGCTTCCTTAATGAAGACGAAAGCTGCTTGTCCCATAAAGCTCCCATCCTGCTCCTGGGGCCACTAATTGGCCATTCAGCCCTCCTCAGGATAAGTGTTCTGTTAGGCTGTTAGGCTACCTGCCCGCTGCTTAATTACCTCTACCTCTGACAACTGTGTGTGGAGATAAGGGCTCCCGCTCAGGGCTGCCATGGCAGGAGCCTGCAGCCCACACCCCCACCCCCACCCCCCTCACACCCTGGCTGTGACAGGACCAGGCACAGGCCCTCTGACTCCTGCCATTCCCACCAGGAGAGTGGCTCTCGTCTCTGTGCGAATCCATGTACCTTGGGACTTAATTCATCAGCATACAACATGGGGTTGTACTTCCTCTGAGTGTAGCTCCTGGGAACCTGAAGGACCCGCCAGCTCAGCCCCGGCTGGGCCCCCGGGGCCACCTCCCTCCCTCCTGAGGCCACATCACAATGGCAAAGGCGACACCCACACAGCATGCCCTCCTGAAAACTGGAGACCCTGGCCACTCGAGGAACCGCCCCCGCCTCCCCGAAGCTGGGCCTTGGCAGAATAGGAGGGCAGGCCTCTTGAGCAAAACCCCTGAGCACAGACACCCAAGCTCCCTGACTCAGGTCAATGCCAGAAATATCAAAGGAAGCAATACTATGACTGGATCACTGTGGGAAGACAGGGCAAGTGTGCTCTGAAGCTGGTGTGCGCCGGGCTCCAGGAAAGGAGGGACAGCACCTGGGCCGGGGGTGCAGGCCTACTCTCTCTGCTCAGGCACAGTTGGAGGGCAGTGTCCATATAAGGAGCAGGCCAGCTGACTGGAACATTTCAGGGGCACCAGGCCAGGGCAGGAAGACCACACATGAGGACAGGTTCAGAAGCAGAGACCAGAGGGGAAGGAGGAAGAAAGCATCAGGTCGGGAAACATGCACAGAGCCTGCTCTCTGGCAGGCGACATAGCTGTGAGCAGGCCTTGCCCGCAGGGAGCTTGCAGGCTGGCACACGGCAAATAAAGCAGGAGCCGGGACAGGAGAGAGGCCACCTGGCCTGGATCTGTGCAAGCCTCTCGAGCCGGCTCCCGGCCTGTGAGGCACCTGCAGGTGTGCTGGCCCAGCAAGTTCCCAGGGAGGGTCCTGAGTATCAGCTAGAGCCATACACTCAGCCCTGGAAAACCCCTGTGGCCACTAGAGCCTTCTAGTTTCCACTAACGATGGTCAGGACAGAAAAGCTGTGTAAGGAGCTGCCCCAGTGCCTGAGCTCTGTCCTCCCAGGTGCCTCTTCTCAGGGGGCACATAAGCAGCCCTCCCTCTGCCCCAGCTGTGCCCAAAAAGCCATTGGCAGCTGCTGGGCTGGGGGCGATGCTCAGTGAGCGCCTCCTCCCTGGGGAGCAGGGCTGGTGGAATGGGGACCCCCATACATCTATTAGGGCTCTGGGGTGGGGCCATCTTGCCCTCATCATGCCATGGAAGAGTCGGCTCTGAATCAGAACTGCTGTTTGCTGGCCAATTTCTGCCTCTTGGGAGTTTGGAACCCAGACACCTCTTGCTCAGGTTTGCTCCTACCAGTTGCATTGTCGGCCTGCAGTTTCCCGCATTGTCTGGAGCTGAGTCTTCAAGCACTTTCCATTTTTAAAGATCTCAGCTGGAAGCTGTCAATGGCCTCAGTGCAGAGCAATTGAATAGTAGAAAATGAACTAATTACAGGTTGTTATTGAAAATCTATTATATACAAATTGCAAAGAAAACTCATTAAAACATGATACTTTGGTGCTTTAAAAAAAAAAAAAAAACCCTCCTCTTGGAGGAAGATGCAGGGGCAAGATGGCTGGATACATGTTCCTCATGTCCCAGAGTAACAATTCCCAGCAGGTCTGCAGATCAGGCTCTGGCCTCCTGTCACACAGCCCAGCCTGACATTAGGCACTACAGAGAAACCTGAAATTTTGCATGGTACAGAGAGTTCTCTGAATGTTAGTAAATACTCAGAAATGGCTGCAGAGGAAACAAAGAATTTCATTACAAAGATATAAAATGAGAACAATTTTAATGTCAGCTTCTTACCAGGATAGCACCCTATCATCCTCATAAATGTCACTGTTTCTACAAAGCATTTGCAAGGACTTCAAAGGACTTCAACATGCAATTAAGCACTCAAGGTCACATTACCGATTTCTAAGCTTGCTCCATGGCACTGGAGTGTGGAGAAGCCTAGGGATGTGTGTGAATGGCTGAGCCGCCCAGAGCCTGGATCTCAAAGATGGCTCCTTGGATGCCGAGGCCTCTTCCCAGGCTCCAGGCAAGGGCCCAGATAGCAAGCTGAGGCCAATGCAGGGGTGCATCCCAGCCTGCTGCCTCCTGGGCCTGCCATCCCCGCTGGAGTCTCAGTGTGGGGGTGGCCCGGGTGGCAGGTGTAAGCTCTCTTAACACTCAGGGACCCTTAGTGCTCTGAGGTGTGGAGAAGGCTCACCCCGTGTGTTTCTGAAAAAAGGGCTCTCCCCAAGGCTGTACACTTGGAGCACAAATCCCTTGGCCTCTGCCTCTGGCTTCCCTGCTCTCTAGCCGCCTGTTTTCAGGCTCTGTGATGATGCTCCTCAAAACCCTTTATCACCACCACTATGCAGGCCCAGCTCATGAGCCATGCTGGGGAGTGGAGGGGCGCATGAGGGCTCTGCTCACACGTGCATAGTGACTGAGTGCGTCAGCAGCATGTGGCCCACACTCGGGCGTGGGATTACTCACAAGCCCCAGCACCAGGGTGGCTCCTGGCAGGACGTAGCTGGAGAGTTAGGCCCTGGTGACAGGCAGGACCTGGAGAGACAGAGAGAGGTGTCTTCTTCCAGGAGAGGAAAAAAGGGCAGGAGATGCCCAAGCTGCTGCTGACTGCCAGAAGCAGGCCTTCAAGTGGCAACCGAGGGGCTAGTTGGAGACCTCAGACCACAGCCAGTGACCCACCTTGGGTCTCTTCTGCGTCAGCAACACCCACTGGCTTGTTGGTCCCTACCTTATGGTGACTGTTACTCATCAACCCTCCAGCCCCAAAGGCTGACCGCACCTCGTCCTGGCCCAGGGCCCAGCCCCTCCCAGGTTCTCCCTCTGGGCAGGAAAGATGGTAGACGGTTGAAATATGGGCAGACGCCAAAAGACCAAAAGCTCCCGAGCAAAGATCGCAGCAGGAGGGTCAGGACAGCCGCAAACCCAGGAGGCAGAAGAGAGGGAAGGAGAGGAAGGGCTGCGTCTGAGAGAAGGTGAAGTTGTTGCCTGAGGCATTTTGTTCCAGCTGGAGAACAAGGCAGGAGCAAGAGAGAGAGGAGCCTGGAGCTTTCCAGAAGTTGGATGTTCAGCCTGGTATATAGTAGGTGCTTGATAAACATTCGCGGAAAGAATTAAAGACCATGATGGATTTGTTTGTTTGTTTGTTTGTTTGTTTGTTTTACTGGTAATAAAGAGAAAAGGTTCAGAGTGGTTGTGCAGTTCCCAGACAGGTGGTAGAGGCCATCCTATCCCCCACACCTGGTTAGCTGCCCACGACTCCACAGTGGTGGTGGGTTGGCAGAGAAAAGAGATATGCTGTGTGATCTGCAGCCCCTCCCTCAGGCTGGAAGGCCCCCACTCGTGCTCCCTTCCATTCACTGCTGTCCTGATGGGACTTGTCTTTCCCCAAAAGCTAGCCTTCCCCCTGACCGTGCCAAGCCACCCTCAGGTCCCCTTATAACTCTGGCATCTGACAAACCCTCACCAAATGCCTCCCAGAGGTTCCCAGGCTAGACACTGTAAGGGGTCCCAGGACCAAAGGGGGGACTGGGATTTAAATGCTCTTTGCAGTAAATCAGGAACAGGGGAGGTGTTGTCCACTGAAGAAGGAGGACACGTTCCGATTCTGGGTAGAAGGCAAGTCTGCTGACAGCCATCTGCTCAGAGCCCCGAGTTCCTGTTCTGGCTCTCACAGGGTTTGGTAGGGTGCTGGGAGCTGCAGACTTGGGCCTCTGCCTAGGAAGGCTGCTGCCGTCCTTGGCCCGGTGGGATCCAGGTTGGTACTGGGACGAGCAAACATGCATAACTAGTTGGTTAAACTTGGGCTGGACTCAGCAGGGGCACGGGAAGGAAAATCAGTTTCGTTCTCATCTGTGCAGACTCTCCCGTGAATCCCAAAGCTTCTGTTGCCTGTGGGGCTGAGGCGGGGGATGAGCTAGGACCACCCCGACGTGTGGCTGCCACACAAAGAGGCCTTACTGTCACCCTTTAAAACACGGGGCTACTTGGTCACGGTTTCCCACATCCAGCTTTGGCCGGGATTCTAGCCATCTGGCACCGTCCCTTTCCTCGTCCAGCTCCACACTTGTGATCTGCCCAGGGAAGGTGGGAAGGAGCCTGGTGTGTGAGCTGCCCCAGGCAGCCCGCAAGCTGGGCCCTTGGAGAGCCATTCTTCTCCAGATGGCATGGGCATTTTGTCTTCAGACAGGTGCTTCGGGCGCAACAACTGTTTGTACACTTGTCGGGATTGCAAATCGCATCCGGGTGGGACGGAAATGGGGCCCAAAGGACTCCGCCCCCTCCATGGGTAGCAGGAGGGGTAGTGCGGGCTGGCAGGTGGCTCCTCTGAGTAGCTACTCTGGGTTCTCTTGTCTTCCCAAAAGCTCTCAAGCCCTCCAGACAGGGCCATTCCTGAGCTGAGTGCTGGCCACATGCCAGACATTGCACCAGGCACCTGGCAGGTCTCCCTCCTCATCCCCTGAGTCCTAAAGGTAAGGAAACTGAGGCCGAGGGAGACTGAGGCCTGCCAATTCCAGGGTGCTGGCTACACACCCTGCTGTAACCGGGACCCTTTGGAGTCTCCATTTCTTCCCCTAGAGACCCAGTTCCGGAGAGACCACAGTCATCTGTGACTGAGGGGGAGGGCAGAGTGCGGGATCACTGAGGCAAAACCCTCTCTGAAAGCCTTCACCTTGTGCTGTTACAGAGGCCAAGGTCTCTGCACCTGCATGCCCAGTGTGGGCCCCACATCCAAGCCTGTGTGCCGCAGGTGTTTCAGACACATTGACCCAGATCCCTTAGGACCAGTGAGCTTTAGCTCTGCAGGGAAACAGGACCCCCAGGAGCCTCCCTGTCACACAGAACAGGCATCCCCATGCTCCCTGAGTGATCAGGTCCCCCATGGAGGGATGTTTTCCTCTTAAACACAAAGCCCACCAAACACCCATCCCTTCTCAGCTCTCACAGATAAATGCACTCCCAGAGACTCCTCTTTTTAGCCCCATCCAGCCCTAGCGTTGGTCCCAACTTCAAAAGTCCGCCTCTGTGCAACAGTGCTTAGAAATGCGCTGACACTTGACAGCAGGTTCAAAGTCAGGGAGAGGACGGCTTGGAAACAGGAGTCACACGGTGCCTTTTGTGTGTGTTCAGACCGCCCCTCGCTCAGGGAAACCGGCTGACAGGCCACGGAAGGCTGACAGCCAAGGAGCCGCTGGCAGGAAGCTCCAGGCTGAGTACTCTCCGGCCAGTGGCACATCGGTCCACCTGGAGGGGGTGCCATCGCTCAGCACACGGGGCATGGGGGGAACTGAACGGGTCCATGGAGGCCACCCATGGCCAGCTCAGATGTGACAAATGAGAGTGGGTCGAGAGCTGGACCCAGAGGAACCAGAGATCAAACAAGGGCATCAGGAAAGTTCCCAAGCTAACCCCTGACACCTGGAGATGCTGAGTGGACAAGTAGACCCAGTGACACTCCAGAGTCTCCATGGAGATGGTGGTTGTCTTGTCTCCTGCGCCATGTCCCCACCTGGAGAGAATGGGGTGCATGTGACATGTGGGCTGAATCGGGCATCCTGCCGTGTTGTGACCATGTCTGAAGCTGTCCTCCCAGGGGCCCTGGATGATGGAGGGCATGGGGCATATACAGAATCCTCATCCTGCAGAATAGTGCACAGTTGATGGCTAGCACTTCCTGATGGAGCTCAGCTGAAGGAGGCAGAAAATGGGAATGTTCCCCAGCATCGGGGTGGGGGGTGGTTGCAAGGAAGATGGGGGTTTGGAAAGAGAGCAGCAGCAGAAACACCTAAAAGGAACCTTGGAGGCAACCAGTATGCCCTGACCTATGCAAAGATCTGCCCTGTAGATGTTCTGACTGTGCCCTACATGGCTCAGAGTTCCGTTCACGTTTCCTGGGACCTCAACTTCCCAGCCCCACCGTCACCAAGCACCTCCCTCCCCTGGCTGCCAGTCAAGGATGTGCACACACCTTCCCCGCCAGGAGAGGCAGGGCGGGGGCCAGGGAGACCATCCAGGTGCTGGTGGCATAGTCTTCAAGGCAGCGGCAGTTTCTGCTGGACAGAGAAGTGGTTGTCACCAGCACCTAATTGGAGGGGCATGTCAGTGTGCATCCAGTTTGGATGTGTTTCTTGCATACTTTAAGTTAACAAGGAAGGTATGGGCTGAGCAGAGCTCCTAAACCCCTGGAGTCAGCTCTCCATCATTCAGAGGCTGATTGTCCACTTTGGATTATTCATGCCCAGACTCCCAGCAGCCTCCCAGCCTCCCAGCCTCCCTGCCTACCCCCTGCCAGCCACCTCCTGGTTGGATTTCAAAAGCAGCCCTTGAGAAGGGGAAGCAGAGACAGGAGGAAGGAACAGTCACAGCAGCTGGACGTGCTGAGGATTAATGGCTCTGGGCAGTGGTGGTTTTAGAGAAGAGGAGGAACCCAGGGTTAAACAGACATAGGAGGAGGGCCGGGCTTATCCAACCATGTGGACCCACCCATCCCTGTGCACTCGTGTGCCTGTTTCCCTTTGAAGTCAGGAGAGGGTTTGGATCTTGCTTGGGTTGAAGGGCACAGACCCAGACCCAGCCCATGATCCCTGGCCTCCAGAAGGCAGCCCCAGCCCCTCTGTGGGCAGCCCTGGCTGGGCAGTTGGGTAGATGAAATATTCACAAGCCCAGAGCCTAGGTGATTTGACTTTCAAAGGCTTCTGTTGGACTAGACTGGCTGCACCAAGCCTGGCCCTTTGACGAGCAGAGGCCCTGTGATGTCTGCAAACAGAATGTGTGCCAGCGTGCCTGGGGTGTGGGAGGTGACCTTTGTCACAGGAGAGCAGCATGGTCCTTACAACAGCATAGCCACGAGGGCCTTGGCCAAGGCCTCAGTCTCGCCACTGTACAGGGATGGCCTAGCGGGCATGTTCCTAATGCTAGGTCAGAGAAGCTCCAATGCCCGGGCATTTGTAGGGTGGGTGGCCTGGCAAGCAGCTGCCCCTGCCATCCCTGCAGAGGACAATAACCTTCCAGAGTGGACCGAGCCACCCCAGCAAGTGTCACATGCATCAGTACCGTGGCTTCGGTTACTGGAGGAAGCTTTCAGATGTAACAGCCCTGGCGTTGGAAGTCACAAAACCAACAGGTTGGGAAACTCTTAGGAAACGTGAGTTTAAGGAAATGCCCCACGTTGAAGCAACAGGCGAATGCTTGCTCTCAGGTCTTCGTTCATGCCTAATGCCTGCTCCAGGCGAGTTCTGGGATGGACTCTGGGAACACAGTGGTGACCCTGACAGGCCTGGCCCTCTTACTTTGTCTGTAAGTTGCTTACTCAGGAAATAGCTGAGGCCTCGTGACAGGGAAGCCGTCCCATGATGTGTGGGCAGGCTATGGCAGCCAGCATGTGGTGCAGAGGCACGGGGCTTCAAAGCAGAGCATTACAGGGCCCACGATGTGGGGCAGAGCTTGCTTCTAAAGCCATGATTCATCTTGCCTTATAAGAGCATTAATAGCTGATACGTACTGAGTGCTTACTATGTGCCATGGTGCCATCTAAGCGAAGTCATTAATCCTTACAGCAGTCTAGGAGGAGGAACTGTCATTAGCCCCTCTTCTCAGAAAAAAACCCAAAGGCACCAAGTGCTGGAGTAATTTGCCTGCATGTCAGAGCTCAAGAGTTGCAGTCCAGGATATGAACCTGGGAGTCTGGCTTTAGGAACCAAACTAAGCTATCCTGGCACTCATTTGTGGGGACATTTGTGGTCCCCAGCATATGCTTCAGCAGGCTCCCTGTGGCATCTCAAATTGGGCCAGTGTTGGCCCTGCATGTACAGGTGGTTAGAGAGGGGGAGTGTATCCAGAGAAGGGGACACTGTTGGCCCACAAAGGCCAGCCCATGAGAAGCACCCTTATTTATAGAGTCTGCCCTACCCAGCAGAGTCTGCACAGGACTGCAGTGGGGCTTTAGGGGCCCAAACCTCAGTGGGGCCAGGACTGATTTGGAAAGCACTTTCTGAGGCTCCATGTGTCCAGTCCCAGGCTTGTGTGGGTCTGAGTGGACAAGGAGCTGGGGCCATTGGGGCACACAGTAGTCACATGTAGGAGGCAGGCGGTCAGAAACTGTGACCAGTGGCTCTGCTATGACATTTGTTATTACTAGTAACATTTCTTGTTAATCACTTCATCAGTATCTAGTGACAATGGTCCTAATGAAAAGAATACTATTCATCCCCATTTTAGAGCTGAGGAAACTGAGACATAGAAAGCTCAAGTCACCCACCTGGGAGTCAGTAGGTCAGGAATTGAAAACCAGGCACTCTGGCTCTAGCCCCCCCCCACCAGCACATCTCTGACAAAGTCGCGTGCACCTGAGTTGACGCTTTGGCTTGAGGACAGATTGGAGTCCCCAACTCCACGCCTGGCAACCTGAGGCTCCCCCGCTCTGTCTTTGTGCCCAATTTAACCACAAAAACTGAGTTTTCTTTCTTTCATCAGGGGACTGATTTCTCTTCTGTCTGGCAGAGATGTTATAAAAATCAATTAAGACATTTTGCACAATGCTTTTGAGATCTGGCATGTGGAATAGGACACATTAGTGCAAAACAGTTTTTGGTGATGCTGTTTGGCATGAAAACTTGTACTCTTGTCTCTTGTATAGAGCCTTTTTTTTCCACAATGTTTTCCATCAAAGGGTGCAATTACTGATTCAGGAGGGCAGCCTGCCATGGTGGAGACAGGCAGGCTCATCCCACCCGTGTGGCTTCAGAGGTGCCCCTGAAGAATCTACAGCTGAGCTGGCATGACACCACCCCTAGCCCCCAAGGTTGGCCTGCAGGTGAAAAATGCTCAGCCCTAGAGGCAGAGCGCATTCACACAATAGCTACTTCCCAGCAGACACTGTTTTAGGCCATTCAGATTCTGCAGGTTTCAAAAGACACAAAAATCCTCACTCGGGGGTTGGGGGGGGCGGTGAGGGGGTGGGGAGGATACTAGGCATGAGGTCACCTGCAGAAGACACATCCTAGCCCCTCCCAGGTAAGAACAGGTCTGGAGACTGGGGTGGCATGGGAAGGAGGAAGTGAGGTCAGAGATCCTGGGGGACCCCAGAAGCTAGCATAAGGATTTGTTTTTACCTGGGTGAAATGGAAAGCCTTTGGTGGGGGGGGGGGTTGAAGTTGAAGAGTGACTTTATATTTGAAAAGAATCACTCTGGCTGCTGTTCTTTGAAAAGACTGGCAGGGCAAGGGTAGAAGCAAGCAGACAGGTTAGTGAGGCTGTTGCAACAATCCAGGAGGGAGATACGGTGGCTAGGGTGGAGGTGATGGGCAGGACAGTGGTGAGAATGGTCGGATTATAGGGATATTTTGAAGGGCAGTACCAAAGATATTCGCTGAGAGGCTGGAAGTGTTAATGAGAAAAAGGGTGGGGTGGGGGGGTTGGTATGGGAACTGGAAGACTAGGGTTGCCACTAACTGTGGGTGATGTAGGATTAGGCAGGGAAGAGCAGCAGTTCACATGGGAGCATACCGAGTTTGGGGTGCCTGTCAGACATCCAAGTGGTGATGTTGACTAGGCAGTTAGACATACAAGACTGAGTTCAGGGGAGAGGTTCAGGCTAGAGATGAAAACGTAGAAGTCCTTGGCATGTTGACAGTGTTGGAAGCCATGAGGTCGGATGAGGTCGCTGAGTGGGTAAGGGGAGGTGGAGAAGGATATCCAAGACTAAGCCCAAAGAGTCTCCAGTGTGAAGAGGTCAGTAGACCAGGGAAGCTAGCCAAAGAGAGTAAGAAGATGCTAGAGAGGGAGGAGGGAAAACAGGCAAGGTGATGTCCTAGAAGCCAAGAGAAGAATGAGTCAGGAAGTGGTGGGTTGTGCCAAATGCATCCCTGGGGGCACCAGGATGGCTCAGTTGATGAAGCGTCCGTCCGACTCTTGGTTTCGGTTCAGGTCATGATTTCACGGCTTCATGGGTTTGAGCCCTGTATCGGGCTATGTGCTCACAGCGCAGAGCCTGCTTGGGATTCTCTTTCTCTCCTTCTCTGTTTGCCCCTCCCTGGCTTTTGCTGTCTCTGTCTCTCTCAAAATAAGTAAACAAACTTAAAAAAAAAAAAAAGAGCTTGCTGGACAACAGGTATACCTTGGAGACACTGGGGATTGGTTCCAGATTACCACAGGAAGGAGATTATCACAACCAAAGTGAATCAAAGCAATTTTTTGGTTTCCCAGTATATATAAAAGTTATGTTCACACTATACTGTAGTCTATTAAATGTGCTATATAGCATTATGTCCAGAAAAGATGCATACCTTAATTAAAAAATACTTTATTGCTAAAAAAAAAAAAAATGCCGTCATCTGAGTTTTCAGCAAGACATAATCACTGCTCAGAGATCACCAGAGCAAATACAGTAATGAAAAAGCTTGAAACATTGCAAGAATTACCAATACGTAACCCAGAGACACAAAGTGAGCAAATACAGTTGGAAAAATGGTGCCAGTAGGCTTGCTTGGCACAGGTTGCCACGAATCTTCAGTTTGTACCAAAAAAAAATACAGCATCTACAAAATAATAAAGCAAAACACAAGAAAATGAGACGTACCTGCGTTAGTTTGGAGATCTGTGGGAATGGTGCAGAGCAGTCTCCATGGAGTGGCGGGGGAAGGTTGCAAGAGCAAGAGAGAAACTGGAGAAACAAGGTACAGAGCACTCTTCTGAGGAGTTTTGCTGTGGCAAAGAACAGAGGACAGAGGAATAGGGTGGTAGCTGGAGGAACAGTAAGGTAGGGGTGGTGACAGCATATTTGTATGTTGTATGTTGTATGTTGCTGGAAATAATCAAGTAGAAAGGGGAATATTGATGCTGTGGAAGGAGGAGGTGATATGCCTGGATCGGGTTTCTTGAGTGAGCAGGGCAGGTGCAATCTAGTGCCCAGGTGGAGGGGAGCCTCAGAGAGTGGCTGGTAGGTCCATATTAATAGGAGAAAAGCCTGGGCATGTGAGCACAGGTACAGGTAGGTGGATGTGATGGGAATGTGTGTAGATGTCTGTTTTCTCAGTGCATTGGGAAGCGGTTTGAGGAGAAGGAAAGCGTGGAACAATTGTCAATGACAGTGGGAGGCTGAACAGATGGAGAGAAGGTTGTATGGCCCCTGGCAACGTGAAAGGCCCCTTTGTGGCTCATAGTCATGAATTAAAGGGAAACCAGTGAGCAGGACATGTGCTTTCCCCAGCCATGCTTGCCCACACGGATGCACAAAGCACAAAGTAGGCAGATAGGTTTAACCAGGGCCGGGGTAGTGCCAAGGGCAGGCAGGGAACTGAGGGTATGGGCAATGTATGGTTCCAGTGGTTTAAATTCCATGGAATTAAAGCTGGTGAGAAGGAAGTGACATCAGGAAGGGGGTGATGGACAGTTCAGTTGGTCAGTAGATTGTGGGTCCCAGTGGAATTGAGGAATTTTTGGAGTCTGGACACCAAAGGAATAAACTAGAAGAGGCGGGAAGTGATCAGAGAGCAGGGTGCCTGAAGATAAGATGTTTCAGGCTGCTGTTATTGTAAGGACAATGTCTAGATTCCAGGACAGTCATGGGAGTGAGGGCAGATGAGGTGGAGAGTTGGTGGTGTAATCAACTCGGATGTTTACAACCCCTGGTGTTAACACAACAGGAGCATCGGGTAGGCTATTGTCAGCCCGGGGCCACAGCCCTCTGAAATGGCCAGTCGACTGCAGCAAAGAGGGATGGTGGGTGGTCCATGGAGCATGCAAGGGTGTTTCTGCCTCTCTCTGGGAGCAGGTTCTTTGAGGTGCTGTCCTGTCTTTATCCTTGTTTTATGGACGAGGAACTGAGGTACCAAAGAGTCGGTAAAGGGAGGTAGAGCTGAAACTCAAATCAGGGGATGGGCCTCCAGAGTTGGCACCCTGGCCACCGCATGGCAGACCCTCCAATGTCAGCAAGTTGGATATGAGTGAGGTGTGGCCTGTGCCCCAGGGGGTTCACTCTCCTACGGGAAATGAATACATGTGCAAAGACAGGCCGAAAAGCTATCCTAGAAAGTGAGAAGGGTGTTAACACCTGTAATCACAAAAATGCCACAAGTCTTCTGAGAAGGCTGGCTGGGCTGTCATAGGGAGATATGGGAGTAGGGAAAGACATCCCAGCCAGACCTGGGAAGGCCCCGGGCCACCTAGCATGGCCAGTTTCTCCCTTGTGTCACAGAGGAGCAAGAGAGAAGCAGAAGATGATGCTGGAAGGAAAGATTAGAACCAGAGCAGCAAAGACGTGTGTTGGTCAGGGAGGCTAAATGCAGTCACAGACACACCCCAGATCTCAGGGCCTTAACATGATACAGATTTATTCCCTTCCACGTAACGGTGGAATGCTGAGGCTCTGTCTATGGCCACAGGCCACACAGTGACACGGGGGCCCAGGCATCTTCAGCTTTGTGGTTCTGTCATCTCCTAGGGCCTCAGATTCTTTTCCTGGATGCCCTGTACCTGATCAATATAGAGGGACAGAGAGAGTAGAAGGCAAATTGTGTAGGAATTTTTTTTGATGGGGGGAGGACAGCCAGGATTGGTAAGCGTTCCTTCTGACATCTTGCATGGGCCAAAACTCAGTCACATGGCCACCCCTGATGGCAGGGCCAGCTGGAAAATGTAATCGAGCTATGTCTGCAGCTGGGAAAAGAATCCAGTTCGGTGAACACAGAGCAGTTCCTGCCACAGGCCCCCAGATCCAGGCCCTAGAGTTTGGGCTTGTCACGGAAGTCATGGAAACTAGGGAGGCAGGGAGGACCATAATCAAAGCCGGCTTGAGAAGGACGCCCACAGGGGAGACTGCAGACTAGAGAACTCTCAAGGCAATAGGTATACAAGGAGGCAGGACTGGGAGCAGAAAGGGTTGCTGTTGAGAGGCCGCTGTGACCTCTCGCTGGGGAGGGTGTCTGGGGCAAAAAGGGGCTGACCTGTGAAAGATCGCTCAGATGCTTCCCGGCGGGGCCAGCATGGCCTCCTGCTTCCCCATCACCACAACCGGGGCACCGAAAGGCAGGCCCCAGCCCTGGGAAGATAAAGTGGCTGTAGGTGGCCCGTGACAGTCCTCCTGGATCCACAGCCTGGCCTCAGAGAGAGGGGACAAAAGGACCTATTTTAATTTTCTTCTTGGGCCTCCATATGACAAAGGAGAAATATCACCCAACATTATTATCTCTCAGAAAATACTCTCTGGAACCATAAAAAGGGAAATACAGTGAAGCCAGACCACGGCGGCTGCCCCTTAAATCAGGAGCCTCTAAATTATCGTGGTGGTGCTCTCTAATTCCTCTGGATGAAAACATTAAAGATGACAATGTCCCTTTAAATCAAATGCCCTGGGAGTTGCTGTAAAAAGTCAGCGGGCTTTTTTTTTTCCCCCTTGTGAGGATTTTTTTTGTCTCTTTTCACCTTGTAATAAAATATAAATCATAACTTGTGGGGGCAGGCTCTACAGAGCAAGCTGTGAACATGGATTCTCTGAAAATGAAGGTGTTTTGTTAATGGGAATCATCTCATCTCGGGAAACGTGAGAGTTTCAGTGATGAGTTTGCTACTTAACTTCACACTCTTCTCTTTTTTTTTTTTTTTTTTTTTTTTTTGGATTCACACGCTGGCCCCCAGGCCTGGCTGTGGCACCATTGTGATGAATCACGATGGCATGTTCTAGATGGCCAGCAGGCAGCTCGACCCCTCCTGCGCCAGGCACCCGGAGACCCCAGAGCCCATGTGGTGCAGGCAGGCACAGCCTTCGGAGGGAAGGGCTAGAGGTGGGGAGCTGGGCTGAGGCCCTGCAGGCTAAGCTCCTGGGTCACGCAGAGAACCCAGAAGCCAGCACAGCCCTGGGAGGAAAGGATGGGAGCCACAGGTCAGAAAACCCTGCATGCAAAGCCTCCACCATGTGGACTTGTCTTCTGGGTCCTGGTGCGGAAAAGGGGTGAGCGATGGGGAAAGAAGCATCGAGCTGATCCAAGCAAGTGCCAGGACGGCAGAACCTGCAGCGTTCGTTCGGTCTGCTTCTCTCCTCGCTCTGCCCTCCATCTCTCATTTCCACGGGCCTGCGCGGGGACTACAAGGCCTGGCAAGGCTGCATCTGGGAAGGGGGCTGGGCCGTTGTAACCAACGTAGGAGAGCAGACTCAGGTATTTCGGAGAAGTTTTCAAGGCTGGGGTCTGAGATACAAGGGTTTGCTGATGGCCCCAGGCACCCTACTCCCTGCGGGCCCCCTCTCCTCACTGAAGCAGCCAATCACCTTAAAGGGGCCTTCTCTCTCTCTCTCATCAACACTATGGCCCCACTCCTGGCTCTCCTGCAGCTTTTCTAGTTCCCTCAGCATTTCCCCCACACACATGTACAGACGAGGAAACTGAGGCTGCTAAAGGTTACCGTGACATATCCAATGGATATGCCTCAGTCTTCAGCAGATTTGGCCTCTCTGCTCCATCAGGCCCTGCTGACCTCTCCTTGACACATTCATTTGCCTTCCCCCTCTTCAGCCACCTCTTCACCATCTCCCCCCTGCGCTCCTGTGCTCTGCCAGCCCCTTGAACCTTTTCTGTAGAGGGCCAGGTAGCAGGTATTGTAGCCATGCAGTACCTACAGTCTCTCCCCCAACTGCTGAATGCTGACATTGTGGTGTAGAAGCAGCCGTAGACCAAGGAGTGTGGTCAGGTTACAGCAAAACTTTGCACAGACGCTTACCTGAGCTTCTCTCTTCAGTCACATGCCCCCCGGTGGGGCGTAGGGGGGCAGAAGGTCTTGTCCCAGCCACACCTCCAGACCCCGCTTCAGCAGCCCTCTTGTCCTCCTGGTCACTCCCTGCAGACTTCACACTCTGAGTGTGCCCAAACTCTCTGTCCTCCCCCAAGCCCACCCCCCCCCACCTCACCTCTCTTCCTCACGCACACTCACCTTCTCCCTTAAACCCACCTCATCTGTGACATGATTGCTACGTGCCGCGGAGTGGGTTGGCCAGGTCTCTGAGAGGCTGCACTGTGAGTCAGTGGGAGAAGGTTTGGAGGCGGAGGGGAGACCGAGGGCCCGGCGGAGAGACTGACATGCAGGGACACATGGCACTAGAGTGAGAAGCAGGGTTTGCTGGGCCCGGCTGCTGCCTGGTGGCTGCTGAAGCCAACCAACAAGCCAGGGTCTTGGCATCTCCACGGGGTTCCACAGAGTCGTGTTGAAGGAAAAGAAGTCCTTGAACGCATGTGCCAGGCGCAAGCAAGACAGGTGAAGGGCGCGTATCCTGGAGCCGTGGGCGCCTCTCACGGCCTGCCCATCTCAGGTGTGATGGTCCCTGCTTCTCTGAGCCATCTGTGAGTGCTCCAGGGAGGACTGTTTAAAGCCACAGGCCACCCTTCCTGTGGTTTGTGCCTTGCCTCGCCCCAGTGAGCCAATGTGACCGAGGCCCAGCCATAATGTCTGCTGCTGAAATTCAGATATCCACATCAAGATCCCTTGCGGGCCCTCCTCTCCCAGGGCTACCAACTTGCCAGGAAGCCTGGGTGTTGGGCTCAGAGAAGATTCAGGCTTGAGGCTTTTTTCTGTTTCCACATAGAAGAGGCAGTAGGCTTCCCAAAAGCTTTGCAGGAGCTCAGCCGGATGCTGGTGCAGGAGGAGTTAAGTGGCAGGTGTAGGCGTAGAACATGCCCTCTGATTGATGCAGCTCTAAACATTCCGTTCATTTAGAGCACCACATACTTTGACCGGCTTCCCACCCCATGTGTTCAGAGATAAAATTCTGTCTTACTCATTCACCCTGCTCCTCACAATTCCGGGCTGGGGCATGTGATAATTAATCACTGAGCTGCCTTTGCGAGGGGGCACACCCGACCCAGAGGACAGGTCCCCCCCGGCCAATGCTGCGCCTGTGCCACTGCTAACAGATCGACTGCGAAGGTTTGTTTTAGGCCTCATTTTTCATCCTGGCTGCTCTCTCGGGGAAGGAACGCCATCATTACCCCTAGGTACGCAGGCCCCGCTCTTGGAACCCTTGGAAAACACTGAAATTTATTTTGCCCATTTGAATACAAATGCAGTGGAGACAAAATTCTTCTTGTTTCAGAAGCCATTGCTCCATTTGTGTTTCTCATCGAGTGAACTGATGGCCAAGGAGTGTAGGAATAAACAAACCTGTGCTCAGCGTGCAGGTGAACTAAGTCCCCCACGCCGTACTGTGGTCATGTTGCCTTACCAGCCTATGGCTGGTGCTGAGCTTTGGGCAGCTCTGGAGGTGGAACAGCAGACTTGGACTATATGTGCACCAGGACAGGCTTTTGGATGGCCCAGGAGTTGGGAAAGCCAGGAGACAGGTGTCCCCAGCTGTGGGACACCTGCCCCACCGCCCTGTGGTGTCTCACTCATTCCTGGAGTCTAAAACACAGTCTTAGAGGGCTTTTCCTCCAGGAGAGATTCTGGGGAAGGGAGCCATGCCCAGTCATTCATTTGGGAGGGGAGGAAGTGATGGTACAGGGCCCTGCACTTTGGACCTCCCACCCCAGCTGTGGAGATGAGGCCCATGGGCAGAAGGAAGTGCAGGAGTGTAGAATGCAAAACCACGGGGTCTGAGTGCTAGGTGCTTTGGAATATCTTGAAGATCAGCTGACTTCCTGGAAGAGGATGGGCTTGTTGAATGCAGATGAGGTAGATGTGACTAGAGAGAGAAGGAAAGGGCTCTTCCTTGAGGTGAGAGAAAGGTTCAGAGGAGGCATTAGGAGACAGGGTTGAAGAATATATATTGAATGTTAATCGAGTGCTTACCGTGTTCCCGGCCTCCGTGATGCAGGACTGAAACTGGGCAGCTCTGTGGTGGGACATTCGGAGCTCGGCCTCCAAGGCCAGGCTGGGCCAGCCTCCATCTCTGCCCTACTCTACCCTGGAGCTCCGGAGCTGGCAGCCTCCAAGGTCCCCACTGTGACCCCAGCCCCCAAGGTGGCAGAGGGTGTGCTCACCCCATGGGCAGAGAGGGAGCTGGGTGTCCCATGCCTGACTGTGCTGGGCCTTCTGGGACCATCAACGTGTTGGCAGAATAGCAGGAAGGCCAGTGCCACTGAGCTGACATTGTCCTGTCGGGTGCTCCCTCAAAAAGGGGTAGTACCTGGAGCTCCCTGAGCAAAGGGCCTCTTCCAGGCCTTGGTGCGCTTCCCTGAGCCCAGGCTTCTGGGACGGAAGGGTAGGGCAAAACACCACCTCTCAGACATGGAGAGCAGCTGCTGCAGGACCTCATATTTGTCTTTGGAGGGAGGGCAGGGTGCTATTAGCTAGTTGGCAATGAGACCCAGAGAGGCTGGGTGCCCCTCAGTCCTCAGATGCCTCCTTCAGTGCTGTCTAGCTGTCCTGATGCAGATGCTGCGTGGGTAAGTCAGCAGAAGTGGGCCACAGTCCTTCCCATAGATACCACCAGACCTTGGGTGCACCTCAGCTCTTCAGGAACAAGGGACCCTCCAAGAAGCTTCTGTCCCAGCATCCAGGGCCATAGGGCACAAGGTAGGGGCTTGTCAAAAACCTGCTTTTTTTTTTTTTATGTTTATTCATTTTTGAAAGACAGAGAGAGACAGAGCACAAGCAGGGGTGGGGCGGAGAGAGAAGGGGACACAGAATCCAAAGCAGGCTCTAGGCTCTAAGCTGTCAGCACAGAGCCCGACACGGGGCTTGAACTCATGAACCGTGAGATCGTGACCTGAGCTGAAGTCGGATGCTTAACTGACTGAGCCACACAGGCGCCCCAAAAGCCTGCTTTGTTTTAAGTTTCTCGCTACGGGGCTCTGAGCCAGGTTTTAAGCGACTCCTGGCTGGACAGTTTCTGTGTTTGGTCTTGTGAATACTAAATGGGCCAATTTCCAGAGAAGCAACAGCATTGCCATGGACAGCTCTCTATAGGGAGTAGGCCGGAGTGGGGCCTGGGCAGACCCAGATGGGCCCTGGGAGGGGCAGGCAGTGCCACTCCCCAGAGGTGCCTGTCCCCAAGACTCTCATTTAGGGTCCACAGACTCCACAAGGCTCCAGCCTCAGAGAGGCGAAGTCACTTGTTCTCAGGGCTATGCAGCCAGTGAGAGGTGGAGCTGGGATACTGAACGTATGTCAGTGATTTTCGAAAAGGGCAATAACTCTTCTTTACTGAGCCATTCCTCTGTGCCAGGCACTACACTAAATACTTCATACGTTTTATGTTGTTCATACTACGGACAGGTACTGTTGTTAACCCCATTTTACAGATGAGGCAACTGCGGTCAGGCTGTAGCAGAGGTGGCACTAAAACTAAGCAAATTCAACTCCACAACACAGGGCTTTACACTATGCTATTCTGCTTCCCAGGGAGAGACCCAGAGTGCTTGTGGTGTGGCAGTCACGGAAGGCTCCTTGGAAGAGGTGACATTTGGCATTTGAATGGCTCCAGAAGATATGTGTGACTGAAGTAAATGGCAGGCAGAACAGCGTGAGCAAAGACAGGGAGGCTAGCGGGCACAGAACGCGTTCCCTGCCGTATCCTGGAGCGCAGGATGCAGGCCGTAGGGGGCGGTGGGAGTCATAGCGGTGAGGTCAGCCAGGGCATACGGGTCTCGAGTACCAGGCCAGGGAAAGCCATCCAAAGCTCTGGGCAGAAGAGAAGCGGGGTGAGGGCTGAGCCGGGTGGCCTCCTATGCCATGTCTGAGAAAAAGAAATGAGCCACACAGCTTCCCCCGTCATAGGCTGGGGCCCCCGTAGCATCTCCCAGCCAACACTGATTTAAGGAAGGTGGTTGGGTTTGTTAAGTCTCCAACCCCTGCAGCACTGATCCCTTCCTCTGCAAAACAGTTACTCTGTAAAGCCTCCATACACTTGAAGCTGAGGGTTTCTGACTGAGAAGCCCTGGTGTTTGGCCTCGTGCATGTGAAGATGTGATTGCCAGTCAACACAACCTGGAAAAGTGGGGGCCGACCAGAGTCGAGGGATTGTTTTTAAGTGAAAGAGATGGAAAGAAATTTAAAATCAATACTTCTGGAATTAGGTTTTCCTTTTATAGGATTAAAAATGCTCCACCGAAGCCCAGAGGAGGAATGTGGTCTGTGGGCAGCATCAAGGTGATTAGTGTGTCTTATAACTTCCAGACGCTCACAGACACTTTGAGTAAAAACCAAGAGAACCACAATTGCTTCTACAAAGCAGCCAAGAAGGCCCACCTGCTCGTTAGGATCTGCCCAGTCACCGTGGGCCAGCTCAAATGTCATATCCGCCAAGGAGATGTCCCTCGGTGGCTTCTCTCTCGCCCTTCCTTGCTTTGATCTCATCCCCAGTGCCGTGACATGGCCTTGAGCTGGGACACTGTCTCCAGGCCCCAGAGCAGCCACACGGCTTTACCTCCTGCAGCCATAACTCACCAGTCTGTGTTTCTCTTTCCTCACAAAAAGCAGCTTCTCTGAGTTGATTTTTTTTTAATAGAAAAAATTAAAAAGCCCTTTTGAATCATGGCCTACCTATGGGTAAGAAAGTTTTCTGTCAAGACTGAAGAGTGGATTAATTGGTAGTGGGTGGATATGTATCTAGAATGTGCTTCATAGAAACGAGATCTCTTTGGGAAAACACCGGACCTCAGTAACACGTGTCTTTACGTACGTGACTTTGGAGACCTGGGAAGGTCTCCCAGAGCTCTAGGGTCTGCCGTTCCTCTGTGACGGCCATACAAGCTAACAGGTGTGCACCACGAGCCTGGCACAATGCTCACTACTTTTCACATGGTAAACCCTCACAGGATGTCTGAGGCAGATCCCACTCCGATTCCCATTTCTTAGAAGAGGAAACCAAGGGCCAGAGAGGTAAAGGAATCCATCCAAGGTCGCAGAGTCAGTAAATGGTAGAGCTGGGATTAGAACTCAGGCTCCAAAGGACTGCTTGAGCCCACACCCTAGGACACTCAGCAGTTGGCCTCATTAATGACCTTGTCACACACATCCGCAGGCTGCAGGCTCCATGTAGGCGGGCCAGGATGCGTTCTGCTGTGCCCTAGCACCAGGAGAGGGCCTGGGGCGGAGTGGATTTATTGGTGCCTGGGGTGATGCAGCCACTGTGCTGGTGGTCAATGCTGTCAGCCCTGAGAACTGAAGCCAGGTCTTCACAGAGTCTGCTCTTGGACGTAGCTGTACCCACGGGCCATCCCAGGGTCTATGGAAAGCTTGTTGTCACTTCCTGTTTCTGCTGCCCCTGTGGCGTCCCAGCCCCAAGCTGTGTCCAGTGGTGCTGAGCTCCAACCAGCCAGGCCCTGTCTGGAAGAGAGAGACCAGATGAGCTGGAGGTCAGGGTGGCTCCCTGCAGTGACAGCACATGCATCCCTGGGACTTGGGGGACACTGGGAAATGATTCCTTTGGAGCCACGGAGGGGGAAGTGGGAGAGTTCAAGACCCCACCCCATGGTAGTTCTAAGGATGACGTTTCACAGCCAGGGAAGGGGGCGCGTCTCTCCTGCCCAGGTCGGCGAGAGACCATGGTGCTAGAGGCAGCTTTAGGGAAAGGGCTGGAGGCTGACCCTTGGCTGGACGTGATCTGAACCTTACTCATTTCCCCTCATTTTGCCAAGACACTGTTCAAAACTGAAATATTCCCCCATTGCAGGATTTAACTCAATCCCATCTCCATCATGAGCACTCTTTTGTTTTCTCATTTTTTTTTACTGTTTATTTATTTTTGAGAGAGAGAGAGAGAGAGAGAGAGAGACAAAGAATCCGAAGCAGGATCCAGGCTCTAAGCTGTCAGCACAGAACCTGGCCCGGGGCTCAAACCAACAAACCACAAGATCATGACCTGAGCCGAAGTCGGACGCTTAACTGACTGAGCCACCCAGGTGCCCCTGTTTTCTCATTTCTTTCATTCATAAACGTTTCTTGGTTTCTCTCTTTTCTCTCAGAGCTCTTCCTGTTTATAATAAGAGGGCACAAGAACCCACACAGACCTCCCTGTCCCGCCATGTCTGGTTGGCATGGGGGGGGCAGCATCAAGGTGCCGCGCTCTGAACACTCCCACGGCTCCCTGGCAGGGCTCCCCAAGCGTCACCCATCACCTTGCACTCACCCACTCAGAGCCTTCAATGGCTCCCTTTTTCCTGCCTCACTGAGTCTGAACGCCTCTGCCTGCTTCTTGGGTCTCATGCCCCAGGCAGCTCTGTTCGCAGTGCCCTGACTCTCCTCGGCCTATGTCTTCCCATCGGTCTTTTTGCATCCCCTCTGGCATCCGCCCAAGAAAAGCTTATTTGTTCAACGGAAGGAACTGTGTCTGATTTAGTTGTCTCCCTTGCATCTGACACTGGACAGACTCTCAGATTTTAAGTGTTACTTTATTAATCATTTCAAAGCAGGCAGAGGGATGGAGATTGGTGGGTGGGGGGCTTATCCAGGTGTTGGATGCCTGAGTCTTCTCCAAGAGCACGGGCCAAGGACTTAGAAAAAGATCTTGTGCCCAAAGTAGAGTCAGGACCCTGACTCTGTGTGGTTATAGAGCCATACATGCCAGGCAGAACCGTGCCCGGTGCTGTGTCTGCACAGGCCAGGCAGAGTGGCAGGGGGAGGTCCAACCGGTGGGCAGCCCTGCAGATCTGCGGGGACTTCAGCCGCACCCTCCAAAAGCAGGTCTGCTCATCTCACAGCGCCCACTCCCCCCATCCTTCCCCCAGCTTCTGCCCCAAGAGATACAAGTCTTAGGATCAAGAGGGAATGTCACACTCCAACAATGGAAGAATGGTCTTTTTAATTGCTCGAGTCTGTTCTAATCAAAGGAAACAACACTTTGATTAGCAGCGGCCTGACCTGGGAGCATGGACCCGAAGTGTGCTTGAAGCGCAGCAGGCGCAGATGGTCTCCCCCAGGATGCGAGTGGATCAGGGTAGGACACAGGCCATCACCCGTGGCCTCCGCCACTGCCGTGCAGATGGGACTCGCACAGACGTGCTCATACAGCGCCGTGAGCCAGCACCCCCGGCCCCCCTGCCTCGTGCACAGTCTCTGCAGTAGTCTGCACGAATGTCTACCGGCTCCACTCTGCACCCTCTGGCCAAACACCTCAAAGGCCTGCTCTCATTTCCCTCCCAGCAACACCTAGAATTTGCTTGCCCGATCATCTGTCACCCGGGGTCTGTATGGGCCGCGTGACATCTGACATCATTTGAGCGAGGAGCGGAGAGGGAAGTTGGAGGCAGGCTGCCTGCCTGGATCTGGAGTTTACAGTAGGGTTCTCTCACGTGGAGCTGCTGTGGCTTGTCTGTCTTATGCATCCCTTCCCACCGGCCACAGCTTTCCAAGACAGAGCCTACATTGCTGTCTACCACCAGGACAGCCAAGGGCCAGCCCCACAGCTGGATCTTCAGGGCACCCCATTGCCCTGTTAGAGCCTTCAAGAACTCCCTCATACACACACACAACCCCACAAGCTGGGCTTAGGGTCCAAAGACCTCCAGGAAAGGCAAGTGGGACACGCCTTTAGTGGGGAAACGGTTTGGGATTTTTAACCCCTCCTTCAACATCTGTCGATGGGGAGCGGTCCTCAGAGGCAGGTGGCAGGTGAGAATATGGCACCTTTGCTTTGACGGGGTGCACCTCACCCACCCAGGGCCCCAAGCTTGTGCTAATAGGCATTCCATGCCCCTCTGCTCCCTAATTACTTCTCGGAACTTGATGAGTGTCATCAGCTGTCTCTTTGAGAAGAGGCAAATGTCAGATGAGCCTGGCAAGACCGTGGTGTTTATTTAAAGACAATTACCTTCCTGGCAAAGGGGCTATTTGTTCTGTGTGGTAACTAGATCAGTATGGAGCCTTCCAGAGCAAGATTCAGGGCCCCAGAGGACCTGAGTGAGTGTGACAGATGCCTGGTTCAGTAGGCTGAGCCCAGGTGAGGGTTCAGGGCTGGCCCCGCCGACCGGGCAGAATCAGCAGGCTGCACCCATGGGCCAAGTGACCCAGGTGTCTGCTTGGGGGACCACAGGGCTGCCCTAGCCCTGGGGCATGAAGGGGGGACGTCACCTGGTTAGAAGGCTCTATTTCCGCCTGTTGGGAACCACTGCTGAGCCTCCAGTCTTCTCTCACAAGAGGAGTCATATGAGGAGAAAACACACCTGCTGCTAATGGGGTTAAAACGCATTATGAGTTTTCCAATTACATATTTCAGTTATTCCATGAATGTTAATTGGAACTTGACAATGCAACTGTGAGTTGGCAGAAAATCAGAAATGGCAGCTTCTCTCCCGACGGCTATAAGTTCCCTACCCCGGGACATGCACGGATGCATCAGGCAACATCTCTTGGGCCCCAGATGTTTAAGGAATGTCCACCTTGCCCTCAGCACATGGCTTGGTACTCCTGCCACTGCTCTTCTACACTCACAGCAAAGCACTGGGCCTTTGCACATACTGTTTCCTCTGCTTGGAACCCCTCCCCTGGCCCCGCTCTCCCCCATCCTCTGGTCAAACTCCTTTAAGACTCAGCTCGGTTGTCCCCTGCTCAAAGTAGCCTCTGAGTACACAGAACAGATGCCCTGCCTGTGTTTCCTCACTGCCCTTAGTCTCCCATGAGAAAGAAAACTCCTCCCTAACCATTTCCCCCTCAGTCTTCAGGCCCAACACCCTCCTTCAATCTTATAGTGTTGTTACAGTCATTCAGCTCAACCCTCGGGAGAGCCCTGGAACGGGTCTGCAGCAGCCTTTAGGGAGCTCAGATGGGGAGTCCTGCGGAGCTGGTTTTCCGGTCCTCTCTGAGCCTTGGTTTTCTTGTCTGTACAGTGGGAGTCATAAGAGCACCTGCTTGGTAAGATTGTTCTGAGGGCTCAGGGAATTGTGTGTGAAGGGCTTAGCCAAGCGCAAGATAGAACGCTCAGGGATAATAGCTTTTATTACTACCAGTATTGGCCTCCTGGATCCAACCTATTTGGGCGTGTTTTCCTAGAAAGGAGAGTCCACCCAACAGTCAACAGGGGTTGTTTGGAGACACTGAACTCATGGCCTTCAGTGGCCCTCAGGGCCATGAACACAGCTCACAAACACCAGGCAAATGGGAGCACTGGCTGGCTCAAGGCTTTAGAGTGGGGGAGAGGGGCAGGAGGGGCTGGTGGAAGAAGCAGGACACAAGTGATGTCCCCCCTTCAGAGCATCCCTGAAGTATCCGGTGTGCAGGCCTCACTGCTCATCCACCGAGGGTTTTCCCAGCACATTCCATGTGCCACACACAGGGCAGGCTGCTGGGATCCAGTGGTGAGCAAAACCATATGTGATTCCTGCCCTCAGGGAACTTACAGTCTTTGAGGAGAGAAACAGGAAAACAGTGGCGATCCCCTCGAAGTGGGGCAGTTGTGGGGAGGGGGCGCCCCCGTAAAGCATAACATAAGAGAAGAGAGCTGAAGGAAGGAGCCAGCTGTGAGTCCTGGGGAGAGGACACAGCTCTCACGAAGACCCCAGAGGTAGGATAAGCTTGCCGCGCTCTGGGAGACTCAGGCAGGCCCTCAAGGCTGGAACGTGGTGCTGAGAGTAGCTGTCAGCGGGGAAGCAAGGAGGGTAGATTTTACTCCGCCTGCAGTGGCCAGCTGCTTATTAAGTGGGAGTGTAAGGTGCCAGGCCCTGTGAGACCAGGCAGCTGAGGTCCCTGCCCTGGGGAGCCTCCCACCTAATGGGGACTGTCTTGGAGTTCTCCTTGGGGGCTGGGGACTCGGCTGTAATCTTGGCTCTAGTTCCCAGCCCCACCTGCCTGCCAGCCACATGGGCAGTCTTTCTGTTCGCAGGTGTTCCAGGAGGGCTCCGCCTCTACTGGAACCTTCTTCCCCACATACCATCAAGGCTGGCACAAGCTTATCCTCCCTGCTTTGTCACAATTCACATGTGTTTTAATGTTTCTGGAGTTTTCACAGCAGGTGGAGGATGACTTTCATGTCTTGTTTGTACCACCGGGCTCAGTTCACCTTCTGAGTGGCATGGGCCGTGGCTGGGAGTTTGGGGTGCTTTCAGGAACGTGGCTCATGAATAGTCATGTCTGGGCTCCAACCTAGAGACCTGTGAGCTAACTGCAACTGCACTGAGTGGCTGGACTGAGCCAGTGGCTTGAGAGTTCAAGGTCTCCTTCCTGTGCGTTCTCCCCAGGCACGCTTGCCACTTCCCACCTGTGCCACTGTAGGTCACGTGGCCGCCGGAGGCCGAGGGCAAGGAAATGATTGGCCAGGGCTCAGAGCCTGTGGCTACATACAGGCCTGGAAGGTGTTGCGGCTTGATTTGCCCCCTGAACTCAACACAGGCCCTGTAGAAGTCTCATAGGACTCTCATGACAAACTCCTGCAATGTGGCTCGAGATGATGTAAATTTACTTTCTCATAGTCCAGGAGGCCAGAAGTCAGCATTCGAGGTGTCTGGAGGGCCATGCTCCCTGTAAAGGCTCGAAGACAGGACTCTCTCTTGCCTCTTCCAGCTTCTGCTGCCTCCTGCCGCTCCTTGGATCATAGCAGTAGAACTCCAGTCTCTACCTCCATCTTTGCACGGCCTTTTTCCTACTTTTTCCACGTCCTCTTCTTATAAGGACACCAGTCACTTGATTTAGAGCCCACCCTAAATCCAGGATGATGTCATCTCGAGATCATCAAGTAATTATATCTGCAAAGATCCAATTCTCAAATAAGGTTATCTTCTGAGGTTCCAGTGGATGTGAATTTGGGGAGGACCCTATCATCCCACTCTGGCCCCAAGGACGATGGCCGTGGCAGAGAGCTGGTATGGGATGTGTGCCGTGGGCCAGTTTGGCCCTCACAGATACATGCTAGCCATGCTAGCTATACAGGCTAGCCTCACCGCTGACCACTCCTATGCTCTGTGGCTCCCACTCTGCCTCCATATTGGGTCCATGCAGGGGCCCCCCAGACTTCCTAGGAGATGTGTGATGTGGCCACCTACCCACATTCAGTCTACACCTCCTCACCAGGCTCTTAGGAAGCCAAGTGGTGGTTACAGTTTAGGATACTGGAAGTCCAGAGAACACACAGCCCTAAAGAACATCTCCACAGAAGTTAGCACCTTTCTGCATGAACCCCCAGGATCACGGCAGCACTTGAATTACACCCACACAGTATGAGTGGGTTGGCCAGAGCTGCCGAAGGGCCTCGTGGCCCATGGGGGTCAGACCCTTGTATGGCTACACCTTCAGGAGACAGTGCCCGGCACCTCCTCCCTGGTCTGGGAGCCCAGAGACCTGAATCTCAGGCTCAGCAAGGCTGTTGGTGCCCTGTATACCTGAGGATCCCTTGTTTTACTTATCCATCAGAAGAGCAGGGGGCCAGGTGGTGTTCAAGGGCATTTCCCTCCCTCATGGTCCTGGGTCTACAGTGTAGCAGTGCCCTTGCCCAGCTGTCAGGGGATCATTTGTGTTTTCAAGGTCAGAGTGACCCACAGACCTGTCAGAACCACCTGCCAGGGAGGGCCACTCCTCTGCAGCATGCCCCTCTGAGCCCCACACTTAGGACCCAGTCTTTTCCTAAGAACTTCCTCATATTTCTGATGTTCCCCAGGCGGCTCCTGATGCCACCTCTGCTGGATGGCCTCCTAGGACAGACAGGAGAACAGGTCCGGGCTTCCCTTAGACTGTATTGGAGGCAAGGCGTCATTAAAACACATGTGAATTGTGACAATGCAGGGAGGATAAGCTTGTGCCAGCCTTGATGGAATGTGGGGAAGAAGGTTCCAGTAGAGGCAGAGCCCTCCTGGAACACCTGCGAACAGAGAGACTGCCCATGTGGCTGGCAGGCAGGTGGGGCTGGGAACTAGAGCCAAGATTACTGCTGAGGCATCGCAGAAGTCCTGGTGAGCCGGGGTGGGGGACGGGAACCAGTGCAAGAGTTACACAGAGTTACAAAATCCCTTTTGCTCCAAACACACATGACATGTCAGACCCCGGAGCTCAGGGGGGAGACCTTTGGACAGGGTGTGTGCGCCCGACCCTCCAGTGGACTGCCACCTTGTAGCCGGCAGATGGAGACTTCTCAATGCTTCTGGACATCACTGCACTAATGGCATCAGCCCAGCAGCACCTTGGACAGATTGTGAGACCAGGTCTCCTCCCATTTGCTGGGGATGCCCCGGGGGAGCCACGCAAATCTCTTAAGGTCCCTGGAAAGAGTTTTCCCCGTCTGTAAAATAGACACACCTTCCCACTGTTGTGGAGGGCCATGTGGTCTCGGCCATGGGACTGAGCTCAGGGGGGTGCACAGGTCTGGTCACGGGGATGAGCGGGGGGTGATGAAATCTCTTGTCACATTGGCATCTTCACAAAGAGGGCCCTGCCTTACCCAGGCTAGCTGTCTATCTTTTGCTTCACAGAGCACCAAGCGTCCTTGGTACAAACCGCGAGTAACAGTTCATAACAGGGCTTCACTCCAGTCACAGTCTCTAGAACCCTCCAGGGGCTCAGCCATGTTCATGGGCTGCTTTACCCAGAACACTGGAGTTCACCCCAAGGGACAAGTCAGGCACCGGAGGGTCCTCACCTCTATGCAGGCTCCTCTCAGGACTTTCCCAGGGAAAGGTAGGTGGCAGCTGGCAGAGAGTAACAGTATATTTTTTTCCTCTTTATATATTATATTTACTGATTCATGTGGTAAAGTTTCTGTCGGGGTTTTTTTTCCCACTGTAATCGGCATGCTCCACACAGAATGTGCACAAATCCTAAGTGCTGTCAGTAGCCACGGATAACCCCATTGACTACTATTCCCAGAAACAAAAGGAGCATCCCAGCCTGGACATCCTCCCCCGACGTGTAACTATGAACCTGTCTTTCTAATACCGTAAAGCCATTTTGCCCGTTTTTTAACTTTTTATCAGTAGACGCATCTAGCACGACCCTTTTGTAATGGTCTACTTCCTCCAAACTCTGTTGGTGAGTTTCCTCCATTGTAATTTCACCTACAACAGAGATCTTACCCTTTCACTGGCATCTAATATTCCATTGTACGAATATGCCACAGCTGACATACCTGGGTTGCTTCCGGTTTGGGATAATTAGGAAGACTGCTTCTGTGAGCATTCTTGTGTAAGTCTTTGACATGCCTTCTGTTGGAAATACATCGTGGTGTAAAGTTGCTGCCTGCATAAACTAAAAGGACCTGCTAGTCTGAAATGTGCTCCTGCTGTGACATTAGGGACTTAGATGTGGGGAGGCTGGCTTTAGCCCAAGGCACCTGTTCAGGGTCAGCCAGGACACAGCCTGAAGGGGTCATTACTGTTCCCACACCCCCACACAATGGCCCCTGAGGAGACCCTGGGTGTTCCTACAGGCCCCTCCCTGCCTTGGGGCCAGGGCCACTCTCCTGGAATCTGTATCGTAAATGTGACAGTTCTCTGGGAACCAGGCAAAGGGATGTGGAGCAGGAGCCAGGAGGGGAGCCAGGCTCAGACTGAGCTCTGGGGCCTTCAACTGCCAGCCTTTAGTCAGCTACCTGCTTGTGGGCGCCACCTGCCCTCCTGTCCCCTGTACCTGCCTTCCCTCCCCTCCCTGTCCCCTGGGGTCCAGCATCCATCCTGGATGGGCTTTGTCGGCAGCACTGAAGGGGCAGGGCTGGGAACACCTTCTGTGCCTCCTCCCTCGGGGGACAAGAGATGCGTTTCCCTGCTGGAGGGATGCACAGACCCCACTTCAAGGGGAAATGTTGTGGTTTCTCTCTGCTGACTTAAATTACGTTTAGTATAACATTAGTTAAATACGTACAAACATAAAACTAGGTACACGTCCCTTATGTGTAGGGCTCTTTTACAACCATAAAGCCAAAACAAATTTATAAATGAAATAAAAACAAACTGCAAAACCAATACACTTCAAATTAACTACATTAATTTAATGGCACAAATGACATTGTGTTCCTGAAACCACATCAGCGCTCACAGCATGATTCTGGGGTAGCCTGCTGCCTTTCTCTGGTGTTTTCTGCTGCTTCACCATGTGCTGGGTCATGACTGAGCCCTCCCTTCAGACCGCCTCGAAACCTGTGTCAGTCCTGGTAGTCTCCGAACCTCTTTGAGCCTCTGTCTGCTCATCTGTAGCATGGAGAGAGCAGTTGTGTTTGTTGAGAGGTTACTGCCAGTTCGTATACAGACAGCACATGGCCCGGGGCCGGCCGCGGGGGCAGGTGACCTAGGCAGGCCTCTCTGCTCGGTAGGGCTGCGTTGGTTTCATGCCCTGCCATCACCATCTTGGAAATCTTAGTGCTTTTGTGAACAAGGGGCTGCGTCTTCATTTCGCACTGGGCCCCCAAATGATGTAGCAGGACCTCGTCACAGCATAGAACAAGGCACACTGTTGGCACTCAGTACCCGCTAGCTGCTATTATTGGTGCCCTGAGCTTGTTACTGTGTTCAGTTTCTTCGTGACATTTTCCTCCAAAGCCAGTTTCATCTTCACGTTATTCAGTACGGATTGGAGACAGGGGATATGTGTGTTGGTTAATTCTCGGAGCTCCGTGTGCATGCTGGGGTGAGGGCACGGGTGTCTCGACAGGGAGCATTTGCATCCTTGGTCACATGCAGTCTGAGCATACCAACCCCGTACAGAGCCCTCTCGCCCAGGAACAGAAGCCCAGGCTTTGCTGACATTCAATCATTTCTATCATAACGGGTACAAAATGGGGCCAGGCAGCATACTGCTATTTCCCTGCAACCACTTAAGGAGGGAGCCAGAGTTTAAGGTAACAGGTTATGGAGCTGAAGACACTTTAATGGATTAGAGGTTCACACCGAGTTGCTAATTTAATTTCCCTTTTTTATTGCTGTTCTCCTAAAAAAACAGCACACATAGCCCTTTTCTGAGAGAGAGATATTAATAATCACAGCATTCTGCAAGAACAGGAAAGGGCGTTAAGATGTTGCACCGTCTCTCTATTTGTCCCTGACTTCTCAAGGCTCCTCGGCTGGCTCATATAAGGGACAGACCCAGGGGATTAACTGCTCAAGGTTCTAGCATGTGGAAATGGCACTTGACTGCTGTCACAAGACTCAAGTAACACCCCGCCTGTCCAGAGCACGTCTCCGAAAACAAGACTCTATCAGCACCTGTTCACCGCCCTGGCAGTGAGGAGTCTGCCAAAGAAAGAGGAACACTTAGGCCTTGGAGCGCAGGCATTAATATCCTAAGTGGCATAATCATGGAGGACTTTGTTCCCCAGGGAAAGTAAATCTTTCCTGTGGGACACAGCAGGCTGAGGACAAGGCTTGCTTCTTCGGCAGGGGGACTCCCCTGGGAGGGGCTCCCCTTGTATGCACCTGGGCTCATGCTTGGCCAGGCACAGGGGCTAAAAAGTCGATGTGGATCCTTCCCTGTCCACAAGCTCTAATGTGGTTTTCTTCCTTCCACCCACAAACCTGGGTTTCCCTTTGGCCACACAAAGGCCCAGGGACAAGTTCATGTGGTCAGGGGAAGCTGTTTCTTCCCACCAGTCACCCCTTCCTGGGCCTGCTGGGTTCCTGCAACCTCAGGGTAAGATGAGCCTCAGAGGTCATCAGTGGCTACTGTCCCCTATGAGAGCATCTGTCCCCTGTGGGAGCATCACCAACTTCTGCAGACAGACCCCCAGCTAATCCTGACCCCAAGCAGTTCTGTCCTCAGTTTAGGGGAGCCACAGGCTCAGGGAAGCCACAGCCTGGTTGCACGGGGCCCGGGCTTCAAGGTACTGGAGCTGCCCGGTCCAAGGCAGTAGCCAGTAGCTGTGTGTGGCCACGGAGCCCCTGAAATGAGGCTACTCTGGAGTGAGATGCGCACACTAGATTTGGACGCCTTCAATGGAAAAATAAAAGAAAGTACAAATATCTCATTGACTGACTTTTACATTGATTACATGCTGAAATGATATTTTGGATCTGTGGAGTTAAAGTATATTATTAGAATCAGTGTCACCTGTTTCTTTTTACTTTCTGTGACTATTAGGAAATTTAAACCAGATATGTGGCTTGTATTACATTGTATCACACTGGCGTTTCCTTGCCTCACGTTTCTCCTGGATAGCGCTGCTCCAGAGAGAACAGAGGAAGTAACTCAAAAGTCAACCAGGAAGGTCCAGAATCCTGACAAGGAGAGAAGACACTAAACTCTCCCCTAGCAGACCCACAGCAGGTGCTTCCTTTAGCACCTGCTTGAAGTAAGAGGCGGTGGAGATAGAAACTTCTGCCAAGGGGCCCCCAAAGGGGGAACTCCGAGGCCACGCTATTACAAACACTATCAGGATCAGAAAGTCACACTGGGTTTTCGGGGGCCACCTGACTACTAACAGATGGCCCACACTTTCATACTCGCTTCTGAGCCTTAGTACAAAATCTGGAGAAACAGTCACAGATCTGCCACCACCCCACCAGCACCCACAGACATTGACCACTTGCGGCATCATCTTTAGTGCTAACGCAGCGCAGTGGTTTGCAGACTAATAAATCGTAAGAGTTATTATTCCTTTAAAATGCAGACATATCTAGGGTATCCACTTAACGATGCACATGGAATAAATTACTTTTGGAGATGACACTTTTTAATTGAATTGAACTAACAGCTTAGTAATATGTTGCAATAAGAAGAATATTAGGATGATTAAAAGATCCGAAAACTCTCACGAAAATTAAATGATTAAACGTAATGCTGAGTAAATGAACAAGCCTGTGTATATTAATCAGTGGTGGGCCTCAGCAAATGGCCGTGTAACTAAATGCGCATTACAGCCCTAAACACGCATGACTTCCCGCTCGCCCCGCACTGGCTCTCCATCATGCACTCCTTACCGCCACGCTGGGCCAGCCGCTCCTTTCACAGATAAACAATATGCGGGTAATTTAGTGAGCATGATGGCTGTAAGAGCTATTGCTTCTTGGCAAATACTTATTCCTTTGGTCGCATGCTTCAAGGTACGGACCTGTAATTAATTTTCAGTCTCTGTAACTGAAATGAAACTTTAAGGAGCAAACAATGGATAGAATTCCAGCTTCCATTCTGATAATAGGAATCAACCTCCCGGACCGTCTCCCTGTTGTACGTGTCTCTCATTTCCTGTTAAGCCAGTCCCCTCTTGGGCTTTGATTTTGTTTCCCCGGGACTGTTAGGTTAGTTGGGCACATTGGTCTTAGGAAGCAGAGGATAGAAATGTCATATTGGGAGAAAATGCTGATTGCAGAGGCCCCATGGCCAAAGCTGGATGTTCCCAGGCTGGAGGGGGAATGGGAAGCTCTGGGAGTGTCCCAGGAGGATGTCTCCCAGTCCTTCCCTCACTCAGCTTGGTGAAAGGACAGACCGGCCAGCCAGCACCTTGCAGGTGCCTTCGGCATGACCTAGAAAACTGATTAACTCACCTCCTCGACTCATCCCCCGCCTGCCCAGAGATAACGCAGGTAATTTCTTTTCTGATCATATAAATCTTTCATGCCCGAGTCGCACTCATAATTAGTTGCATAAAAATTCAGGTTATGACTCAGGCTGTTATTAGGAAACATGAAAACAGTGAAAAGTTTTGTTTCACTCTCTAATACATACTCTCAAGGTCTCTTTTTGAGAGAACAGAAGGGACATGGCATCTCATTAGGGGTAAAATTCAATTCAGATCAGGTTCTCATGGGCTGGACTTGATGATGAATATATTTTAAAAAAGAAGAAGAAGGAGGGGGAGGGGGAAGAGGAGGGGGAGGAGGAGGAGGAGGAGGAGGAGGAGGAGGAGGAGGAGGAGGAGAAGGAGAAGGAGAAGGAGAAGGAGAAGAAGAAGAAGAAGAAGAAGAAGAAGAAGAAGAAGAAGAAGAAGAAAACATACCACTCTGTGCTTGCCCACACCCTGCAATGCCGTGGCGGCATCCCCCAGGCTCCTTCCCTCAGCGGGGCTCAGAGTCCAGTACTTCCTAATGCAATGTTGCAAGAAGCCCAGCAGAAGCATCTTCTCAAATGAAAATACATTCCCCAAACCAAAGTGCTGACCAAACCCGTTCTGCAGCACATCGCGCTAGAAAACAATACAGTGGAATTCTATCAAGTGGATGGCTCCTAACGAACAAGTCAGCTTTCTGAAAAGTTCCAGATAAAGCACTGCAATTGTTTCAATGGCTTAGCATCATCGACTATTAGGGGCGCTGGATTTATCTTCCCCAATTTGGCAAATTCTGAGCCCTAGAAAGGAATCGCATTCCCATAACGACCCGGGAGACCAGGGGGCTCTTCGAGGCCAATACTGGCAAGGCTTCCTCCCTCTGCAGCCACCATCCCTCCATCTGGCCCAGCTCAGATCTGAAAGCCCAGTTCACAAAACAGCGCCAACCAGACTCCAAGTTAGAATTTAAGACACCCCTCAGAGTGCTAAGGGTTTCAGTTTCTCCAGAGGCTCCCTGAAGACCCAGGCCCAGGGTGCATTCCTAAACTCATACTTTCCAGATGGCACAGTGGGCCACACCTACCCAATCCCAGATCCAGCCATTCAGGTAGTCTGGGCATTGGGTAATTTGGGGTATTTTACGGGCTGCCAGGCAGGGGAGTTTGGGGTGGTGGTGCCCTTGCCTCACAGAATGCCAGGCGACCCCATCGTCACCTCGAGTGCAAGAGTCACACCCTCACCTCAACAGATTTCATTCCTTACTTTTCTCCGGGGCAGAAATGCTGAAAACATTAATTTGTCAAAACTCTGAAAGCTACGGACCTGAGCCAACAAGGAGAGAAGCAATCAAGACTTTCTCATCAGAGGAGGCAGACGGCCCCAGTGTCCTATCAAATTTAGTCCAGAATGTATTTGGCCATTATCGTAACTATGCCCTTCAGCTGCCACACGGTTTCAGGAATGGAGCACTAATACATTCTGCGGCATAGTCTCTTTATGGGGAGGACAGGATCTTGGTGCCCCTTGACAGAGAGAGAAGAATGTAGCATAATGCAACAGAACATTTTTGAAATGCTAATGCACGCTCCCCGCAACTTAATTTTATTTTTTTCTTATTGGCTTTTTATATGACATTTCACAGTCCCGTAGCCTCCACAGCTAGGTCTGCGTCGTAAAAATGACAACACAGTGATTTAAGGAGGAGAGCCCATCAGAGTGAAATGGATGGTGGGCTTTTAAAGTATCCGTTTAGCACCTCTTACCTGGGGTCAATGTTCATTTTCAATACATCATTAAAGCATCCTGTTAAATCACTCAGAGAGTGTCCGCGTTCTTCCTCCCCACATCCATGTTGGATCACGGAGATAATGAAGTGGAACCCTGCAGGAAGGGCCATGTGAGGCGTGCACGCTCTGTTGAGTTGGGCGCTTGCAAGGAAGGTTGACCTGATTTAAAGACTTGGAGAGGGAAGGAGAGAGAGAAGACCAGGTGTGTGGGCAGTGAGATTTCCGTCCCAAAGTCGCTAGTGAGTGACTGATGGCATCAAATGCAACCTCCTTTCTCCATCAGCTTTACAAGCACAGTGTTCACCAAGCCACTATTTATAAACATCCAAGCTGCACTCCCCCTCTGCAGCCAGCAGCCTAGCAAGATGGGAGAGGAACCACTGTGCCTTATAGAACTCTGCAGACCCCAAAGGCAGCTCTTGGGCAAATGGTATTATGAGGTCCATCAGGGCAAAGGCCTGACTTCTAGGGACGGCTTGGACCAGGGCATCCAGCTGATTGTAAACCCCCACGTGGTGTAGGGAAGGCACAGCTTTGACCGGCTCTGTGTTTAAAATCCATTTTCTGCACTGTAGCCTGATGATCTCACAGCCCAGAGCTCAGGCCACAGCAGATCAAACTCCCAGGAACAGTGAATCCAGCCTCCATTCTTGGTAAACTGTGCTCATTCTAAGGCCCACTGAGTGGATTTTTCCTGAAATACCCTTTTGTTCCAATCACCTGATTATCAATACCAGTGTTTCTGGCATCTGTTCCCAAAGCAAAGCCACCTTTAAAAAACTTGACTTAAGACCAACTGGATTTGTCAGAAACTGCTGCGTATTGACTAAGATTTGATTTGAGTCCACTGAACTGATATTGGTGCTTTTTTTTTTTAATGCAAACTTGTTCACTCTCAACTAGACAGTTGGTCCTAGTGAAAAGAAGTCCCCCTCCCCCACTCCCCACCCCCCGCCCACATAGCTGGCAGACACAGCACATCAGTGACACTGTTCTTTTGTTCTGGGCCTGGGTGTGGCCCAGATGCCTTCTCAACACAATGCAGTTTGGTGCACACGTTGAACCACTGGCCATCCCTGCCACCGAAGGCACAGTGAGCTGACCAAGAGGTGAATGCTGGTGTCCCGGTGTCATACCAACACCTACAGTCCAGGTTTCACAAACCAACTTTCTTAATTAAAAAAAATAATGTATTTTTAATTATTTTAATTTAAAAAATAACCCTGAGACCTACTTTAAGGTTGCCACTTTTTCATTTGGCCAAGTAAGGACAAGTAGCTTTTACTATTACCAAAACCTCATAAAAAGGTATAAGTTAGAAAGGAAATAATTTCAGACTAAAGGAAAAGCACACACACACACACACACACACACACACACACACACACACACACACACACCGTTGGGCCTGCTGGTTTGGTTAGTGGAGGGGAAGGCCTCGCCTGGCCCAGCCAGCTTTGTCTCCTGCCTCGAGTGCCTGGCCTCTCAGTGTGGCCCCGTCAGTTTGCACAGCTGCTGGTGGCTGCAGAGAGGGCAGGTGAGCTGGCCAGTGAGTTAGGACTGTGCACCGTGACCTTTACAACAGTAAGGAGAGCCTCTGAGACACACATGTTGGAGCCATGCAGGTGCTTTCTGGAGGGTTAGGGCATGTTTTGATTGAATTCAAGCATTCTATCGGGTGGTTTACAACAGTCAGCAAACAAAGATAGCTTTTAGAAATACAGGTAAAGCTTCGAGAGGCCGGGACCTAATCTAGAAAAGCAAATATCCCTGACATCATTCGGAGCTGCGTTTGGGGTTCCACAGCCCGGAACACCTGGCTCACAGGGCTTGAGGTGCCCATTGGCACAAGTGTGGGGTGTGAGCTACCCTCCCCAGGAGTTGTGGTTGCACGTGCTTGCCCAAAGGAGCCCCAGCCCTTCGCACCCCAGCCAAGCCAGTGAAGTTTGAAGGTTTGGGAAGGCATCTCCTGTGTCTAGTGACCTTCCTGGAAGCTTCCATTCTGTTCTCTGGACCCCCTCCCCTGCCCCAAGCAAACCATGCCCCCACCAGCTAGAAGTAATCTAGCAGCATCCTGAGTGTTAATGACTGACAGCCATGGTAAGCTTTACTTTCCCAGGCTCACTTCAACTATGAAGCGAGCCTTCAGTGATAGACTCAGACATCTGCCGGCAGGAGAGCCCTGCCCGACCACAGGTGCCTGAGGCCTCGCTGCGGCCCTGCTGCCTCCCTTGTGCTGAGTGGCTGAAGCGTCTGGGAGAGGATCCACTCTAAAACCTTTTCCAAGTAGCAGCTCCTCTTTTGGCCTGAGCTACCTCCCCTGTGAGATAAGCATGTGCTCCCTACCAGCCCCTTCATGGGGCTGACGTGGCTATGGGTGTGGAGATGCTCTGCAGTGCAGCATTATCACCTGGCCTGTGGCCCTCTGGAGCCTGGCCTGGGAGAGGCCCTGTCAGCCACCCCGTTAAGCTCTGGGGTACCTAAGCCTATTCTCCTCCACACCTGCCCCCTTGCCTTTCACTCCTTTCCCGCCCCTCCCTAGCAGGACCTGTTGAACCAGAATCACCGGGTTTCCTGCTACTACTGTCCATCTTCCAAGGACAGTGGTCCTGCAGTGGGGTCGCAGAGACCCCAGGGCTAGAGCCAATGCAAGGACAGGAACTCACCTGCCCAGCCAGCATATCAGACCCTTCACCTTTGGGACTTATGGCAGCTTCCATGCTCTCCAAGGGCACTGGGGGAGGTGACACGCCCACCCCTTTCTCATTGCTATGGGGGTGAGCAAGGTCATGGCCTTCCTCTAGCCATTACTCTGCACCAGCGACCCCCCACCACCACCACTACAACTTCGGCTGCCACAGGCTGACCATGGGAGGGTCCTGGGCCTGCTCCAGAAGGGAACATGCCCAGCTCCCAGGCAAGCAAAGGGCAGGGATAGATGTTGTCCTTTGCTTTCCATCACCAGGGGCCCCCTACTTCTTGGTCAGTGAGGGGCCAGGAAGAGATGGGCCCCACCCCCCCTTCTCACAGAAGGACAGTCCTGAAGCCCTGGCCCTACTGAATTTCCCGGGCTCTGCTGACACCACTGCCGGCCCACTGCCTTCTCTGTGAGGGGAGCCAGTGTGGAGGGTAGCTCTGGGGGAGGGGGCTGAGGCCGGGCTGCTAAGTGGACTCTGTCCAAGCCAGCCAGGCCCGTGGCCCACCAGGCAGCTGCCTCGGCTGCTCTTTAGCCAGGAGCGGGCCAGGCCTCCTCCTGAACCACATACATTTAATGGGCACATTTCCCTGGTTCCCGCCCCTCGTGTGCAGGAGCTCATTAGACCGGGTTATTTCAGGATAAGACAAAGCCGTTCAGCCCACAACTCCCAGCCTATCTGCAGTACTGCCGTGACAAAGGAAACTCATCTTCAGCCCCCACAGTCAGTGCCCTGGAAACCATGCTCAGCAGCCACATTGACGGCACGCGCTGTGGTCTGTGAAATCTGTGTTTGCATGCAGAAGCCCCCTCCCCCGGCCACATGCTCAGACAGTTCCATCCAGCATCCGGCAGGCCCATGGTGCTATGTAGTCACACCCTTAACAAGAGGTCACGTGCCTCATTGTGGGCCTGGGTGGGGGCCGCATGACCAGGATTGGCAGGGCTGCTGGCAGCCTTTGGGGAGAGCACATTTTGGCTGGAGTCATTCAACAATCCCCCTTGCAGGAGTGAACATGAAGGGGGAGGGAGCTATAGCAAAATGAGGCCGCTCGGCGTGTCTCCACCTCACTGTTGGGGGCAGCATGGTCCTGCCATGGATAAACCAGAGCTCGGCCGCCCTGCAGCCCTGAGCCATTCCCTTCAGGTCTCTGAGCCACAGGATCAGGCTCCTACCCTACCAGGTGTGTAGCTGAGGATGGGCTCCCTCCTGTGGGGCCCATGCACAGGGGCCTGGAAAATCCAGGCGGCCACAGTCCACGGCCTTCTGTCTCTCTGCATCTAGGCTGCCTCTTCGCCCCACTTCGGTCAGCAAGCTCATTACCTCTTGACTCAGTTGATGTTTACTGGGATGGATGGGTCTGTGTGGGATGCAGGTGAAAACCAGGCAGACAGAGTTCCCACCGCTCTTGACCTGCCTACCTATGCCACCCCTATGCCACCGCACCCCAATTGGTGCCTCCTTCTCAGCTGACATCGGTGCATGTGGGGGCCTGTTGATCTGGTCTCCACAGAACGTGGCACGGGGCTTGCGATCGTGCTTTGTTTCGACCATGAGCTGCAAGAGGATATGACCACATGGGCAGCCTGGGAAGCTTCAGGCAGGTGCGGCAGGCAGAAGGGCAAGGGGCTGTGTCAGCTCCCCTGGGGGCTCCAGACTGTCCCCAGGTGTCGGTGAGTGCCCACGACGCGGGTCTGGAGCAGGCTTCTGGCATGGCTCTGGCCTGTGGCTAGGGGAGTGGAGGGACAGCCGAGCTAAAAGGCTTGAGGAAAAGGAGGTGACCACACCCTGGGGACAAGAGGCTGAAGGAATGAGAAAGGACGGTGAAGGTTGGGCCCAGGACGGGGGACTGGCCGGGGAAGGTGAGGGACGGTCCAGGCCATCTAGGCTGGAGGTCCCATAGTGATCATTGTACCAGGGCCACAAGAGCTCAGGCTAGCCCCAGCCAGGAAGAGCCAGGGGTCAGGCCACAACCTGGGGCTGCACAGGGTCTGGCTGCCCACAGGCACTGAGGCTGCGGGCTAGTGTGAGCCACCGTAAGAAGAGGTGGATGGATTTCCATATTCAGGTTTGCTTTCCAGCCACACCATATCGGTGTAGCTGAGCACTTAGCTGGGTTATGAGGCAGAAATTCTACTCTCCTGAAGCACCATGGGCTTACCAAAAGGAACTCGTGGCCACCGATAACTCCCAGTGCTTCTCAGGGACTGCTGTGCTGTCCCTGTGGTCTGCAGGGAAACCATGGTGTGCGGCGTCCGTGGGCCTGAGGGCAGGTGGAGGCCTCCTGGTGTCAGGGTCACATCCCCACCTCCGGCCTTCCCGAGACCCCTGCAGATGAAGGCTCTGGTGCACACCAGCAGGGGTGCAACCAGAAACAGCTGGGACCAGGACCTGCTGTCAGCTGCTTGGCATGAATTAGTTTCTCCAAACCCTCCCCTTCCTCATGGGCTGAAGGGGAGGTGGGAGGTGAGGCTGTGCAGGGTCATCTTGCTACAGATGGGGTTATAGTGGTCAGGAAGGGCTGCCTCACAGGGGTGCTTCAGGCAGCCGATGTCAGCATAAAGCAAGACACCTGGGGGGTGAAACTGGGGTGTCTGGAGATGGAGAAGTGGCGACGGGGCAGTGCTGGTCCTGGGGTATCTGCATGGTTTGTTCATCTGTTTGGCATAAGAGACACAGTCTCGACTCCCTAGAACCCAGATGATTATTTTATCCCAAAGACTTCCACCTTTGAACCTGAACCTGAGCCTGTTTTCGCAATGCACAAAAAAGAAACCTTGCCCAGCCTTGCACAGTTTTGGCTGCAGGTTCCTGATGTGGGCTGCATCCCAGGGACAACCCAAACACGTCTCCACACTGGGCTTGCAGGCCTCCTGACATGGGAGCCAAGTGTCAGCATGCTGGCTTCCGTTGTAGTGTCCCCCCACCCCTGAGCCAGGGGTGCAGGGACCACTGCAGCAGCTGCAGCCTGCATGAAACTGTTCAGTTGTAAGTGTAAAGTCATTCGGAGCTGTAGCCTCAGTCAGAACATACATGAGACAGACATCAAGGGGTCCCTACCGCTGCTAGGAACACTGGTGCCAGGACCGAATCCCAGAGGCTTCTCTTGCCCACCTCCCCCAGCCTGGCTGAAGGGCTCCGCAGAAGGGTGCAGAGACACTAACTCTTAATGTTTATTTATTTTTGAGAGAGAGAGATAGAGCTCTAGAGGGGAGGAGGCAGAGAGAGAGAGGACACAGAGGAACCGAAGCAGGCCCCAGGCTCTGAGCTGTCAGCACAGAGCCTGAAGCCGGGCTCAAACTCACGAACCATGAGTAACATCATGACCTGAGCCGAAGTCAGATGCTTAACCAACTGAGCCACCCTTGGGCCCCACGTTTAACTCTTAAATTACCTTTCTCTGACCTGTTAGCTGCTAGATTTTCTTCTTGTATTTATAACTGCTCCCCTCTCTCTGTCTAACCCCAGTGCACTAAAACGGGGCACCAGGAAGTAAAAAGCAGTGTGCTGAACTACGGGGTGTCATTCCTGCCACCGTTAAGTCTCTGGGCCTCGGTTTCCCTGTCCTTTACACGAGGACAGCTCTGCCAGGGGCCTGAGACCCAGGGCTGCCCACCCTGCAGAAATGCTGGGTGGTTTACCCTCCAGGCATCTTCTGCCAGGTGACGGCTCCCCTACGTGGGGACTGCAGGCCAGTTCTCCGATTTCAGCCCAGCGAACTATGCTTTTCCTTAAGTTGCAGAAGGTAATATGTAAACCTTTCATTTCTTTGCTATCCTTGTGATTCCTTGTTGGAACCTCTCCATTTTCGAGGGTTTGTGTGCTGAGGCAGCTCTGCCTCCAAGGCTCTCAGGGACCTCCTCTGGGTCCCGGGCAACGGCCACACCCATTTCACCCTCAGACACCAGAGATGTATTTGCATAAGGCTGAGCTCCCCCGTGAGGTGGTGCCAACACGGCCAGCAAGCATGAGAAAGCCAGGACGCTGGTGGAGCACAGCAAGGAGTTCCTTTGGGCTCAAGCTAAGTGTGGGCTCTGGAAGAGAAGGCTGGAAGTCAGGTGCCGGTGGGGCTTAAATGCCAGGCAGGTGGGAGGGAAGGGGGCCTGCACGTGGAGACCTTTCCCGGGAAGAGGCTGCTGTTTCCACCAACAATGAGGTCCTACGTGGAAGCAGTCCCGAAGGAGACAAAGAGAAAGCAGGGGACGCAGAGGGGCTCCGGGAGCAGTTTGGCTGTAACTGTAAAGATGAGGAGAGGTGGATGAGATTTTGGCTCATTCATCCCTAAAATGGACCGTTCACTCAGCCAGCCTGCAGCCTCCGCGTGTGCCTGGCAAGGCAGGCGCAATGTCGGGCGCGGCGAGAAGCAATTTGCCGTGGGTCAAGATGTGGAGATTTCCAAACTGACAGATGGCAGAGGAGTCTTTGGAGGGGAAACCAGAAGCATTTTTCTTACCCAGATCTGTCCTTGGACAAAGCATATATTATAGGGTTCTCTCTGAAAGATAATTTAAAGAACCTACCCAAGACAAAGAGAGAGATAAATATCCTATGCAAGGAAAAGAGATTTCTCACATCCAGATATTTTGGTGCCATGCATCTTGCCTGACACAAGGAAGGTTCCAGCAAAGGCAAATGAGTTGGTTTCTGTGTCACAACTACAATGATCATAAGAGCCACTCTTTTGAGGTTTTCCCCTCCCCCCTCACCTGCCTGCATCAAGACCCCACCACCACCACCGGGCGCAGCAGGCAGGTCCACCAAGGCTGCCGTTGGCAGGAGAGCATGATGGCCGAGGCCCTGTGTAAGGTTTGGCCTTGTCGGGCCAGGGCAAGGGAAGAAGGGCTTCCTCTAATCCCGTGGTATAACCACTCAGGTGCAGATTCGGACAAGGCTGCATCCTCACGTGCCTACAGGCCCTGCCTAGGACGGGCCAGTGGGAAGACACACATTGTCAATAGATAAAATATGTGAGGGCTGTACCAATCCCGTTGTTATTGCTAACGTAACTTTTGACATGTGGGGCCACTTTTGACATATGGGGCCGGATAATTCTTTATTGTGGGGACTATTCTGTGCGTTGTAGGATGTTTATTTAGTAGCATCCCTAGCTAGTAACCACACTAGACGCCAGCAGGGAAACACCACCTCCCTCAGTCCTAACAACCAAAATTATCTCCAGACGTTACCAAATGTCCCAGGGCGGGGTTTGCAAAATCACCTTAGGTTGAGAACTGCAAACCTGTGCCAGATGGGCTTTCTCTTGTCCTTCTGCCATGAAGAGCACTTCCTTTCATCTCCTTCTGCAGCCCCCTTCTGTTCAGAAGCACAAAGCCTCTGCCTTTTCAGAAGCCAGGCCCCCCACTTACTCTCTGGGGGCTCCCTGCTCTCACTCACCCAGAGGCTTTTCTTCTAAAAGCGCCCCTCCTCTCTTCTGCATCATGCATTTCTCCCTCTCCATTTGTATCTTCCCCTGGGCTCACAAACACGACACCTGGGGAAAAAAAAATTCTTTCCATTTCTCTGCCCCCCTTCTTGACAGAACTCTTGTAAAGAACTCCTGTTCACTCCCAGTCCATTCCAGAGATGACTTTATTACCTAGTGCTCCAATGAAATGTTAGTGATTCCAAATGTCCAGGTCCCAAAGGCCCTCCCTGTCACCACAGCCCGTGATCAAACCTGAGTCCTGGTCTGACCAGAGCTCCTGACAGCACCAGACACAGGGAACCCACAGGTTCCTGCTCAGGGTCTGTGTGACTCTGCTCATCCTCCTCCATGAAATCTTGGTGGGTCCCAGGCCTTCAGGCCCCTCCCCTCTCCCATTAGTCCCCTGTGATCTCTCTTGGTCCCGTGGTTTTAAATATCACTTAGACATCGATGGATCCCAACATCTTATCCCTGGGTTGGACCACTCTTCCGAGCCCCAGACTCATGCAGCCAACTGCCCACCCCTCCGTCTACCAACTGCCATAAAACAGAACCTGGGTTGTACCTAAAAGGTCTGCTCTTTCTCCCTCAGCCTTTCAGCAAATGGAACCAACAGCCGCCCAGTTTTTCAGGCCAAAACCCCAGTAATAATCATCCTCGATCCCTCCATGCAGTCAGTTGGCAGATCCGTTGGCCCTGCCCCCCCAACATGTGTCCCAAATCCGTCTGTCTCTCAGCACCTCTACGGCCACTGCTGTGACCCAAGCCACCAACCCCCAGACCACAGGCCCCTAACAGATCTCCCTGCTTCCTCTGCTGCCTGTTCTGTCCGCCCTCCACCCCTTCCTGAGTCCCAGCTGGCCCACCTCCTCCCCCAGCACCAGGCCTCCCCTAGCCAGTCACAGCAGTTTCTTGCCAGTATGTGCTCTAGGGGTGAGCACGAGACTCAAATCTGGCTAATGAAACCTGAGGGGAAGTCCACACGGGGCCTTCCTTGTCCTTACGGCTCACACACCAGGAAGAGGCCCTCCTCCCACCATACGATGTAGTGCCTGCCTGCGATGCCCAGAACTGTCCAGTATGGCCGCACACTGTGGGCTGAGGGGCAGAAGAAAGAGAGCCCGAGGGCCTGATGACATCCTGGACACACGAATGAACCTACCCAGGGCCTCCCCCTTAGGGAGATGACAGCCTTTCCTTATCAGTCAGCCCTGTTTCCACTCAGGGTTAACGTAGTTGAAGATGTCTCAGCCTATGCACAGATTGTCTTTAAAAGCATACATCAGGGCCCTGGGTGGCTCAGTCCGTTGAGCGGCTGACTTTGGCTCAGGTCACTATCTCATAGTTGGTGAGTTTGAGCCCCACATAGGGCTCTGTGCTGAGGGCACAGAGCCTGCTTCAGATCCTCTGTCTCCCTCTCTCTCTACCCCTCCCCCCATCATTTTCTCTCTCTCTCAGAATAAACTTAAAAAAAAAAAAAAAGAAAGCATAAATCAGACCAGTTGAGTCTCCTGCTTAAGATGCTCCAAGGGCTTCTCATGCAATAAAACCCAAAGTCCCCACCATCGCCATGAGGTCCTGCCGGCCTGGCTCCTGACCTTCAGCCTCACCTCGTACCACTGCCCCCTCAGGCCTCCTTTCTCTGTGCTTCCCTTTCCCTGCCTGTGCCCGTAGCATCACCATCCAGTGAGGGGCAGGGCTCCTCCAAATTCCAGCCCTGCACCCCCTGTGCCAAGGCCCAAACCAGGCTGCTAGGGGCCAACACGCCCCCACCCCACTGACCTCCTTTCCTTCCAACAGATGGATTCACTGAGCTTTCTGCCATGTTAATACTCAGTGACCAAAACTATGGCTGCTGCTTCTCAGACGGGCCTTAAAACTAGAACAAAGGGGGTTACCCAGGGGGAGGACAGAGTCTGTCTATAGTTCACCCTGGACCAGGAAGTGGTGGGCCAAGGTCCTCAGGAGGCCTGCTGGTCAGGAACAGAGGCTGTGAGCCATGTTTCCTTTAAAAAAATTTTTTGTTAATCTTTTTATTTATTTTTGAGAGAGAGAGCATGCATGAGTGGGAAAGGGGCAGAGAGAGAGGGAGACAAAGAATTGGAAGCAGGTACCAGGCTCTGAGCTGTCAGCACAGACCTGACGCAGGGCTCAAACCCATGAACCGCAAGATCCTGACCTGAGCTGAAGTCGAACGCTTAACCGACTGAGCCACCCAGGTGCCCCAAGTCATATTTCCTTTAAAGGCAGAAACTGCCAGGAGCTCCATGGGTGCTGGGAGCGGCAGAGCCCTCGGCCAGGCTCAGGGACCCCCCCCCCCCCCCCCGCATCAGGAATTCATCAGAGCTGTGGCACACTCAGAAAGATTGGAATTGAAACAAAACAAATACACTGATGTAAGCTGTTCTCCAAAATGGCTTGCTCGTGCCTGTTTACCCAACGCAGCCATGACTTAGCGTTCTCCGGAGACTGGATAATTAAACAGAAAACGCACTATACTTATTTACGCTCTCACAAGACCCGATGGCTTCTCCCTGTTGCACGTGTGAAGCCGGGTTTATGCTCAGAGGCCGTGGCCCACACCGCAGGGTGGAGGTGGGTAAGGCACACATCAGGGTTGGGCACCCCCCCACTTCTGTCTGGCTTCAGCCGCTTGGACTGCCTGCTGAACACTCCTCGGCCCTCAGGGCCGTAGGGAGAGCAGCCTGGACAATGGAGACTCCTGTCTGTCCCTCTTCCTGAGGCTTTTTAGTAACAGGAATGCAATTGTTAAGAAATCCCCTTCAAGCCTTTTTCACTGAAGGGGCCAAGGATATGATCATAATCTACATTTCAGAGCAAATGCCTGAGGAAGGGTTAGAGGGTTATCAGTCAAGACAGAAACAGCACATCAAGGCTCCAGCCCACCCCACCTCAGGAAATATCATTGTATTATGCAAGAGGTCAAGCGAGGAGCACAGGAGGGAGTCAGTCCCGACACCCCTTTCGCAGGGTTCTTCATCTGAATGGTGACACCCCTTTCGCGGGGCTCTTCATGTGAATGGTGTCTGAGCCCCGTCCCTTCCTCTGCCCTCCTTCCCCACACTCACCACCTGCCTCTCCCTCAACTACAGCCCCAACTTCCTAAATGGGGTCTCTGCATCCTTTCCTCCCCCGCAGTGGCCCATTGGCCTGGAGTGATCCTTCTAGTATGCAAAGCAGATCACATCCCTCCCTGACTCAAAATCCTCGAATTACCTTCCATTGCCTTAAATGAAAATCCTCAGGTCTCCCGCTAAGAAACCGTGGCCCTGCCTGTTCTGCCTGGCTGCGCTGAGCCTCTCTCACTACAGGGGTGCCACACACCCCCACATTGTTCCCTGTGCTTCAGACACACTGGCCTTCTTCAGTTTCCAGAGCACTGGAAGCCCTGTCCTACCTCAGGGCCTTTGCATGAGCTGTGTCTCCGACTACGTTGCCCTTTCTCCTATTCTTGGTCTCTCTGGTTTCTCCTCTCAGGGATATCCACTGAAATGGCTCCCACCCAGACTTCTCCCACCACTTCCACTCACATCTTATTAGGCCTCCTTGCTCTTCTCTCTCTTGGCATCCTTCCTTCCCAGGCACAGCACATATTATCCTGGGTCATTTATTTACGCATTCTCTCCCAGCCTACCGCGAAACCCCTCTCCCTTGGACACTAATAGCGAAAGCAGTAGAAACAGCTGTGGGAGGAGAGAATAAGGTCTCTGGACAGAAGCTGTTTCGAGGCTTGGAACACGAGTCAGATCTCCTCCTGTCAGAGGATTTTGAGGGTTCCTGACCTGAATGACAACCTCTCCAAGGCCCCTTCCACATCTCATGACAATTTCTTCTGTGGAAATACATTAACTTACATTTCTTTGTCTTCTGAAGGGGTGTATTAGGTCCTCAACACCAAATGCTGTAGAGACCCAACATCTTAGTAGCATGATGGAGTGAAGACCGATTTCTCATGCTCATCAGATCTGGTGGGCTCAGGCAGCAACAAAGAGGCTGTGTTATTTGCTTTCACAAAATGCACGACCACATGATCTCCGTGAGAGAAGAGAAGAGAGTGTGGGTAATGGCTGCATGAATCAGAGCGCTCCAGAGAACCAGAAACCAACAGGATGTATGGATGGATGCATGGATGCATGGAGAAAGACAGTATTATAAAGAATTGGCTCACAAGATTGTGGAGGCTAACATCCCAGCGTCTGCAATTGGTGAACTGGAGACCCAGGAGAGCCGGTGCGTTAAGGCCCAGTCTAAAAGCCACAAGGCTCAAGACCCAGGAAAAGACGATATTTCAGTTCAAGTCCAAAGGCAGGAAAAGACCCATGTCCCATCTTGAAGGCAGTCAGGGAGAAGGAACTCAAAACACTAAGCACTAATACTAGTAATAGTAAATGAATATAAGAATACCCAGTCTTTTTGTTCTACTTAGGTCTTCATTTGATTGGATGAGGCCCATGGACCTTAGGAAGGGCAGTCTGCTTTAGTCAGTCAACTGATTCAAATGCTAATTTCAACCAGAAACATTCTCACAGAGACACCCAGAATGTTTAACCAACTCTCTGGGTTTCCCATGGCCCACTCATGTGATACAGTTAGCCATCACAGTGATTTGGGGGGTTGCTTGATGAAGCATGTTCACATCCCTCTGGTCAGAACCATGGGGTGCCTGGGTGGCTCAGTCAGTTAAGCGTCCAACTTCACATGAGCTCATAGCTCATGAGTGCAAGCCTCGTGTCGGGTTCTGTGCTGACAGCTCAGAGCCTGGGGCCTGCTTCCGATTCTGTGTCTCCCTCTCTCTCTGCCCCTCCCCCACTCTACTCTGTCTCCCTCTCTCTCAAAAATAAATAAACATTAATTAAAAAGAAAAAAAAGGAGAAGGTCATATCACACAGGGGCTCCTTGGGAGTGAGTCATGGGTCTGTCTCCTGCACTGGGCACACAGAAAGGGCTCTACCAAGAGAGGGCAGTCACGCTGTGCAGGAGCCAAGGTCTCTCCATGGGTGTCTGTGGGCAGGCTTCAGGTACCTTCTCTCCCCACCTCACTCCTAACACTTGTCCTCCCTGCTACGCCACAAGCTCCAGGTTAGCGGGCACTGAGCCTATTCTGCTTGCCGGTATGTTCCCACTATATCCTGGCACATAGTAGGTGCTCAATAAACAATTATTGGCTGAGCACCACCCGAATGGTTCACTTGCGTAAAACTACTTATCAAGTCCCTTCTTTGTGCCAGGGATTATATTAGGCACTCTGAGGATCCAAAAGAGATAATAGAGGTATGATCTTTGTCTGCAGTTTACCAAGGTGTTTGTTTACACCCAAGAGCAGAGTTAATAACTAAACTGTAAACAGTGGTTGCAGCAACACCAAGCAATGTAAGTCAATTGAAAAAGTAAATTACCCACAGATCTGCCGGTAATTAACAAGTTTATTGCCATCCCCAAAATTAAGCAAGCAGGAGGGAATATGACAATGACAGAAAAATTGAATCAGATTATGCCTGAAGAAACAGGATATTTTGGACGCATGCAGGTCTGGCCGGTCCAGAGCCACCTGTGCAGGCCAGACATGCTCCAGTGCTCAAAATGTGCATGTCAGAATGAAAGGCCCTAAATAGGCAACCAGCTCCCAGCCACCCCCCCCCCCCACCGCCGCACAGTTTCAGCAGATTCGGGCAGAGGGCTCCGAGCGGCAGGCTCTGGTGGAGGGAAACAGAGGAGGACACAGCACCCCAGAGCACCTTCCCACAGGGCAAGCCAAAACAGCCCTACCCTGTACACGCCTGGTGAAGCTATCCGGTCCAGGAGGTGCTGAGATGTTGCCTGTCCCCTACGCGGTCAGGAGGTATGCACCCTCTCCCTTTGTTTCTGTTCCACCCCCCCACTTCACGGTGTGACCCTGGTCTCAGGAATGAGACCAGGTCAACAGAGTTTGCCAAACAGGTGCCACACCTACTGTGGTGGCTCCCAGGTCACCTGAGGGGCTCTTACCAGAAGCACATTAATTTACGAGGAGAACAGGGTGAGAAGAAGCTGCAGCTACAGAGATGTGTCTAAGCGTCCGGCCGGGGGTCTCTCCAGGTTATCCTGATTCCCAAGTAGGCTCCTGAGCCTGGGTTGGCCTTTCGAGGGTATTTCGACATGCAGGCAGGTTGATTGAGCTTTTGACAGAGGCTTTCCACCAAGAGCATCATTTGAAAAATGGCAAAAGTCCAGGTAGGAATGTGTTCCATTAGTGCATTTCTAACATAAGAAAACGAACACGGACTTGACAATAATTCGAGAAATTTAATTTCTGTTGCTGTGAAGCACCAGAATCCTGCTTGAGAGAGTGCTGATGGTTTTATGAGTGTCTCATCGAGTTCAAGTCAGTGTGAGAAATAGCGCCTGAGATTAAGGAAAAGCTGTAATAGGAACTAAAACCCAATTCTCCAGAGACTGAAATTTTATGGCCGCCTGCCTTCAGGAAGGGTGTTAGCCTTGCTTATGGTGGGCCCATTAATCCCCTTCGGCCTTCTCTTCTCTCCAGGCTCCAAGGAACAGGGAGAGCCTGTGTGCAGGGAGGAGGCTGAGGGCTGGTGTCCACAGCGCCTTGTGTCTGGGCAGCCAGGTGTTTTACTGCTCTGGTTGGAAGGACCTAGAGAGCCAGGCAGGTGTTTCCCCAGAAGACTGCTGTCAGCCGGACTTGGCCTCGAGCCCACCTACTGTGTGCCAGGCACCGTGCTAGGCACCAGGGCACCAAACAGCCCTGGGTTCACACTGCCGGACATGCGCCTAGTTAGTACACCGGGAAGGTCTGTCCTGTGCTAAGCAAGCCATGATGGTGTCGACGGTGATTTCAATGCGACCTGTGCCACCTCATCCATGGCTCATCCATGGGAAAACAAGAGGAAGCCACGGATAGCAGAAGGCCTGGCCCATAGGGAGGTAGATGTCCCAGGGTGTGAGGAACCCCCCACTGCCTTCCTCTCCCGTGATTCCCTACCAGCCAGCCCTCCAGGGCCAGCTCTTTTTTTTTTATGTCTGTTTATTTATTTTGAGAGAGAGAGTGCACACGTGCACCCGTGCAAGTGGGGGAGGGGCAGAGAGAGAGAATCCGAAGCAGCCTCTATGCCCTGCGCAGAGCCTAACACAGGGCTCAATCTCATGACCCTGGGATTGTGACCTGAGCCAAAATCAAGGGTCAGACACTCAACCGCCTGAGCCACTCAGGCGCCTGTTGGGTGCCAGTTCTTACGGCAGGGACATCATCTCTCTGTGGGTGCCTTTCCCCAGCTGTGCCAGATGAGCCTGGACCCTCGGGCCCCTCAGACCCGCAGCCCAGCCCTCCTTCACTGCCTCCACGCACTCTGGGCACGGGGCAGATCTTGTTGCCTGGGCCCCCAGAAATCTTGGCAAGCTTCCCTAAGACTAGCCCTTGGGACCGCAGGTGGTGAGGCGTGTGGGAGCGGCAGAGCCACAGCCAGCAGCCGGAAAGATCCCTGGGCGGCCCCCGTGCAGGCCGCTGCCCCGGAGGCTCCTTCACTTCCCTCTCGCGTAACTCTTGGCTCCACAGAGCAGAGTGCAGGTCTGAGCGTAGCTGGGTCCCCTCCTGTACGCGTGTCCGGGCAGGAGTGGTAGGTGTGTGGTCACTGAACGCAGACGAGAGCCAGCTCCACAAATTGCAGGCTGCCTGGTCCTCCTCTCATCCCCATAGCAATGTGAGGCTCAAGAGGACCATGGAGTCCCCTGTGCTGGGCCATGGCACCACTACCAACCTGTCCCCCCATAGCTCTCCCAGAGAAGGGCAGGGTCACAGACAGGCTGCAGCAGAATTCTGCTGATTCTGTCTCCACAATGTCGTCACCGTGCACCATGACGAGACTCGGGGGGGGGGGGGCCGGGAAGGGGCAGAGGCAAGACGAGACCCTCTCTGCATCTCTCTAGCGGTCATAGGATATCGATCTGCCCAACACACACATGTCCTTTCTGTCGGGACATGTGTTCCCACCTCAGCACACCCAGCAACCGGTCCTGCGGTGGCCACAGGGTGCAGGCCTCGCATGTCGGTCAGTCCTGTGACTGCATGGTACTCCACCCACCTGGCCCCGGGGATCACTTCGTACAAGAACCCAGGAGGCAAGTCTGACGATCACAGTTCTCTCGGATGCCTGTTTCCAGGCCTCTCAGGAAATATTGGGTCCCTTTCTCCGGGATCCCATGCACAGGGACACTGTGAGTGTGGGGCCACCACTGGGCATCTTGCAGCCAAGTGGAGAGTGCCTTGTTGGGAACCCCAGATGTCTACTGCCTCCTCCATCTGCCTTAGATTTCCCAGTTATGAGAACCAAGACCACCCTCCTTTCTTTTTTTCTGATAAATTTCAGCAGGATGGTGTCTTCCAATCTTCAACAAATACCTAAATGTCCATTTATATTAAACTTCAAGTGGCACCTGGGTGTCTCAGTCGGTTAAGCATCCGACTTCGGCTCAGGTCATGATCTCACAGTTCATGAGTTCAAGCCCCACATCGGGCTCTGTGCTGACAGCTCAGAGCCTGGAGCCTGCTTCGGATTCTGTGTCTCCCTCTCTCTATGCTCCACCCCCACTCACACCCTTTCTCTCTCTCAAAAGTAATAAATAGACACTAAATAAATATATAAATAAAACCTCAAGATCCCAGAAACATCCCATAAGGTCATCTCTAGGGGCCAAGAGAGCAAGGGTCTCAGAATAAACAAATGGGATAGGCACCAGTGGGCACCATGGTAGGTAACGTAGGAGGAGAATGGGGGGGGGGAGAGCGGGTCAGGGACTGTTCTGACTTCTGTGGTGGTGGAGGCTGTGGGCGGCTTTTGAGCAGCGCTATGACCTACCTTGTGCTCATGAGAACAGGGAAGATCTGGAGGGGTGAGCACACAGGAGGCTGTTGGCACCTGGGGTGGAGAGGAAGGCAAGGATTCAGGCGGCATCCTGAGGGAAGCCGCTTTGGGCTTGGCAACCGTTCGTGTCACTTGTACCCCTGCGGGCACATAGGCCAAGAGCAGAGGCAGATGGCCCTGGGGGGCAAGGAAGACACAGCCGGACAGCGCCTGGCAGAACAGAAGGGGGACGTCCACTTAGAACAATGTACTCAGCGCCCCAGACCTCAAAGCAAGATGGGTCCACAGAACCCTCCCAGCCCCAGCCCTCATTTTAGTGATGTCTGATCCGAGTCTGACTGACAGGAAGGGACCTGCCCAAGGCTACTTGGCATGTCACCAGCAGAGCCAGGCCTGAAGGCCAGATGTCCAGAGCCACAGTCCAGAATCTGCTCTGCTCACTCGAGCCCCGGCCCATGATTGATGCCTCATTTTTCCCCCTGGGAAACGACCATGGGAGGTTGCTTAGCAGGGGCGTGGGGCCTGCCCAGGGAGGGTGTGTTGAACAGTAAATAATTGGGAGTAAGGGCAGAAGGAGAGCTTCGGTTGCAATAAATCTTTTCAGAATTTTTAAACCAGTCAGGGAATATTGACATGAATTAAATCCAATAAAACATTCATTTAATTAAACTTTAAGTGATCCAAATATTTGCTGTTTGGTTAATATTTGTGTAGCTGACAGGAGCAGAATTATGATGGTTCTGTCAGTACTCACGCATTCTAATTTTGCATGAGCCTTTCCTACACAAAGTGCACATCTTCACACACACAAGTGATCAGCGAAATCACTCCGGAAGGATGCCGGAACCAATCATCCCAGCGGCTGTCCCACTTGGGGTTTTGCTTTTTGTTTGTTTGGTTTTAGCCCTGTGCTAAACTGTTTGACGTCTATGACTTTTTGGGGGCGTCTGGGTGGCTCAGTCAGTTAAGTGTCCGACTCTTGGTTTCGGCTCAGATCATGATCTCACGGTTTTGTGGGTTCGAGCCCCACGTCGAGCTCTGCCTGTCAGCATGAGGCCCACTTGGGATTCTCTCTCTCCCTGTCTCTCTGTCCCTCCCTTGTGCCGTCTCTGTCTCTCTCAAAACAAATAAATAAACTTAAAAAAAAAAAAACTATGACTTTGGGGCCACGCGAAGGATCCTACACTGCACATAGGTCTTACATTCCAAATGAGAACCCAGCCAACCAGAATGCCTCACCTCCCCATCCCCCCCCCCTCCAGACTCTCCCTTTCCATCCACCCAGACAGTCCCCCCATCTTTTAAGGCAGCAGTTGTCAGGCCTCAGGGTACCACGGACACCCAGGGGTGCTTGCTAAAACCAGAATGCCCACCTGCCAACAGAGAGTCTTGTCAGCCTGGGGTGGAGGGGCAGGAATCTGCGTTTCTCTCATTTGCACCCCAAATGTGATGCCGATGGTAGGGGAACCACACCTGGAGAAGAGGAGCCCTGAAGCCCCGGGCGGCCCTGCTTCCTCCAGGGGATGATGCCTGAGTGCCCAGTTCGTCTTTCCCTTGTAATTTGACTAGCATTCCAACATACAGAGAAGCTGTAGGTTCCTTTGGTAACATACCCAGCTTGTTTGCAAGCCCCACCCACCGCCGTTGGGCAGGAAATAGAACTGAATGTTCAATGTGTCGTAAAGCTTAGTCTGAGCGGGCCATTCTAACAGTCCACATAAAGTAATGCTCTAAGAAAAATGCCTCCGGCCTCCAGTCCCCAGCCGGCATCCTTAGCTGCTTCTGAACCCCAAGCTGACTTCTGACTGTGGACAGAAACATGCCGCTGTCCTAGGCCACCTTCGGTCCCCCATGCAGACTCCCAATTGCCCTGTCTCAGGTTCTCTTGGCTGAGGTCAGCCCAGGTTCTCCTCGTGGTCTGGGGTCTGATGTTCCCCCAGAGCTTGGCCTCCAGCAGCCCCACTGGCACTACGCATCCTTGGAGGTTCCAGGGACATTTCCTTAGGGCCTCAGTCTGGCAGTCCAGCACAATCTTCAGGCACAGAGGTACACAGCTCCTTATGGCCCAGCCAGCATGTGGCCAGGAACCTTTGGACCTCTCCACACCACTAGAGAGCCAAAGGGGCTTTGGCAGATAAACCGGGCTCTGGCTCTGTGCCAGGGTGTTGTGCTCACCCCGAGGTGGAGGGTAGAAAGGAGGAGGCTTTAGCCCCCTTCCAGAGCCCCCTCACCTACATGCCAACAGGCCCACCCTTCTCACCAGCTCCCTATTCTCACAATGCCCTGGGACAGGGAGGGGCCGTTCCATACCCCTTCCTGTTTCCACAGAGCCTCGTGGCCAGGGAGCTTCGTGGGTCACGCGATGAGGAGAGGTACCTCCTTCTACACTCAGGGCAACTCTGGGTTCTGAGTCCTGAGGGCCAGCACAGTGCAGAAAGAGTCAAACCAGTGTAGCAAGTCTTCCCTCTCTCTCCCTCTCTCTGTCCCCTCTGAATCTCCAGAGCCTGGGTCTTGCTATAGAGTACGAGTGCCTTCTCTCTCCTGCCCTGAGCAATGAGCCTCATGACTCCGAGGTGGGAGGGCAGCAAACAGGACGTGATTTAAGAGGGGACTTGAAATGCATCACTTTAATGTTTGTAAAATATTATGCCGGTTGCCTCTACATCAATCACTCGGTGCTTATCTTTCCCCGTGCGGCTCCTTCCCTGGGAGTCACATTTTTCCTGTGCATGGGTGTCCCCTCTCCACTGGCCTGTTGACTCCTTTCCTTCCCATTTCCATTTTCTCCGTTTTTCATCCATCCATCCATCCATCCAACAAGCACTGATTAAGCACCTAGTGTATATCTTGTTCATCTTCATGGGCTCAGGGCCGGGCCACTGCTTGCTTGTGGCAGGGAAAGGGCTTTGCTACTCACAATCTACCCTGACTGCACTTGCTGTCGGTTCACCTGCTTTGCAGGACATCACACCTGTCCCAGGTTTCACTCCCACCGCCCCCACCTTCTCCTCCCCACACACATTGGCAAGAGGGTACTAGCACAGACATGCTGCCCGGTCACAGCTCAAAAGGGTCCCACCGAGTCAGCTCCCAGCTCTGTGCCTTGCTCCACACCTGGCAAAGGGCCCCAACATTTTTGCTGGCATCCCAGAATAAACACAGATGGCTCCCCAGAGCCAGCCAGCCTGCCTCCCTCAGCTCATGTCCCCTCTGGCTGCTGCCCCAAGTGCCCTGAGTTGTAGATCTGGGGGAGCAGTAGGGAGGAGGCAATCCCGTCAGTGGGTTGCTGACTCTCCCTCCAAGCCTGATCCCATTTTGGTATGTGAACAGCCTGAGTCTGATAATTTTCTCATAAATCCTGAAAATTTCTAAAAGCCTGTGATTGCAAGCAAATATTTTAGGCCCTTCCCATTTGCCTAAAGAATGGTCAGTCTTAATGCCAGTTATCAAGTATAAAATGGCACGGATTAATAATTTGTACAGCCTGAAGTGCGCTTCGAAAAATTAAAGGCTACAGTGCATGGTTGCTGAACAGAAATCCAAATCCAAGTTCAAAGAATCCTCAGACAGAAACAAACCTTCAAAGGTCAGCCAGTTCGTTCCCCAGACTTCAGACACTGCAACCTTTAAATTGCCCCCAGATGGATGAGAAACCTGTCAGCTCAGCCAGCAGACCTTGACTGCACTAAGCAAGGCCCAGACTTCATGAGGCCCAGGAGCACAGAGCAGGGTGTCCGCGGCACATCTGGCTCTCTGGTCTCTGCGTGACAGCCCACGTTCTCGGCTCAGCTCAGCTCATAAATCCGTTGCCCAAATGGTTTCCCTGCACCAGCTATGGCTCCTGACTTCTTCTGATTCACAGAGCCCTTTGAACATTTCACAGAAGTCACGGCCTCTCTCCCACTAGGAGCGTCCATCTGTACACTTAGCACATTGTAGACAGTTGCCAGGGAGCCGCAAAGCCTCCGGGCCGCTGCCCTGCAGGAAATCCCTGTAACCATTGGCCTTTGAGTGAGAACTCCACCCACTGGCTGTGCGTATGATGACTTTCTCCTTTTCCCCTGCAGAGGTGGTTCAGCTTACCCTCGCCCCTGAGGATAGGGTCAGCTTGGCCACAGTGACCGTGGGGCTGAGCACGGTGCTGACCTGCGCCATCCGCGGAGACCTGCGACCACCCATCGTCTGGAAGCGCAATGGGCTTACCCTCAACTTCATGGCCTTGGAAGACATCAATGTAAGTCGCTAGGCTCCGACCCTGAACGCAGACCTGCCCCAGGGACGTAACCTGCAAACTGCCTGTGGCAGTGGCACGGCCAGAGGGTTTCCTTAACGTCCCATGTTTGATGCCTTTCAGGCTTGTTGTCTGATAGCCAGAGGGACCAAAAAAATCCAAGTCCCACCATGCAGAGAATAGACTGCATGTTGACTGCAAGCCTGCTCGCCAGATCCACAATAGGAAAGGGGCCTACTGACTGGGGAGGCACGGTGGGCAGGGCGGGAGGCCTTGGTGCAGGCTGCAGCAGCGAAATCGGGCGGCAGGCGTGGGATTGGGAGGGGAGAGGTGCAGACTGCCTGAGGGAGCCCACCGCGAGGAAGGACCACGGGCCCACAGAGCAAGCATGTGGCCAGGGTGCGGGGAGGGCATTTGGTTGGAAGAGCCAGGGAAGACTGGAGACCCCACAGCTGAGCAGGATGCAGACGGTGGGGGCAAGAGGGAACGGGGATTCCCTCTGGAGGACAGAGGTGAACCGCCAGGCTGGGTTGGCTGGAGGGCAGGGACCCCATCAGGCCAGAGTGGCCTGCCCTGGGGGCCTCATTGGCTGGATGCGGGTGTGTGGATTTGATGAAGTGAGCAGAAGAGAGAGCAGCTGAGCACACACAGCCTACCATGACCTGCAGGGATGCTTCTGTACTCTGAGGGCCCATGCACCTGGGCCGGGCTCCTGGTGTCACCCCCAAACCAGCCTCATGACTTTGAGCAACTTCTTACGCCAATCCTATCTCTTAGAAAAACAGCCTTAGCAGCACCTCCCTTCCATTGGACGTGAAGAACAAAGGGAGTAATTCAAGTATATTTATGGGCCCAGGTTTGGCCCCAGGAGTGAGGCGGCTTCCCAGAAGTTCATTGAGAAGACAGTGACGTCATCCATGGAGGGCACTGCCAGGACAGCTACAGTAACAGGAATACAAGTTTCAGGCAGAAGAGGGGGCAGTCAGGACAGGCTCAGGACAGGCGAGCTGGCCCAGAATGGGATGCTTGGCCCAGAGAAGGAAGACCTTGTGGTCTTGAGTGGTGAGTTCTGGGTAACTTCGCTGAGGTGGTGAGGGAGGTACTAAGGCAGCAGGAGCCAGGCTGGGCCATGTGACCCCATGAGCTCAACAAGCACAAAGGGCCAGGGTGCTCCCCTAAAAGAGACCAGTTTGGACTGCTGAGATGGAACACCATTACAGCCATCCTAGCGGCCCCGAAACGGAGTGAGCCGTCAAGGAAGCAGTGAGGTCCCCATTACCAGAGGCATGCAAACTCAAGCAGGGCCGTGGTCAGCAATGCTGGTAGCCACACAAGGACAGCTAAACCCCATGACCATGAAGATTCTTTGCAACTCTGAGACTGCTTTGTGGGGAGAGAGCCCAGCCTAGAATTCTGTAGAAACTAGGTTGGGACTCTGCTACTCACTAGGCCCTTTAGCTGCACCCTAAAGATCACAGGGAAGCAGATGGGCAGAGGGCCGGTCACCGTGGAGGTCCTGTCTTGGGCACAGCCTGGCATGGAACACCCTTCTCCCACTCTTGTCGTGTGGGGCAGGATTATTTCCTTGCAGCTTCCCCGCGGTGCTACCAACACCACCCTGCTGGGTGCTTGATAGACAGAGGCTGAGTGGGCAGAGTCCTTTGTCGTCCGAGCCTGAGATGCCCAGGCCTTGTCTGAGATCTTAGCAAGGAGAGGTACTGTCCTGTTTACAAAAATTTGGGGGGGGGGGTGTTTTGGGGTTCACGGGTCTGTGTGTGCAAAATCTCTCAAGGTGGGGCATCAGCTTTAAACTGAGTTTGGCCAGTGGTGATTAATTCCAAAGTAGGACGGGCCTGCCCGTGTCTGTCTGAACATCCATGTGCATTACTTGATGATCTATTTAAAGACACCAGAAATAAAGGTGGAGGCAGAACTCCTCTTAATGCACTTGCCATCGGTTAATTAAATTACTTTGAGTGTTTTTCCCCTCCCTCGAACATGCCTCCAGCATCAACTCAATTGCATTTCTACTTTTCACAGTGAGGTTAGCAATTTGGGTTAATTGTGGGTGCAACTGGAGATTAATGGCCTCTTATTACCTCCCTGGAAACACTTGCTGCTTGTGGTCAAGTCAGCAGCGCACAAACAGGCAAGGCCCTGTGCTGCCCAGAAACCCCCACGGGAGGGTCCAGGGCACATCAGCCCCACAAGGATGCCCACCCGATGTATGCAGCCACACCACCACACACACACACACACACACACACACACACACACACACACACACACAAACACACACTTCCCTTCACCTCAGGAGGGAAGGGAGGCACAAGCCCTGCTAGTGAATAGCACAGGCACTAAGGTCAAAGGGACCCCAGTTTAAGCCTCAGCTCCACCACATACTAGTTGAGTGACCTTGGAAAGGGCACTTGACTTCTCAAAGCCTCAGTTTCTTCCTCTGTTAAATGGGGATAATTAATAGCTCCTGCCTCATAGGGTTATAGTGAGGATGAAAAGACACATGTGATGTGTTCGTATGCAGCATCCCATGCTAACTATGATCACTGTCCTTACCGTTATTACTATTACTGATATTGCTACCATCGTTATTATTATTGCTGCTGCTGCTGCCAAACAACATTCTCAGCACCTTGCAGCCCGAGTCCCCGACGTCAGCCCACGGTAGTCTAATGAGTCTCCCCAGGCAGGGAGATACGACCCTGAGGTGTCCACGTCAGCCTGGGACACAGTGACATTTGCCTCCAGTACATCCGGAGCAGCCCTGGGTGAGCTGTTGAACTTCTCTGAGCCTGTGGAGAAATGAGGATGACAATGTCCGCCTGAGACGGGCATTTTCAGGCTGAATGTATGTGTGAAGTGCCTAGCCCGGTGCCCGGCACACAGCAAGTGTTCATAAGTGGCAGCCCCACCTGGGGACAGTGATGACAGCAGCCCTCCGAGGAAATCAAGCCAGGGATGGATAGAGCCAGGGCATCAGGATTCACGGGGCATTTTTAAAGCAAGAATTGGTCAGGGAAGAACACACTGGGATAGGCGGGTGGGGCCGGGCGGCCCCGTTGGAACAAAGATAGGGGATTGAGGTGTTCTAGAGTTCTCAGCCTGTGGCATGCCCACACCCACCCCCGTCCACTGCAGCCAGAGATGAAACGCCATTGCCGGCTGTAATTAGCGCCTGGCATGGAGCACCGCACCTGCGAAACCCAAGGCAGGCAGATGAGAGAGCACCGAGGGGTGTGGGCCTCCTTTCTTTGTCATTTGTACGAGACATCTTGATTGGCAACAAAATATTAATCACTTTTTCACTACTCTCTTAATGAGAACCTTTCATGGGCAACAAAATATTAATTTGTCTTGTCTTATCTGTTAAGAATTCTGTTAATGAATTCAGTCACAGAGCTATTACAGAATGCCATCCTAATGACACATGTAATTAAACTTTTCTGACTTGCAAACATCAAGGATGCCTCGAGCATCAGAATAATATTTGATCAGAAAGTAAATGTACCCCTCTAGCCTGGAGCCAAGTGAGAAGGAGCCTCTCGGATTCCCCCGTGAGCACTCTCACTGTCAGGAACACTCACGAGTCACCCGACGTGTGCATGGCCGTCCAGATGGCGTACGTGGGGAATCATCCCCTGGATTCACTAAGCGCTGGCGATTCGCAAGCCCTGTACCAGGGAGTAGAGCAAGGACACTCTCCGCAGCCTCCAGGGGGACGCTGTATCCACAAGCACAGAATTACAACACAGCATGGCCTGTTCTATATTAGGAGGAGGGAGCCAGTGCTGGGGGCCCGAGGAAGGAGAATTTCTGGCTTCAGGGGACAGGGATAAGCAAGAGAGAGGTCTAGAGTGGCAGGATGGGGCCAGAACCTGACAGGTTTGGAATATTAACATAAAGGATCATGGCCTGTGGGAACAACAGGTTTTTACTCAGGTATTGACATGGTCAGACATCTGTCCTGCAGCAAACCTGAGCGCCTTGTGGCCTCAGACCACATAGGCAACCAAGGAGGACCCCCAATACATCGGACCCAGAAACAAAAGGAGCCCACTGGCTGGGGTCGGGGAGGAGTCTTCCTCCTTGGTAACCTCCCTAGGGGAGCAGCACCCCTGGCTGTGCAGGGCTCCCGGCTGAGCGCCATCCCCTCTACTTCTCAAGGCTGCCGGGAAGGTCAGCGTGGACCTGGTGCGCCCCTGGCCCTGCCTGAGCCACCCCTTTGCAGGAGGCCTCAGCTTCACTGCAGCCCAGGGCATGAGGGATCCTGTCTCAGCTGCACCTGGCAAAACAACCTCCCCACCACCCCGCCTCCGAGGAGAGGGCAGCACAGGGACCAAGGGCGCAAAGTCCCCAAAGACGGGCAGCAGCACCAGGAATTCTGCTGCACCTCCAGGCAAGGGGGCCTCTGGCTTATGCCTCCTCCTGCTTGTCAGATGAGAAATCATTAGTTTCTATTGAAGCGCATATTCCCTAGAGCTAACGAAAAACCACCTGAAATTTACTTCCTGGCCAACCGCTGGTTTGTGTAGTAAGGCAGCTGTGAGTCCCGGTGCCTTCAGACCTGGCCCTGTGGTCTCCCACCTGGGTCCCAACCCTCAAGGATCCATGGCCCACTGCCCCACCTCAGCAGCACCAGGGACTTGGGGGTGGGTCCAGGCACAGCAGCTCTGCCTGTCCTGGCTTTGGGCCCCAGCTTGAACTCCGAGCCGCCGTCCAGGAGTGTGCCCGTGCTGCTGTGATAGAGGACAAGCCCTCATCCCACAGGCTCTTCCAGTGTGAGCCTGTGGTCAGCCCACCCTGGCCTGTGGCCCTGCTCTGACCAGGTAACACATAGTCACATAGGGGAAGGGCACTCCCTTAGTCCGGCGCTGTACCCTGAGCCCACAGGGGAAGCTTGTCCTCAAGCAGTAAGATGCCTGTCACGGCAGCTATCCAAACAGACGAGACCAAGGAGGCGCGTGTGGTCATACAGTCCTGTGATACGACAGGGATCTGTGGGTCATGGGAATCCCACAGAGAAGCCAGGGACACCCCTGACCACACCTAGCCCCTGGCTTTTGCACCTGGGCCACAGAGCCTAGGCCATCCCCAGTGAGCCACCCCCCAGCCCCTGTCTCCTCAGGGCTCACTGCCAGGCTCTGGGGGCCCATCTCAGAGGCATATCCATGCACTCACTCCCCCACCCTGACCTCCAGCCTAGGTATTCTGGGGGTGGAGAGGGAAAGGCTGACTCACTTTCCGCAAGAACTGAATGTGCAAAGCCATTCCAGGCCTCGGCCTTCTGCCCAGACTGTGCAGCAAACCGCTCAGCATGAAGTGAAGTGAATGTCCCCAAAGCTAGTCTGCACGTCCTGCCTCAACAGTGTCACCTGTCCTCCCCTCATAACTGTCTTCCTCCCTGTCCCTTATGATACTGAGGGACAGGAAACCTGCCCGTGAGGGGAGCAGAAGCAGGAAGATGACATCGGCAAAGTCACACTGCTGAATCCTTCCTAGGGTCAGTGCTGGAGTCCTAACCCGTTTCCAGGGAGACCCAGGTTTAATGCCGGCCCTTTCACAAGTATGGTCTCATTGACTCTTCGCCCCAAGCCCATGAAGGAAATGGGGTGAAGCAACTCACAGGGCTCTGCACTTGCAGGGCCGGCAGTCAGCCTTGCTCTGGGGACACAACACCCAGCACCCAGCCTTGCCAAGGCCTCCCTCTGGGGCTGGCTGGCCCTGCCTCCTGTCCAGCAGTACTCACTGTGGTGCCCGGGGCCCCAGCGGCATGTGTCCATCCTAGATGTGAGCCCACATGGACGACACTGCAGGGTTTCATTAGCCCACTGGGCTCTGCCCCAGCAAGAGCAGGGGCTGGAAGGCTCTGAGTGCGGCACGCGGAACTACTTGGCCAGGAGACTCTCAGGAGGAGCAAACATGTTTCTCTTGTATTCAGCTTTTTAAAAAGCGGGGGGGGCTATAACAGACCCAGTATATCTCAAACGACTTGAAAGAGCCACTCTTTTCTTTCACTGAATCTTGCTATTTGGGGCTTTCAAATGTCGGTAGGCGGAGTACAGTGATAAAAGCAAAAAAACAAAACCCATTAGAAGAAAGTATTTGTGGCAGTGTTTGAAGGATGTGTTAAAAGGTTCGCTTTTTTTCCCATGCCTAAATGGTGTAAAACCAGGAACAAATAACTCTAATGAAGCATATGCTCTCAGCCAGCTCTGCTTTGGAAGTAAGTTATTAAAAAGACCAAAAGAGAATGATTTAGGAGCTCATGACTCATTTAATTTTTATTGTCTTTATATGAACCAGTCATGAATCCATTGTAAAAAGATGAGAGGCGTTTGATTAGCATGGAGAGCTGTTTGCAACACGAAAGACAGTGGTTATAGGTTCTGCATTAAAATAATCTCATTAAACGCTTGGGTACATTTTGTTTTAAAATCTTGGAAAACAGTATACTTGAAGCCCTCGAAGGATTTGGCCAATTCTTCCTGGCTTGTATCAGAAACCCCGGTTGCAAATGATCATCTGGCTCTTTTGAGCTTTGGGTGAGCTCAAGCCACTGGGAGTATTGGCGAGGGCTCCCGAAGAGATGGGTCCCGACCCAGGATACACCAGCTTGTACAACTTGCTGGGGCCTCTGCCCCACCAATTCCCTCTACTGGGCCTTTGACGTCTCAGTGGCCTCTTCAGGGTCACTTCTCTTCCTTCACAGTACTGACTTCAGAGCCTCACTTGTGCTCAGTGACCACTCACGGCTCCATATCAAAGGTATGTGTCCCTCAGGGAGGTTCTGATCTAGCTTCTGGACCCTGGGTGCAGAGCCCCGAGCACCTACCCTGTGTGGGCTCTCCTCCCCAGCCCTACTCAGGGGAGCTCACGCTCAGACTGTTTGCAGGTTTTGTTAAGGGCAAGCAGTACTGCAGTAAGCAGCTTTTACACACCTCTTTGCACATGGTGTAAGTAGGTCTGTAAGATAAGTTCTCAGAAGTGGAATGACTACCCTCTTGCACTGCTGGTGGGAATGCAAACTGGTGCGGCCACTCTGAAAAACAGTGTGGAGGCTCCTCAAAAAATTAAAAATAGACCTACCCTATGACCCAGCAATAGCACTGCTAGGAATTTACCCAAGGGATACAGAAGTGCTGATTTATAGGGGCACATGCACCCCAATGTTTAACAGCAGCATTATCAACAACAGCCAAATTATGGAAAGATCCTAAATGTCCATCAACCGATGAACTGATAAAGAAGATGTGGTTTATATATACAATGGAATACTACTTGGCAATGACAAAGAATGAAATCCAGCCATTTGCAGCAACGTGGATAGAACTGGAGGTATTATGCTAAGTGAAATAAGTCAGGCAGAGAAAGATAGATACCATGTTTTCACTTATATGTGGATCTTGAGAAACTTAACAGAAGACCATGAGCGAGAGTAAGGTGAGGGAAAAAGTTACAGAGAGGGAAGGAGGCAAACCATAAGAGACTCTTAAATACTGAGAACAAACTGAGGGTTGATGGGGGGTGAGGGAGAGGGGAAAGTGGGTGATGGGCATTGAGGGCACTTGTTGGCATGAGCACTGGGTGTTGTAGGGAAACCAATGTGACAATAAATTATATAAAATAATAATAATAATAATAAATAAAATATAAAGAAATAAAAGTAAAGGAAGTGGAATGACTATATCTGAGGGTGAGCACATTTTCAGTTTGATAGATTTCACCAAATCTTCCTCCAAAAAAGCTGTACCAGTTTACACTCTGCTCCAGGCATACCTTGGAGGCAGATATGGCGAGTTTGGCTCCAACTACTGCAATGACATGAATATCCAATGAAGCAGATACTACAGTAAAATGAGTCAAATGAATTTTTTGGTCTCGGTACATATAAAAGTTATGTTTACGCTATACTATAGTCTATTAAGTAAGCAATAACATATGTCTAAAAAAAGTATATACTTAATTTAAAAATACTTTATTGCTGAAAGAATGCAGACCATCATCTGAGCTTTCAGTGACTGGCAATCACTGATCACGGATCACCATAACATATATAATATTGAAAAAGTTTGAAAGACTGCAAGAATTACATGTGACACAGAGACACTAAATGAGTGAGTACTATTGAAAAAAAGGGCTCTAATTGACTTGTTCTACACAGAGTTGCCACAAACCTTCAATTGGTAAAGAAACACAGTATCTGTGAAGGGCAATAAAACGAGATATGCCCATATACGGTTTTAAAACAGTGTATCCGGAGAAAATTCCTGATTGCAGGCCTTCCTGGTCCCTGAAATGAACCATGGAAGGAAATTTAATCAAATACTCCCTGGAGTGTTTCAAGGACAGCAAGAATGCCGATCGGCTCTCTGGGCTCTGAGTGTGGTTCGGGTCAGAGGAGCTGATAAGGCCTTCTCAGACCGGGGCTTCATGACGGAGCATCTCCCTTGAAGGGTTGCAGGTTTCCCAGGTGCAGTTTCGAGGCAGTGTGGAACTGCAGGTCGTGGCTGCAGTACAGTGTATCACCAGAGTCCCCTCCTGCCCCAGCTGGGCACACCAGGCTGATCAGGTGAGGACCCAAAGCCTGCAACCCACCAGAAGGTCCCGAAAGCCGCCACTTATCCACATGATACCCTGGAGTCCTGGAGTCAACAGGTGTCTGCCGTCTGGGCTCTGGGGATGGACACACTGGATACTCAGAGCACAGGCTCTGACATGAGCTTCCTGTTCCAAGTGCCTAGACACCCATGTGTGCTTGGACATTCAGGTTTGCCCCCAGGCCAAATGCTCGACATGCACACAACTGGGTCAGGATCCCCCTGATTGAATTTTGGAACCGACTGCAAAGTGGGAGGTAGCAATCCACACAAGCCCTCCCTCACTGTGACCTCAATTAGAAGTTTGGGGAGTACACAAAACGACCTTCAGGCTGAATAATTTGCCAGAAGTTCTCGCAGAACTCGCTGAGAGCTATTATACTCGCAGTTGTCGTTTATTACAGTGGAAGAGCATAGATTAAAATCAGCCACGGGGATACCTGGCATGTTCGGCAAGGTCTCTCCATTCTGGATGGTCCAAACCCCAACTGTTCTCAACAGTGTGCCATTTCTGGGATCTCCACTTCACTCACAGACTCCCAGGATATGAGATCTGCAAGGCTTTGCAGAGTCTCATCCTGAGCATCTATAAGTTAGTGTCCAGCCAGTGATTCAAGGGCCCCCCTAAGAAATTCCCTTCAAAGCCCCATCCTCTCTGCTACCCCAGCTCACAAATTCTAGGTATCTCAAGAGACCTGTGTTCTGACCTCTTTTTCCATTGCTGCCGTTCTGTGAGTGCTGGTTGTCTGTGCTACGGTTTGGAAAATGCCCTCAAACAGAGAGCTGGAGACAGTGTGGACATCATCTCATGTTTTCCTTTCTTAAAGATCAGAGACTGTGTGTTAAAATGTTGCTTCATATATTTAATCTATGTGTAGAGTTATGTTGGGTGTAAGTCTGATATCTGTTTCTCAGAATTTGAACTCCTTTATCCTCTGTTCATCGTTTCTTGTGTGGAAGCATCTGTCTGTACCATAGACTGAATGTTTATATCCCAGCAAAATTCATGTGTTCACACCTACTCCCCACTGTAAGGTATTTGGTGGTGGGACCTGTGGGAGGTGAATAGGTCGTGAAGGTAGACCCTCATGAATGGGATTAGTGCCCTTATTAAAAGGGAGAGTCCTGACCCCTCCCACCATCTGTGGTTACAGCAAAAAAAAGAAAAAAACAACCTTCCAAGAACCAGGAAACAGGCTCTCAACAAACACCAAATCTGCCAACACCTTGGTCTTGAACTTCTGAATTTCTGGGGTTTATAAGAAAAAAAAAAAAATCAGCCAAGAGAAGAAGCCTCCCTCCACCAACACCGCCCATGAGGCAGAATCCAGGAGGGTCCAAACACGGCGCTTCCATTGTCCATCGGTGCAGTCACGAACGTGTCCTTTTCCCAGCGTTGCCATGTAACGGCATGCACAAGGTATCGCCAGCCAGGGAAGCTCACCCAAGCCTGGTGTCCAGAGCTTGACCACGTGTTGCTCACGTGGCTGACCTCTACCTCCTAGCCCCTGGGAGACAGAGCTGGTACTGCATGGCCAGAGCCCCCATCAGAAATCACATCGTTAGGCAGTCTAGTGGCCAAAGCCCCCAGGCGAACAAAAGCCAGACCGCTCTCTGGATAACATTACTTCTTGACTACCCTTCCCCTCAGGGCTCCCTGAGAGCCAGCACAAGTAGTTAACACACCTCCATTCGTTCAGCAAACACCAGCTGAGCCACACGTTGGGGACAATACGGTGGTACACAGAGAGATAAGGTGCTTCCGCTTTGGCAGTCACAATCACGGGGGAACCTGAAAATAAAAGCCAAGTCAGCCAGTGACCACGTACTCCCTGCAATCCCGGGGAAGCCAGGAGCTCTCCCCACGGTGATTCCTCTCACTCCTGTGGCTCGCTGGCCTGGAGCTGGGAATAAGCAAGAGAACTGACCAACTTTGGGTTGCTCACACTGAACATGACTGTCCATAGCAGCTCCACCCTACCCTAGATGTTCAGCAGCTACTTAGGGATTGCTTTAAGTTGCAGGGACTTCTTACGAGAACTCTGAGCAGGTGCGTGCGGAGTGGCAAGAATGTTCTATAAGGGTCTGGAAGGAAGTGACCAGCACGGAGACCCCAGTGTGGGTCAGGGTGGTCAAGTCAACTACAGAGGCATGGGGGTGGGAGGGCACATGAGGGCACACGCACATGCTCATGTGTACTGTGTGTTGACGTGGATGTTTCTGTGTGCCCACTGTGATGCATCTGGTCCTTGCTTGGTCTGGGTAATGGACATGTCTGAAGCCTGGTCACCACCAAGGGGCTGCGTATTGTTCAGTGTTTGGGTCCTTTGTGTTGAAACGTTCATGCAGGAGGGACACTGGGGTGAGTGGTTCTGGGGCCAAATCGAACCAGCATGGGACAAAGATCCTCTCCTTGACTCTTTCCTCCCCAAAGAGAGCCAGGGCAGAGGGCTCCTGAGAAGGACTCCGCTACTGAGAAAGGCAGGGTCGGAAAAGCTCTGAATAAATGGTTCTAAAGTGAGTCTTAACTTGTAGCGTTGACAGTATCATTAACCTAAACTCTGAAATCACCCTGGAGTCCTTGTGTTTCACATCTAGTCGCTAAATATTCAGCACTGATGGCTCATTTTCATATTACTTAGACCTGAGTCACATGTATCACTATGACAACCTGCCCCATCTACCCTCTGCTTAAATATTGTTTAATACTTAAGTCTCATTTAATTACTTTCTTTATTAAGGGCAGATACTTACAAAATAGCTTTTTAAAAGACAAAAACTATGCCTTTTAGTAAAATTGTCTCTTTCCCAAAGACAGATGTGCATCAGTACAAAGAATAGTCTAATCTGTCATCTGTTTATTTCTGGAAGGAACCTTGATTTTGCTAATACATTTTTGTGCTTCAGAACAACAACAACAAAAAAAGCCATCCATAAAAAGACAATTACAGAGATGCAATCAAGCATTGATAGCAGCATTCAGACACATCTCAAAGAACATTCAGGAGAGGAAGGATTGCAGGTTTAGTATTATGTAGCTTGTTATAAATCAATTTTTAAAGTAATTCGCATCCAATGAGGTAAATTTGATTTCAGTAGCCAGTATTCATGTTCCAGAAAACAATATGCATTTCGTTCTATGATTATATGATGCCTATTGTTTTAGCCCTGAGACATTATTTTATTTATTGCCCAGTCAGCTTCTCCCCAGGGCCTAAGTCACAGGCTGGTAACGACTTAGGTGCTTGAAGGAGAGCCGTAACGTATCCAGCATCCCATCATGCCCTTGAAGAACTGATGCACACCCCTCAGCACCTGAGTGATCACTCAGGAGTTGTGCCCCTGCTGCCAGCAGAAATGAGGAAAAACAGAGAGGTTAAATGACGTCGTTAGGGGCTCACCAGAAGTCATCAGCCGAGCCTCAGATGGCACGCATGGGCTTTTCCGTGTCTGCCTGCTGCTCTGGGTAGAGCCTTCTCTTTGGTCAATCCCAGCCTCTGTGGCTGGCCTGAGGAACGCAGCATGGAGAAGGAGATGGGGTGGGGAAGCAGAGGCCACCCCATGCTGATCCCCCATGCTTGGGATCAGTTCTCTGCCTTCCTGCCAGCCACCTCGTTTTGACCCCATGTCTCTGAACACTCAGGTGGATGGGAAGGCAAGAGGTGGGTGCCCCAGTTTGCAAACCCAGAGAACCAGAACACAGTCCCTGCGGAAAGCCTCACTCAGCAACTTGTGCAATCCAGTTGCTGAATCACTATTGAGGGCCCAACAGACGCCAGGCCCGTGCCAAGCACTGGGGGCACAGCAGGGAGCACCGTGCAGCACCAGAGTCCCTGCCCTCCCTGGGGAGCTCACATCCCAGTCGGAGGGAGACATACAAATGGTATGCTAAGTGCCAGAAAGAGAGAGAGAGAGAGAGAGAGAGAAAATGGCAAGTGAGGGTTGGGGGTGAAGGTTACAGGGAGGGCTCTCAACCCTATCTCAGCAGTTAACATTAGAGCAGACTTCAACGAGGGGGTGCCAACCAGACTGACCGCCTTCAGGAGAATGGGGCAGGATGCCTGGAGTGCGAGCAGGAGGCCACAGTGCCAGTGTGGAAGGAGCAAGGGGGAGTGGAAGAAGGTGGGGATGGCAGGCCATCCCTGCAGACCCTCTAGGGCTGTGACTCGGAGAGAGGGGGGAGGGTCTGGCTGCCGTGTGGAGGACAGAGCAGAGGGGAAGAAGTGGGGGTCCCTGCTGTCCCCCAGGTGAGAAGATGGTGCATTGGGCCACCGGGTGCAGTGGAGGTGGTGAGAGAAAATCAGAGTCTGCAGACCTTGTGAAGGAGAGCTTGCTTCCTCACCCTATGGGGACTGGGCTTTTGTTTCATTCTCTATTAAAAAAAATTTTATTATTTATTTATTTTTGAGACAGAGAGAGACAGAGCATGAATGGGGGAGGGTCAGAGAGAGAGAGAGAGACAGAGGATCCAAAGCAGGCTCCAGGCTCTGAGCTGTCAGCACAGAGCCCAACGCAGGGCTCGAGTCCAAGAACCCTGAGATCATGACCTGAGCCGAAGTCGGATGCTTATCTGACTGAGCCACCCAGATGCCCTTTGTTTCATTTTCTGGTTTGGGAGTTTTATTTCTGAGGATTATACAAGGCAATGTGTATGAAGCTTCCCAGCACAGAGCTAGGTCTTGAAGACTGTGAGCTGGTGTTATGACCAATCCATCACTTTGCGGTTGATCTGTGAAAACCTTGGCCTTGGCGCACTTCTCAGCCTGAGCAACCTGTCGTCCCCATTGACTACACAGCCTCATCAAGGGGGCACCACAACCCGAGCCCGGCTTCAAGGGCCCTCCAGTGAGGAAGGGCTGTGGGTACAAAGGCTCAGGGAAGCAGGAAAAGGAAAGTGCCAGGGGGTCCCCAGCACCAGACCCCCTGCTAACAGCTCTGGTGTTGTTCTTTGGGATGGAGTCTGCCCTAGACCCAAGCAGGTGAGATATTGAGGGGCTCTCAAGGTAGGGAGTGCACCCTATTCCCTGCCCTCTTTTCAAGATGCCATCTTGCCACCAAGCCTCCAAGCAAAATCTATTTTCCTCCAGACTTAGGTTTTGACACACAAACAGCTTAGACTAGAAATGTGTCAGCCCCAGAACTGACTAACCATTAACTTTTCATAAGCAACTCAGGTATGAACCCTTTATGACTCTGTTATGACACAGGACAAATCAGCTATCTGGTGTTTTATTTTTATTATGGAAGTGATAGGAATGGGGCTTTTTTAAGCAGAGCAATGCTTCAGAGAAAACTCACTGGGCTCTAGCAGCCCTCTCCAATATTTTACTCCATTGGGAATGCTGTTGTGTACTTTTTTTTCCCCCTGAAAATGAAAGCAGGCTGCCTGCATCCATGACCCACCTTCCCCGCTGTGCCCTACCCCAAGCCTCTCTCTGGGCCTGCACTCCCTCACTGGGCTAATTAGCCAAAAAACATCTTGATGGGTCTCATGATGGTTGTGGTGGGGCGCCCTGGATGGTGAGCAAGGCAGAGGGTCAGCGTTTCCGGGAGCTGCTCTGCGGCTGCCCTCTGACAACACTTTGTGCCACGGTGATTGATAGCCTTCCCTCCCTCCTGCCACCAGATTGCTTCTATGGAAAAGGGCACAGGGAATGGCAAGAGGGATGGTTTGGTGTTGGCTCTAGGAGGTCAAGGGGAGTTTTGCATATGCTGTTAATAAGACGAAGAAGGGCGCCTAAGTGGCTCAGTCGGTTAAACATTCAAGTCTTGATTTCGGTTCAGGTCTTGATCTCACAGTTTGTGATTTCGAGCCCCGCATCGGGCTCTGTGCTGACAGTGCAGAGGCTGCGTGGAATTCTCTCTCTCCCTCTCTCTCTGCCCCTCCCACATGTGTGCTCACTCTCTCTCTCAAAATAAATCAATAAAATTTAAAAAAAAAAAAGAAGAAGAAGAAGAAAAGTAACACACCCATGTACGTCACACTTCTCACACTGGGAGAAGTATTCATGTGTGTTCTCTTGCCAGATCTCCCCAACACCCCAGGAGGTGGGCAGGGCACACACAGGTGGAGAAACCAGAGCCCAGAGGGATGAGGGGACATTTGGTCAGTGACAGAATTCAACTAAAATCCGAGTCTCCTGAGCCCCGGTGCCGGACTTCGATCACTGCACAGCCCTGTGTTCTCGCCAGTAAGCCAGGACCTCCTCCATCCTGTCAGTTCTGAGCCCCACCCCTCAAAGATGCGGAGTAGCTAAGTCCAGACCTGATGAGGGGTGTCCCAGAAACACCCGCAGTACCACTCGCCGGCATGTCTGTATTTGGTGTCTGGCCAGGGCCCACACGGTGCCTGGTCCTGGCAAGAGCGAGTACATCTGACCCGACAGGCCCTGGGGCAGGCCCTCCTTGCCCATCGGATGCTCCTCAGGGACTCCGACCTGCCAAGGCCGCCTCCTGCCCATCCTCCCCTCTACACTGGCCTAGAGGATCCCACGCTGTGTGGCTGCAGAGGTCATAGAGTCTGGGCTTACTGAGTTTTTTCTTACTGAACCCCTGGCATCAGCCCCTCCTGGTTCTCTTTTATGTCCCTTCCCTAGTTTTTTGTCTGCCCTCATTTTCCTCAGGGTTCTATTCCCCTTCTCAGGTTATCTAGGTCTCTGTAAGCTGCCTGGAAGTCTTTGGAGAAGGTGGATTTGAACCATGGGTAGGCCAAGTCTCCCTGCAAGCCATATCTGTCCTCCCGCCTACTTTTTTAAATAAAATTTCACTGGAGCTGAGTGGTGCTCATTAATGTATGTACTGTCATGATTATCTTTGTGCTACAAGGCAGAGTTGAGTATGGCCCACAAGGCCGAAAAGATTTGCTGTCTGTCCCTTTAAGAAAAACTTTCTCGGTTTTTTTTAATTCCAGTTAACGCACAGTGTAATATTACTTTCAGGTGTATAGTAGAGCGATTGAACGCTTCCATACATCACGCGGTGCTCATCACAAGTGCCCTCCTTAACCCCCATCACCTATTTCACCCATCCCCCGCCCACCTCCCCTCTGGTAACCAGCCGTTTGTTCTCTATGGTTAAGAGTCTGTTGGTTTGCCTCTCTCTCTTATTTTTTCCCTTTGCTTGTTCATTTTGTTTCTTAAATTCCCCATATGAGGGAAAGCATATGGTATTTGTCTCTCGCTGACTTGTTTCACTTAGTATATATAGTCTCTAGCTCTACCCATAGTTTTGCTAATGACAGGATTTCATTCTTTATGACTGAATATCCCACTGGAGACGTGTACCACATCTGCTTTATCCACTCATCAGGTGATGAACACTGGAGCTGTTTCCCTATCTTGGCTGTTGTAAATAATGCTGGTCTAAATATCAGGGTGTGTGTATCCCTTTGAATCGGTCTTTTTGTATTCTTTGGCTGAATACCTCGCCGTGCGATTGCTGGATCATAAACTACTTGTACTTTGAACTTTTTGAGGAAGCTCCATGCTACTGCCCACCGTGGCTGTACCACGTTGCATTCCCATCGGCAGTGCAAGAGGGCGCCTTTTCCTCCACACCCTCAGCAGCACCTGTTGTTGTTTAGGTTGTTGATTTTAGCTCTCCTCATGGGTGTGAGATGATACCTCATTGTAGTTTTGGTTCACATTTCCCTGATAAGTGATGCTGAGCATCTTTTCATGTGCCTGTTGGCCATCTGGATGTCTTCTCTGGAGAAATGTCTGTTCGTGTCCTCTGCCCATTTTAATTGGATTATTTGTTTTGAGGGTGTCGAGTTTTGTAAGAAATACTTGCCAGCCCTAAACAAGGCTGACCGCCAGAGCTTCTCAGCAGGTGGGTGAGAAGCCCAGGAAACCAGCCGAGCAGGCCCAGGATTAGTAGGAGGGGCAAACGAGCCCAGTGATTAGAAATTGAAGGGGTGTGTGGGGAAGGTATTCAAGCCTGGCCTCAAAGGCTGAATAAGGTGTTAGGTGAGTATATCAGGTCGAGGCAAGCAACACGGAGGAGGGGTCCCCGCTGCCCGGGCCGTCACAGCCTCGCAGGCAGCTCGGCTACAGTGTAGGAGGATTCTCACACAGAGCGACGGGACGCCGAGGCTTGTCTGTCCAGGAAGCAACTTGATTCGTCCTGCCGGCACGAGCTCAGTGGGTTCGTACCAAAAAAACCGAGTCTCAAGTGCAGTGGGGTGTAGCCTTTTATGCAATTTCTACTTCTTTGTCTTCCATATTTGGTGACATATCGTCTGATTGGACACAGCGCAAGTTCCAGAGTCATGTTGATTGGGCCACGTTGCCTGCCTTTGTTTTCAGGAGGCCTCCACCACATTCTTGAGGGAGGGGCTCTACCACAGCAGGGTTTCTGTTTTCTTGGAAAAGTAGGAGACCTGTCTATCCTTCCCGGCCTACTCAGTGCAAAGGCCGACCTCCTTGTCTTCCTCGCCCTGTGCAGGACTTCGGAGAGGATGACTCCCTCTACATCACCAAGGTGACCACCATCCACATGGGCAACTACACCTGCCACGCCTCCGGCCATGAGGAGCTCTTCCAGACCCACGTCCTGCAGGTGAATGGTTAGTAAATGGCTCCATGCATGTCGTCCCTTCAAAGCGTTCCCGAAATGCTGCTCACAGCACTCCTCCCTGTCCCGTACTCTATCTTAAAGATTGTCTGAGCCCCAAGTATCTCGTCCCTGTAGTAAGTAAAGGGCAGCAGTGGAGAAAGGGCAGTCTGCCGACTAGTTTCTCCGTATGGCTTCACCTGAAGCCTTCTTTGATGAGATGATCCCAGTGCAAGGGGGTGAGCTACTCAGGCAAGTCACACTCAGCAGCCGGGGCTCTAGTGGGGTCCCCATAGAATGTACTGGTGCCTCAGCGACAGCCAGCTGCTGTGCTCTTGGACCCACTGAGTAGCTGACACTGTCTACAACACAACATTCCTCTCCCAGGTGGTGTTCACCCGAATCACCTGTCAAGTGGGGAGGCATTACCTCTTACAACAGGGCCTGCTTCCCGTATGCCTCCCTAAGAGGCTCAACAAGCCTCAGTTGGGACCAAGCTAAGAACCTGAGCAGGCTTGGGACATTTTTATTGCTTCTCACAGACCCCCGTGTTGCCAAGACACCTAGAAACTGAGAAGAATAAGCCCCTCCCGATGACAATACAAGCCACTGAAATAGCCAGTGTTTTCTGAGCACTTAGGCTGGCCAAGCCCTGTGCTAACACGTCATGTAGACTTTGCCAGTCAGTGTATTTTAACCCATGTTATGGATGAATCTCTAGGTAAGGTCACACTTATCTGCAGCCACACCACTGGTGGGTGTCTTCCTAGACCCAGGACCATGCTTTGACCTCTGTGTCACACCACTGGATGCCCCAACCTGGCCATTTCAGCCATCAACACAAGCAGGCCATCACAGTGCCGTGGTCAGCACCCCACAGAAGTTAGATACATCCAGCCAAGCCCAGCGGGGCTCCACTTCGACCATTGAGCAGGGCGTTCAAGTATCACGGCGGTGTGGAAACTCCAAGTCTGCCCTAGATCTTTTGTGCCAGCTGGTGGCCAGGGCTTCTGCTCTGAGATAAAGTGAGCAAGGTGTTAAGAATGATTACATAATGAGGCTCCATTTCACTTACCTCTGGAATCAGGGTAACAAGCCATTTAAGGACAACTGGGGTGAGCTCAGCTGGTGTCTACATTTACCCTGCAGGATGTTGTAGGATTTTTATAGCCATACATGCCTAGGCCATATCTTAGTATTTCCCTTACCCTGGGACATACTTAATTCTTTGGGGGTTTGCAGCTGTGCTTGCTGGCTTAAATCCAGGCCTACAATGAAGTCACTGGATTTCTCCAGAAATAACCCAGGGGTTCCTAGTTACAACTAGGTGAGTTAACCCAGACTAGGTTCAGAGGCCACTGTACAGTGTAGCCAGCAGGCAGTGTCTGGGGCTCCCTGGCACCAGGGGCTGCTCCAAGGGCAGAGCACGTGCTCTGTAACAGAAAGAGGGCTTTTCCCTCTAAACCTGGCAAGGAGTGCCCGGCGTGGTACAACGTCGGTGACCGCTTGGTTGTGAAACAACTCGACATGGCTCGCCCCGGGTCCCTCGGGTCCTCGGATAAACCTGGACAAGGCAAATGAAGCAGTATTCATTAGCCTTTTATATTCTGACCCCACTTCACAAGAACGAGGGGCTTAGAGAGCTTGAACCTCTTCTTCTTGATTTCTTACAAAAGAATCTCTGAGGAGGGGGAGGGGAGCCACCTGCCAGGGAAACTGAGTGCCTCACAGGTGAGAGCCTGTACTTGCCCCGGGCCTCTGGAAGAGACTGTGTGGTTTAGATGACTTCATATGCTAACTGGCACGTCCATGGTGCTAAGGGCAAGTCCATGCCCTTCTGCCCCACGTCTCCCCAGACCTGTGAGTCTGAGGTCATGATGCGGTTGAGTCCGTTAGTCACGCCCAGTGCTGAATCCAAGAGCAAAGCCCAAACCCAGAAGCACCATGAGGTATCCCTCGGCTCCAGCTAGAGAATGAGCCCCTCCCTCCAGGTGGGAAGTAGGCTATGCAGCTGTTCAGTCCCTCCCTGAACACCTCCCACCCACACCCACCGGCCCTACCATGACCTAGTCTCCACCGAAGAGGCTGCTTTTGGTCCAGGGGAGTCTACGTAAAGCAAAACCAACCGCTGAGAACCAAAAGAGGCCACTTGAGATCTATTTCCTAACTGCGGAAAGATTTAAGGCTTCTCTTCCAGGGGAAACACGATCAGTAGTCAGGAGCATGCTGGGATCTCATACTTGGTGATCAGGGTTTTTTTGTCATTAAATTGGCCCTTTGTGCTTGGCCCCATGACAGCCAGGTGAGGCCACTGGGGTGGGGTGGGGGAGGGGGCGCCTCTAGCTGCAGGAGCCCATGAAGTTCCTGGGTTGGGCTGACTCCCAGCACTTGGGGGTGACGTGTGGGTCCACTAGCCAGCTCCCTTATGGAAGCACCATGCTAAAGTAGGTGGAGTTGCCTCCCAGAAACCTAAGTCCACTGCCTGCTGACCTGGAAATAAGCAAGGTTTTCCGAGTGTTAGAGAAGTTAAGCTCTGTGTCGGACTGAGAGGGGGGAAAAAAGTTGTATTTGTCTGGGAAGACGGGAAGATGTTGAAAATAGAATGGCGTGAAAGACACAGAAAAGCAAATGCTGAATACCTGTGGTGCGCCATCCCCGTTTCATGGAGGAGGTGACTGGAGCTCAGAGGGATTCGGTGATCTCAGGATCCCAGCCTTGCAGTTAGGAACTGCAAAGCACATCTTGACTCCAAAGTCCAGACTCTTAACACCTGCCCTGCCCTGCCTTACCCTACTCCTCCTTACCAGGGCATCATGTTCTTGCTATTAAAGAATCCAGATGGTGGATGCAGGTGTGGGCCACACACTGTGGAGGACAGGGGACAGGCACCCTGCCTCATGTCCCTCTGCCCTTGTGCTGAGCTCAGGCCTGGCCAAAAACAGCTGGCAGCCTGAGCACGTGATGAAGGAGCTATGGCAGGGAAGGTAGGGCCAGCCGGGCCTCAGCAGGACTGAGGTTGGCAAGCCATGTGGCTCGCTTGTCCAGCTCAGCTGGGGCTCAGCCCATCACAGTGTAGACTCCCGATGCTGCTTCAGGTCCCAGGAAGGCTGGGGTGCCATGCAAGGCTCACAGTGGCAGCGGACGCAGAGAGCTTTGCAGGCTGCAGCGTGGTGCAAGAGGCTTCCTGGCAGAGCCCCTGGGAAGCTGAGGAGGCACCCTTGGTGCTCACGACAGCAGGAATGCTGCCTTGCTCAGGAGTGTCCTGAGGAAGCAGGAGAGAAGGCAGGAGGAAATCCATCCCTGGGATTGGTTCCCTTTTGTCATTCATCCCAAGCATAATTGAAAACCATGAAGATCCTGAGCTGCCTAGGTAGGATTCGGTGCTGTTGCCCAGCAGTGCTCCTGGAGGTCTGGTTCGGTCCCCACTTGGCCCGGAAGCTGGCCTGTGGCTTACTGAGTGGAGGCTGTGTGTGGACACACAGTCAGGGAGCGATGTTCTGTGTCCATTCCTCCAGATAGTTTCTCTTCAACCAGGGGGAAGGGGTTAGGGGGATGAAGAAGGGAGGACAGAGGGCCCTGCCTAGTTAACTGCTTCTCTGAGTGCTCAAAAGACTCCAAGCCAATGGGCAGAGGTGCTGGGGAGTTCGCATGTGGCTGGTGGGCAGAGGCACAGAGATCCCACTCCAGGGGGCAGGAGCTGGGTAGGGCTTTCCACCCTAGGCACGGTGCAGCTCCCATTGGGCGACAACTCTGTCACAGAGTCAAGAGCTGAACTCTGAGCCAGAGAGACCTGGGTTCAAGTGCTTTTGGCATACAAAGAAGGCAAGTGAACATACTTGTAATATGGGAATAACAGTAGTAGCTCTTGCCTTATCAGCCTGATGAGATCTGCTATATCTAAAATGCTCAGAAAATGCCTGTTTACGGTCCAGGGTGGCACAGGTATGGGAGAGATTAGGGGTTGTCTCAGCCATATTTCACTACAGTTTGTGGACACAGATGGTCTGAGCTGATGGCCCCTCAGAGAGCCTCCAATCCATTATACAGAGGGGAAAATCAAGGCCCAGAGAAACTTGCCAAACCAGGGATAAAATACTTCTTTCTGGAGCTGCCCCACTCCCTGATGGCAGGGGCAGGACCCCATATACAGGCTGGGCCACCACCTTCTGGGGCTTCTCCATCTACAGCTCTGCCTTGACCTGGTTGGCCTCTCTCAAATTATTAGTATGACTTCCTCATAGACCAGGCCTCCCAGAGATGAGGCCCAAACACTGACATGATTTATAACTTCCTGCAAACCTCCTGCATTGCCTTCACAGGAAGGAGGGAGACCTTCAGACATAAATGATTAATCCATTAAAATAAAAACACACTCGAACTCCCCCACGGTTCAGACAAGTAAGGATTCTTTCTCAAAACACAATAATAATCTCCCAAATCTGTTTATTACTCCAGCTTGGTACTTTTGTGAATGTGCCTCTTACTTAGGACATGTTTATGCTGCCTTTCACCTTGGAAATGATCCATGCTTCCCAAAGAAAACGGGCCTTTGTGTTACATATTCAAATGTTTTCACTGGAGGGTTTTGCAAATTTAAAAGAAAGTGAATGTGTTTACCCAGAATATATTAATTTCAAATGATTTTTTGGTGTGTGAATTAATACAAAGGAAGAGGGGAGATGAGGGCCAATGGAAAACAGGTGGGTCTTTGTTGCCGGCAGGAATTTGTGTGTCCCCACCACCCATTCAGTCTCTCACAATGAAAATGCAGGACTTTTTCTGACTGGGCCCCATCCAAGTGGGGGCCAGGGCCACCAGGGTCTTTGACGCCTCCATGCCCAGTCAGCTTCTCAGGCTCTCCTGTCCTGGCAGGAGGCTGGGTCCAGAGCCCTGGCTCTAGTAGGATTCGCATGTTCTGCCCAAGGTGATCAGGGGCTTCATCCAGAGCCTGGGCCTGTTCCACACCAGCTGTAAGATTGATGGCTGTGTCACCGTACACAAGGAGGACAGTTTGGTTCTGAGGGCAGTGAGTAAGCTCCCACCCCACTGATGAGATGATTTTTTTTTTTTTCTTAAACGTTGTCCTGTCAGTTTTCCAGTTAGCAAGTGGTCGGGTCAGGGCACGATGAGCTTCTCAGCGGACCTTGTGCAAGGCAGTGAGCGAGGAAGACCCAAGGGCCCTAGGACTGTGCACAGGGTCCCTAGCTGTCCCGTTGTTGTCTCCTCCACGCCAGTCCAGCAGGACAAAGGAGGGGAGGCCTGAGCCAGCGGCTTCCTGGCCCCAAGAGCCTGCAGTCTGTGTTCACGGTGACCTGGGTCCTGCCACCCACCGTCCTTACCTCTTGGCCCCCACCCTGCCCCAACTGCTACAGCCCATGGATTTGCACTGATTGTTCCCTTGGCTGACAATGCTTCCCCCTCCTTTGCTGCCACCCCCTCATGATCCTCCAGGTGTCAGCATAATCTGTATCCCACACATACGTACGAGTCTCCTGCGGGCCATTCACAGGCCACGGGTTGGAAACCCAGCAGTGAGCAGGCCAAAATCTCTGTCCTCTTGGGGCAAGTCAGAGGGTGCTAAATACTCAGGAGGAGAATGGAAAAACATATAGGATAAGGAAAGTCAGATGAAAGGTAGAAATGGGAGAGGGGATGGCAAGTGAAAGCCTTACTGAAAAATTGACATCTCTGACATCTCTGTCAACTTGCTGGGAAAGTCACCAGTCCCTCCACAGGATCTTGGTCTGAGCAGCCGCAGGGTGGAGTGCCCATTTTCTGAGACAAGAGGAGGTTGGAGGAGCAGGTTTGGGGAAGAAAGTTCAGGAGCTCATGCAGACATGATAAATGCTAAGGTGTTGTGCACCCGGTTGGGTTTCTGAGCTTGAAGGTGAAGGGACATCCGGGACCAAGGAGGTGCGGTCAGCTGTGAAATAGTACAGATGAGGACAGAGAACTGGACACTGGGGGCAGGGTTGGCATGTGGGGGCCGTTGGAGAAGAGCCATTTCTGTGGCGTGGTGGGGAAAATCTGATGGGACTGGCTCAAGAGGCCGTGGAGGAGTGAAATTAGAGCCCCCAAATATGGACATCTCTGCAGGGTGCTTCCAATGAGAAAAATTGGACAGTATCAGGGAGTGAAGGTGGGGGAAAGAGGTTTGGGTTTTTTTTCCCAAGGTGGAAATTAAATGCTTCTCATGGGCTGATGAGAAGAATCCTTAGAAAGGGGGAGAAGGCTGCGGGAGTAGGAGGGATGTGCTGGAGCAATGTGTCCTGCACCGGGTGAGGAGGCATGCTGTCTGGGGACGTAAGACTCAGAATGGGACGAAGGAAGAAGGCTGGCAGTGGTGCTGAGAACCAAGGGGTATGCCTACCCCACGGACCAGCCCACTTCAGAGGAGGAAGAGGTGAGAGAGAGAGCCAAGTCCCCTTAAGAGGCTGCAGGAGAAGCAATGTTGCCAGGTTTCCATTTGAGCGAGAAGGTGAAAGAACGTTCATACAAGAGTTTGAGGATATAGGACATTTTGCTGATGGCTGAACATGAGTTCCAGAAGATACAACCGAAGGTTTTGGGGATGAGGGATGCCCCAGAAGCCCAGACTTCTTGTCAATACTGACATGCTCCTGAATAAGGGGCAGGATGAAGAGTGTCCTAACCACCTCTATTTACATAGTTGGGGCCAGACTGGGAAGGGTGGGCCTTGGAAGATGGAACATGCAGAGTTCTGAGAGGTTGGAGGCCACAGGAGGCGTAGTCTTAGCCCCAGGATGATTGTGGCTCACAGAGACCCATGGCCAGCAGGGGGCGCCTCTCACCATGAGAACATCTGAGCAGTATTTCAACCGCTGCCAGTGCAGGTGTCTTTGCCCAGTAGACAGTCATGTATTTTTAAGTGAATGACTCATTTCACACCCTTGACTTTCAGTCACGTTTCACTTTGTTCTAGAATGTTGCCATGCATTTCAGTTGACAGCCCTGAATTGTTGTCTTCCAAGTCAGAACTGACTCAGGATCTCACCTGGAACCTGATAGGTACAAGCAAATCCTCCAGCCCCATCCCAGACCTCCGAGACCAGACCCTGCGCGGTGGTCCCAGTGTAGTTTTAACAAGGCCCCCAGGGGATGCAGATGCACGCTTGAGTTTCAGAACTTCATGGGTCCACAGATGGTATCAAAGGTCAGGACTGAGGCAAAGGACTGTCTTCAAGGCTGGTACTGGCCATCTATCTGAAGAAGCCAGTCCACACACCACCGGTTTAGATTTACCAGATCAATAGACAAACCTCCCATCAATTGAGAGATGGGCACCATGGGTGTATGGAAGGTCAGTATTTCCTTTGTGAGGTGGAGAGTGGCTTCTACTGGGTTCTTTAAGTCTTCCCAGACCCCTGTCCCCGTGCCCCAAAAGCTCCCCCAGCCCCCACCACCCTGTAACGCTTATCACATTTGGAGTTCATTGTTTAATCACCTTCCCCGGGACAGAAGGCTCCGTGGGGATATGGACCAGTCCCATCTTCATACATTCTTTCCCTAATGCCGGCCACTGCGTGGTATTTAATAAATGTTGGCTGCGTATAATAAATTGACCGAGCTTTATAAAACCAATCCAAACCATTAATGTGGTGCCTGACCCAGAGGTGGGGATTCCCTCAGCAGTCCCCTGCCCCTCCCCCCCCCGGCCCCCCCCCCCTCCCGCAACATTTGCTATTGTCCTACTTGGTAATATCTGGTGTGAAAAAGTGCCCGTCATTGCTGTTGTTTTTCAAAATTTACTCAGCTGTTCTTGCACATTTTTTCTTCTGGGTAAGTTTTAGAATTCTTTTGTCAAGACCTCACCAACTGATTTGAATTGCAATTATATTAAAGGTATGGTTTAATTTGGGGTATCTCCTTTCTTAACCCCAGTACATCTTCCTATCCCAGAAAGTCTCTCTACAATTACTCAAGTCTTTTTTTATGTCCTCAGTGAGATTTTACCTTTTTTTTTTCACTTAGGTCCACCGTATTTTCTGTCTGGTTGCTGTCAGTAAGCTATTAGTTGTGTATGTTTTGGTACTGGCCCCCGTATTGCATTCACTTATTAAACCTTACTACTTTTGGGTTCATCATCAGGAGCATATCCAGGTAAAATACATTTTTTTCTCCATCCTTTTAATATTTGTGCTTCTCATTTCTTGCCTTCAATTGACTGTCACACCTGCTATAATGGTGAGTCTGATATTGCCTTCCTGCCTTTTCATTTTTTCTTTTTTTTTCCAACTTAATATTTTACCAATCTGAAAAGAATGGTGCTGTTTCTTCTTTTTATAGCGATATTCCTCATTGTAGGAAGCGAGTATGATTCTGTTCCTATTTTATTGAGGTTTTTTTCCTCCAAGAAATTGATTTTGCCTTTTTTTCAAAAGCCCTTTCAGTGCCTAGCAAGAGAATCAAATTTTGACTGCCTGTGATTTTGGAGGTGATTAATTATAGATTTCCTGATAGTTAGCCACTGAAACATATTATACTTGGTCATGGTATGCGCTTTTATTACCATGCTAGACTTGATTTGCTAATACGTCCCTTGGGATTTTGGTTCATCCAGTCCTAAGTGAGTTAGGTCTGTAGTCATCCTTTTTGTGCTCTTTGGCAGGTTTTAGTGTCCAGGTTATACTAGCTTCATGACCTAATTTGCAACATCCTCTCTGTCATAGGCTATAGGAATGATCCATTCCTTCAACATACGAAAGAACCTTCCTATGAAACTAGTCAGGGTGACTTTGAGTTAGTAGCACTTTTTTCCAACCACATTACTGATGTATAATTGATATACAAAAAAACTACACGTACTGAATGTATACAGTTGGATGAGCTTGCACATACGTGTGTACCCACGGTACTGTCACCACGATCTCGGTAATACACATAGCCATCACCTCCAAAAGTTTTCTTGTGTCCCTTTGTTTTTGTTTTTTAGTTTTTTGTTTCTGGTAAAAATGTGTAACTTGAGATCTATCCTCTCAATGGATTTTTAAATATACAGTACAATATTGTTGACTTGTAGGCCATTTGCTATGCAGAAGATCTCCAGGGCCCATTCATCTAGAATAAGTGAAAAGTAGCACTTGAAAGTTTTTTAAATAATCTCTTCTTGACTAATTCGTGTTGGTACTTTTAAGTTTCTTTTTCTTTCTTGAAGTATAATTGACATACAATAGCCTATTAGTTTCACTAGTACATCATAGGAATTCAATATTTTGGTATGTTATGAAATGATCCCCATGATAAGTCTACTTAATAACCAGGAATGGTGGTTACGATATTATTGACTGTATTCCCTATGCTGTCTCTTACATCCCTCGGCTTATTTTATAACTGGAAGTTTGTACCTCTTCATCCCCTTCACCGATTTTGCCTACTCCCCAACCTGTCTCTGCTCTGGTAACCAGTTTTTCCTGTATCTGTGAATCTGTTTCTGATTTGTTTGTTGGTATGTTTTGTTTCTTAAATTCTAGGTATAAGTGAAATCATATGGTATGTGTCTTTCTCTGTCAGATTTCACTCTCTCCTTTTACTTAGCAGAATACCCTTCAGGTCCTTCATTGATGTCACAGATGGTAATATTTTATTCTTTTTTAGGGCCGAGTAATGTATATATGCCTCATCTGCCTTATCCATTCCTCTATTGATGGACACTTATGTTGCTTCCCTATCTTGGCTATTGTAAATAATGCTGCAGTGAACATCAGTGTGCATGTATCTCGTCACATTGGTGTGTTTGTTCTGTTCAGATAAATACCCAGAAGTGAAATTGCTGAATCGTATGGTAACTTGTAACTTTTTGACGAACCTCCATTCTATTTTCCATAGTGGCTGCCTGAATTTATATTCCTACCAACAGTGTACAGGGGGTTGTTGTTTCTCCACATCCTCGCCAACACTTGTTGTTTATTGAGTTTTTGAGCTTAGCCATTCTGACAGGTATGAGATGTTAGCTCATTGCGGTTTTGATTTGCACTTCCCTGATGATGAGGGATGATGAGCATCTTTTCATATGCCTGTCGGCCATCTGGATGTCTTCTTCGTAAAAATGTCTAATCAAGTCCTCTGCCCAATTTTTAATTGGGTTGTTTGTGGATTTTTTTATATTAAGTTGTATAGGTGCTTTATATATTTTGAATACTAACTCCTTATCGGATGTGGGATTTGCAGATACCTTCTCCCATTCTGTAGGTTGCCTTTTCATTTATTGATGGTTTCCTTTGTTGTGCAAAAGCTTTTTAGTTGGATATAATCCCATTTGTTTATTTTAACTTTTGTTGCCCTTGCCTGAAGAGACTGGTCCAAAAATGATTGCTAATATTGATGTCAGAGAGCTTGACCACCTATGTTTTCTACTAGGAGGTTTTGGGTTTCAGGTCTTACATTCAAGTGTGTAATACATTGTGGATTTATTTTTGTATATGGTGTAAGATAGTGGCCCAATTTGGTTCTTTGGTATGTAGCTGTCCAGTTTTCCCAACACTATTTATTGAAGATTCTGTCTTTTCCCCGTTGTATATTATCGCCTTCTTTGGCATAGCTGTACTGACCATATGTACATGGGGTTTTTTTCCTGGGCTCTCTGTACTGTTCCTTTGATCTGTGTTTCCTTTTTTCTTTCTTTCTTCCTTCCATCCTTTCTCCCTTCCTTCCTTTCTTTGTTTCTTTTTTTGCCAGTAGCAGACTATTTTAATTACTATAGTTTTATAGTATAGTTTGAAATCAGGGAGTGTGAAACCTTCAGTTTTCTTCTTTCTCAACATTGCTTTATCTATTTGGGTCTTTTGTGATCCCATACAATTTTAGGACTCTCGGGTCTTATTATTCATGATTTTGTGAATAATGCCTTTGTCATTTTGATGTGGATTGCACTGAATCTGTAGATTAGGTAGTATGGACATTTTAACAGTGATAAATTCTTCGAATCTATGAGCATGGAATGTCTTTGCATTTGTTGATGTCATCTTCAGTTTCTTTCATCAAAGTCTTACGGTTTTCAGACGACAAGTCTTTTACTTGATGGGCGCCTGGTGGCTCAGTCAGTTAAGTGTTTGACTTCAGCTCAGGTCATGATCTCACAGTCCATGAGTTCGAGCCCCGTGTCGGGCTCTGTGCTGACAGCTTGGAGCCTGGAGCCTGCTTCAGATTCTGTGTCTCCCTCTCTCTCTGCCCCTCCCCTGCTCATGCTCTGTCTCAAAAATAAATAGAAACATTTAAAAAATGTTAAAAAAAAAAAAACAAGTCTTTTACTTGGTTGAGTTTATTCTTAGATATTATATTCTTTTTGATACAATAGTAAATGGGATTGTTATTTTTTAAGTTTATTTCTTTTGAGAAACAGAGAAAGTGTGAGCAGGGGGAGATGCAGAGAGAGAGAGGGAGAGAAAGAATCTCAAGCAGGCTCTGTACTGTCAGCGCAGAGCCCAACACGGGGCTTGATTTCACAACCATGAGATCATGGCCTGAGCCAAAATCAAGAGTCGGGCACTCAACTGACTGAGCCACCCAGGCACTCTGGGATTGTTTTCTAAATTTCTCTTTATGATAGCTTGTTATTAGTGTATAGAAATGCAACCAATTTCTTTTTGTTGATTTTGTATCCTCCAGTGTTACTGAATTCATTTATTAGTTCTGGCAGGTTTTTTTGTAGAGTCTTTAGGGTTTTCCATATTTAGTGTCATGGCATCTGCAAATAGTGACAGTTTTCTTCTTCCTTTCCAATTTGGCTGCATTTTATTTTTCTTGCCTAACTGCCATGGCTAGAACTTCCAGTACCATGTTGCGTAAAAGTGGCGAGAGTGGACATACTTGTCTTGTTCCTGATCTTACAGGAAAAGCTCTCAGCTTGTCACCATTGAGTCTGATGCTAGCTGTGGGCTTGTCATATACACCCTTTATTACATTGTGGTGCATTCTTTGTATACCCACTTTGTTGAGAGTTTTAATCATTAAGGCTTCCTTTTAAGTGATCCATTTCATTGAGCTTATCATATTTATTACCTATAATTGATTACAGTATTTTCATATTTTTTATTTTTATTTTTTAATGTTTATTTTGGAGAGAGAGAGAGAGCACAACTGGGCGAGGGGGCAGAGAGAGAGAGACAGAGACAGAGACACAGAATCTGAAGCAGGTTCCAGGCTCTGAACTGTCAAGCCCAACACGGAGCTTGAACTCACAGTGAGATCATGACCTGAGCTGAAGTAAGATGCTTAACTGACTGAGCCAGCCAGGCGCCCCTATATTTTCATATTTTTTAATTCTCTGTGTTCTTTCTCTATTTTTTTCTCTGATCTAACTTGCCAGAAATTTGGCTTACTGATTTTTATAGACATCCACGTCTTAGATTTATTTATCAGTTCTATTCTTTAACTAATTGATTCAGTCATTTCTGCTTCTTTCTCTATTGATTCTTCTCTCACCTTCTTTAAATTTACTTTATGTCTGCTAGGCAGGCTTGTATAAATAAATGGTGATCTAGCAAGAGCCCAAGTTTATTAACTCCCAGGTCACGGCCACACACATTGTAGTACTCTGGGTGTTCTCTCACCGTCTCCAACTCCCCACCAGTCTAGTGCTCCTACGCCCCCCAGTTCTATCTCTATGCTCTTGAATTACACCCTCCTGACCAAAACTCTATGATATATCCAACTTGAACACCATTCCTCCCTCTACCAAATTCACAGCATAAGGAAATTGTCTAGATAAATTACTGTTTCTTTCCTCATTGAACAAGAGAGAGAGAAGGGAGATGCACTTTCATGCTGTAAGCAGCCCTCCAGATAGGCCTTTGCTAGAGCCCCATTTACTTCCTCCAGCCCAGTAGCCTGATCTGCACATCCTGGAGCTCTCCCCCAGAACCTCCAACAAAGAGAAACTGGGAAATGACTCAGATTGTATTGTTGTTAAGTCTCTATGTGGTTGTCACAGGGTGCCTCTGAGCTCTTGTTATGAAAACAGCTCTGGGATATTCTGAAGCTGGATTCATGCCCTTTGCTGGTTGTCCGTTTGGCTTTCTCCTCAGCCCCCCAGCTTTGCCCCACAGGTGAACCAGAGAAAAGACGTGAAACTCAGACTGAGTTAATGAGATTATTAATAGCCTCCCAAAGAGTTTTGAGAGGGAATTGCACAGTCCATGTCTCACGGGGCAATGGAGACTTCCCTTTGTCCTCAGCCCAGCCAAGCACAGGTCAATGGACACCTTGCTCACATTCTGGGATCACCAGCAGCCTCCTTCTCCATAAGCATCAACTTGTTCTACCTCTGGTCCCAAGAAAAATCTCTCTCCTAAAGTACTGAGATGCTTTCTTTTCTCAGACAATACTTCTGGGAAAATGTAGTGGCCTGCTTCAGGAAGAATCCATCTTCCACCTTTCCACAAGGTGTGTATTGAATTTAATATCCAGGTGCCTTTACATACACTCTCACAGACCCGTTTTGGAAGTATGTAAAGTATATGGATAAGTAAGAGCCCTCGAGTCCACTGAAAATGATAATTATTTCATTTCCTGGGCCCAAAGCTACGGGTAGGAGGGAGGATCCTCGAAACAGTCTTCATTTCCTCCAGGCGCCTCTCCCACAGACGGCTCAAGTAAGAAAGGCCAGCAAGCTGTGGAGGGCGCTGACACCTTGCCCACCCACGTTTTTCTCATGAGTGGGACAGTCACATCCTTGGCCCCGAACTTGACTGCCAGGGCCCAGGGCTGAGCTATGCAGGCCACACTTGCCTTCCATCCACAGTGCAGGGGGTAAGAAGTGGAGAAATAAGAGTGATCCAGTGGAATGATCAATGGACTTCCCCGGAGTGGTAATGTAATTAGCAGCCCTGCGTCAGTGACCAGAAGTGCTTTGCGAAGCTCTTCCTGCAAAAAAATTAAGCCCCTGTCCAATGGCTTTCCCATAACAGAAATAATATATCTGAATTTTATTCATTTAGAAATAAATTTGCAGTGGCTGTTGCTCTTTACATGTAGCGGCTGAATAGCATTAAATAGTTGGATGTCTTTCTGATCATATTTAGAATAATGATGAAAGCCATGAATTACAGGGTACAAAGGCTGACATGTTTATTGCTTACAATCCATTTTATAGCCCTTTCTTCTAGGGCTTGCATTGCTGAACAGGGTGATTGTAAGCGGGTTACAAAGACAACTCCAGACTTGCCTGTGGGTTCACCCCTCTGGAGCAGGTCTCGGGGCCAGAGCACAGGCCTGAGGCCAGGCGGGGGCTCTCTCTGACCAGTACCAACTTGATCCACAGTCCCGCCAGTCATCCGTGTGTACCCGGAGACCCAGGCGCAGGAGCCCGGGGTGGCAGCCAGTCTGAAGTGCCACGCAGAGGGCATTCCTATGCCCAGAATCACTTGGCTGAAAAACGGCATGGACGTCTCAACCCAGATGTCGAAACAACTCTCCCTTTTAGGTAAGAACTGCCCTCAGTGTCGCCGTGCTATTCCCGTCAAGTTCCAGCTGACACTTTCCCCAGGAATGGAAATGAGACACATGATTTGTTTCTAAGTCAGATAAGCCAGACGTGTTGAGAGCGAACAAACGTCTCCCCAAATTTTCTGGCTATCTGGGCCAACGCAGGTCTTGCGGGCTTTTTGAGCACAATGATGACAAACTGCCAGTCAGGTCTCATGCCACCTTCAATTTATTCAGCTCTTCCAGCCCTTCCTGGGTGTGTATCACAGATGTTGGCTGCCCTCAGCCCTGCCGAGGGGTTGTGTTTCTAACCTCAACACTGAATAGAAGGGAGACGGGAGGGGGGCACCGCGGAGAGTGGGGGGGACCCAGCTGAGCAGGCCATATTGAGCACTGTCCTTCCTCCAGCCAACGGGAGCGAACTCCACATCGGCAGTGTTCGGTATGAAGACACGGGGGCGTATACCTGCATTGCCAAAAATGAAGTGGGTGTGGACGAGGATATCTCCTCACTCTTCATCGAAGACTCTGCTAGAAAGACCCGTGAGTCCACTCTCGTCTTTAAGCTCCTCACTGAGCTGGTTGGGGGGTGTCTGGTGCAGGGGTACCAACTGACCAGAGCCAAAGCTACCAACATGAGCCCCTGAAGACAGGGGGAAGCCCCATATGTTTCTGTGCTTAAAGCTGGGAGCAGAGGTGCCCAAAGGTGAGCAGACCTTCCCTGGCAACCTAAACAAAACCCAGAGAGGGAAACTCCCTGGACAGCAGACAGAGCCCAGGACCACAAAGAAGCTCGCATATCCTAGTCCCAGTTCTGCCTCCCGCTTGCTGTATGACTGGAACCTCTGCCCCTCCCCCAATAGAATTCTTCATACTATCCACCCACCGGCCAGTGGTGCAGACTCCATACATGATAGACTACATAGATACCAATTCATGAATTGTATCACGTGCTGCCATCCCGCCATGGCCCAGGAACTGGCCTGGGCACACATGTACAAATAACCTTTATACTCCAGGGATAGAGCCTACCCAGCATGCCCCCCGTGCCCCCCTTGTAGCCACTGCCACCAAGTGGCTCTGCAGGTTGATTTCATAGACATGGGTGATAGACTTAGTCTCTTTCCCTTGTTCAGAGACTCCAAGCTGAGTCTTCCTCATCCAACGAGATAATCACAAGTGTTTCAGATGGTCTTCCTGTGAGAATCCTAGTTGAAAATCAGCATGGCTTCTGGAAGTAATCCAGGAGCTCTGGCAGAGATGTTGTTCACTCTTGTCAACCACAGAAGTGGAGGATCCCGTTCGTTTCTGTGATCCTGGGACCTGATTTCAAAGATTGAGTAGAAATTGCAAGAGTCCCAAGACCTGGAAACGTGTGTCCAGGTTCAGAGTCCTGTCAGCGTGCTGTTGCTGGGGCAGTGAGCAGTGCAGACTCTCTATGTGGCAGAGTAGGTAGCAGTATGTCCTTGAATGGAACCCTTACAGTCAAGACTCTGACATTTCTTTCTTCTTTTTTCCTTCCCTCAATCACGTTCCTGCTTCCCTATTCTCTGATGCTGTAGTTGCAAACATTCTGTGGCGAGAGGAAGGTACCAAGCTTACTTGTTCTGTGTTGTGCTTGTGATCACCTGTGCTCAGCCTTCCATCATGGGCCATCTTTCCGTGAGCCACCATCTGCTTTTCCAGACACCAAGCAGTCCTCACAAGTCGAGTCCACAGGCCAGATTAGCTGGGAGGGGCGGAGGTCAATGTCGAACTCAAATGGCACACACTGAGAAGCAGATTCAAAACCTGCTAGTCTCTTTAGTGGACCCCGGTCCATTAGAACTTAAAAGTGGAGAGTTGCCGTCTAAAGCTATTTGAAACTCCTCACTGAAGCAGACTACTTGGCAGGGGCTCCTGGTCAGAATGGGCCTTCAACTTTTTTCCAGGAGCTAGTACCAGTGTTGGGGGTTAGTGCACACTTTGAGGCAATGGCAAAGAAAAAACCCACCACGATTTCTGTCAATGTATGTTTACATGCATAGTTTTGACATGAACAGACTTTTTTTTTCAATATATGAAGTTTAATGTCAAATTGGTTTCCATACAACACCCAATGAACAGACTTTTTAATTTTATATTGATGAAACCATCTTCAGGTAATAGATTGGACCATAAAAATATTGTCGTTTTGTCGTTTTTATACATCGAAAATGGTCTAACAATGACAGTTCACGTGCTTCAAAAAATAGGCCCGTGTCAGAGCTGGGCTATAGAGCCTGAGTCACAGCTTGGGGTGTATGTGCATTTGTGGACCTCAGCCCAATGCAGCCCGTCCACCAGAGCAGAGTTCAGATCACCTTGAGGTAACTTATTCTCCACTTCAGCAGACAGGGCATGGGGGAGGAGTATGAGAAGCCACAGAATGTACCGTGTGATTTCAGGGCTAAACGCTAAATCTCCCTCCTGCAAAACCAACATATTTACCGTCTCATTTTTCCCTCATGAACATCACATGGTGTTAGGTAGACTGTAGCGTGTGCATGCATACCCATGCTCAGAACGGTTTCCCAAACGTCAGGCACCGCAGCTCACGGTATGTCTTAAGAGCAAATCAGTAGCAGGGCCTGGAAAATGAGGACTTGCTGCCAATAGGCTTTAGGATTCCTTGGAAGAATAAGTCGTAGCGAAGGCCACTCACCATGGACAGTTGTCCCTTGCTGCTGCCTGAACCTAGCTAGTAGGCTGCGATATGCACATTGAGCTTTCATCGTGTGTCTTTAAGAGGTGGTATTTTTTTAAGGTGGCTTCATACAAAGGGGCTCAAGTTTCAAAAGTGGAGACCGGCAAAGCATGCAGGAGGCCCTAAGATGTGTGCAAGGCAGCCATTAGTAGCCCCCACTCAAGGCCAACTTAAGACCCACGGCTGCCTTCGGGCTTCGGGCTGGCAGGTGCCGCCCTCCTAGTAGACAATGCAGTGCTGAATCCATTCCATCCCACCTGCACAACCAGGCTGGACAGTTCAGAGCTGGAGACGGACATACAGAAACAAAACCAAACAGGTCACAGGCTGCGGGGAACTGTCCAGTCTCACCACAAGATGTGGGATGATGAGGGCACACAAAAGCAAAGAAAGCCCCCGTAGTACAAGCTAAACTCACACAGACCCTTTCAGGGGGCTGGGTCATGAGGCCTGGTCTTCTGGGAAGTCAGGTGTTTGTTGAGTCCCACACTCCATTGCCTACTGGGAGGAAGGCACTGTGCTTGGCCTCACACGTGGCTACACCTGCAAACCCCACATGGAGTCCACTGAACTTTCAGTGTGATGCTGCGTCAGAGAGCTGTCGATTTTCCAAGAGGCCCCAGGAGGCTGTTTCCGGGGTTTGTGCTTTTGCAGGGACTTTGACCCCAAGGTGTGACCAAGAGAATTTTGCCAGGTGAGAATGTCCAGAAGAGAAGGCCCTGCTGAGGCAAGATAAATGGGAACAGAGCAAATATGTGCCAAAAGCTGGGGTGCCCTGAGAGCAGAGACGGGGTGCTTATGGGGGCCACTTGGTCTGGCTCTCAGGGACAGGCTGCCCAGCTCCCCAGGACTCCCCACTGGGACCTGTGCAGGGTGCTCCCAGGCACTACCAGCTTCTGAGAGGCTGGGGTAATGCTGCTCCCAGTAGCAGGAGCCCTCCTGCCCAGAACCCCTCTCAGCACAGTTAAGACTGTGCCATGGAGTCAGGGACCTCTGTCCACACTGGGAACCACAGGCTCTGATGCTTCCTGGTCACCAACAGCTCAAGGCCCAGAAAACTGCCTACAGAGCCACTGGAAGCAAGTGGAATGGTGGCTCCTATTTGCCTGTTATATTGTTTTCTTTCTTGTTTAAAAAATTTTTTTAATGTTTATATTGTTGAGAGAGAGTGCATGAGCAGGGGAGATGCAGAGAGAGACAGAGAGAGAGAATTTCAAGCGGGCTACACACTGTCAGTGCAGAACCTGACATGGGGCTCGAACCCACAAACCATGAAACCACGACCTGAGCCAAAACCGGGAGTCAGACACTCAACTGACTGAGCCACCCAGGCGCCCCTGTTTTACTGTTATCTAACACTAAAAAATTTACCCAGATATTCAATTAAGTCAGTACATTGGTTTTCTCAGCATGCTAGGAAAAAGCCTGTTTTTCATAGATTTAATTTTCTTAGCGTTTGTGAAAGTCTGTTTAATATTCTACCTTCATGAGAAATGAAGTAAGGGAGAAAGATAGGGAGGGGGATTAAAACTTCACCTATCTTTGTGCCCTGTTTACCTTTTATGGAGAGGAACAGTGAGGGGACAGAGCCCAGATCAGGGGCTGAGGGTCCAACCCCAGCTCTGGCATAAATGCAAGTAACCTCAACCAAGCCCCTTGCCTTCCTTGGACCTCAGGTATTTTGTCTTTAATAAGGGGACTGAACTAGCTCCTCCCAAGGCCCCTTCTCTGCTGCTCTGAGGGGGGTTTCTCCCCAAGTGACCACAGCCCTGGGGGGTGATAGGAGCACGCAGGTGGGTGCAACCAGGCAGGCTCTGTTGCCTGACACGGGGCTGCCACAAAAAACCAGTAAAGCAGGAGTGCCTGGGTGGCTCAGTCAGTTGAGCATCTGACTTCAGCTCAATTCATGATCTCACAGCTCGTGGGTTCAAGCCCCGTATCATGCTCTGTACTGACAGCTCAGACCCTGAAGCCTACTTTGGATTCTGTGTCTCCCTCTCTCTCTGTCCCTGTCCCATTCACCCTGTCTCTCTCTCTCAAAATTAACATTAAAAAAAAATAAGGCGGGGGTGGGGGCGGAGAGGTGGGAGCAAGCTGTCTTGAAGGAGGGGTTTTCTGGCACAGGCAGGGCAAGACTAAGTTGGCACAAGGGGGTACCAGCCACAGCACTCTCAGGACCCCACATTCCGGGAGTGGTGCTCTATGTAAATGTGTTTAAAAATAAGGAGCCTTTTGTTTTTCTGGCATGATCTGATCCATCCTGATTTGACTAGTGGATGACAAGCAAACAAGGAACACTCTGACTTTCAGAAGGAAAGGGCAAATGCATGTCAAAGCCAGAGCTGTCATTTATTGGAAAATTTGTGCTGGTGGCCAACCCTCAGTGCCCTAGGGCAGAGGTGTGTGTCCGGAAGGACAGCCTGGGGCCTGCAGAGTCCTTGATAGGCTGTAATGATTTTAAGCCCTCTGGCACTTTCTCTCCTTGCTCCCCACACACCACTTGCTTATCTTACATCACCTTGCCCAGGACGTGCATTTCATGCCTTTACCACAGGCACCCAAACCGCAGGTTTCATGTGTGTATAATGTGGCATGTGACCCTGTCGAGGGGCTAGTTGCTGCAGGGTAGCATAACCATGGCTGTGTTTGCTCCTCCCAGGCCTCAGTGTGGGAAACATGTTCTATGTCTTCTCTGACGATGGCATTATCATCCTACACCCCGCGGACTGTGAGATCCAGAGGCACCTCAAACCCACTGAGAAGATCTTCATGAGCTACGTAAGTTTCTGTGCCGGGGGCACTTCCAGGTCATACACAAACACATGCTGAACACTAGCCTTTGACCACTGTACCCCTTGATTTCTGAAATTCCATTTGCTAGATGTGGTGTGGCTCCACACGCGTTCCAGGGCTCAGGAAGGAACACGTGGCGGAGGGTTTAAGGTCTCACTCCTTCGTCAGGCAGCACCTTCTGTGCACAGAGCCTGAGGTGATGCCCAGGGCTTACAAATGGGTTTCTGGTCCCAAGTTCACAGGGAAAGGATGGACACAGTGGTGTGAACAGCCAGCCAAACAGGTGCTGCTGGAAAGATGTACCAGGTGCACTGGAACCTTGAGCGAGGCCTCTCCTGACCTGGGGAGGGCAAAGTTAGATAAGCCTGCTGAGCAGGTGATACCTGGGCTCAGGTTTGAAGAACAAGCAGGAACTGGTGATTTCTAAAGGAAATGTCATGCATGCGGCACATAGAGGCATAAAATGTTAGGTCACATCTGGGGAATCGCAAATTCTCCGTATGCCTAGAGGGAAGCATGAATGTGAGAAAGGCCCAAGATCAGGATGACAGTAGCCAAGGGTCAAAGCTGAAGAGTTTTAATGGGATTCTCAAAGGTCTGGGGACCTCTGGAGGACCTGATATGAAGCATGGCCCTGATCAGGTTGCTTTAGAGCAGGTGCAGAGCCCCAGTGAGGGTAGTGATCGGAAGGACTGGACTAGATGCACAGAAGCAGGTGAGGAGGCTGTAGTGATTATCCAGGTGAGAGACAGTGGTGACGTAGTCGAGCCAGTGCCTGTGGCAATGGGAGGAATTGAGTTGATTTCAATGCTATCACAGGTCAGATCAACAAAGACCGTGAGGGAAACCTGGGGTCTTGCTGGGAGGAGGAGAGTACTCTTCATTCATGAGGAGAGGCGAGTTGGGGGGATACAGTTCATTCTCTAACACTCTCTGAGACATGTGCCACATTCCCAGTCTGCTGCTGGGTACCCCACAAGCAGGGCACATAGGCTCCCCGCCAAGCAGATGACAGTGGCCTGTGATGCACTAAATTTGAGATGCCCACAGGACACAAGCATAGAAACATCCAGAAGGATAGGTATGGAGAGTGGGATGGCATCAGTGAGTTGGAGAGCCCTCAGCTCTCTCGCAGGCAAAAGAAGTAGCTTTAAGAAAGCCGGGAAAACATGGGTCACAGAACCTAAGGAAGGCTAAGTTTACAAAAGGAAGGGGTCTTCAATGAGTCAATAGAGGAGGTTAGCTTGGAGGTTCTCAGTGGTCCCCAAGGAACCAGGGGAGAGAGTGAAACAGGCGAATGCCCCAAGTGTCAGAGGCACTACAAAATTTGAGGCCAAATGCAAAGTGGCAGTACAACATGGACAGAGGCTCAAGAGATCATTGCCGGCAGCAGGTCTAGGAAAGCCCTTCTAGCCCTCAAGACTCTGTCCACAGGCGTCCCCTAGATGGTCCTTCCCCACCTCACCCTACCCCACCTGACCCCACGGCTCTGCCTCTCCCACTGGTATCCCACTTGGCCTTGGGTTGGTGGTTTCTTGTGTAAAGTATGACCTCTTTCACCAAACCCTAGCTACTTGAGGTTAAAACAATGCCATTAATGCAAAAGAGTCTTCTAAAGCCCCCCATGCCCTCCCCTTGAAGACCTACAGTGAATGAACTGGTGACCATGATGGGGTTGGAGCTCCTGGAGTAAGTGGGCGGGGCCCAGGCAAGTTCCTGCAGCCAGCTTGTCGCATTGCTGTGCTGGCTGTTGGCATGTCTCAGGCTGTTGCATTTCTCACATTTGTAGCTTTGGAACAGCTGTTTTCCAGGCTATTTCACTTAAATTAATCATTTTTTAGAAGTGTTACCCCTGATGAATTTTCCTTGTATGTAATGGTCGTGAAACCATCTAGAAAGATTGGTCCTAGTTAACTTCTGGCAGTTAAGTTTAAATAATTGCACCCTGCCACATTGGCACTAATTTCTCATAGATTTGCAATAATATAACCTGTAGCTTGAGGGAAATTGCTCAGATCCCAACCATGACTCAAATTTACAAAAAAACTAGGACAAAACACGGTAAGAGAGGTCCTCAGGTGTATCAGGCAGCACAAGACCACAGTAAGCCGTGGAACAGTCCCAAATAATAGTGTGCTCTTCTAGAAAATGCCCAACACCTCCTAAGAGGGTTGCAGTAAAGCAAATCTCTTGTACAAATGCCAAGTGAATAGGAGGTTGGTGCTTCCTCTTTGGGGCCCCTCTGTTGGATTAGGTGTCCCCATTGCCCAGTGGGCAGCAGCATGTGGAATAGGTAAGGACAGAGACTTCTGAACCAGGTACACTTGGGCTCAGATCCCACCTGTGTCACTGGAGGCCTCAGTGGCTTTAGGAAAGTTACCTAACCTCCCCAGCTTCTGTTTTCTCATATGTAAACTGGGATCATTGTGAGGATGAAATGTGACCATGATGACAGGCAGTGGCAAGGGTAGAAGGCAAAAAGAGCTCTGCTCCAAAGCTATTGCAGTCGCTTAGGAAAGAACTGGAAAGGAGATAAGCTCAGGGATTTAGGAGGTCGTCCCCGTAGTTCTTAGTGACTCATTTGTGGCAGACCGCACAGGAGAAGGGAGCATGCTTGGTCTTGGCTGTCCAGCTGGTGCTAAAGACCTCGCAGAGGAGCAGGTAGGGAGTAGAGGAACTGCTCAGGGGTGGATGGCCAAGTATGAGGGGGACCATGGGAGAACCAAGCCAGAACTGGAGAAGGTGGCTCTGAGCTAAAGACACAGACCTGGAGCCATCGGCATATGGGTACTGGCTAAAGCCAGGGTGGGAGACAAGACAGACCACCAAAGGTATGTATGAGTGGTGTGAGTTGGGCACCTGAACAACACCCTGAGGGTCATAGTTAAGAGACAGGCAGATCAAGAGGGACCATGAGGAAGACTGAGACAGAATAGAACCAGAGTCATGATGAAAAACAGGAGAATGTGTATCATGAAATATAAAACAAGGTCCCCCTTTTCACTCATGTATTCATTCAACAAGTGTATTTGAGGCACCCATTCTGTGACAGGCACTTGACTAGGTGCTAAGGACATAGCAGTGAACCAAACAAATCGCCTATCAAGGAGCAATCTAGTGAAAGAAGAGAGACCAAACAGATGTAGACAAATCAATGCATGAAGGTAGCAAATGATAAACGCAGCAAAGAACCTGGTGATACCAGGTTAGAGGGTCAGAGAGGACTTCTCCATAAGGTGGCCCATAGACAGAGACCTGGAGGATATGAGGGGATAAAGTGTGCATATATCTGGGGAAGGGCATTCCCAGCAAAGGTAACAGCCAATGAACGCCCAAGGCCCAGAGCAGGAGAGTGACACAAGGGAAGAAAAGCGTGCCATGTGCACACACACAGTGGGTAAGGGAGGGAAAGGCTGAAATTCAGAGAGTAGCAGGAGCCAGAGTGGGCAGGGCCCCGTAGGCTTCAGGAAAGACTTGGATCTTATTCTGAGCAAGAAGAAATATTAATAGAGTAGAGGGTGTTAAGAGGAAGAGTGAGATGGGCGGACTTACAGTGATCCCCCCAGTTTCTTTGTTGACAACATTTGGGGGAGGAACCAAGAGTGGAATCGAGAAACACAACCTGGATGTGACAGCAGTTACTCAGGCAACAGATAATGTGGCTTGAGGCAAAGTGATGGAGATGGAATCCATGAGACAAAGTCAAATTCTGAATGTGTATGACCTGGATGAGGGCTGGAGGTATACGCAGAAAAAGAGGAGTCAGAGGTGGCCTCAAGGGTTTTGGTCTCTGGAAGAAAAACAGTGGGGCTGCCATTTTGTTAATGGGATGAGCAGGATTGGGAGGTAAACCTGGGAGTTGATTTTGGACTCATGAGTTTGAGGTATGCATCAAACAGCCAAATAGAGCTAGGTGGGTGCCTGCATAATTCTGGAGTTCAGAGAAGAGGGTTGAACTAAATATAGAAATTTGGGAGTTGTAAGCATGTAGATGGTATTTGATGCTATAGGTTTCGATGAGATTAGCAAAGGGAGTGGATTTTAGAGAGGGAAAGTGGTGCAGTGGCCCCTGTACGTTCTGACATTCAGGATGGGCAAACTGAGCAGGATCAAGCAACAGAGAAGGATCCCCCACTGGGGTGGGATGGAGGAGAAGGAAGCACAGAATAGCACACTGTCAGATGATGTCCCAACTTCAAATAAAAAGATGGCACAGGCTTAATTTAATAACCAAGAAGTCAGTACAGAGCTCTGTGGGAGCCCTGCTGGCTTTGTGCTAAGGAAGAAGAAAGAGTAGGTCACTCTTTTGGAAGTCTGGCCACTGAAAGAAGTTTTCTCTGTGATGGGGGTGCAGAGAGGGAGAGGTTCACATGCAAGAGAGAAGAAGACAGGCCTGGAGGCTGTGGATGAAAAACCCAACAAATGGAGTTACAGCCTCACATGTGGGAGGGGATGAAAGTTGAAGGTTAAGTGAAGCTGGTGACATGGGAGGACTCATGTGCCATGTCTGTGGATTCTAAGAGAGGGACAGAGGAGGGTTAAGGGAGAGGGAACCCACACCTGGCAGGGGGGAATGAGGGATTAAGAAGATATATGGCAGTCTATCTCCTTCACAGGAAGAAATCTGTCCTCAAGTGGAAGGAAATGGCACCCAGTCATGCCAGTGGGCATCGGCAGTGAACATCAGGCACCGGTACATATACGTGGCCCAGCCAGCACTGAACAGAGTCCTCGTGGTTGATGTGCAAGCCCAGAAAGTCCTACAGGTACGTCTCTCTAAGGGAGCGAGGGGGGCTTCTGGTTCTGGGGCACAGCGGCCACATTCCTCTTGGCTTTTTGCACATTCCCCAGCTCCTACAAGAGGCAGTCAGACTCTAGGGGCAAGGGGCAGGGGGGAGCAAAGAAGGTTCCTGCACAGTTACTCATCAGTATTTATTGCCTACTATGGACCAAGCACTGTTCTAGTTTCTTGAAAAATAGCCATGAATGAGCAGTGAAGTCCTAGAACTTATATTCTAGTCTCAGACCATAAATCATAATTTTAGAGAGCTATAAATTCTAAAAGCTATTTACAGGTCAAATGTGACAGAGGAACTGGACGACTCTTTTAAAATTTTATTACCATTTATTTCTGAGAGACAAAGCACCAGTGGGGGAGGGGCAGAAAGAGAGGGAGACACAGAATCCAAAGCAGGTTCCAGGCTCCAAGTTGTCAGCACAGAGCCCAACGGGGGGCTCAAACTCACAAACTCCTGGGGGGCTGTGAGATCATGACCTGAGCCCAAGTCAGACGATTAACTGACTGAGTCACCCATACACCCTACAAGACTCTTCTAAACTGGTCCTCACTCTGGAGATGAATAGATTCTGATATAAATGTCAACTGGGACTTCCATTCTGGGAGGGGAAGGAAGGCCAGTGGGGCTAGAGTATGGTGAGAAGGTGGAGACTGGGGTGCTATGAAGATAAGGGGTAAACCAAGGCCCAAGCCATGAAGAGTTTTCATCTGGGAATGACCTACTCTGATTTATATTTTTAAAGAATCAGTCCTTTCTTTTTTTAAATGTTTATTTATTTAGAGAGCCCACATGAGCAGGGGAGGGACAGAAAGAGAGAGAGAGAGAGAGAGAGAGAGAGAGAGAGAGAGAGAGAGAGAGAGAGAGAGAGAATCCCAAGCAGGCTCCGTGCTGTTGGCACAGAGCCAGACACAGGGCTTAATCTCACGAACTGTGAGATCATTACCTGAGCCACAATGAGGAGTCAGATGCTTAACTGACTGAGCCACCCAGGCACCCCAAAAGAAGAATGCCTTAAGGAAAAGTTTGTGGTCAGTGGTGTCAGATATAGCAGAGACCATTTGCATGTCACTGACCATTCAATTTGATATCACGTGGATCACCTTGGCAAGAGCAGATAAAATGAAATGGAATACAAGCTTGAGGTATTAGAGATAGTGAATACAGCCAACCATTTGGGGGAGTTTTGATGTAAATATGAGTAAAAGGAGTCAAATGAGGCAGTAGCTACAAGAACATGCCAAAGAAACTTTTTTAGACTAGTTGACATTACAGCATATGTATGTATCTATGTATATATGTATGTATGTAATGCTAAAAAAATATATAAAAAAAAAACAACCTCCCACACATCTTGGCTTTGTTCTGCATCATTAAAGTACGCAGGAGCCATTGGAATCCAGGGCAGAGAAGTAGAGATGCTAGCTTTAGATAAAAGCACATTCTTTGATGTAACAGGAGAAAAATAGAGAATATTCAGGTATGCTTACAAATAGGTGACAGTTACATTTGGTTGTAGTTGGATGAACATCTCTTCTGGTTGAAAATTATCACTAAGCCTGGAGGTTTGGAGAGAAAGGTGAAGGTTGCACGTGAGATTGAACTGACCAGGGAACTGTTAGAGGACTGCTGGATGAAATGTGAGCAGGATTGTGTTTTACTTTCCAGCAATGCCCAGGTGCAGGGTCTTTGTAGGGAGAAATTTGGATATAAGCAGGGTTGTGGTTTCTCCTAGGCAGTACAGGAGAAGACTTTCTGTTACTGATTTTTCTGGCCAGAGAGCATACTCGCAATCATTTCAATCCTTGAAAATTCATTGAAGCTTGCTTTATGACCCAGCTGATGATCAATGGGGTCAATGTTGCATTTGTACTTTACAAGAATGTGTATTCTAACGGGAGGTATAGTTTTCTATATATATGTCAATTATGTCAAGTAGCTTCATTGCATTGTTCAGATCTTCTAAGTGATTTTTTCATTGTTCACGGAGTCTGTCAGCTGCTGAAAGGTGTTGTTGAAGTCCAGCACTGTGATTGTAGATTTATGTAAAATTCTACCACTTTTGCTTTAAAATTGTAATAACTTCCTGGGACAAAGACTTCTTTGTTCTTAGAAAATATCTCTATATCTGGCAATACTTCTTGCCTGAAAGTCTATTTTTGCCTAATTCTAGTATAGACAGATCAAATTTCCTTTGATTAGTGTTAACATGGTATAATTTTCCAAACTCCATGTATTTGGGTTTCGGCGTTTATGTAGTATAATAATCTTCATCTTTGACTTGGATCATTTGATCCATTTATATTTAATGCAATTATATAGTTAAATCTACCATTTTCTGGTTTTCTCATTTGACCTAACTGTTCTGCTTTTTTCTCCTTTTTACTTTCTTTTGGATTAGTCAAACATTTTCGTTCTGTTACTATTATTACCACCATAGAGATTATAACATGCATCCTTGCCTCAATATAGTCCTGTACAAATTACTTCACTTCCCTAATAATGATAGAACCATACAACACTAACCCCTTAAACTCCTCTCCTGCCTTTTGCATTATTGTGGGAATGAATTTTAACTCTGTATATAATTTAACCCCACAAGACATGAGTTAGTATTATTTTGTATAGTTGATAGTCATTTATATTCACCTCCATATTTACTTTCTCACTACTCCTTATTCATTCCTGAAGCACACAGTTCTGTCTGGGATCATTTTCATTGTAAATGAAGAAGTTTCTTTAATAGTTCTTTTAGTGCAGATCTGCTGGCAACACATCCTGAGTTTGTTTGTTTAAAAGTAACTTTGCATTTTATTTTTAAAAACTATTTTCACTGGATATAGAATTCTACCTTGGTAAATTATACTCAGCATTTTAAGATGCTGTTACCTTGTCTTCCACTGTCAGTCTTATTGTCACCCTTCTGAAGGTCGTGTATCATTTGTTTTGACTGCTTTTCAGATTTTCTCTTTGGTCTTTAGCAGTTTCACTGTGATGTGCCCACGTACGGTATTCTTTGTATTTATTCTGATTTGGGAGTTCTAGTGGTTCTTGACTGTGTGGATTGATACCTTTCATCAGATTGGAATTCTTTCTTACCTCTTCTTTAGAAACTGTTAAAAAAAAAAAAGTTAGATCTTTCCACTGTATGCCACATGTCTGTTTTATTCACTCTTTTCCATTCTTGGTAGTCTCTTTGTGCTTCGAGTATGTTCTATCAATTTGTCTTTCAATTCACTGGGCCTATCTTCTGCTATGTCTAATACGGATTTAACAGAACCTAATTATTGAAATCTTAATTTCAGGTATTGCATTTTTCACTTTTGTAATTTCTACTTAAGTATATAAAATTGTAATTATATTTCTATGGGTCACCCATGGGTCTTTCTATTGTCTTTCATATGTAGTTTTTAATCACATAGTCTGTGTAGTCATGTCTTGTAATTTTTTAAATGCCAGACACTCCATATAAAAAAAAAAAAAAGACTTGAGATGGTTGTCATCTTCCTCTGCTAGGCAGAGAGAGTAGAGAATGAATCATTTTAGTCTAATCAAGTGCTAAGTTGAATCAAGCCTGAACTGAATTTTTTAAGGCTTACTCTGCTTCTGATTTATTCCTAGGCCTAGAAGTTAGCCCTTCAGGATTTTTAACTAAGAGCCTGGTATGTTCTTCAGTATCTTTTCCTTCTATACCTTTGCTCCTCAGCATATTAAGACTTCAGAACACTGTTGTGAATTTAGGAGATTATTGGTTTAGCTCTTCAGTCCGCTTGCTACTCCATACCACCTCAGAATGAGAATGTGAAATGTGATTGGAGAAGTGTAAATAGAAAGGAGAGAGGCAGCTACAGTCCAAACACTAGGGAAGTTTTGCTGTGAGGAAGGCAGACAAATGGGGTAACTCGAATAGAATGCATAATCAAGAGAGTTTTTAAAAGAGTTGAAGAAACTAGAGACAATGTCAAGATGGTATTATTGGTGGTGGGTTAAGCAGCTCTGGGTACAGGAAGACAGTGCCAGATCCTGGAGCCTTTAGCAAATGAAGAGAAGCAACCAGGAAGCTGGTAGATGCTGGGAACAAAAAGGAGCAGGTGGAGATATGAACAAAGGACCTGCAGTACTTGAATGTAGGAAGAGGCTTCAGGGGCCAAGGGCTTTAAATTAGAGTGAAAGGGGACTCCACAGATGATAACGAATGGAGAAGAAATTTAGGTCAGCATGGAGTGACAAAATTAAGAGTTCGGTTTTGTAGTTGTTAAGTTGAGGTCATCAACAGAGGAATGAGTCCTAAAGTCATCAGAGTACAGCAGGTTATCTGAAGCCATAGAATCAGATGAACTCACCCAGAGAAAAGATGTAGACACAGAGAAGGTGGTCAAAGATGAAGACCTGAAACATGCCAACATTTTGAAATCAGAATGAGGAAGGGAAGCTAGGGAGATGGGAAGCTGAGAGAAGAGAAGCTTCCTAGAAGGGAGTAGTTAACCATGTGGAATCTTGCTGACATGTCAAAAAAGAGGAGGATCACAAAGTGATCTATCTGACACAAAGGTCTTCAAACAGGTCAGTGGAGTGATGAAGACAGAAACTTGATGGGAATATTAAAGAGAAATGGATCATGGACTCCACAGCCAGTACTTCAGAGAAGCTTTGACCAATGGGGGTAGAGGTGGGTTTCTCCCCCCGAAAGGGTGACATCTTTAATGAACACAGGGAGTGGCCAGGATGGAGGCCAGTGACAAGAAGAGCAGGGGTCATAGTCTAGCGGTATGAGCATCATGGAGGAGAGTTCTGGAACTTAGACAACTACATTATAAAAAGCAGAAAACAGTCTCCATTTGAGAGGGCCACGGGGGAAGCTCTGTTCTCCAAGGATAATAGAGTTTCAGTTACAGCAGTTAACAAAAAATGTCTGCCTGAATCCTACAGTCTGGGTCCCAGAGCCTCCAGCTAAAGGATGTACAGATAGAGGCTGTGCAAAGAGACAAGACAGGTGATAATGGATGATCTCTAAGTCAGTCTCAGATGACACAGAAGGAAGGGCCAACTCACCAGAATCTCAGCCAAAGAACAGAACAGCCAAAGACACTGCAGGTTCTAGAGGCTCCAAAACGTTTCTAGGAGCCGTGGCCGGAGGGTCCTGCAGCTGATTCCTGAGTGGTAAACGTAAAGCCTCTGGGTTTAGACTTTTGCCAAGATGTCTTGGTCCCCTTTAAGTAAAACATGCACAAAGTTTATAAAAGGAATTAAATTACTGACAACGGTTTTATGCCTCTAAAGACAAACCCAGAAAGAGGCTTTGTGCCCTGGCTTCCCAAGCAGGCTCACTGCCAACGATGCTAGGTTAGCTATCCACTCACCTGGGCAGGAAGGCCATTTACACAAAGCCAAGAAATCACCACTGTGTCAGCTGATAAGAATGATGACCCACTTGTGCCTATTTTTTTTTCAAGTCCATAGGTGTGGACCCTCTGCCAGCTAAGCTGTCCTATGACAAGTCTCATGACCAAGTGTGGGTCCTGAGCTGGGGGGATGTGCACAAGTCCCAACCAAGCCTCCAGGTATGTTGAACATGTAGAGACTGACACCCCACAGGAACAGAGGACGCTATCCTGTCTAATAAATGTCTCTTGCTTCCCTAGGTAGCTGATCACATTTATCCAAAACCTATCCATCAAGGTTTGAGGAGAGAGTAGGAAGTAGGAAACAACCTTGGGCCAAAGCCCCTCACAGGCAATTCACAAGGTGTCTTCAGCCAGGCCTACCTTTAAAAGATAATACTGATGATGGATAAGATTCTGATGTCAGGACAACCAGAATGTGGCTTCCAGACCCCACCTCTCCTGATCCAGGACTTTCTTCACCTTGGGCTGGGCAGGCTGGAAAACAGTGTCAAAGCACGTGCTAGATGTGAGCCTGTAAGGAGGGAAAAGTAGGAGCAGTAGTTATGTCCATAAGTGGAAGCACATTTACTGAGTGCTTACAGTATGCTAGGACACAACAAAGTTCACTAATTTGCCCATGTCCCAACCCAGACAATGTGGCTCTGCAGCCCAACACTCAGCCACTGCACTGTGCTTCCTCTTTGAAAGAGTTTGGTCACAGGAGCTCTGTGGGATCCCCCCCTCTCCACCCGTCAGAGAAGGTCAACATCACCCCTGTGTTGAGCGTGCCTGGCTCTGCCTTTCTCATCCAGGGATGCATTACAGAATTAAACCCTAAAAAAAAAAAAGTGAGTTGAATGCCTACATTGTCCCAAAGATCTACATAGAACCATTCTAGATGCACAGAAGTTAATTCATTTCATACAGTGGATGCCTCAGCACATTAGGGTTTCATTCTCGCTCAGAACCCCAGCTGACAAGGGCTGCAGATGGAGTCAAGTTCACCCTGTTCTCAAGACTGGTAAGAGCAAAGGGACAGCTGGGTCTACAGAGGCTTCGTCCAGGGGAATACCTGCCTGCCTACCTCTGCCCGGTTGGGCCAGGGGGAAGACACTACTTCATCTCCTATAAATTGAAGCTATTGTCATTTGATGGATGCCATCAACGTGGGCCCCAGTGAGATGACAAAAAAATCCATTACAGTGTCTAGAAGCCTGAATAAAGGTCATTCAGAGCAGAGCCTAAGCCCAGGGAAATTGTAATTTTTATTGGCCCTCCCTCTGGCAGCTCCAACAAAGCCTCTAAGGTAATTCAAGGGGAGGGGTCACCAAAACTTTTTTTTTGCTGAAACCAAAAATGACTGCCTAATTTAACAAGGCAGAGGAGTTGAAAAACACATGGTTTCACAGGTCATCTGTAAAAGAGAAAACATGAGAGTGGCAGTGGATTTCTCACCTGTAACAGGAGCTGGCAGACTATGGCATCTACATGGCTGAGATCCAAGAATCCTATTCCCAGCTAAGATATCCTTTACCTGGCAGGACAAAAGAAAGATACAGTATGTGCAAGAATTCAGAGAGTGCATCACTCACCTGCACCCTCTAAGCAACAGATTTGAGGAAAGGATCCCAGACAAACACGAGATGAAGAAAGATCAAGAGGAGACTGATGTAAAGAATGAACCCACAGAGGAACTAAGATGGAGGAAGACAGGCTCTCTGCAAATGTGTAATAAGTTCTAAATAAGTATGTTTGAATTAGGATAGACAGGCTGAAAGAGAAATCCTGATGCCAGGCTATAACCAAAGATAAATTAATTCAGTAAAAATAATTGCATGGAGGGGAGGAAAGTGGAGGGAGTAAAAATACTTAGAAATATCTTATTGGGGTAGAGAAGGTATGGAGAATGCTGTTTGGAAGTAGTAGTTGGGAAGTGAGCATCTCATTATTCCAAATGTGATCAACTGAATTCTCCTAAAAGCTGTGATGATCAGACTTTGTTAGGAACAAAGGAAACTCTAACTTGTTTATAAGAAACACACATGGGGGCGCCTGGGTGGCTCAGTCGGTTAGGCATCCGACTTGGGCTCAGGTCATGATCTCGCAGTCCGTGGGTTCGAGCCCCACATTGGGCTCTGTGCTGACAGCTCAGAGCCTGGAGCCTGTTTCAGATTCTGGGTCTCCCTCTTTCTCTGACCCTCCCCTGTTCCTGCTCTCTGTCTCAAAAATAAATGTTAAAAAAAAATTAAAAAAACACACATGAAACAGAATAAAAGGTTGAATGAGGACAGGTGAACAAGAATATATTATTTCTACTAGTGCATATCAGGCAAGGTAGAGTTTAAGGTCACCAGCACTAAAAACAGCAAACAGAGAGATACTATGTCTCTACTATGTCTCCAGTACCCTATAGTTATCAAGCAACATTAACAACTAAATGGCCTCAAACAAGAGCAATTAAAAATACAAGGAGAACTTGGAGCACCGGGGTAGATTTGTCAGTTAAGAGTCTGATTCTTGATCTCAGCTCAGGTCTTAAGCTCAGGGTTGTGAGTTCAAGCCCCACATTGGGCTCTGCCCTGGACATGAAACCTACTTGAAAAAATAATACAAGGAGAACTTAATTTAACATGCACTTAAATTGTCCAAAGGATATGAATGACATGGGAAAATTGATTAAGAATGCAACTTGGTTTAATATACACCTTTCATGTGCAAAACAGTTTTTTCACACGTCCACATATGAATAGGTTTATCTGTAACCACAAAGGATATTAACCAATCTTGTAAAAGTAGATGTTATAGGCAACATTAGCTGATGAATTAGAAACAATTAAAATAGAACCTAATAAGAAGACACTCCTATATAACTACTGGATCAAAAAGGAAACTAAAAGGGAAATTAGAAACACTCTCAAAAGCAAGAGTAAAGCGATCATTCTACATCAAGACCAACAGGAGACAAAGAAGGCTGTAGACATGGAGTGTCTGGGTCTTAAAAGCCTGAAGAAGTACTTGTGTTAAGAAATGAGAACAAGAACAGAGTAGTGACAAGAAGAAGAAGAATGAAATTAATATAAATAAAACCAAAGAACAAAGAGAAACAGAGAAATCCTTCACAAGCCTGGTAAAGGAACAAAGAACGAATATATAAAATGAGGCATGAGAAAAGGAGTATTACTGCAGATACAGGAGGATAAAAATAACTGGAAATTAATACATGGCAACTCCGGGGCAGCAAATTTTAAAACCTAAAATAAGTGGATGATAGCTTACAAAATGTAGCCACCTGGCCAGCTCCATCAGTAGAGCGTGCAACTCTTGATTTCGGAGTCATGAGTGTAAGCCCCACACTGGGAGTAAACACTGACCTAACAGAAGCCCGTAATAGAATAATAATTACAGGGTTTTTTTAAAGATTGAAGAGCTACCACAGAAAAACAGTTGAATTTTATCGAACCTTCAAAATATATTTTTAATATTATTTAACTATCTCGGACCACAGGGAGGATAATGTGCAGCTTCTTTGTTTTAAATAGCCAGCATAATTTTAATTATGAAAATTGACTAAAAATTGTGTAAAAAAACAAAGCTGTAGGCTAATGTCACTTAGGAATACAGAAGCAAAATTCTAAACATGGTATTAAAAACAGAGTCCAGCAGTGCATCTAAATGCAGGGAACAAAGTGCCAGAATACGATGATGGTTCACTCTCAGGAAATCAGTCAACATTCTCTTAACACAAAGGGGGAAAAAAACTATTTTCAATAAATCCTGAAAAGGCACTGAATTAAATACAGCAGACATTCTCAATGAAATACTTAAAAACACGAACAAAAAGGCAATTTCTTAAATATAATGAACCCTATTTCCCAAAAACCAAGAGCAAAGTTTGCCTAAATGGCCAAACACAACTATTACAATCAGGAATTAGGTCACAACGTCCAGCATCCCAAGTGCAGAGTCTAGGCATTACACTGTAACAAGAAAGGGACCAGATTGAATAAACCTACCTTCATCCCTATGGGCTAGGGTTAAAGAAACCACTACTTGCAAAAACTCCTAGAAATGTCAACTGGCCCAGCCCTTGGGGTGCACAATTAGGAAAGGAGAACCAAAAGCCTCAAAACAATACTTTTTTGAATCCAGCAACTTGACTTCCAAAGGCTATGATCATGGGTATGGACAAAAACTTTGTTTCTCAATATCCAACACTAAGGAACTGGTTAAACAGAACTTTGCTTGGACTCCATGAAGGTGTTTCTATAAATGAAGCCCTTCCCTCAGCAGCCAGTGTTGGCTGGCACCTTCTTGAATCCTCCGTATCACTCCTTGGCCCACCAGTCCCAGACCCCCAGACCCCCCAGCTGAGCCTCCCTTCTCAGCTGGTTTTGTCTACCCTCTTAGAGAGATGTTCAGCCTTCAGGACTCCGCGTGAACTATCAAGTGACATTTCCTGATATCTAGCCACATATGTACGTCTCCATATGTGGGCTCCTGAAGCAAGCCCACAGAGCCAGCAAAATTAAGGAATTGGACAATTACCTTTTGGACACTAACATGCGGGGGAACGTGCCAGGATGCAAGGCCAAGAAGGAACTCACGACTCGTCAGACAAATGAGGCGGTCACACCCACATCAGTTCAATGGCCCGTGGTACTGCGTTTTGATGAAGTAACCTCTGAATATAGGGTGTCAGAGTGGTGAAGCGTGAATGACACTGACCGCTGACAGCCTGTAATTTTCCATCTCTATTAGAAGCTAAAATGACAGGCCTGCGATCAAGCAGTGATTGTATGGCTTCTTGGAATTCTCTGGTATTTTCCCCTAGACACTCCCATGATCCAGTTTCCTAATGCTGATATTTTCATGCCCAGCACCAAGAGTGTTTTCCCATGGACTTGCCATGGAAGTATCATTTGGCCATTTTAAAAAATCACAGAAAAATAACCTAATGCAGTGTGACAACTTTAGAGCTGCCCCAAGGCTGAAAATCACAGCCCTCCTCATTCCTGTCCGGCATCCTCTCTGCTTACCCCCCTCCCACCTCCACCCCCCAGGAAGCATGATCCAGAAGACTCAAACTTCAACCCTGCCTGAGGAGGCAGGCCAGGTGTTGTTTGTTTCCCCATAAAAGCAAGAGCCAGAAGGCAGTCCTATTCTTAAAAGATAAAAGCATCCAGAACTCCAAGCCACGTGAGTTACCGAAGCCCCAACAGAGACTGTCCTCAGCCTCAGGCTGCAGAAGTCTGGACCATGTAAGCACAGCCATACTATCAAGATCAGAGAAAGTGTCTCAGCTCTGTGTTCACAGTCTAGCCCCCCCACTCCCCTGCTCAGAGGGTCTGGGCTTGACCTTGTGGGCCTTCAGCCTCATCTGGCTGTGGGCCACCCACGTTTCAGGGCAATGGCCTAGAAATTGGAGGCTGACAAGCACATGAAGAAGGAAAGGGGACACAGGCTGTTGGGCATGGTGTCTCTGGCCTGGCCATGCCCAAGGCTGTGTTAGCTGATAGACACGTGCTCAGCCTGACCACAGCACGCTTTCCCGCAGGACCTCCACACTGCTCTCTTCCCACCTAATCTCCGACATCACTCGGCTCTGTTCTGCACTGCCACCGTGCCCTTCCCTGACACAGGCCCAGCAGGAACTGTCTACAGCAGAGAATGGCTGCGGCTGCCTCCTGCCAACCCCACAGAGAAAGTGGTACAAAAGAAGAAAGGGAAACAGAGGCAGCTATGCTCTGTCACTACCAATGTGTACAAAACACGGGGCCTGATTCTTGATTTCTCACAGCAGGTCCGTTGTGCAACTAGACCCGATCCCCAGCATTCTAACTGCAAGGCATCTAAATGGCTTGAGCAGCATCTTTGAATGGCATTTATGCAGGATTCCTGCTTTCTCCAATAAACCATGGAGTCACAATTCCCATAGAACACCTCTGTGAGCAGTCTATGATAGAGATGCCCAACAAATGGGCCCAGGCACCTGGCATCAAAGGAAAATAAGGAAGCAATAAATACTTGCACCATTTAACATTTTCATGACTGAAAAGCTCACTCCCTCTCTTCCCAGGGTGGCCTGGGTGCTGAGAAGGTGGGATTCTCAGTTGTAGGGGAGGTGGTCTCTGAGCAGAGTGATCTTTCTCTTCTGGGGACCTCTCCCAGAAGCTCCAGCGTGGTCCCCACTGTGCCATCAGGGGCTGGTGATGTGCGGGCCCAGTTTTGGGTCAGACCTGCCTGCACAGGAGGGAGTGATTCAGGCATTCATACCTGTACTGCCCCTCTCCCCCAAAGGGGGAGTCCCTGCTCTGCTCCTGCCCCCCTCTCTCACACTGGGGGCATCTCTCTCTGAAGTAGCTTGTCTGCTGAGGGGCCTTACCAGCATGTGCGGGTGGTTCCAGGTTTCCCACCCCTACCTGGGTGGGCCCTCACAAGGACCCTCCCTCTGTGTTATAGGTGATCACAGAAGCCAGCACCGGCCAGGGCCAGCACCTTATCCGCACACCGTTTGCAGGAGTGGATGATTTCTTCATTCCTCCAACAAACCTCATCATCAACCATATCAGGTGAGACAGGCCCACGATGCCCTAAGGAACCCCCATAATCCAACTCAGCCCGGCATGTGGTGCATTTGCCCACTGTGAGACCTGCTCCTTCTGTGTCTCTGTCACTCATCCTGAGCTGGCCTTGGGCTCCGTCATGAGGGGACAGAAATGGACCCATCACTAGTCCTTAAGTGCCTTAGTTAAGGAAGGCACCCAGCTCCTATGGCCCTCAGAGGCCCACTGAGGACAGAAAGTCTCATCCTCAAGGTGAGGACTATAGAGAAAAGGAAACAATAGTGGTTAATGGGTCACCCTCTCCTTGTTAGACACAAAGAAACTAGTAGAAGTGGTCTTGACCCCTTTTTACACATGCGGAAACCAAGGATTAGAGAAGTTAAAACACGGGCCAAGTTTACACATCCAGGAAGAGTCAGATGAAATACGAGGCCAAGTCTCTTTTTAGTTCCTTATTCTCTGCTGCCCACTGCCCATGGGTTTTCCAGAAGCCCCCAGAGCAGCCATGGAGAGGGCCAGCCAGGGAACAAGGCCTCTGCTTGTCTGGTTTTCACCATCCAGAACAGCCTAAAAATGGTGGCCTATGGTCTCAACTGCAAACCTCAGCTCAACCTGGCTGTTCCCCCTGCCTGTTCGTTTCAGACAACCCCTAACACCTACTGTAAAGTCACCACTGCAGAAGACTCAGCCTGCCCCTTTATAAAGTCACAGAGACCTGAAAGTCGTGCCTTTCTTTTGTCCGACATCAAGTCCCTTTCTCCAGGAAGAAAGGACTCATTGTTACATATTGAAGCTGGACTTGTAAAACTAGGCCCACCCACTGATTCAAGCCCAAGAAAGAAAACAGCTCCTTTATGAACCCTACCGTGTAGACAGCACCTGGGAGGAGCCTCTAAGATTCTGGGGGTTGCTCAAGGGTGAAAAAACCCCAAAGAAGCTGAATTCAGGCGGGAGTCTAGCACATTTACAGGCTCTGTGGCACCTGGGTGTGGCATTTTACATTCAAGTTCTTTACCAGAGTTTCATGCTCTTTCCATGCTTGATCTCTTTTTTTTTTTTAATGTTTATTTAGTTTTGAGACAGAGAGAGACAGAGCATGAATGGGGGAGGGACAGAAAGAGAGGGAGACACAGAATCGGAAGCAGGCTCCAGGCTCTGAGCCATCAGCCCAGAGCCTGACGCGGGGCTTGAACCCACAAACCGTGAGATCGTGACCTGAGCTGAAGTCGGACGCTCAACCGACTGAGCCACCCAGGCGCCCCATCCATGCTTGATCTCTTTAAGAATGCTTTAAAGATGCTTTTAAGTGGGCATTTCCCCCACTCAGCGACTCAGGTATTCAAAAGAGAAGTGTGGAGGAGATGTTTCTCTTCCTCCCATAGGCATCCACGGCACCAAAAGGCCTCTCTCAGTCAGCGATTGAGGCAGAGGCTCTTAGGTCAAAGCCAAGTCCTGCCTGGGGTCAGGCCTTCTGACAGCTTGCCACCCACCCCCAGAGGGGAATTTCACCAAGCCCAGATGTGAGTGGCTACCGCCTGCTGGGCCCTTCCCCTCAAGCTCTGTCTTTGATCCAGTCCTCCCAAAAGCCCTCAGAAGGAACCGCCCTCTTCAGCATGGCAGAGGCTCTAAGAGGCCGTCCACACACCGGGCTCTGCAGTGGGCAGGGCAGCAGGGCCACGCCAAGGCCATCTGGCTGCAAAGGTAAAAGCTGTCCTCAGCCCCCCTGCCCAAGCTTCCTCCCCCAGGGGATCAGGGATCATAACCGACACAGGAGAGGCTGCCCCTCCACCTTCCTCTCCCCCGGGGGAGGGAGCTCTGGAGGAAGCGAGTTGGCTTGCGGTGCCTGCTCAGAATCTGATTAGTCCAGAGGACAGTAGCAGCAAGCCCACCTCTGCCTCCTCCTCCTGGCAGGTGATCGGGGCTCTTTTCCCTCCAGGCACAGGCCCCCACTTCCCAGCTGGCAGCAGGCCTCAGGGGAGCTGATGTGAAGGCATCCCAAAGGGAGAAGCTATTGACGGCACTTTTATGCTCCTCCTTTACCATTTCTAGAGATGAGTGCGTGTTATGAGAGCAGAAATCGAGGAGCGTTTGTAATGCGGCTGCCTTCATTTTCACCTCGTAGATGAATGACTGAAGAAGCCAGGCCCTGCAGGATGGTACATCTAATTAAGAAGCTGTTAGCGCACTGAAGGATTAGGATAAAGGGAAGAGAATGGATGCAATCCTTTAGAGGAATGACAGAGCCCCTCCTGACCTCAGTTCTTCCCTTCGCAGGTTCGGCTTCATCTTCAACAAGTCTGAGCCCGCAGTTCACAAAGTTGACCTGGAAACACTGGTGCTGCTCAAGACCATCAGCCTGCAGAGCCACGGCTGCGTGCCACAGGCCATGGCCCACACCCACCTGGGTGGCTACTTCTTCATCCAGTGCCAACAGGATGGCCCCGCTTCTGCCGCCCCCCAGTTGCTGCTCGACAGTGTCACGGACTCCGTGCTCGGCCCCAATGGGGACGTGACTGGCACCCCACACGTGTCCCCCGACGGGCGCTTTGTGGTCAGCACTGCTGCCACCAGCCCCCAGCTGCACGTGCAGGAGATCACGCTGCAGGGAGAGATCCAGACTCTCTCTAGCCTGAAAATAAGCCAGGGCATCTCCGACGTGGCCTTCCAGCACTCCTTCACCCACGGCGATCAGTACTACATCTACGCCCCCCTGGAGACAGAGCCAGACCTGCTGTTCCTGGAGCTGTCCACGGGGAAGACGGGCATGCTCAAGAACTTGAAGGAGCCGCCCACAGGGCCCGCATGGCCTTGGGGAGGGCCCCGCAGGATCGTGAGGGACAGCGGGCTCTTTGGACAGTACCTGCTCATCCCCGCCCAAGAGTCGCTGTTTCTCGTCAACGGGAGACAAAACGCGCTGCGGTGTGAGGTGTCGGGCGTAAAGCGGGGGACCACAGTGGTGTGGGTGGGCGAGGTATGAAGGAGCCCGGGGCAGAGCCCTGGGCCACCCAGCACGGCCGAGTCCTCACACCGCAGCCCCAGGCAGGCGCCCTGTACATTTTCACGGACAAAAGCAAAACCTGTATCCGCTTTGTGGTTCAACACTGGCCTCCTTGCAAGTTTCCTAGTATAAGGTATGCGCTGCTAACCAGATTGGGGTTTTTCGTTGGGAAGTATGATTTATGCCTTGAGCTACGGTGGGAACACACGCTGCTGTGTAAAGGAATCATTTCTGTGCCCAGCTACACGCCATGTTTCCTGGGGAACACTGCGGAACCAAGAGCTCCTGCTTTCCAGGCTGACACTTGTGTCGGTTGCCTTCATGTACTCATTGTCCGTCACAGCCGGGTCCAGCCAACCTCCCCCCTGATGGAGTGGCCCCGAAGCCGGGCCTGGAAACTCAGTGCGAGCCCTGGCTTTCGCTCCAGGCATGAGAGCCACGTCTGCCCTCATTCCGGACCTTCTTTTCTCCTGAGCAGCCGCTTCATGCTTTTTTTCCATGTGACTTGGTGTAAGCCTGAGGGAGATCCAGCCAGACTTCTTGCGTCTTGGGGGATGGGGAAATCACTTACTTTATTTTGGAAATTTTGATTAAAAGATAATTTTTTATAATCTCAAATGCTAGTAAGCAGAAAGATGCTCTCCGAGGTCCGCTCTGTTCGTCCCTGCCTTAGGCCAAGTCTCTGAGAGTCACCACCCCACACCCAGAAAGAACAGCGATCATCCAGGAATAACGGTCCTCTATACCACGGACACCCCGAGTACAGATCTAGCCACCAAAGTGGCAAAGACTTTGTTCTGGGCCGGGATGCAAAGAGACCAGGACAAACCCTGTGTGCCTGCTTTTTACCACTGAACGGGGATGTTTTATGAGCCGGGCCCAGTTCCCCAGATTCAGGGCAGACTGGGCTTGCCATGGAGGCCTACAGAAGAGTGACCTCCTGGTGCAACACAAAGACACGTGTGGGGTCCAAGTGGCTTCTGTAGGCGATCCCTTTCAAAAATCAATTTCTTTTCTGCCCGTGGCCCTTGCACTCAGCTCTAGCACGCCCATCATTGCATCATCACTGCACAGCACATTTCAGTCTTTTCTTGCACGTGGACCCTTCTGTCCCCAATAATATACACTGCAAAACCCACAATCAGAAGGCAGAGGGAAGGGGGGGCCAGTGGCGGGAGGGTGTGGGCTGCCAATGCTTCATGATTCCCAAATATCTCAGACAATGCTGGGCTGTCAGGGGGGCATCGAGGAAGTACAACCCAGCTGGCCCCGAGAAGACAGCTCATGTTGGAGAATGTCAGCTTTGGGGCTCCCGGCACACCCCTTTCCTTCTCCCTCACCTCATTCACCAAAACACACTTGTATGCTTTCTGGCCTGAATGATCGGTTTTCAAGTCACATGAAGTTGGAAGAGATGGTCTCATCATGGACACCTCACCTAGGGCAGACCGCTTCACCCGCCAACATGGCCATGCTTTTCCCGCTCTGATCACTGGCCGCTTTCAGGGACAGGAAGACACAGACCCTGCCTTGCTGTAAATACAGCTCCCTTGCACACTCACCTGAATGCCCAACCTACCTGACCCCAACTTGATTTCCTGAAATCAGCCAGTCCTGTTGTCTCACGTATCTTGGTCCATCCAACGCCTGTCCCCTCCACCTCCCAAGAGTGTGCCTAGGTATGTACATGCATACTTTAGATTTCGTTACATGTACTTGAGCTGTAGCTACAGGTTGAAAGGATGGACTTCAAAAGCCGCATACTCAGTTTCCCAAGAGCGGGGATGGATGGGTGACACCTCTCACCCTTTCTTCTTCCTGCCCCAATCTCTTGACACATTCACTTCCAGACTTCCACATTTATCACTGCAGTTCTCCACTTTCACCAACTTCTCCCTTTGGAAAAATCTTCCAGATGATGGCAACCCCTGGCAGACAAAGTCTGAGCCTACCTGAGGAAGAGCCTACCACCTCCCAGGTCAGGACATCAGCCCCTGGGGGGTCATGGGTTCCTAAGTCAAAGACCAGTCCAATCCCAGCAGGCCTTGTGATCTGGGAGACTGCAGCATCCGTTCCTTTGCCTCATTCCTTCTGTTTCTAAGTGTGTCTGAAAAGCATTTCTGCCTCTGGCTAACTCACTGTGCAATTAACTGGAGATGCCAGCTTAGGGCTCGGGGCCAGCGTTCCACACACTGTTGAATCAGAGCAGGGATTTGTAGGCCTGAAAACAGTGCAGTCTGCACATTCACAAAGGCAAGAGAGTAAATGCTTTTTCATCACAGCAACTAGCCGAACTGCTGGGTGGGAGGCAGAGGAAAGGCTGGCCAGGCTGCCCCCCACCCCCCTTCCAGCCCCAGAAGCTCAGAGGAACACGGTCCCAAAGTCACTGATATAAGAAGTTACCACATCAGGTGAGCCTTGCTGCCGACCCAGCCACAGCCCTCTGAAAAACACACAAGATCACCTACCAACCAACCGATACTTCACATTAAAGAAGCACTTCATCTTAACAATGACACATTCATAATGAACTATTTCAAAATTTACTGAATTTTGAAATAAAATTTAATTTCACAAAAATTCAACATAGTATTTTTTTTCATAACAACTCACAAATAACCTACACCTTTGCTGATATTACGGATTTGAAATGGAGGAGCTGGTGTTCCTTCCGCCCCAGTGAGCAAAACCCTGCATGGAGGCAGTGGGTCTGAAAGCCTACCCAGCCTTCTACCGAGGGGTAATAGTAAGAGGGAAGTGTCTGCTTGCAGGTGGCCACACGGACCATCTGCACAGGATACCTGGGTGTGGACAATGTGCTGTGTGGCAAATGCCACCATCCCCACCCCGGCAATCCTGCCCAACAAACTCTGCCTGGGGCTGGCCCAGGCTTCTTCCCTAGGTCTCCCAGTCAATTCAAGCATCTCACTATACCTTCCCCAAGCCCCTGGAAGTAGCTGGAAGGACCCTGTGAAGTGTGGGTGGGGCCAACCACTAATCCCCAACCACAAGATGCAGGAACTTGAATCTAGATGCATCATGAACAGAGACAGAAGCTCAGCCCCTGCATGCCCCCTCCCACCTCACCCCTGCCACCTGCTGTCTTTCCCACTGCTCTGTGCAGAAAAGGGCTCCCAGCTCCAGGGAGGGCTCCCGAGGACAGCTCTTAACCCTGAAAAAAGCAGAGAACTGCCTGTTGCCCTAGGGAACCTAATTGCTGAGGCTCCATTTAGGAGAGCAGCCTGAAGTTGGCTTTGTGTGGCCACACCTTCTTTTCTGTTGACCAATAACCTGTGAACTAAAGGAGAATCCAGAACAGAGATGTGCAACAGATCCATTCTGGCTATATTTTTCTACCAGGGGCTTGCAACATCATCAATTCATTTCTCACTGTGTGTTTCATTCAGACACTGTGGATGCTGAACCACCCTCATCACCAAATCCCACAGCCCTGTCCTGGGCCCTTCTCTCCAGAAGCAAGCCCCTTGGATTGCTGAGGCCACTTGCCCTCCCTCCCGTGCACTACTGGTCTACCTCACCTTCTCCTCCCTGTACCCAGCTCCTCTGACAGCTGCCCCCACCCAGGAAGCTGGACGGTGACGTGGGCCAACAACAATGACATGAAATCCTTTGCTGTCCTTGCCCACCCAGAACCCCAGGTTCTGTTCCACATGCAGTCAGAACCCACTGGACACAGCCCTTGGCCGCCCAGAATCACAACCTCCACACCCTAGCTCGCAGACCTTCCAAACGAGGTAACCAAGACCAGAGCAAGCTCACAGGTGTCAGAGAAGTCAACTGTTGTCAAACAGAAACTGTCAGACAGGAATAGAGACCATGACGTCTCGGCCAAGCTTCATCCCTTAGAGGGCCCAAGCCACACCTCCCTCCTTCCCACTTTACTCTCAGCCTTTCTGGCTCCCCTCCTATGCTTCAGGTCTCCTGCACGTGCGCTGTGCCACAGCTCCTACAGTTCAAGGGACAACTGACCTTACTGTCACACCAGCTCCCCACAATGGCCTTTGCCCATGCTGCTAGCTAGCTTTGGAAGTCCAAGTAAGAAGTCACTCCCAGGGCCACATACTACTATTTGCTCCCACAGGAGCACAGAGGCAGAGGAGTTTTGTTTGACAAAGTCACTAGCTGCCATGGCTTCTGTCCAAAATCATAGAGATTACAGAATAGAGAGCGGCTTAAAAGATTCAAAGGAGAAAATACATGGTGCCTATTCTCGAGGTCTGACTACAGGACCCCAAATCCCTCATGCAGCACAGGCCACTTCCTGCTTCTCTCTTCACCAGATTACCTGCCAAGTTACTTGAGAATCTGAGCATCTTATGCAGGCCTGCAGGCTTTAGGCACAGCCACAGAGCCGGCAGCAGGAGCCCAGCAAACATGGTCTCACACATTCTCTGGAGCTGTAGGCAGCAGTGGGGATTAAACCAAACACAGTGTGTGAAATTATGGAAAGTATGGGAAGAGCAGGAATTGGCCTCCAAAACTGAGAGTGAGGCTTCCTGAGCCAGCCCCAAAGTGTTGAACCCGTACTTTTTGTTGTTCTTGGATAAACCCACAATTCACACACACACACACACACACACACGCACATGCACACCCTTCCCAAGCTCATCTTGACCAATATGGGACCATCTGTTTCCCCTGTGACCCTAGAGAAGGTGGACCATGCCCCAGAGGGCTCTAGAAGGCTTAGCCTGCACTGCACAAAGCACAAACTGTTGATTCGCCCCCACCCCAAGAATGGTGGCCTCTCCACATGTCACCAGGGCAGGATCAGAGAATGCTGCCCTTTGGGGACACACTCTTCAAGATCAGAGCTTCCTAGCGAGTTTCCATAGTTACCACATTCGCCTGCCAAGATCAGAGCTTCACGGCGGTCGTTGGTGGTATAGTGGTGAACACAGCTGCCTGCCAAGATCAGAGCTTCATTTGTAAAGAAGTGCAACTAGTCTCTGCTGATCATGGGGCCCAAGTGCTTTCTCTTTTAGAGAAAATTCCCTAAATCCAAACCCTTGTCCGCTGCCCAGAGTGACATCTGCCATCCGTTTAAGAGTCAGTTAAGATACTTCAGCTGCTTCAGAGAGGTGCAGGACAACAGGTCCATAAGCCACCACCCCAGACCCCACAGCAGCCCCTGTGGCTGGGCAGCCCCCATTTCTGGCCTGGCCCTGTCACCCCCCCCACCATGGTTCCCCCTCCTGCTCACACTTTCTGAAGGCCCTGTGAGATGGCCTCAAAACAGAAGTGGCCATGGAGTGTTGCTGCAGTGGTCACACACAGTGTTTCATGATATAGTGTAGCTGAATGGCCCTCAAGATACAAAGTCACATGCACACCCTTTGTCCCATTAAGATTCTCCTCCTCCCCCGCCTCAGAAAACTTTCAGAGCTCTTACGTCAAGGCAGATATATTATTTTGAGCAGTTGTGTAGACACCAAAATCTATTTTCTGTAATCACCAGTATTTCTCAAAAGGCCTCCTGTACTTACGATACATGTGAATTTTTCCTTGTTTATACGATATATATAAATTATTTTTAATACATCAACTTTAGAACTTTGTATCAACACAGTAACCGTACCTGGCATTTGAAATAAGTTTGTGTTTACTTTAATGTATTGCACAGTATTGAACACACCGTGTAACTGCAGTACCACTTGATAAAAGACGATTCACAAATTATCATCAAGTATTGTCAATGTAAATGCTCTTTTTCGGAGGATTTTACAATAAAACTTGAGAAAAGTTACCGTCTGTTGCTGCCAGTCTCTGTGCAGTTGGTGAAGCGAGAAGGGGCTAAGGCAGGACCACGCACATGGTTCTCCCCATTCCCCATCACCACAGCAGGTTCCGGAAGGGCCAAGGGAAACGGCCTCTCCTCTGGCCTGCTCCGAAGTGCTGCTGAGCAAAGGCAGGCCCTTGAACATGGTAGTCCCTTCCCCCATGTTCAAATTTCGGGTCTCCAAATGTACAACCAACATCTGGATCAAAACTTCTCTTCACCTGCCCTGGGAGACTTGCACAACTTGCCACAGTCTCCACCTCTAACTCACACACTTGACTCCAGTAACTCTTGGTTCTCATTGAGGTAGACTTTGCAGCTAGGAGGTAGAACATATAAAGTGCTCAGTAATCACCAAGTTACCAGGGCAGAGCACCTGCCATGGGCTAGCACTGTGCTAGGTACGGGAGAAAGAGGGCTTGACAAAGAAGACATGATTCTTGCCCTTGGTGAGTTCCGTGTCCACTGCCCCATGACTATTAGTGCACATTCTCCAGAGAAATAGAACCAATAAGGGGTGTGTTTGTGTGTGTGCGCGCACACACACACACGCATGTAGGTGGGGGAAAAAAGGAGAGAGAGCTTTATCTATCTATCTATCTATCTATCTGCAGGGTAGGCTGTCAGCTGGAGACCCAGGGAAGGCTTGTCGTTTGAGTCCAAAGGCCATTTGTTGGCTGAATTCTTCTGGGGAGGTCAGTCTCCTATCTTAAGGCCTTTCACTGATTACATGAGGCCCACCCACACAACAGAGGATACCGGCTTTATTCAAAGTATACTGCTTTAAATGATAACCTAGTGACAAAAACTACTTTCACAGAAGGACCTAGAAGAGTGTCTGACCAAGTATCTATCTGGGCACCATGATCCAGCCAAGTTGACACATAAAGCTAATCATCACAATGACATAAACAAGACGATGTGATGATGCTCATCTTCTCTCTTGGAAGAATAACTTGCTATGTGCCAGACACTGCAATAAGCAATAATAAGAACCAGTTTTTGTTTTGTTTATAAATTTAAAAAAAATTTTTTTTATTTTTGAAAGAGAGAGGTGAGTGAGTGAGTGAGTACAGGAGGGGAAGGAAGAGCAGGAGACACAGAACCCAGAATAGACTCCAGGCTCCGAGCTGTCAGACAGAGCCCAATGTGGGGCTCCAACTCATGAACCGTGAGATCATGACCTGAGCCGAATTTGGATGCTCAACCAACTGAGTCACCCAGGTGCCCGAGAACCACTTATAAAAGTTACCATTATCCACACAAGGCAAGGGTTGGTGTTATCCCCAACTCATAGAAGAGGAAATGAAAGCTCAGAGCAAAAGAGCCAGATTCAATTTCAAGTCTATAAAGCCAAAATACACTCTCTCAACCACTAAACCACTGAACCCGAGGGTACCTGTGGTACCCATCTCCACAAAAGTCAGAGCCACAGGTGCTCCAGGCCCATGACCTCGCAAACCCCCTGATGGCACAGCCCACATATGGTAGGGAGTTTGCTCTGCTTTAACCTCCACCGTAGGAAAGCCAGCTGCCCAGAAGAGCCCTCAAGATTTGGGGTCTGCCCTGTCCCCTCAGGAAAGGGAAAATGCACTGGAACCCAAAAACTCTGGGTAGAGAGCAGATTGCAATTGTCAGCTTGCTTGCTGCCTGCAGAGGCTGGGCTCTTCCCCACACACACTCTGGTCATCTCTTTTGTCCTCACAAGCCCCAAGATAGCAGGTGCTGGGACTGGAGGAGAGGGGGGTAGCAAAGATGTAGCCGGCAACAAGACCTGCCCCAGACAGGTGGTGGCAGAAGTTTTCATCTCTATTGTGTCCTGCCCGTTCCCTCCTCAGCAGCCTGAACAGAGGCGAGACACACAACGTGTGGGGCCAGCCCCATGCAGCCAGCTTTGGGAGGCCCAGGAGGGGGACAGAGTCCTTAGCTCTGCCCACAACCAGCACACCTTCCCAAGCTTCACCACGTATCCACTCTCCTGTTCAACCACCATTTTCCCAAAACTGTCTCTGAACCCAGGGCCGACCGACATGGAGCCCACAGTAAGGACGATCAAATGGATCCAATAATAAACACTGGCACTCGGGATCCTTGAGGGGACATGCAGGGGGCCTTGGTTCAGAGAGGCTTTCTGGATACACTGCATTGGAAGCCACGGGTTCAAGTGGGGGGTCTGAGTGAGGACCAGTGGAGTGAGAGCCTGCCCACTGACCCAGGAGAGAGCAGCACAGTGGCAGCATGGGCAGGACAGCCACATGAAGGGAGGCCACTGAACGCAGAAGGCTGAGGTGAAGGAGAGGCCTGGGAGGGCACTGTGTTGTTATGGAGATAGAGAGCACCCTTTAGAGAGCATCCTTGGGGCTCCGGAAATCATCTTTCCAGCCAGGCTCCTGGGTGCTCAATGTCGAGGCTAAAGAGGAAGAAGGAAAGAGAGATGCTACCAGTAACAGTGATGGGGCGTCCAGGACCAGAGGCCCGAAGCTGGGATCACTGTGCTCCAGGGAAGGCTGTCCGCAGAGAGTCACAAAGGACTGTCAGCACAGAGAGAGACAAAGCAGACGCCCCTAGAAGAGGCAAAGGCTGATACATCGCTGTCGTACGGATCCTTTCCTATGAGCACAGAGCCCTGGGATTCTGAGGACCAGAGATAAGCTTCTATAATGGGCTACAGAGACAAGTAAAAGAGGGGTGTCCAAACAAATTGGGTCTTCATAAAGCGGGGTGGTGACATACCCAGTCAAGGATAGAGAATGAGTTTCTGAGAGGAAGGGGAATATCCATACATGAGAGAGGGATCTGAGAAATAGGGCATTCCCAGACCCCAGGGGGCTGAGAAGGAACACTCAGAAGACTTGGGTCCAAATACCCCAATATGCAGGGGCCGGTGGGCCAGGAAAGAAAAAAGGAGGCTAGCTAACAGAAGATCCCAGAGCCACAATTCTAAGAGCCTGGCCTGTCTATGCCTGAATCTAAAATCATGACAAAGTTGTAAAAACTAATGTTTTTTTATGCAATCAATAGTACACTGCATTATATTCGAGTCTAGACAGATAACATCTTTATGTGCACAAAGTTATCTTATCTGCCCCAAGAAAACATGTTTGTATCCTCAGTTCCCACTTCTCCAAGGTCGCTGGCCACTTAAGCCCATCTTCTCCAGCCAGAGCTTCCTGACCAAGTGAAGTCCGGTTACCAGACAAGAGGTGTTGGTCAGCACAGTGACCAGCTGGGAGCAGTCCAGGAAGAAGAGATGAGAGGTGACAACCAATAGGACTCACACCATGTCCAGTGGGTAGAACGCACCGCCCCAGGCAGACCTACAACGAGGAAACTTTCGGTAACCCTGGGGCACAAGAAAGAGAACCTGACTCACAGAGAGCCTGGGGAAACCTCAAAAGGAGGCACGGCCCCACTGATCAAGCTTTCAGAAAGCCCCAGGGCAATCTCAATGAACCCTTGCTCATGTACTGCTAGGTAACTACTCTGAGAGTGCAGAGCCTGCTTGGGATTCTCTCTCCCTCTCTTTCCTCCCCTCCCTTGCGTGCTCTCTCTCTCAAAACAAATAAATCTTTTAAAAAAGAGAAGAAAAAGCTGATGGTGACACCCACTCATGAGCTGCATATGTGCAAGGAAGAGGCGGTGGTACGGGGACAGGCAAGGCCAAGAAGGACACATGTGTTCAGCAACTAGGGGCCCAGTGAAGGAGACTCTCATCGCCCAGGCATAGGCAACGATGACAGGGCTGAATGTGCCTATTCCTTCCCAAGTAACTGAAGGAAGGAAGCTACACACAACAGTGACAGGAAGATGACAGAATCACAGAGGAATGCCTCCTCAGCCCCTACTCAGAAACAATGGTCAGGCTTCCCTCCCTGGGGATATGATGGAGCCAATGACCCCAAACAATTCTAACATTAAAAATACATCGGGGGCAGGGTGCCTGGGTGGCTCAGTCAGTTAAGCATGCCAGTCTTGATTTCGGCTCAGGTTGTGATCTCTTGGTTTTTGAGTCCAAGCCCCACGTCAGGCTCTGTGCTGACAGTGAAGAGACTGCTTGAGATTCTCCCTCTCTCCTTGCCCCCTCCCCTGCTCACACTCTGTCTTTCTCAACAACAACAACAACAACAAAAATAGGGGCGCCTGGCTGGCTCAGTCAGTTGAGCGTCTGACTTCAGCTCAGGTCATCATCTCATGGTTCATGAGTTCAAGCCCCAAGTCAGGCTCTGTGCTGACAGCTCAGAGCCTGGAGCCTGCTTTGGATTCTGTGTCTCCCTCTCTCTCTCTCTGCCCCTCCCCATCTCATGCGCTCGCTCTCTCTCTTTCTCTCTCTCTCTCTCAAAATAAATAAACATTAAAAACATTTTTTAAGGGTGTCTGGGTGGCTCAGTTGGTTAAGCGACTGACTTCAGCTCAGGTCATGATCTCACAGTTCATAAGTTTGAGCCCCACATCGGGCTCTGTGCTGACAGCTCAAAGCCTGGAGCCTCCAGATTCTGTGTCTCCCTCTCTCTCTCTGCCCCTCCCCCACTCACACTCTGTCTCTCCCTCTCAAAAATAAGTAACAGCATGGTACTGGCACAAAAACAGACACATAGACCAATGGATATAATAGAGACTCCAGAATTGGACCCACAAAAGTATGGCTAACTAATCTTTGACAAAGCAGGAAAGAACATCCAATGGAAAAAAGACAGTCTCTTTAACAAATGATGCTGGGAGAACTGGACAGCAACATGCAGAAGGATGAAACTAGACCATTCACAAAAATAAACTCAAAATGGATGAAGGACCTGAATGTAGACAGGAAACCATCAAAACCCTAGAGGAGAAAGCAGGAAAAACACCTCTCTGACCTCAGCCACAGCAATTTCCTACTTGACACATCCCCAAAGGCAAGGGAATTAAAAGCAAAAATGAACTATTGGGACCTCATGAAGATAAAAAGCTTCTGCACTGCAATGGAAACAATCAGCAAAACTAAAAGGCAACTGACGGAATGGGAAAAGATATTTGCAAATGACATACTGGACAAAGGGCTAGTATCCAAAATCTATAAAGAACTCACCAAACTCCACACCCGAAAAACAAATAATCCAGTAAGGAAACGGGCAGAAAACATGAATAGACACTTCTCTAAAGAAGACATCCAGATGGCCAACAGGCACATGAAAAGGTCCTCAACTTCACTCCTCATCAAGGAAATACAAATCAAAACCACACTCAGATACCACCTCACGCCAAAGTGGCTAAAATGAACAAATCAGGAGACTATAGATGCTGGAGAGGATGTGGAGAAACGGGAACCCTCTTGCACTGTTGGTGGGCATGCAAACTGGGGCAGCCACTCTGGGAAACAGCGTGGAGGTTCCTCAAAAAATTAAAAATAGACCTACCCTATGACCCAGCAATAGCACTGCTAGGAATTTACCCAAGGGATATAGGAGTGCTGATGCCTAGGGGCACTTGTACCCCAATGTTTATAGTAGTACTCTCAACAATAGCCAAATTATGGAAACAGCCTAAATGTCCATCAACTGATGAATGGATAAAGAAATTGTGGTTTGTATACACAATGGAGTACTACGTGGCAATGAGAAAGAAGGAAATGTGGCCTTTTGTAGCAATATGGATGGAACTGGAGAGTGTTATGCTAAGTGAAATAAGTCATACAGAGAAAGACAAATATATGTTTTCACTCTTATGTGGATCCTGACAAACTTAACAGAAGACCATGGGGGAGGGGAAGGAAGAAAAAAAACGTTTAGAGAGGGAGGGAGCCAAACCATGAGAGAGTCTTAAAAACTGAGAATAAACTGAGCGTTGATGGGGGCTGGGAGGGAGGGGAGGGAGGGTGGGTGATGGGCACTGAGGAGGGCACCTTTTGGGATGAGCACTGGGTGTTGTATGGAAACCAATCTGACAATAAATTTAATTTTAAAAAAATGTTAAAAACACTGTTTAAAAAAAAAATACAAAGAAAAAAATTTTTCAAGAGAACACCTTCTTGAACACCAAGGAGGTGAGAACAGAGTGAGAACCCACTGATGGAAGCAGGGCCTTGAGGCTACCAGTGTCATGAGAGCACTGGTCTCCCAGAGCCAAGTCAAGATTTCACTCTGACAGCCTCGGGGGCACATGGGCAGGACCTACCCAAGGTGAGAGTCTGGTGGGAACCCTCTCTCACAGGGGGCTGGGGCCTCAAAGGGCTAAACCCTCAGCTAGAAGGTGAACTAAAAGTCTACTGGCTGGTTCCTGCCCAAGCCCCAGAGAATTCTGAGGAAGTTACCTTAGTGCTGGGGGTGGTGGGCAAAAGGGCTAAGAGCTGGTAATCACGTCTGCACACCAAACTCAAATCACCCATGTGGCTCAAAAAAACCTTAAGCCTCAAATTCAGTTTAAGTATGTCTCAGCAATATACAAAATGGGTAACATAATTCCAGAAAGACAATGATCATTTCAAGGTACTTGGGACACAGTCATTTCGTGAGGCTTGGTAGTAGTAGGTCATATTAAGAGCTACATGAACTGCAAAAAAAAACATTAAGCTTCACCCAGTAGTGTTATCACTAACAATATTAGAATACTATGTGGATCATATATAACTTAATAATGATATATTATTATTAACGTTATTCGTAGTGTTATTCTGAAGCTATGTTATGTAGTAAACAGGATAAAGCTAAGAAGAAACAGTATCAATCAGGACAGGAGATTTTGCTGCACTAACTATCAACTTCACACCTCAGCGGCCTCAAACAACAAGATTTATTTCTTGTACATGCCATACATTCAAGGAGACACTATCAGAATGCTCTGCTCGTTATAGTTTCTCAAGGACCAAGACTAATAAATACTCCATCTCAATACATTTCTATACTTGCTGAGGCTGGGAAAAAGAGAATGGAAGCCAGACTCATGCATTAAGTGATCTAGCCTGGAAGTGAAAATACACTGTTTCTCCTTACACTTCATTGGCCAGAACTACGTCAAGGGGGCATATCCCACTAAAAGGGTCAGGAAGTTCAGTGTCTCACACATCCACACGCAGCTGAAAACTTATCGGTGAACAATGTTAAAAACTACCACAGGATTTATGTTAACACACAAGAAAAGATATACAAATGTAATCTGAAAAAAGTTCATGAAAAACCCTATAATATAAATATGGATTGGAAATATTGATATAAAGTCACATTTACGTCTCCAGTATTCCAATCATCAAACTTGAAAAGGACAAACTACCAAAGGTCACTCAAGAAGAAACAGACTACCTGTAGAACTCTACATCCATTGAAGAAAATAAATTCACAAATGGAAACATTCCACAAAGAAAATCCTAGGCCAAATCATTTCATTGGTACATTCTGCCAAATATTTAAGAAATGGTACCAATTCTACAAAAATTCTTCCAGAAAAATACGGGGGAGGGGACAACACTTCCTGACTGATTCTGTGAGGCAAACATTATCGAGATACCAAATAAGACCAAAAAAATTACAACACACACACACACACACACACACACACAGTACTATCTCTCAAGAACAAGAATACAGATACAAATTTCCTTAGAAACATTTTAACAATCTTAATCCAATAATATATAAATAGAATAATATATCATGAGCAAGTAGAACTTATCCCAAAAAGCAAGATTGGATTTTCATTTGAAAATCAATGTAATTTACCATACTAACAGAGTAAAAACAGAATAAGCATGTGATCATGTCAATAGAAGCAGAAAAAGAACTTGATAAAATTCCACACTTGACCATGACAAAAACAAAAAAAACTCTTAGCAAAGAAGGAAGAGAAAGAAGCATCCTCAGCCTGATAAAGGGCACCTGCTAAAACCTTACAGCTAACACCACATTTAACGGTGAAAGACTGAGAGCCTTCTGTGACTGTTCATTTTATTGTCAACCTGACTAGGTCATGGTACCCAGACAAACATTATCCTAGATGTTTCTATGAAGCTATTTTTCATGACATTAACATTTAAATCACTTGAATGAAACAAGCAGATTACTCACAGTGTAGGTGGTCTTCATACAACCAGCCAAAAGCTTTGATAGAAAAAAAGTGACCTCCTTATGGGACACCTGGTGGTTCAGTCCCTTGAGGGTCTGACTCTTGATTTTGGCTCAGGTCATGGGATGGAGGTCCCACATCAGGCTCCTTGCTCAGTGTGTAGCCTGCTTGAGATTCTCTCTCTCCCCCTCTCCTCTACTTGTGCTCTATCTCTAAAATAATGAATGAATGAATGAATGAATGAATGAATGAATGCAGGAAGGCAGGAAGGCAGGAAGGCAGGATGGATGGAAGAAAAAGAAGTGACCTCCTTAGAAAGAGAGGGAATTCTGCCAGCAAACGGCCGTTGGACTCGGACTGTGGCATAAATGCCTCCCACTCTTCAGCCTGCCAGCCTACCTGCCCACGGATTTTCGACTCACCAGCCTCCACCATCACATGAGCTGATTCCCTCAGACAGACAGACAAAAACAGAGATAGCCACTGACCCACATTCACACATACATTCTTCTGGTGGTTCTCTTTCTCTGGAGAACCATAATACACCTTCCCTTAAGACTGTATGACAGTGAAGAGTTTATTATTTCCCACCCCCTCATTCGCCTGCATTGTGATCCCGGAGTGAACTCCGTGCCACCCGCCCCAGCGTTACGATTTATCTCCAGAGAGCTCTGGAGACAGTGGGGGTCAGGAGTGGCAAGACGGCACTTTGCCATCGGAGTCCAGTTTCCCTTCATTTTCACTAAGTAGAGGACTGGTGTGGGAACAACTCACCAGTGCTCATGTCAGCAGCCCTCACACATAGGCCCCCTGCACTGGCAGGGACACGGCAGGATGCCATGTTCTCACCTGGAAAGCAGGAGTCCCAGCCCACACAGCCACAGCCTAGGAGCCCCTTCTGCTATAGCTCCAGACACACCCTCAGGCAGCTGTCTCCCCACCTGGCAAACCAGCTGTTGCTCACTGCCTCTGACAAGTTTCTTCAGCACTAGGAAGGCCCTGTGTCCCTAGAGTACCCGTGCCCTCCTCGAAGGCATTTGAATGCTAGCCTCCATGGAGGGATGGGGCACGGCTTCCTAGGTCCCCTGTTCCTTCACTGTCCACTCTTCCTCTGTACAAGGGTGTGAACAACTTCTTTGCATGTCGTTCTCTGGGATCCTATAAAATCCTCTTCAACCTCTTTTGGTAGCTAACCACCTGATACTAATTAGGAATTATTGAGGGTGGGGGAAGATGGCAGTGTAGGAGGACGCTGGGCTCACCACATCCTGCTGATCACTTAGATTCCACCTACACCTGCCTAAATAACCCAGAACACTGCCAGAAGACTAGCAGAACAGATTCTCCAAGTGTAGACGAGAGGCCCACGGAAGAGGGTAGGAAGGGCGGAGAGGCGGTGCGCGCTACACGGACTGGCGGGAGGGAGCCGGGGCAGACGGGCAGCCCGCCCACCAAGCAGAGCCCTCAAGTCTGGCTGGCAAAAGCGAGAGGGGCCGGATGGAGTGTGTTCAGACAGCAAGCGGGACTTAACATCTGGAAGGTTATAAGTTAACAGCTCTGCTCGGAGAGCAGGAGGGCTGGAGGACAACGGGAGGGAGAGTTGTTGAGCCCTGGACGACAGAGCGCAGCTTGGGGGGGAACAAAGGCGCTCGCCAGCGCCATCTCCCTGGCCCATCCCCCAGCCAAAATCCCAAAGGGAACCAGTTCCTGCCAGGGAGCTTGCCTGCACTGCGCGCAGACACCCAACGCTGTGCTTCTGCGGATCCATCCCTCCGGCAGCGGGTCTGACTCCCTTCTGGTACCGCAGAGCCCCTCCCGAAGCGGATCACCGGATAAGCAAGCTGAGCCTGCCCCTCCCGCCCCTCCCGCCCCTGTGCACCTTGCCGAGCCACCCCAGCTAATATGCCAGATTCCCAGCACCACAAGCCTGGCAGGGTGCAAGTAGCCCAGACGGGCCACACCACCCCACAGTGAATCCCGCCCCTAGGAGAGGGGAAGAGAATGTACACACCAGTCTGACTGTGGCCCCAGCGGTGGGCTGGGGGCAGACATCAAGTCTGACTCTGGCCCCGCCCACCAACACAAGTTATTCAAGACAGCACAGGGGAAGTGCCCGCAGTCCCGCACCACTCCAGGGACTATCCAAAATGACGAAACAGAAGAATTCCCCTCAAAAGAATCTCCATGAAATAACAACACCTAACAAACTGATCAAAAAGGATTTAAACAATATAACAGAAAGTGAATTTAGAATAATAGTCATAAAATTAATCGCTGGGCTTGAAAACAGTATAGAGGACAGCAGAGAATCTATTGCTACAGAGATCAAGGGACTAAGGAACAGTCAGGAGGAGCTAAAAACTGCTATAAATGAGCTGCAAAATAAAATGGAAACGACCATGGCTCGGATTGAAGAGGCAGAGGAGAGAATAGGTGAACTAGAGGATAAAATTATGGAAAAAGAGGAAGCTGAGAAAAAGAGAGATAAAAAAATCCAGGAGTATGAGGGGAAAATTAGAGAACTAAATGATGCACTAAAGAGAAATAATCTACGCATAATTGGTATCCCAGAGGAGGAAGAGAGAGGGAAAGGTGCTGAAGGTGTACTTGAAGAAATCATAGCTGAGAACTTCCCTGATCTGGAGAAGGAAAAAGGGATTGAAATCCAAGAGGCACAGAGAACTCCCTTCAGACGTAACCTGAATCGATCTTCTGCACGACATATCATGGTCAAACTGGCAAAATACAAGGATAAAGACAAAATTCTGAAAGCAGCTACAGATAAACACGCTCTAACATATAAAGGGAGACCTATAAGACTCGTGACCGATCTCTCTACTGAAACTTGGCAGGCCAGAAAGGAATGGCAGGAGATGTTCAATGTGATGAACAAAAAAAATATGCAGCCGAGAATCCTTTATCCAGCAAGTCTGTCATTCAGAATAGAAGGAGAGATAAAGGTCTTCCCAAACAAACAAAAACTGAAGGAATTCGTCACCACTAAACCAGCCCTACAAGAGATCCTAAGGGGGATCCTGTGAGACAAAGTACCAGAGACATCGCTACAAGCATAAAACATACAGACATCACAATGACTCTAAACCCATATCTTTCTATAATAACACTGAATGTAAATGGACTAAATGTGTCAACCAAAATACATAGGGTATCAGAATGGATAAAAAAACAAGACCCATCTATTTGCTGTCTACAAGAGACTCATTTTAGACCTGAGGACACCTTCAGATTGAGAGTGAGGGGTTGGAGAACTATTTATCATGCTACTGGAAGTCAAAAGAAAGCTGGAGTAGCCATACTTATATCAGACAAACTAGACTTCAAATTAAAGGCTGTAACAAGAGATGAAGAGGGCATTATATAATAATTACAGGGTCTATCCATCAGGAAGAGGTAACAATTTAAATGTCTATGTGCCGAATACGGGAGCCCCCAAATATATAAAACAATTACTCACAAACACAAGCAACCTTATTGATAAGAATGTGGTAATTGCAGGGGACTTTAACACCCCACTTACAGAAATGGATAGATCATCTAGACACATGGTCAATAAAGAAACAAGGGTCCTGAATGATACATTGGATCAGATGGACCTGACAGATATATTTAGAACTCTGCATCCCAAACAACAGAATATTGTTGAATATCTTGAGTGCACATGGAACATTCTCCAAGATAGATCACATACTGGGTCACAAAACAGCCCTTCATAAGTATACAAGAATTGAGATCATACCATGCATACTTTCAGACCACAATGCTATGAAGCTTGAAATCAACCACAGGAAAAAGTCTGGAAAACCTCCACAAGCATGGAGGTTAAAGAACACCCTACTAGAGAATGAGTGGGTCAACCAGGCAATTAGAGAAGAAATTAAAAAATATATGGAAACAAACGAAAATGAAAATACAACAATCCAAACACTTTGGGATGCAGCGAAGGCAGTCCTGAGAGGAAAATACATTGCAATCCAAGCCTATCTCAAGAAACAAGAAAAATCCCAAATACAGTATCTAACAGCACACCTAAAGGAAATAGAACCAGAACAGCAAAGACAGCCTAAACCCAGCAGAAGAAGAGAAATAATAAAGATCAGAGCAGAAATAAACAATATAGAATCTACAAAAACTGTAGAGCAGATCGATGAAACCAAGAGTTGGTTTTTTTAAAAAAATAAACAAAATTGATAAACCACTAGCCAGGCTTCTCAAAAAGAAAAGGGAGAGGACCCAAATGGATAAAATCATGAATGAAAATGGAATTACTACAACCAATCCCTCAGAAATACAAGCAATTATCAGGGAATACTATGAAAAATTATATGCCAACAAATTGAACAACCTGGAAGAAATGGACAAATTCCTAAACACCCACACGCTTCCAAAACTCAATCAGGAGGAAATAGAAAGCTTGAACAGACCCATAACCAGCGAAGAAATTGAATCAGTTATCAAAAATCTCCCAACAAATAAGAGTCCAGGACCAGATGGCTTCCCAGGGGAGTTCTACCAGATGTTTAATACAGAGATACTACCTACCCTTCTCAAGCTATTCCAAAAAATAGAAAGGGAAGGAAAACTTCCAGACTTGTTCTATGAAGCCACTATTACTTTGATTCCTAAACCAGACAGAGACCCAGTAAAAAAAAGAGAACTACAGGCCAATATCCCTGATGAATATGGATGCAAAAATTCTCAATAAGATACTAGCAAATCGAATTCAACAGCTTATAAAAAGAATTACTCACCATGATCAAGTGGAATTCATTCCTGGGCTGCAGTCTGGTTCAACATTCACAAATCAATCAACGTGATACATCACATTAATAAAAGAAAATATAAGAACCATATGATCCTGTCAATCAATGCAGAAAAGGCCTTTGACAAAATTCAGCAACGTTTTTTAATAAAAACCCTCGAGAAAGTCGGGATAGAAGGAACATACTTAAACATCATAAAAGCCATTTATGAAAAGCCCACAGCTAACATCATCCTCAATGGGGAAAAACTGAGAGCTTTTTCCCTGAGATCAGGAACACGACAGGGATGCCCACTCTCACCGCTGTTGTTTAACATGGTGTTGGAAGTTCTAGCATCAGCAATCAGACAACAAAATCAAGGCATCAAATCCAAGGCATCAAATTGGAAAAGAGGAAGTCAAGCTTTCACTTTTTGCAGATGACATGATATTATACATGGAAAATCCGATAGACTCCACCAGAAGTCTGCTAGAACTGATACATGAATTTAGCAAAGTTGCAGAATACAAAATCAATGTACAGAAATCAGTTGCATTCTTATACACTAATAATGAAGCAACAGAAAGACAAATAAAGAAACTGATCCCATTCACAATTGCACTAACAAGCATAAAATACCTAGGGATAAATCTAACCAAAGATGTAAAAGATCTGTATGCTGAAAACTATAGAAACTTTATGAAGGAAATTGAAGAAGATATAAAGAAATGGAAAAATATTCCGTGCTCATGGATTGGAAAAATAAACATTGTCAAAATGTCAATACTACACAAAGCTATCTACACATTCAATGCAATCCCAATCAAAATTGCACCAGCATTCTTCTCAAAGCTAGAAGAAGCAATCCTAAAATTCATATGGTACCACAAAAGGCCCCGAATAGCCAAAGTAATTTTGAAGAAGACCAAAGCAGGAGACATCACAATCCCAGACTTTAGCCTCTACTACAAAGCTGTAATCATCAAGACAGCATGGTATTGGCACAAAAACAGACACATAGACCAATGGAATAGAATAGAAACCCCAGAACTAGACCCACAAACGTATGGCCAACTCATCTTTGACAAAGCAGGAAAGAACATCCAATGGAAAAAAGACAGTCTCTTTAATAAATGGTGCTGGGAGAACTGGACAGCAACATGCAGAAGGATGAAACTAGACCACTTTCTCACACCATTCACAAAAATAAACTCAAAATGGATAAAGGACCTGAATGTGAGACAGAAAACCATCAAAACCCTAGAGGAGAAAGCAGGAAAAGACCTCTCTAACCTCAGTCGTAGCAATTTCTTACCTGACACATCCCCAAAGGCAAGGGAATTAAAAGCAAAAATGAACTACTGGGACCTTATGAAGATAAAAAGCTTCTGCACAGCAAAGGAAACAACCAACAAAACTAAAAGGCAACCAACAGAATGGGAAAAGGTATTTGCAAATGACATATCAGACAAAGGGCTAGTATCCAAAATCTATAAAGAGCTCACCAAACTCCACACCCGAAAAACAAATAACCCAGTGAAGAAATGGGCAGAAAACATGAATAGACATTTCTCTAAAGAAGACATCCGAATGGCCAATAGACACATGAAAAGATGCTCAACGTCACTCCTCATCAAGGAAATACAAATCAAAACCACACTCAGGTATCACCTCACGCCAGTCAGAGTGGCCAAAATGAACAAATCAGGAGACTATGGATGCTGGATATGATGTGGAGAAATGGGAACCCTCTTGCACTCTTGGTGGGAATGCAAACTGGTGCAGCCACTCTGGAAAAGAGTGTGGAGGTTCCTCAAAAAATTAAAAATAGACTTACCCTATGACCCAGCAGTAGCACTGCTAGGAATTTATCCAAGGGATACAGGGCTACTGATGCATAGGGGCACTTGTACCCCAATGTTTATAGCAGTACTCTCAACAATAGCCAAATTATGGAAAGAGCCTAAATGTCCATCAAATGATGAATGGATAAAGAAATTATGGTTTATATACACAATGGAATACTACGTGGCAATGAGAAAGAATGAAATATGGCCCTTTGTAGCAACGTGGATGGAACTGGAGAGTGTGATGCTAAGTGAAATAAGTCATACAGAGAAAGACAGATACCATATGTTTTCACTCTTAGGTGGATCCTGACAAACTTAACAGAAACCCATGGGGGAGGGGAAGGAAAAAAAAAAAGAGGTTAGAGTGGGAGAGAGCCAAAGCATAAGACTCTCTTAATAACTGAGAGCAAACTGAGGGTTAATGGGGGTTGGGAGGGAGGGGAGGGTGGGTGATGGGTATCGAGGAGGGCACCTTTTGGGATGAGCACTGGGAGTTGTATGGAAACCACTTTGACGATAAATTTCATATATTGAAAAAAAAAGAATTATTTATATTACATTCTGCTCTTCAAACAGTATGGATTTGACCTCCTGATTGGACCCTGGATGATGTAATTGGGAATGAGGCAACATGAGTGGGAATGCTCTCATCGCTGAATTTTGCAAAGGTGCAAAAGCAATTCAACTGAGGAAAGACAGCGTTTCCAATAAATGGCCCTAAAGCCATTAGACTCCTACAGGAAGAAAGAGGAGGAGGAGGAGGAGGAGGAAGAGGAAGTAGAACAGTTTCAGCTTAAGTCGAAACAGATCATGAACTTAAATGTAAAAGATAAAACTACAAAGTTTTAAAAAAAAAACAGCAGAAACTCATCAGGACCTAGGGCCCCTTCAGGACCTTTTGATGCCAAAAACATGATCCATAAAGGTAAATCTGACAAACTAGAATTCATCGAAATTACAAACTTTTGCTGTGTGAAAGATCCTGTTAAAAGAATGAAAACACAAGCTACAAAGAGGGAGAAGACACTGGCAAACCATCTACCCAACAAAGACTAGTATCTACAATACACAAAGAACACTCAACATCAACAGTAAACTAGCAAGTAATCCAATTAGAAAATGCGCAGAGGGCATGAATTCCAAAATTCAAAAACATTTCACCAAAGAAGATATACACAGGGTAAGTAACACATGAAAAAGTGTGCAACATCATTACCCAAAAGGGAAATGCCAGTGGAAGCCACAGTGAAGTCTCACTATATGCCTACCAGGATTGCTAAAATACTACTCTCCTAAAATAAAAAATAGTGACAGCACCAAATGCTACTGAGGATACAGAACTGGACAGCTCCCACACTGCAGATGGGAACGTACCACGGTGCAGCTACTCTGGAAAACCACCGAGCAGTTCAGCTGTTTTCAATCAGTAGTACATACTACCATATGACCCACTGATCACACTCCTGGCCATCTATCCCACAGAAATGAGAACTGATCTTCACACAAAAACCCATTTACAAATGGCACCTTAATTCATAACAGCCTCAAACTGGAAGTAGCCCAGATGTTCTTCAACGGGTGAACAATTCAACAAACTGTGACACATCCAGACCCAGGAACTCTAACCAGTGGTATAGTGGAGAAAGTTCTGACACATGCAGACACATGCAACAACTGTGAGGGAGTCTCCAGAGAATGATGCTGAGTGCAAAGGTCACTAACAAAAGGCTGCACACTGCATATATGATTCCATTCATATAACATTGCTGAAAAGGCAAAATTACAAAAATGGAGAACAGATTAATGGTTGTCAGAGATATAAAAATGGTACGAAGGTTGGAGCAAAGTGGGAATAGTTTTAAAGGACAATGTGCAGGGCACCTGGGTGGTTCAGTCGGTTGAGCATCTGATTCCTGATTTTGGCTCAGATCATGAGCCCAGGGTCATGTGATGGAGCCTTGCAGTGGGGCCTGCTTAAGATTCTCTCTCTCTCTCTCTCTCTCTCTCTCTCTCTCTCTCTCTCTCTCTGCCCTTCTCTCCCACTTGTGTGCTCTCTCTGAATTTATATAATAATAATAATAAAAATAAAACATGAGGGGCACCTGGGTGGCTCAGTCGGTTAAGCATCCAACTTCAGCTCAGGTCATGGTCTCCTGGTTTGTGAGTTCAAGCCCCATGTCAGTCTCTATGCTGACAGCTCAGAGCCTGGAGCCTGTTTCAGATTATTTGTCTCCCTCTCTCTCTGCCCCTCCCCTGCTCATGCTCTGTCTCTGTCTCCCAAAAATGAATGTTAAAAAAAAAGTTTTTTTTTTTAAAGGAAAACATGAAATCTTGGTGGTGATATAAATACTGTGTCTTGATTGTGTCAATGTCAATACCGTAGTCATGGTATTGTACTGCGGTTTTACAACATATTACCTTTGGATCAATCTGGATCAAGAGTCCATGGGATCTCTCTGTATTATTTCTTTTTTTTTATTTAAATAAGAAATTTATTGTCAAATTGGTTTCCATACAACACCCAGTGCTCATTCCGACAGGTGCCCTCCTCAATACCCATCACCAACCCTCCCCTCCCTCCCACCCCCCATCAACCCTCAGTTTGTTCTCAGTTTTTAAGAGTCTTATGCTTTGGCTCTCTCCCACTCTAATCTCTTTTTTTTTCCTTCCCCTTCCCCATGGTCTTCTGTTAAGTTTGTCAGGATCCACCTAAGAGTGAAAACATATGGTATCTGTCTTTCTCTGTAGGACTTATTTCACTTAGCATAACACTCTCCAGTTCCATCCACGTTGCTACAAAAGGCCATATTTCATTCTTTCTCATTGCCACGTAGTATTCCATTGTGTATATAAACCACAATTTCTTTCTTACAACTACATGTGAACCTACAATTACCCCAAAATTTTTTTTAAATTTCAAAACTTCTAAGCCCAGATGGTGTCACTAGTAAATTCTATCAAACATTTAAGGAACATATAACACCAATTTATACAAACTCATCCTGAGAAAAGAAAGCAATCAAAATAATTCCCTATTCATGTTGTGATCCTAGAATAACTCTTTTATATGAAAATCGACAGGATCAACCCAAGAGTGGGAAAATTACTAGCCTAGTTACTGATAATATAGATTCCAAAATCCTAAACAAAATATCAGCAAAGGAATATAGCCACTTAAAAAAAAGAATAGCACACTATGACCAAGTTGGATTAGTCCTGGAAATGCAAAGTTGATTTAACACAAGGAAAAAATGATTGATGTAATTTACTACAATATCAATTTAAGGAGGAAAAACATGAGCATTTCAAGAGATGTAGTAAAAGCAATGAAAAAATACTAAATTCATTCACATTCTTGGTCTCCTCTTTGCAAAGGAAAAACACAAAGAAATTTTCTTTTGTTATAGATACTTAATTTTTTTTTAATTTACATTCAAGTTAGTTAACATATCGTGTAGTATTGGTTTCAGGAGTAGAATTTAGTGATTCATCACTTAAATAAAACACCCAGTGCTCCTCCCAACAAGTGCCCTCCTTAATGCCCATCACCCATTCAGCCCATCCCCCGCCCAACACCCTCCAGCAATCCTCAGTTTGTTCTCTGTATTTAAGAGAGTCTTATGGGTTGCCTCCCTCTCCGTTTTAATCTCATTTCTCCTTCCCTTCCCCTATGCTCATCTGTATTGTTTCTTAAATTTCACATGAGTGAAATCACATGATATTTGTCTTTCTTTGAATGACTTATTTCGCTTAGCATAATACACTCTAGTTCTATCTACATTGTTGCAAAGGGCAAGATTTCATTCTTTTTGATCATCATGCAATATTCTATTGTATATATCTGCATTTGTGTGTGTGTATCATCAGTTGATGGACATTTGGCTCTTTCCATAATTTGGCTATTGTTGATAGTGTTGCTATCAACGTGCATGTGCCCCTTTATTTTTTTTTAACTTGTTTTATTTTTTATTTCTTCAAATTTACATCCAAATTAGTTAGCATATAGTGCAACAACGATTTCAGGAGTAGATTCCTTAGTGCCCCTTACCCATTTAGCCCATCCCCCATCCCACAACCCCTCCAGTAACCCTCAGTTTGTTCTCCATATTTATGAGTCTCTTCTGTTTTGTCCCCCTCCCTGTTTTTATATTATTTTTGTTTCCCTTCCCTTATGTTCATCTGTTTTGTCTCTTAATGTCCTCATATGAGTGAAGCCATATAATATTTGTCTTTCTCTAATTTCACTTAGCATAATAGACTCCAGTTTCATCCACGTAATTGTAAATGGCAAGATTTCATTCTTTTTGATTGCCGAATAATACTCCATTGTATGTATGTATGTATGTATGTATGTATGTGTGTGTGTGTATATGTGTGTGTATATATCTAGATAGATAGATAGATAGATAGATACACACACACATACACACATCTTCTTTATGCATTCATCCATTGATGGACATTTGGGCTCTTTCCATACTTTGGCTATTGTTGATAGTGCTGCTATAAACATGGGGGTGTATATGTCCCTTTGAAACAGGCATGTGTCCCTTTAAATCTGTATTTTTGTACCCGTGGATAAATACCTAGTAGTGCAATTTCTGGGTCATAGGGTAGCTCTATTTTTAACTTTTTGAGGAAACTCCATACTGTTTTCCAGAGCAGCTGCACCAGTTTGCATTCCTACCAGCAGTGCAAAAGAGAGCCTCTTTCTCCGCATCCTTGCCAACATCTGTTGTTGCCTGAGTTGTTAATGTTAGCCATTCTGACAGGTGTGAGGTTGTATCTCATTGTGGTTTTGATTTGTATTTCCCTGATGATGAAGAATCTTTCTTAACTGACATGAAAATCTATAGAAAACCCTCTTCATGGTAAAACACTTGAAGTGTTCCCTTTCTTTGCTTTCCAAACTGAGGTGCTTCAGGAGCGGTGGGCTTCAATACAGGCACAGCCAGATCCACAAACCACACCACACACAATCAGTCGTGAAAATGACACAGAAATGGCATCAAGAAAACCTGGTCATAAAGATATGAATCCCTTAAGGGAGGAGACCCCAAATTCTTAAGAAACATACTGTTTGCCAAGAAGCACAACCAAAAAGGCCTGAAGAGGATGCAGGCCAACAATGCCAAGGCCATGAGCGCGCACGTGCCGAAACTGTCTAGGTCCTCGTCAAGCCCAAGGAACCAAGCCCAAGATCCCAAAGGGTGACAGCTGCAACCTCAGTCGACCTACCTACACTGCTTTCCCCAAGCTCAAGAAATGGGTTCATGCCCACAATGTCAAGGTCTCAGGCTCTGCGGGTCAAAGGCCAAGGCCAAGGCTCAAACCGAGGCCCAGGTTCCAGCTCCTTCTGCAGCTCAGACTCCCACAAGTGCCCAAGCCACAACAAAGGCTCCAATGCAGAGGCTCTATCTACCAATCTGAGGAAGAAGGACCGGTGTGACCCTGGGTCTTCTGTCTGCATGGGGCTGGGGTCCTCCTGTGCTGTTTGGACAAACAAACCTGTGACAGGAAAAAAAAAAAGTGCTCCCTTTCAGACAGGGAACAAGACAAAGATCCCACTATTGCCACTCCAATTCAGCCCCGAACACTGTGATCCTAGCCAGATTAATAAGACAAGAAATTAATTAGAAGGTGTAAAGATTTGAAAGAAAGAAACAAGATTATATGATTAAATGGGTAGCAAATTCAAATGAATATATATATATATATAAGATACATGATTAAAATTTATGAGGGTTTAGTAAGGTTACTGGATTCAAACAAGAGTACAACAAAATCAATTACATTTCTATATACCAGGACAAAGAGTAAAAATAAAAATTATTCTTTTGAAATATGCCCTTTACAATGGCATTTTTCCAAAAGTACCCAAGAATAAAATCAATAAAATCTACAAGATCTCTTTGAAGAGAACTTGAAACGAGAGACAGTGAAGACAGTAAGTGAAGAGATAGACCATGCTGATGAACTGGAAGATTTAATAATATAATGATGTTCAATTTTCCCCCAAATGATTTACAGAGTAATTACAATCTCAATCATAATTTCAAGAGGTAATTGTGACAAGCTAATTCTAAAATTTATAAAGAAGTCTGAAAGACCACAAATAACTAAGAAATTCTTTTTTTAAAAAAAGGCTTGGAGGGACTGGCCTTATCAAATAAAAGACTTAATATAAAAGTATGATAATTAAGACAATGTGAAATTGAACAGCATTACTCAAAGATCAATGGAAGTAGTGGCACCTGCGTGGCTCAGTCAGTTGAGCGTCTGACTTCAGCTCAGGTCATGGTCTCACAGTTTGTGAGTTCAAGCCCCGCATTGGGCTCTGTGCTGACAGCTCAGAGCCTGGAGCCTGCTTCAGATTCTGTGTCTCCCTCTCTCTCTGTCCCTCTCCCCCTCACGCTCTCTTTCTCTCAAAATAAATAAACATTAAAAAAATTTTTTTGAAAGATGATTGGAAGTGAATAGAGAAATCAGAAAGAGATATATAAATACACGGGAATTTTATATATAGCAGGGGTAGAATTGTAGATTGGTGAGAAAAAGATGAACTTCTTTCAATAAATGGTACTAAGGAAAATGGGTATCCTTAAGGGGAAAGAAGTGGACCCTGTCTCACCCTATACAAAAAAAAAAAATCATTTCTGGGTACATTTTACAAAGTAACATTTAGAAGAAAATAAAGATCATCTTTAGGACTTTAAAGTTGGAAAAAAATTTTTTGAAAAGATACCCAAAAAAAAGATGAATAAGCCTACCGACATTAAAATTTAAAAGGTATGCTCTTGGGACGCATGGCTGGCTCAGCGGTTAAGCATCTGACCCTTGGTTTCAGGTCAGATCACGATCTCATGGTTCGTGAGCTCAAGCTCCTCATTGGGCTCTGCACTTGGAATCCTCTCTTTCCCTCTCTCTCTCTGATCCTCCCCTACTCATGCTCCCTCTCTCCCTCTCAAAACAAATAAGCTTTTTTTTTAAGTTATAGGAGAATATATATATTCCTTCATTTCCACAACAACAAAAAGTAAACCCAGTGAGCCAACCAACATATAAAAAGATGTTCAGTCGCATCCGCAATCAAGTAAATGAAATAAAATCAAGCAATGTCAGTGTATTTCAGATACAAATACATTCCAATCTGGAAAAAATTAAAATGACTAATAATAACAAATGATGGTGACTACAGAGAGCAACAAGACCACTCACCCATGGCTGGCAGAGCCCACGCCGGCACATCCGCATTGGAAAACTTTTAGGCATTGTCCTAACAAGTTTTAGATGTGTGTAACCCATGCCCCAGCAATTCCACTCCTACATAAATGCACAGTAAAGACCCACACGCATGTGCAGCAAGACACATGTTCATGAAGGGGCACCTGAGTAGCCCAGTCAGTTAAGCATCTGACTTCGGCTCAGGTCATGATCTCGCAGTCTGTGAGTTCAAGCCCCATGTCAGGCTCTGTGCTGACAGCTCAGAGCCTGGATCCTGCTTTGGATTCTGTGTCTCCCTCTCTCTGCCCCTTCCCTGCTCATGCTCTATCTCTCTCTGTTTCTCAATAACAAATAAACGTTAAAAAAAAATTTTTTTTAAAGACACATGTTCATCAAGAGTCACCATAGCATTTGCTGTAATGGCAAAGACTGGAAACAACTCCAATGTCTTTCAACAGGCAGAATGACAAACGCATTATGATATACTCACATAAGAGAATACGTCAATGAAAATGAATTAAGTGCAGCTACACACAATATTAGAGGCATCAGAAAACTAACACTGAACAAGAATAGGTATAGTCCAAAAACAGTCAAATCTCAACTAAACTGTACTTTGTCAGGGACACATAGAAGTAACAAAACTAGGAAGAGGCAAATAGAAAAAGACTTTCACAAAAGTCAGAATAATGAGAGAAGAGAAGAGATTACTGCTGAGAAGATACACAAAGACAATATTCTATTCCCTGACCTGGTGATGATGATTATTTTCTTTTAATGTGTATTTATTTTTGAGAGAGAGAGCACACATGAGTGGGGGAGCAGCAGAGAGAGTGAGACACAGAATCCGAAGCAGGCTCCAGGCTCTGAGATGTCAGCACAGAGCCGGACGACGGCCTCAAACCCATGAACTGCAAGATCATGACCTGAAGTCAGACACTCAAGTGACTGAGCCACCCAGGCACCCCGATTATTATTTTTAATAATTGAGTATGTGTTATATGTAGTTTTCTGTATTATGTTATATCTTAAATTAAAATATTTCTTAAAAGACTTCTGTTCCCAGCAATACAGGGAACCACATTCCCCCAACACAAAAAAATCTATTCCCACCTGGGGAATGCTGGAAAAAATACATCAAATGTTCTTAAATGCAGAGCTGAAAGAAACCAAAGCTACCACACAGAGAAAGATAAATCGGAAGATAAATTATGAGCAAACTGGGATTTGGGTTTGGATACATAAGTAGGAAGAGAAATAAAACCCGGGAACCAAGCAAAGTGAGGAACTATAAACTGAACCTCTGGAATAAATATGAGATATTCAACAGGACACATTCTCAAGGAAAGAGGATCCTAGAGAAAATTTTACCATTGGTTCAGAGAAACAAGGAAAAACATCGGACTCTGCATCTGGGTGAGAGAAAAAGCCTCTCTTGAAAATGAGTAGTCATGGCCCTACTCAACATGTAGATTTGGAGTTCGAATTTATACCATCCTTGCGGTTCAGGAATCTCCAAAGTGAGAAACGGGCCTAACAATTAGTGCTGGACCAGCAGCCCCAGCGAGGCACACAATGGAAACTAATAGAAAACCACTCTAAAGGGACATGCCTTCCACCCAGGCCATCCAGGATTCTCAAAGATAAACCTGTGCTGAATATGAGCTCAAAATAAAAAATGACTCAACCACATGAGGGAAAACCCACCAGGTGCAAAAGACATAAGAAACAGCAGGATAAAACCCACAAGAACTTCAGATACTAAAATAGTTGAAGAGAAAACATGTTTAAAATGATTAAAATCAAAAGAAGGAATTGAAAATCACAAAAGAAAAATAAAAAGCTGCAAAAGGAGAACAGGCCCAGATGAAAAAGAGCCAAGGGAAACTTCTATACATGAAAAAGAGAGAAAGAGAAACGCAAAGTTCAATAAATACAGTCAAGAGCACATTAGCACTGGGACCAAGAGCAGCAAAAATGCTCCAAATGGAACACAAAGAGATCAAGAGATGGCAGGTCTAGGACAGAGGTTAAAAATAGAGCAGACAAAATAAAAATAGCAACTCCCATCTAATAGAGAAGTCCAACTTAGCACCTAGGAGTTTGGACATAGGTGATGTTCAGCAATTATGGCTGAGAGGAGATGGAATCCATGAGCCAAAAAACTCAGAAAATCTCCGCGGAGCAGGAAAAGTAAAGGTAAATCCACATTCAGCGCTTATCAAAACAAGCAAACTCTGGACCCCGTTCACCTATTTCCGCCATCCCCCGATTGCTGAAATCACTACAGTGCACACCGGAAACTAATATAACACTGGATGGGAACTATCCTGGATCTAAATAAACAAAGGGACACCTGGGTGATTGAGTCGGTTAGGCGTCGGACTTCAGCTCAGGTCATGATCCCCCAGTGCATGGGTTTGAGCCCTGCGTCGGGCTCTGTGCTGACAGCTTAGAGTCTGAAGCCTGCTTTGGACTCTGTGTCTCTCTCTGCTCCTCCCCCACTCACGCTCTCTCTCTCAAAAATAAATAAACGTTAAAAAAAAATTAAGTAAATGAAATTTTTTTTTAATTTTTAAAAAGTAAATCCATACTTGTAGTAAGACAGATCACCAAAGAGAAGAATTTCAAAGCAACCCAAGAAAGAAGACAGTCCACCTGTGAAAGAACTGCAGTCATACTGACAGATTTAACAGCAATAGGAAAATGCAAAAGATCACACGATGAGGTCTTAACATGCCTGAAAGGAAAAGAAGGTTAATCTAGAATTATCACCAGAACAACCATCAAGTGTCTACTTTCAGAAGACTGAAATTACACTGAGAAGGAAAGAAATTTGAGAAACTAATCAATGAGGATATACACATGGAGAGAAGTCCAAGAGTAAGAATTATCAACCTGAGAGATAGAAAAGCAAAGTGAAATTAAAACACTGGACAGCAATGATACATAACATAGAGGGAAGTCACCAAAGTTAAACATCCTGAAGTCTTTGCACTGTTCAGAGGAAGGAAAGAGGAGTGCCTGAGTGGCTAAGTCGGCTAAGCCTCTGACTTCAGGGCAGGTCATAATCTCCCAGTTTGTGAGTTTGATCCCCAGGGCGGGCTCTGTGCTGACAGCTCAGAGCCTGGAACCTGCTTTGGATGGTGTGTCTCCCTCTCTGTCTGCCCCTTTCACTCTCATAGTCTCTCTCCAGCTCTGTCAAAAAGAAACAAACATTAAAAGAAGAAGAAGAAAAAGAAGAAGAAGAAGAAGAAGAAGCAGCAGCAGCAGGAGGAAGAGGAGGAGGAGAACAAGAAGGAGAAGAAGAAGAAGGAAAGATTTTTTTTTTTGCTTTGAAACTGAATTGTAAGATTTCCAAGCCAATAGATGGAGTCAAAGGGAATTAATGTCACACAAAAAATAAACCTATCAATCCAACAGAAAGCAAAAAAGGAGGAGATCCAAGTGGCAAAGAACTAGCATAATAAATAGAAATGACAAAATAAGAGGCTAAAAATAAATCCTAAAGGCTGTAATCACAACAGAAGAAGCTTGCCAGTTGAACGTGATTACTAGATTACGTTTTAGGAATATAATTCTGTTTTACTTTGTTTGTAAGAGAAACCTGTACGACACAAGCATACACAGAGATAAAAATAATGGATTGGAAAACACTATATAGTGTTGACCCCTTCATCAGCAAATGTCCATTAGCTGATGAAGGGGCCAACAATATATAGTATCCCCACACAGGTGGAACATTATTCAGCTAGAAAAAAGAATGAAGTACTGGATGAACCTTGACAACATCACACCAAGTGAAAGAAACCAGACACACCAGGGTACATCCTGTATGATTCCGTTTACAGGAAATGCCCAGAAAAAGCAAATCCATCAAGACAGAAAGTAAATGTGTGGTTCCCAAGGGCTAAGAGGGAGAAAATGGAGACTGAGAGCTAATGGGGAGTGTTTCCTTTGGAGAAGATGAAAATGTTCCAGACATAGATAGTGATGGTCATTGCACAACTCTGTGAATATACTATAAGCCACTTAACTATATACTTTAAAAGTGATTTTTATGGTATGAATTCCATTTCAATAAAAAAAGACATACATTTAAAAAGGATAAACAATGGATTAGAATACAAGTCAGACACAAAAAAAATTGTTCTACAACTCTTCTGGTCATATTAATTCCTGACAGTAGACCTTAAGACAAACATCAGGGATAAAGACAATTACTGCATGATAAAAGTGTCCATTCACAAGGCAGATAAAACAAATTTTTAAAACATAGCTTCAAAATATATAAAGCAAATGTAATAGTGTTATAAGGAGGAACAGACACATTTACCATCATTTCAGGAGATTTTGACATAGCTTTTTCAATAACTGTCTTGAGCAAATAAAAACGGATAAAGATATATAAGATTTGAACCATACAATAAATACGCTTGATTTACAGATATATACAGAACCCTGCAATTAGAGAAAAATTCAATCCTTTCAAGCTTACGGCAAACTATACGAAAAACTAACCATGTACAATATACAATGCCACAAAAAATGTTCAATACCACAGGACCAAAATCGCAAAACATGTTCTCTGAGCAGCATGTAATAAAACAGTAATCAGTAACAAGAACCTCTACACATTTGGAGAGTTAAATGTAAATTTGTAAATAATTCATATGTCAAAGAAGAAATCCCAATGGAAATCAGAAAATATTTCAGGTTGAGTTATTAGAGATATAGCTGTAAATATTACTTGAGATAGTTTAAAGAGATATATATATATATATACATATATATATCAGAGTTATTAGAGATATAGCTATAAATATTACTTGAGATAGTTTAAAGATATATATATACATACATATATATATATATATATAATATCAGAACTTGTATGATGCACAGAAGCAACAGAGAGAGGGAAATATGTACGTTCAAAATAAATGTCTACATTAGCAAAGAATAAAAGCCTCAACATCAGAGATGTGAGCATTCAACTCAAGGAATCACAAAGAGAACAGTAAACATGAAGAAAATAGGAGGCAAAAAAGAGGGAAGAGCAGAGACGCTTTTAAGAGAAAGAAATGATTAAAAGGGATTAATAAAACCAAAAACTTGTTTTTTTGCAAAAACTAATAAAATAGCAAACCCACAGGAACACTGATCAGGACAGAGTATAAACAATACAAGGAATGAAAAAAGAAGATGAAGTTACCACAGATCCAGCAGAGATATTAAAAAAAAAACCATAATGAATTACTATGAACAACTTTAAGAAATCTATATGAAAACTGATATGAAATGGACCATTTCCCAGAAAAATGGATTGCCAACACAAAGTCAAAAAGAAATGGAAACCCTGAACAAACCTATAAAAGAAAGCAAATCGATAGTTAATCTGCTCACAGAGACAAAACCAAAAACACGAGGCACAGACAGTTTAAAGAGGCAATTCTATCTTCTACAAAATGTTTCAGAAAATAGAGAAGAAAAAGCTTCTCCATTCGCTTTATGAGGCTAGTAAACTCTTAAAACAAATGCCAGATGAGAACAGTGAAAGAAATGAAAATTATGGGTCAATTCCACTTACGAACAACAGAAAAATTCTAAATAAAACGCTAGCAGATCAGACTTTCAAAAATAATGCCTCATGACCCAGAAGAGCATATCCCAGTAATGTAAGCATAGACAAATTCTAATTTATTCCTGTAATTCACTACATTAAGGCATTAAAAAAGAAAAATCTCTGATCACCTCAGTAGATACTGAAAAAGCACTTGATAAAATTCAATACCCATTCATGATTTAAAAATAAATAAATAAGAGGGGCCTGGGTGGCTCAGTCGGTTGAGAGTCTGACTTCAGCTCACTTCATGATCTCACAGTTTGTGAGTTCGAGCCCCATGTCAGGCTTCATGCTGACAGCATGGAGCCTACTGTGGATTCTTGGTCTCCCTCTCTCTCTGCCCCTCCCCTGCTTGCCCTCACTCTCGCTCTCTCTCTCTCTCTCTCTCTCTCTCTCTCTCTCAAATAAAAAATAAACATTTAAAAAAAAAAACAAAACTCCTAGCCATTTAGGAAGAGGAGGAGGCTCTCTTGGGGATAATCAGGTTTGTGAATTCTCTCCAGTAATTCCCTTTGGGTTTGAACATTAGTACTTGAAACTGAGCAGGCAGAGGACCTCCAAATGTTGGCCAGGCAGCATTTAATCATTGCTGGTGACCAGAGACAGTGGGATATCTGTTCTCCTTCCCCTTTCTGAATAGCAAGCCTTATTGGGCTTCATCCTGCACTTGCTTCACCACCAGTCATTTGCTGGGGGAAGGAAGGCTGGAACCTGTCTTTGAGTTCATAGGTCACCAGAGGACACAAGGATGTCAGAGAGAACCTGCACATCACCTAAAGATCCCCTGGAATTCAATCTGCGATAGTGACTAGGTGTGACCTGGTGGGTATCCCTTGGGGAGAGGTTATATGTGTGTGAGGAAGACTGAAGTAGCCGCTCAGCAAGTATGGGGGCTGACCGTGGCAAAAACTAACCCGCTGGTCACAAAACTCACTTCCTCTTCTTTCCAGACACATAGGTACACAGAACCCAGCCCCTGAAGTTATATGTGCAGGCAGATGACAGAGTCTGGGCCACTGGAAAGAAAGCCAAGGTGATATGCACCACTTCCAGACCTGACCCATAAAACTCTTGCATGTGTGACCCTCCATGTTCCTTCCACTCTTCCAGGTGCCCTAGAGGCCATGCTGGAAAGAACCCGAGTCCTTTGTGTGATCAGTTAGAGAACTGGCCACCCATGAGAAACACGGAATTTGAAATTTAAGTGAGCAAGAAATCAACCTACCTTTTGCCACAGATGCTGAGATTTTCAAACCTGTTAGAGCAGCAAATACTATCTTAACTAATGGAAATATATAAAAGCCACATCATACTTAAGGTGAAATGTTACAGTCCTGCCCTTTAGAGTCAGCAAAGAATCAAAGATGTTCACGGTCACCTCTACTTTTCTGGAGGCCCTAGCAAGTACAGTAGTCTGATTGACTGGTAAATATGGGTTGGTAGGTGAATAAATGCATTGCAAACAGGCGTAAGATTGAGAAGGAAAAACAAAAATATCATCATTTTCAGTAGATGTAAATAAGCTGAAAATCCAAGAGTTTCTGAAGACACAAGTAAGAGAGTTTGATGTTACCAATCAATATAAAAAAGTTACTTGTGATGGTCTATAAAAGCAACAATGGATAATGTAATTTTTCAAGAATGCATCATTTCTAATAGCAAAAAAAAAATAAATAAATAAACAACAACAACAAGGTACCAAAGAATAAATCTAACCAAAAGGTATGTAAGTGTTTTCTAGAAAAAACAATTGGGTGGGGTGGGGGGGGTGGGGGAGGCCAGTGCCTGGATGGCTCAGTTCATTAACGCTTAACTCTTGATTTCAGTTCAGGTCACGATCTCACAGGCATGAGATGGAGCCCCGCATTGGGCTCTGCACTGGGCGGGGAGCCTACTTGAGATTGTTTCTCACCCTCTTCCTCTGCCCTTCCCCACTTGGTCTCTCGTGTTCTCACTCTCCAAAAAAGTTTTTGTTTATAAAAGACACTCGAGCACCTGGGTGGCTCAGTTGGTTAAGCACCTGATTTCAACTCAGGTCATGATCTCGCAATTCGTGGGGTCGAGTCCCACGTCAAGCTTTGTGCTGACAGCTCAGAGCCTGGATCCTGTTTGGATCCTGTGTCTCCCTCTCTCTCTGCCCCTCCCCACTCGCACTCTGTCTCTCTCTCAAAAGTAAATAAACATTAAAAAAATGTTTTTTTTTAAGAAGACACTTAAAAGACCTATATAAATGATGATATATGCTATGTCCATGACTAGGAAGGCCCGATATTCTAAAAATAAAAGTTTTCCCCCAAGTTAATCTGTACATTTCATGCAATTCCAATCAAATCTAATCCAATTCCAATGAAGACAAACATAGCCAAGACAATCTGGAGAGTAAGGAATGGCAGAGTTGATCTTAAAATAAGATTTCTCATAAAGCTATAGTAATTACAGCATTCGTATTGCTTCAGCGATGCAATACACCGGCGGAACTGAGCAGGAAGCCCAAAAACAAACCCACATGTACACGGGAGCGAGACACTTTGCCAAAAGAGGCAGCATGGGTAACAAACCAGGGAGGAAACCTGCATGATTCAGTCAGTAGTCCTAAGACAATTAACTATCCCTATTAAAAGAAGATAGAGCAAAACTATAAAACCTTTAAAAGAGAACATAAAACATCTTCAACACTCTGGGTAAAAAGATTGCTTAAACAAGGAACTAAAATGCAAACCATAAAGGGAAAGATAAATACATGTGACTTCATTTTATACGCAGGGGGATATATATCTGAACATGCCTGCATGTGCGTAAAGAAATTCAGGAAGCATGTGTAAGAAATGAATAACAATGCTGAAGGGCTGGACAGATGGGGACAGGAGTAAAAGCCATCATTTCATTTATATTTATAGTATTGTTCACCATATGACTATACTACATATTTAAAAAATAAATTTTTTAAATGACTAACCCCAAAAGAGACCATAAGTGAAGTGAAAAGACAAGCCATCATCTGAGGCAAGATGTTCATAGTCATATAATAAAGTATTGGTACCCAGACTACATAAAGAAATTCTTAATAGAAAAACAATCCAGTAAAAAGTAGGCAAAGACCTGAACATGCAAATTACAGAAGTGAAACATGGAGGCCAATAAAAAAATGAAAGCCTACTCAATTTTGTTAATAATCAGGAAATGCTATTTAAGTTTACACTGCAAGACGATTTCACCCTCATCAGAGTGGCAGTAATTAACCAATCCAATAATACCAAGTGCTGACGAGCTCCAGGGGAAATAGGGCCTTTTAGACACTCCTAGTCCAAGTGCAAATTGGCACCACCACTTTGGAGAGCAAGTTGGCAAAATCTAATTAAGTTAAAGACGTGTGTATCCTTTAATCCAGCAGTTACATGTGGAAGTCTAGAAATTCTAATACATATGCACAAGGAAACATTTAAAGAATGTTCCCAGTACCGCTGTTGGTAATAAAGAAAAACTGGCAATAATGTAAATGACCATCAGCGAAAGAACATATAAATAAATTGTGGGATACTCACAGAAGGGAATGGAGCATGAATCAAACAGAGCTACGAGTACTAACATGGATGAATCTTAAAAACACAACGTTGACTTTAAAAAGCAAATCACATACAGGGCGCCTGGGTGGCTCAGTCGGTTGACCATCAGACTTTGGCTCTGGTCATGATCTCAGGGTTCAGGGGTTCCAGCTCCCGGTTAGGCTCTGTGCTGACAGCACGGAGCCTAGAGTCTGCTTTGGATTCTGTGTGTCTCTCTCTTCCCTCCCCTGCTCATTATCTGTCTCTCTCTGTCTCTCAAAAATAAATAAACTTTAAAAAGCAAATCACGTAAAAATATGCACAGATGATGTCATTTATATAAAGTTTTAGAAACGTGGAACATATACTATACGTTGTCTGCTTGTATAGTCATATGTAATGATAGTACCAAAACATGATGAAGACAACCAAAAAAATCCCTGGCAGTGGTTAATTCAGGAGTGGGAGAAGAGAACGGTGAGATCTTATCCCTGCATATGTACTCTCCTATTGTTTAACCTGAAGAAAATGAGCAAGATACAGATGTTTCACAGAGCAGAGTAGTGGATAAGAGAGTACATCAGTGTCTGTTGTATGCTTGTCCATACTTTCCTTTTTTAGGATTTTTTTATTTTTTTTTTATCTTTACACCCAACATGAGGCCCTCACAACCCTAAGATCAAGAGTCACGTGCTCTACCAACTGAGCCAGTCAGTCACCCCTGTCCATATTTCTCTATATGATGGACACATTTTTTTTTAAGTTTATTTTCTTATTTTGAGAGAGAGAGGAGAGAACACACAGGGGAGGGGCAGAGAGAGAGAGAGAGAGAGAGAGAGAGAATCCCAAGCAGGCTCTGCACTGTCAGCACAGAGCATAATGCAAGGCTCAAACCCATGAACCATGAGATCATGACCTGAGCTAAAATCAACAGTCAGACACTTTAACCAGCTGAGTCACCCAAGCACCCATATAATGGACACATTTTTAAAGTTAGACCCAGACTATAAATAATTTGAGAGTCTTAAGGGAATGCCATCCTTTATGCTTTACTGTATTTCCCATTTTTAAAACATTAATTCACCTACATACTTGTTATCATGTCAAGCACAAATAAACCCATATATACCATAAGTCATAATAATCTGCTCTTTAATACAAATATGGCTCTGGATGGCAGGTATAATTTTCTACTCTTTTGTTTCCAATAATCAACAATTCATTTCAAAATTCCAAAAAGGCAAGAAAAGATAAAAAAGAATGAACTTTTGGGGGCACCTGTGTGGCTCAGTTAAGTGTCCAACTTCAGCTCAGGTCACGATCTCATGGTTCATGAGTTCAAGCCCCACATCAGGCTCTCTACTCCCAGCGCAGAGCCTGCTTTGAATCCTCTGTCTCCCTCTCTCTCTCTCTGCTCCTCCCTTCCTTGTTCTCCCTCCCCCCCCTCAAAAATAAATAAACATTAAAAAAAAAAAGCAATGAAGTTTCAGTTTCAAGATGATAAACTAAATCAAGGCTACAGTCTTCTCTTGCAACCAATCCATAAAAATATTGGCAAAATCCAGGGCGCATGAGCGGCTCAGTCAGTTGAGCCTCTTACTCTTGATTTCGGCTCAGGTCATGATCCCAAGGTCATGGGATTGAGCCCCACATCAGACTCTGTGCTGACTGTGGAACCTGCTTAAAATTTCCCCTCTCTCTCCCATTTCTCCTTTTGCCCCTCTTCCCCCGCTTGCGCCATCTAAAATAAAAAAGTAAAAACACAAAACTAAAATTAAAATTTACATGTTGATATTAAAAAAGACTCCATAGGGGCACCTGGGTGGCTCAGTCAGTTAAGCATCTGACCCTTGGTTTCAGCTCAAGCCATGACCTCACGGTTCTTGGGTTTGAGCCCCGCATTAGGTTCAGCAGTGAATACAAAGCCTGCTAGGGATTCTCTCTCTCTTCCTCTTTCTGCCCCTCCTCCACTTGCACACACACTCTATCAAAATAAACAAACTTTTTTTAATAAAATAAAATAGATTCCATAACTAAGTCGGAGAACAGGCACATCTAAAGCATGAATCAGGGGCCAGAAACTCTTCTAGAACAGGACACCAAGGAATAGAAAGATAGAAACTACACAGGAAAACTGGTGAGGGGAAGGAGGGGGAAAAAAAAGAAGAAACATTAACCATCTGCCACAACGTGAAGTTAAATATGTGTCTGCAGAAGGAAAGGACCTAAAATAAATAAAATCTAAATGTTAAAATAAATAAATCTCACACACACACCAACACTACCAGATAAGAAAATACAGTATAAAGCCTCTATGATTATAGCAGTGTGGTACTGTGCGTGACTAAAGAGACCAATGGAATAGAAGAGAAAAATCCAGAAATATGAAAATTTAGCTTGCTTGCAGGCAGTACCTCAAATCGATGGAGATAAGGTAGACCTTCACTAAAAACGCTGTTGGTATACTAGATGCTCAAAGAAAAGAAGGTAAAACTGGACCAGCTCCTTACACCAAAGCCCCGAATAAATTCCAAGCTGGTCAAAGGTCTAAAAGTAAAAACTGAAACCATACAAATCATCAGTGGAAAATCTGATACAAATCATCAGCAAAAAAATACAAAACAAAACAAAAAGAAGGGCAAATATCCAGCATAATCGAAATAAAGTGGGGAAAATTGCCCTTACTCCGACTCAAAATCCAGAAGCAATTAAAGAAAAAAGAATGTGACTACAACCAACTCAAACTTCTACAGGATAAAAAATCAGTAGTTCTTGTGTACTAGCGCTGATTACAATACAGAGAGGGAAAAGAAATATCAGTACCATAATGTATCTTGGGATATACCTAAAAATAAACATGCAAGAAACAGTACAACTAGAAGACTAACTGAAGGATAATCAAAAATTATCTAACTGGAGAGAAACCATTTTTGAGAACGGGAAGGTTTATTCTAATTATCAGTCCTCTCAAACAAACTATAAAGTCAAAGCAATCCCATTTCTAATAGCCACAAGATTTTTCAAGGAATTACACAAGATGATTCTAACATGTATATGAAGGGGGCACCTGGGTGGCTCAGTTGATTAAGCATCCGACTTCAGCTCAGGTCAGGATCTCATGGTTCCTGAGTTTGAGCCCCACATCAGGCTGTGTGCCGACAGCCCAGAGCCTGGAGCCTGCTTCAAATTCCATGTCTGCCTCTCTCTGTGCCCCTCCCCCACTCTCACTCTATTGCTCTCTCTCTCAAAGATAAATAAATGTTAAAAAAAATTAAAAACATATATGAAAAGGGACAGCACTTTGGAAGAAAGTTTGGTGGTTTCTTGCAAAAGTAAACATACTCCTACCATATGACTTAGCAATTGTGTTCCTTGATATTTACCCTTCGGAGATGAAAACTTATGTTCACATGAAAACCTGCCCATGGATGTTTATAGCAGCTTCATCCATAAGTGCCAAAACTTGGAAAGAACAGAGATGTCCTTCAGCAGGAATATAGATATATAAACTGCCATATATCCAGGTGATGGAATATTATTTAGTGCTAAAAATAAATGAGCTATCAAGCTATGAAAAGACGAATAGGAACCTTAAATGCATGTCACTAAGTGAAAGAAGCCAATCTGAAAATGTTACCTAGTGTGTAATTCCAAACTATGTGACATTCGGGAAAAGGCAAAACTATGCAGACAATACAAAGATCAGTGGCTGCCAAGGTTTAAGGAGGGAAGGTGGGAGAAATACGTAGAACACAAAGCATTTTTAGGGCAGTGCAACTCCTCAGTGTGATATTGTCACGATGGACGTACGTCATTACACATTTGTCCAAACGCACAGAATGTACAACCCCAAAAGTGAACCCGAGTGCTAACTACTGACTGTAACAAATGCACCACTCTGCTGGGGGAGGCCGATGAGGGGGGAGACTGTGCGTGTGTGGGGGCAGGGAGCGCATGGGAAATCTCTGTGCCTCCCCTCCAATTTCATTAGGAAACTTAAACAGCTACAAAAAATTGTCTAAATAAACATTTTTAAGTTGGTAAAAATTTAAGTGTACACAGTAAAAACACATTTGAAAAAGAACAAAGGAAAAGCTTGTCTTAACAATTATCAAAATATCAACATATGTATGAGGCACCTGGATGGCTCGGTTGGTTAAGCATTGACTTCAGCTGAGGTCATGATCTCACACACAGTTTGTGAGTTCGAGCCCCGCGTCAGACTCTGTGCTGACAGCTTAGAGCCTGGAGCCTGCTTCGGATTCTGTTTCCCTCTCTCTCTGCCCTTCCCCAACTCATACTCTGCCTCTGTCTCTCAAAAATAAATAAACATTGAAAAAATTAAAAATAAATAAAGAAAAAACATTAAAAAATTCTTAATAAAAATATCAACATATATATCTACAGGAATGACTACTGTTTGTATGAGAGTAAGACCAGGCAAATACAGCCAAGTCCAGAAGTGGATCTATGTGTGTCTAAGAGGCATCTCAAATCAGAGGTAGGAAATTGGACCTCATAATGGTATTTAGGCAAGTAATTCTCCATTAGTGGAAAAATAAAAACATATCCCATATAGTGTTCTCAGAAATAAATTTGATGAAAGACTTTAACAGTATTTTTAAAAAGTCAAAGTTTTGGAAGAAACTGAGTAAGAGAAAGTTCTTCTTAAATCACAGATATATACCTAAATTAAAAATGATACATTTGGGGGCACGTGGGTGGCTCAGTCGGTTAAGCATCTGACTCTTGGTTTCCACTCAGGTCATGATCTCACTGTTCGTGGGATCAAGCCCCGTGTCAGGCTTTGCACTAACAGCACAGAGCCTGCTTGGGATTCTCTCCTCTCCCCATGCCCATCTCTCTGCCCCTCCCCCTCATGCTCACGCGTGATGGCACGCACCCTGTCTCTCAAAATAAATCAACTTTAGGGGCGCTTAGATGGCTCAGTTGGTTAACCTTCCGACTTCAGCTCAGGCCATGATCTCATGGTTCATGAGTTCAAGCCCTACATCAGGCTCTGTGCTACAGCTCAGAGCCTGGAGACTGCTTCAGATTCTGTGTCCCCTGCTCTTTCTGCCCCTCCCCTGCTTGTGCTCTGTGTGTCTCTCTCTCTCTCTCTCAAAAAAATAAATAAATAAACATTTTTTAATTTTAATAAAAACACTTTAAAAAATGATACATGTGGCTAAATAAAAATTGCAAGTAGGAATGGCAAAAACAACAAAAGAGCATGAAGCATCATGCTGTGTACTAAAAAGTACAACTGTCACATAGCTAACTAAGTATCCAGCCTACATAAAGATCTCCTAGGAAAAAGATAACCCAACAGAAAAAAATGGATAGACAGGTAATTGACTGAAGAGCAAAACCACATAGACAATAAGATGAAAATATGTTACCGACACTCGTTCCAGCTTATGTTGGCTATTGGCATTCCTTGTCTTGTGGCTTCACCACTGCCTCTGGGGTCCCACTGCCTTCTCTCCTGCTTATAAGTGTCTCCCTCTGCCTCCCTCTTGTATACTTGCGGTTGCCTTTGGAGCACACCTAGATAATCCAGGAGGCTCTCCCCACTTCAAGATCTTTCATTTTATCACACTCTTTGCCATTATAAAGTCATATTCATCCTTTTGTCCTATAAGATATTCATCACAGTCTCCAGGGATTAGGATGTGATTATCCTTGTGGGAGGAAGTGGGCATTATACAACGTACCACAGGCCAGCTGACTCCAGTTCCCTTGGTGTTGAATGAGGTTAGTCCTAACTATCCAGTAGGGTTGTTGTGATAATTGAATGAATTAATAAATGTGAAGCACTTAGAACAATGCACAGCTCCAGAAATAATACTTGAAGGGGTGCCTGGGTGGCTCAGTTGGTTAAGCCTCCATCTTCAGCTCAGGTCATGATCTCACAGTCCGTGAGTTCAGGCTGCACATCAGGCTCTGTGCTGACAGCTCAGAGCCTGGAGCCTGCTTTGGATTCTTTCCTCTTCCTCTCCCTCTGCCCCTCTCCCCTGCTTGCACTCTATCTCTCTCTTAAATAAAAATATAAATAAATAAATAAATAAATAAATAAATAAATAAATAAATAAATAAATTTAGAAAAATACTGAAGGACCTTTTCAAGCAAGATGAAAAATCTCAACCTATAAAAAAAGAAAAGAATAATTTTATAAACTCAACTCCATTAACATTTAAGTTATCTATACAATCAAGAACTCTACCAACAAAACGAAGCTATAAACTTCAGACTGGAAGAAGGTATTTGCAAAGCACCAATGAAAGATGAGAATCTACAATGTATAAAGAACTCCTGTAAATCATGAAGAAAAAGACAACACCATAAAAAATAGGCAACAGATAGAAACAGGCAATTCACAGAAAGGAAACATACATGACATGAAAACAAGAAATGATATTTAACCTAACTAGTAATCAGGGAAGTACATTTAAAATTGCAGTGAAATACCATTCACTTCTACCGGTTGGTGAAAACCTAACAAAGTAGCAATTACTGACAAGGATAGAGAGCATTCCAAGCAGGATGTTCATTAGTGTTGATACCACATTTCATCAAATCTAAAACACTGATTACACGATGAATCATTATTTTGTGTATCAATAAAAGAATGGCACTGTGAAATAACTGTAAGACATCATGAATTTCAGAGATGTTGAAATGAGGGGAAAAAAGTATACCTGAGACTGTATGAAATATAATAGCAAAAAAAAAAAAAAAAAACTGGAAATAGCCTGAAGTTTATCCATCACAAAATGGCTCAGCAAAATGCACACTATACATTCATACAACGAAACTCGTATTGCAGCTAAAAGAACAGATCACAAAATCAGGTATTACTAAATGACAATGGCAAGCTGCAGAATCATCTCATAAAGTATAACGTTTATGTTCACATGTATGCGTGCATACACACACACACACACACACACTCACTCACTCACACAAAATTACACCCAATTTTTTTTAAATTACCATTTCTGGTAGAAGGATTGCATAAATACAATTTTTCCTACTTCCCTGAATCCACACCCTTTTGTAGTGTCTGCCCATACTGACTTTGGTCTTAGCTATGAGGCTTGCTTTGGCCAATGGGGCAGGAAGAAACTTGACATAAGCAAAAGCTTGAATGAATACTTAAGGAGTTGCCTTATAGACCCTCTCAGCTACACAGAAGGAAATCTAGGAATCTTAACAACATTGTCTGACATGCCATGAGTAGCAATAAGTAAGCCTAGAAAAAAAAGAAGCTCTTAAAAAATTATGGGTGTGCCTTTTGGAAAATGGAGTTAAATGGCATCAGATGCATACACAAGCCACAAAGTTCTTGAGGATGTTGTTTTGTCCTAAGTGCCTCCAAACTGGGTTGAAAGTATTCAAAATGTACAATGGTCTGTGGACAGGAAAAAGACTGAGAAATGAGTCAAAGGACATATTTCTTCTTTAGGATTGGCCGAGGGCAGTAGAGAGAAAGGTGGTGTCAAGGGCCTTGGGGAAAAAATGGAATAGCAGGCCCCTCCAAATGAGCAGCATTAGGTGCTAACCAAGGGACATTCACCACCTCTGAAGTATCAGGTACCTAGAAGTGAAGTCCTGACAAAAATAGGGAAACCTAGCAACATTTTTCTGGCTTGATTTTAGTAGTGCTGTGGACAGTGATGCAATATGCCTCCCATTCTTCCCCTTCTAAATGGGAATGTCCACTGCAACTGTCCTGTTCCTGCCTCACCATGGTATTGTTGCGGGGGGGGGGGGGGCAGGGGGAGGAGTAATTTGTATTTTTAGTTCAGAGGTCCCAACATCAAGAGATGCTGCATTCAGGAAGCCACATGAAGATGTGATGTGGATCATGAGATACTAGACTCCAAGCATATTGACATAATTGGAAAATCTTTTAGGGATACTGGACTGGGGGAGATCATCGTTTGTACATGGGAGGCATGTGATTAATCCTGTCCATAGTGTTCATGATGGTAGAATGATGGCATTAATGGCCCCAGGACTTCAGGTCTCCCTGTATCTGTACCTTTTAGTAGTGCCCTCTCACATGGTGCCTGGACTTATCCATGTGATTTGCTTTAGCCAATGAGACAGCAGCAAGCTGGATACATTATAAGCAGAGTCTTCAAAAAGGGCTTACATGTTTCCATTTCCTTTCTTGGACTCTCACAATGAAAACGTAGCCAGAATACCCTTATGGAAGAATAAGTGGAGGAGAGCAAAGTCGGTCCAGCCCAGGCCATTCAAATCAAGCAGACCACAGCCATCTGCTAGGTGATCACAAGATTAGCCCCTATCAGATGAACTACCAATCTGTAGACTCGTGGATAATGGTGGTTGCTGCAAATGGCTAAGTTTTGGAATGACATGTCAAGGAATATGTGGTGTGCAAAGGACTTTAGCCATACTTGTAACTTTCCTTTTTTAAGAAAGATAACAAATAATAAGATATAGATTATTTTTGTGATTAAAGAGTTAAAATTGTCCATGTCTGAATAGCCTAAGATCAGAAATTTCAACCCTGAACATCCTTTCAGAAGCAAAAAGCACCAAAAAATATTGTGCCTCCCTACCACACTTCCCCACAGACTAATATGTAACTCTTGAAATAAAAAAAAAAAAATATGTGAAGAGACATTCTACCAAGAAGGATATACAGATGGCACAGAAGCATAGGAAAAAAATGTTCACCATCATCGGCCATGAGGGAGACGCATATCAAGACCACAATGAGCTCACTACACCTACTAGAACAGTAACATAAATAGTAACATTGCCAAATGCTGATCAGTAGGGAGAGAAATTCAATCTCTCACACATTGCTGGTGGGAACATGAAATGGTACAGACACTCTGGAAAGCAGTTTGGCAGTTACTTTTTTAAAAAACTAAAAATATACTAGCTACATTGGGGTGAGCATCACGGAGTTGTCGAATTACTATGTTGTACACCTGAAACTAATTTAACACTGAGGGTCAACTATCTACAAACAAGAAATATACCAATCCTATGACCCAGCAATTACATTCGACCCAGAAATCCTAGATAAAGACTTAGATCTAAACAACGCTTATATATGATTGCTCAGAGCAGATTATAAAAACAAAAAAATGGAAACAACCAAAACCTCCCTTAATAGGTAAATAATTAAACCATGATACATCCACAGCATAGAACACCACTCATCCATGAAGATAAAGGAACTATTGACACACACAACTTGGATGCATCTCAGGGACTTGACACAGCATGAAAAAAGCCAGTCTCAAAATGTCACTTACTAGGAGATTCCATTGACATTACATTCGCAAAATGGCAAATTATGGAGATGGAAAACAGATAGTAATTACCAAGGTTAGGGATGGTTGAGGAAAGGGGGAATGGGTTTGACTACAAAGAAGTAGCAAGAGGGAAATTTTTACAGCAATAGAATAGTTCTGTATCCCAAATGCAGTGGTATTGACACAAATCTACACGTGATAAAATGACAGAACTACAGAGACCTAATGTATCAACATCAGTTTCCTGATTTTAACACTGTACCATAATTATGTGTGATGTAATCATTAGGGAAACTGGGAGAGGGGTACACAGGACCTCTCAGGTACCATCTTAGCAACTTCCTGTGAATCCCTAACTCTTTCAAAATAAAAAGCATTAAAAATAAAAAATAATTTTAAAAACACTAAACCATAACATAAAACTTACATAAATGAGAGAAGAGCTGATTTCTAGATTTTCTGACTGTGAAACTGGAGAATGTCATCATAAGTGACCTAGCAGCCTCTAGATCAGTGTTTGTCAAACCAGAGGTCGAGATCTATTTGTGAACAGAGAACAACAGGGGCTGGCAACCAGCACTGACTATGAATGGAATAGAATAGAGTAGCCTAAAAAATATCAGAATGCAAAACAGGTAGTAGGAACAAGTACAATTTCTTGAGATTTTAAGTTTTGTATGTGGATGTGTGCACTGAGTCTGTACATAAAATGTATTTCTTACTGGGGATTACTAAAGATACACTGAGAACACACTATCTTAGAACAGTATCTTCCATTGGGCACAAAGAAGTATATATAAGGAATTCTCAGCTGGACCATGGGTAACAAAGGAAACTGGGAACTTAAGCATCCATCATCAACAGGGGAATGGCTAAAGAGATGTGGTGTGGTCACACCAGAGAACACCAATGGATTTGTTTTCTAGGGCTGCTGTCAACGTAAATAAAGAGGTAAACCAAGGCAGGCTTGAATTACCATAAATTGAATCTATTCAAGAAGAATAGCAAAGGAACTGCAATGTGGAAAACACACACTATGGCAAGCTACAGGCAGTCAGGGCAGTCCACCGAGGGTTCGGGGCACGTTGTGTTTATGGCAAGCAGTGCCAACGGGGGAAAGGGCAGCTGGAGTCCAAGCAATAAGTTAGTTCACTGGCTTGACGATGGGGAGAGATTCTTGTCAAATGTTTTTTGGTCGGGCATTTACACGACTCAGTCTCTTGGTTAAGTTCTGTTCTTCTGAGGGCACATGTGTGAAATTCTCCATTTCTATCCACTGGGTCTATTTTATTTTTTATATGTATACTTTAAGTTTATTCATTTATTTCAAGAGAGATATAGAGAAAGAGAGAGACAGAGAGAGAGAGAGACACAGAGAGAGAGAGAGAGAGAGAGAGAGAGTGCGTGCGCGCGCACGTGTGAGTGAGCAGGGGAGGGGCAGAGAGAGGAAGAGATAAAGAATCCCAAGCAGAGTCCACACTGTCAGCCCAGAGCCCAATGGGGGGCTCAAACTCAAATACCAGGAGATTATGACCTGAGCCAAAATCAAAAGTTGGATGCTCCACTGACTGAGCCACCCACATGTCCCATCCACTGGTGCTATTTTAGATTAAAATCCTTTCACGGTGCCTTCACAAATTATTACAAACTTGGTGACTTGAGACAACACAAATGTATTCTTTTACAGTATTTTCCAGAAGTCAGAAGTCTAATACAGGTCTCAGCAGACTAAACTCAAGCATCTGCAGGCTAGGTTCCATTCTGGAGGCTCTCAGGAAGAACCCATCTCCTGACTTTTAAGTTGTTCACAGAGGTTCCATTTCTTGCTGGCTCTAGACTGAGGGTCATTCCCAGTTTGTGGAGATCACTGCCTCCTTTGGTTCATGACCCCCTTCCTCCATCTTCAAAGCCAGCAACAGCAGACCTTGACACATCACATCTCTCTTACCTATCCTGCCTTCCTCTCCCTCTGTTAAGGACTAGTGATGAGACGGGTCCCACCTGGATGATCCAAAATAATCTCCCCATCTCAAGGTCCCTACCCTTAATCACATCTGCAAAGTCCTTTTGCCATGGGACTTTGGTTCCAGGAGTAAGGTGTTGACATCTTGGGGATGGAGGGACATTATTCTGGCTACAACCATGAAGCAATTTTTAAGATGAGGTAGACCTGTCAGTACTGATAGGGCTACATCATGGAAATATTTGTTAATGAATGTTTTTGAAGCAAGCTGTAGAATGACATATGGTATATGACCTCTTGTGTCTTTATATAAACACATAGACATACAATACTACACACATAGACACCTACAAATAAATAATACAGATTTTCCATGGGCACAGAAATATAGATAGATAGATAGATAGATAGATAGATAGATAGATAGATAGATACACAGACAGACAGAATAAAGATCTAGAAGATATATACCAAACGAAGAACCATAGCAACCTCTAGGAAGGTAGGAATGGAACCAAGATTGAGCTGCTCAAAGGAAGCTACAGCCTTATTTAGGATAGTTTTCCTTTACAAAAATGAGAATATATTTATGCACACCTTATTGAAGTAATTAAAATTATAATTTAAACATAATACAAAAGTTTATGGAGAAACTGGTGGCTCAGTTAGGCATCTGATTCTTGATTTCGGCTCAGGTCACGATCTCACGACCCAGCCCTACATTGTACTCCATGCTCAGCAGGAAACCTGCTTAGGATTCTCTCCCTCTCTCTCGGCCCCTCCCCACCTCTCTAAAATTTAAAAAAAAATTAAAAATACAAGCATTAAAAAAAGTAATACAAAAATTTTTAACAAGCTACTCAATTATTCTGAGGAGTCAAGCATAAAATGACTCCTTATTGTATTCTTCATTAAAGAGAGAATTTTGTAAATTTTATTTCATATAAAAAAGAAAAAAAGAACCCAGGAAAATAGCTCCAAAAACACATTTGGCCCTCCCCTGCCCGACAAGCGTCAGCCAGAACTAGGTATTTGGTGGTTGTGGTCCCTCCTGATACCTCAAGAGTGGGCCTGAATGGGGCACCTGGGTGGCAGTTGGTTAAGCATCTCAGGTCAGAATTTCACGGCTCATCAGTTCAAGTCCCACATCAGGCTCTGTGGTGACAATTCAGAGCCTAGAGTCCTCCTTGGATTCTGTGTGTCTCCCTCTCTCTCTACCCCTCCCACACCCACTCTCTGTCTCCCTCCTTCAAAAATAAATATATTTTTTAAACAATTTTAGAGGGACGTGGGTGGCTCAGTCAGTTGGGCATCTGATTTCGGCTCAGGTCATGATCTCACAGTCCGTGAGTTCAAGCCCCGCGTCAGGCTCTGTGCTGACACCTCGGAGCCTGGAGCCTGCTTCGGATTCTGTGTCTCCTTCTCTCTCTGCTCCTCCCCTGCTCATGTTCTGTCTCTCTCCGTCTCAAAAGTAAATAAAAAAATTAAAAAATAATAATAAATAAATAAATAATAAATTTTAATTAAAAAAAAAAAAAAGAGTGGGCCTGAATGATCAGCCATGAGAGCAAGTCCTCTGCTGTCCTCTGCCAAGGGAAAAACTCCTTTGATTTTCAAGGCTGTACCCCCACATGGTCAAACACAGCCATGTTAGGAGCACCTACAGTTCTCCGCCCCAAAGCCACCTTCCCACCAGAAGAGACAAGTACACACGAGCCCATAGGCCTGCTGATGACTCCAAGGGGGTATGGGCCAAGGAAAGCCCAAAGACGCTCCAAAGAGAGGAGATCACAAGTACAGAATGGACTCACAGAGGCTAAGGAGGAGCTCAAGAGCACCTGGTTAGTTGCTGTACCCCAGGCCCACGTGTACACACACACACACACACACACACACACACACACACACACACAAGGGTTAAGAGAAAGCTTCATTTTCCCCAGGTCCTGGACCCACAGTAAATCCCATTGTCTTTAATACCCATGAGAAGGAAGAGTCCACATTATCATTTACTGCACAGACTCCAATTCCAGACCTTGGTCCCGAGCATAACCCACAGATTTCTACTAAGGCAGCTGCAGATCAAGAGTCAAGACAACGCCCAGGACCAGGTAAGGTCAGCGATACCAGACCACAAAGGTGACAGCAAAATGTATCCCATTTGCCCCACCCTCTCATCCCAGACCCCTAATGCCCTGCTGTCTCTCAACCTCACCAACCCAGGAGATTGATTTGGACCATTTATACTCAGCCTCACACACTTATAAGGGAAATCTCACACTCTTCCAGATCAACAGAGTTACAGATGAAGCAAAAAGCCTTCCTTAAGAGGCTGTTCAATGAGAAAGTACACTTTATTTTTTTAATGTTTATTTATTTTTGAGAGAGAGAAGGAGGGAGAATATGAGTGAGGGAGGGGCAGAGAGAGAGGGAAAGAGAGGATCAGAAGCAGGCTCTGAGCTGACAGCAGAGAGCCCCGATGCAGGGCTTAAACTCACAAACCTCAAGATCACGACCTGAGCCGATGTTGGACGCTCAACCAACTGAGCCCCCAGGAACCCTGAGAAAGAACACTTTAATAGGCCAGTGTAGGGATCTAGCATTAACTCAACCAGGTATTAAGCCCCTGCACCCTATACACACATCTTCCTAGAATTCTTTCCACCAAGAGCACTGCATAGCAAGGTTTGTAGGTCATGGAGCTGGTCAGAGGCTGAGCAGAATTCTGACTGTAAGTTTTTCAAAGTGTGGCACAAAACCCAAATGTTACAATTTTTCACAAAGAGTGAAGAATTTGACTACAGAAGCATTAAAACTTGCCTATGCCCCTGAAAAAAGAAAGCTGGAAAATGTATACAGCAACACACCCAACAAAGGACTCATTTATCAAGACTCACAGAAACCAATGAGAAAAACTCAAGAGGAAAAAGAACAGTAAACGTGAATAGATTAAGTGAAAAAAAACATACAACAGGCCAATTTCCAAGCCTATATTCCTACCTCCTTGCCTGTACTGGTTTCAGCAAGATCGTATCTACAAAAATTTTTTAAAAATCATATTCCCTTTGATATAGTATGTCCACTGCAGGGATATACTCTCTGAACTTATTTGCAAAGGCTCCCCAAGAAATATATATATAATAATTACAGTTTTGCTAATAAGAGCAAAGAAAAAAAGAATGGAACCAACCAAAGTGACCATCAATGAGAATAATTAGATAAAATTGTAGTATATTCAGGCCAGAACCACTATGCAGCTATGAAAACTGATGGGCAAGATCTGTATGTGCTGACGAAAAACAATCTCCAGGCTAAATTATTATTATCCGAAGAGGGAAAAAAAGTAAAGTGTGGAAAAATGTAATCCTCTGTTTGAGTACGGATTCATATATGCAACTATATGCCTGATTTTCCCCAGAGGGAATCCATGAGAAACTCTAACAATAGCTGTCTATGAGGAGAGGGTAGGGGAGCCTACCGAGCCTCGGTGGCTCGGTTGGTTAAGTATCAGATTCTTGAATTCAGTTCAGGTCCTGACCCCAGGGCCATGGGATGGTGCACTGAGTGGGGCTCTGTGCTGAGCATGGAGTCTGCTTGGGATTTTCTCTCTCTCTGCCCCTCTCCCTAGGCCTCACCCCCCCCATCCCACCCCCTGCCCCACATGGGCACATTGTCTCACTCTCAAAAAAAAAAATTTGTTTCATTTGGTTAGTTTTTTTAACATTTATTTTTGAGAGAGAGAGAGCCAGAGCATGAGCAAGAGACAGATAGAGAGAGGAGATACAGAATCTAAAGCAGGTTCCAGGCTCTGAGCTGTCAAGCACAGAGTCCAATGCAGGGCTCGAACCCACGAATCACAAGATCATGATCTGAGCCGAAGCTGGATGCTTAACCAACTGAGCCACCCAGGTGCTCTGTTTCATTTGGGGTTTTGTTTTTTTATTTATGATATTGCTGGCATTTTTCCAGATACAAAGAGTATAACCTATAGTTTTTCTTTCCTGCAGCTCCCTATATTAAAAGAAAAGTAGCCCATTTAAAAATATAAATACATAATTAGATGAGGTTTTGAAGGTGGAACTAACACCCGGCAGCACCTTGCCCATTTCCTGTCTTCTTTGCCGAAATCCCAGGCCATGAACTCCAGTCCAAATCACCAGATTCGCACCCTCTTCTACTAGTGGTGCCTTCCAGCCCACTCTGGTGGCTCCACCCCAGGCACAACAATCACTACCTTGCACCAATCCTGCCTGAGAATCAAGGCAGAAAGGGCAAGAAAGAGCCTTCCAAGATGGCTGTGCCCCACCCGAAGGTAGTCAAAAGAGAGCCTCATTCCTCACACAGAGGAATGGGTTTCTTCCCTAAGGAACTTGGCCTCCATCCAAGCCAGTGCCTGGTGCCAGGAGCCTGACCACAAATGTGAGCCATCAGTGATCACACTGCACACATGCTCTTCCAGCCAAGGTCAAGGGCCCAGTCCAGGAAGCAACATTTAAGGAGTGCCAGAGACATCCAATTTCTTGGGTTCCTTTGCTCATCTTTGGTAAATGTAAAAATGCATGCCTGAAAGGCCAGCTCCCTTTGAAGACACTCATCAGCTCCTTGGGTGCTTCCTTCATTCCAATTCCACACTCCGATTGTGACACAAACTGATTTTTCTGGACATTACAGGTATTTGCTGAATCTCCATGCTTCCTTGTTTGGCTCCAGGCTGGAGCAATATCCTGGTTCTGGAGCTCATGAGGCTGACCTGGCTGGCATGCTGGTGGAACGTGATTATAAAATCTGCATTTCCCACTTCAGACATGAGCCCCAAAGGAATATGTCCTGATTATTTATGCTCCTCTTGTCTTCAGCTTCTGGAGCTATGGGAAAATCTTCTCTCTACCCATCAAGTTTTATTATCTCTTAAAAAAAATGTCCCCCTCCCCTTATCCTCAAATATCATCCATCCATCCGGGCACCTTCGTGTACTCCTGGTCAGTGGCCAAGTACTAGCAGGAAGTACAGGCCCCAGATTGGATCATGAAACTGGGGAGGCAGGAAGAGCTCAGTCTGGAAAGAGGTAAAACACAGAGGTGTGAGGTGGAGTAGTCTCAGGGCAGGGGCTCACTGCACAACCAACATGAGAATGGGCTCTAGGAGCCCCAACACAGAAGAGCTGCTTGGGGTGAAAAAGATCCAACTTTGGGGTGCCTGGGTAGCTCAGTCGGTTCAGCATTCGACTTTGGCTCAGATAGTGATCTCCCAGTTTTTGGGTTCCAGCCCTGCATTGGACTCTGTGCTGGCAGCACAGGCCCTCTGTCCCCCTCTTTCTCTGCCCCTCCCCTGCTCATGCTTTCTCTCTCCCTCTCTCAAAAATACACAAACATTAAAAAATTTAAAAAAAAAAATCCAACCCCATAAACAACCCTGCTCGGGAAGTGCCAACTTTATGTCAGCGCTCATGAGCCCAGGACTGGTGCCCCTCTAATCACTGAAGCAGGACAGACACTCTGGGGAAAACCGGGCCTTCCCAGCTGAGCCAATCTCCTGCCTAAAGCTTGTCCCCTTTGCATACAAATGCCACACCTGAAGCTCCAGATGTCCACGGAAAACCCCAAGAGAAAAAAAAAATGGGGCCTACAACAGGCAAACGGATGTACCTGTGACAATTTTTTGAGCGAGAGAAACTGGAAAGAGGTTGGCAAAGGCCAGTACAGAACAAGAAAGAAGATAGGAGCACCGAACAGAGAGGGGCCAACGCAGTGGGTTTATCTTCTCAAGGGAAACTGGGAAAGACAGTAGCATAGCAAACTCAGAAAAGGGACAGGAAGCAGAGCTGTCTGCACACATCTCCTAACCTAGGGTCAGACATGGCTTCTAAGAAAGGGAGGACCAGCCCTCTCTGGTCACCCCACGATAGGCTGAACCACCATGCTGTTTTGCCTTGCACTTAGGGTTTTCCCAGACTTGAGACTTATATACCTAAAATCAACTAAGTCCAGAGCCAATCTGAAAAGACTCTATGGATGCTGATGCATAGGGGCACTTGTGCCCCAATGTTTATAGCAGCACTTTCAACAATAGCCAAATTATGGAAAGAGCCTAAATGTCCATCAACTGACGAATAAAGAAGATGTGATTTATATATACAATGGAATACTACTTGGCAATGAGAAAGAATGAAATATGGCCTTTTGTAGCAACGTGGATGGAACTGGAGAGTGTTAGGCTACGTGAAATAAGTCAGGCAGAGAAAGACAGATACCATATGTTTCCACTCATAAGTGGATTCTGAGAAATTCAACAGAAGACCAGGGGAGAGGGGAAGGGGGGGAAAAAGTTACAGAGAGGGGAGGAGACAAACCATAAGAGACTCTTAAATACTGAGAACAAACTGAGGGTTGAAGGAGGCCGGGGGGTTGGGAGGGAGGGGAGGGTGGGTGATAAGCATTGAGGAGGGCACCTGTTGGGATGAGCACTGGGTGTTGTAGGGAAACCAATTTGACAATAAATGATATATTTTTTAAAAAATGAAAAGACCCTATGGAGAATCCAGAAGTGCAAGAGAAGTTCTCAGAGCCACCGTTCAGAGGCAAATTTCTGTCACTTTTCTTTTCGGCTCTTATAATTCCAGAATGTACTCAATCACAGGGCCCAAGTCAAGAGGCTCATAGGGCAGGGCCCCGTGAAAGGCCTTTACCCCAGTGGCCAATCCTTCTTTACAGGCTCAGTAGGCCTGCCTCACTCGGAGACAGGATGAAGGGTATGACACCAAACAAAGCTCCCAGGCTCTGTATTGCTTTGGAGCCTCTCCCTTTCTGGCCCCAGCTCCCAGCCCTGACCATAGAGGAAGGAACTGGACCATCAATGCCCTCCAGGGCTGTGATCAAAGCTTTACAGATAAAGAGGCGGTGTGGGGGGGAGGGGGGTTGGACTTAGCAACAAAAAAAAGGCAGAGGTCTAAGAAATTTAACATGAATCCAAGTTGGTGGGGCTAGTGTTTCTAGCAACCAAAGACTTTTCTGGGGTCCTTACAAACCCCACGAGGGGCTGAGCATCTCTACAGACTCGGGCTCAGGTGAAAAGGCAAAGCCAACAACTGGGTACACTTCTTTCCAAGCCAAGAGCACTCTCTGAGTTTGGGCAACATGACCCGCAATGAGCCTGCCCTACACGCTACACCCCCACTCCTCCCACTGAGGACCCAGACTCAGCTCCTCACACCAAGAAGAAGATTCTGACTCGGGGGAACAGGAAGCCAGACACACACATCTGCCACCAGCTCCTCAAGTCTAGGGGTATGCCCGAGGGAGCCACTGAAGGCAGGTATGAGTTTTACAGATGAGCAACCATGCTCCTGTTGTGAGTTATTGTGAAGCCCGCTGTGGGCCCTGATCGGGTCCATGACCAGAATACCATTTGTTAACCAGTCAGGTGTTACACAAAAAATGTCCCTGTGGCTACCGGGCAACTGAATGTCTTGACCTTCAGTTTTACTTTACTATATCAAGTCACACCGTGTTGATTTGATGTATGAATACATAAAGAATAATGAGGTGAAATATTAGTCAAAGTAAATATAATTTCACAGAGCTGGATAAACCAGGTGGAGATCTCACCCTTCAATACTTTTCCAACCTTGGCTCACTTTATCTTTCTTTTTCTCACTTGTTTTAAGAAAACTAGCTATTGAAGCTTTTGAGAGGATGCACAAGTTAAAAAAGAAAAATAATTCTACGAGTAACAAAAAAAAAAGTTTCCATCATGCTGAGGAGGGAATACATTTGTGGAAATGATGGGCATTCCAGCTGCACTAGCCAGCCATCCTCAGACTTCTCCAGAACGTGCCAAGGACACAACACCAGAGAGTGAAAGAGGCCCTGGAACACAAAACAGGAGTGAGGTGAGACCAACTCTGCCTCTTCCCTCCCCTAACTGTTGCCTGAGCCCAGAGGGGATACACTTGTGCAGGGGCCTCCTCCCAGGACCTATAACCCGGGTGTTTGGGAGATGCTTCTGGAGTTAAAAGCACTTTCACTGTGGGCAATTCAGAACGGTGCAGGTCACCCTTTCCCTCCCTGAACACAGAATTTCTCTGCATCCAAAGGGGCGGTGAGGGAACTTTGGATAACGTGCAGCGAGGGGTACTCGCAAGACCCTGCAACCAGGAAAACAGGGGAAGCAGCCACATTGCAAGCCAACAGCAGAGCTTAACTTCCACCCTTGGCTCTCTGCCTCTGCCTCTTCTCATCTGTCTCGGGTGCCATCGAGGCCAGCAGGACTGAGACAGCGGGCAGGACGGGGGCACTGGGAGACACGGTTAACAAACAGCCTGACATGGATCCTCAGAGCTCAGAGAGACTCACAGGGCTGCCTCCCAATGGTTCTCACACCATTACCTGATGAAGTGTGTTCAATAGGTGGCAGATGACTATCTCCAGGACTCCAGCTTATCTGCCCATTAAATCAGATTGCTAATAAAGAGGTTTTAATGGGGAGTATGAATCTTAGCACAGTAACTGTTTACCTCAAGTTTTTGTGCTACACACCCTGAAGTGAATCGCTAAACAAAAGAACATCTGTCACAGCTCTAGTCAACATTAGACAGCTGGGGCCAATCCCAGGTCCCTACCAAGCACAGAGAAGCCTCCTTGGAAGCACACAGGTACATGCACACTCACACACACACACCATGGATACACAACACAAGCGGCCCTTTCCTGCTGAGGAGAGCACAGGGTCATCCAGACTTGCCACAAGATAGTCCTTCCTCACCTGTCCCCACTACCTAGAGAACCCTAAGCCACAGCAAACATCTGTCTCTCTCTCATGGCCATGGTGTCACACAGTTTGGGCAGAGACATCCCAAAATCAGAAGCAAGGGAGGCACAGAGTTGGTTGGGACACCCCCCAAGTCTTTTTATCGAGCCACAGAGTAAATTACTCCCAGAATCAGAATCACTCATGATTCTATTGTGGGAAGAAGAGAGACCGTAGAAACCAAGTCTGTCTGGTAGCATGTGAGAGACCACAATCCCAACTCAGGAGAAGTTTGGGATTCCACATAGTAACTGACCCAATACCATAGCGACCCAGTATTTAACGTGTGTGAAGCACCAAGCCCAGCGATGAGCACCTGCTCCATGTCATTCATTCTCACCACCACCCCGGGAGGCTGGGGTTGTCACCCCCATTCACAGATGAGAAAACCCAGCCCCAAAAAGGAAAGGGACATACCTAAGTTCACAGGGCTAATCTATGAAGGAATCTGGATTCAAATCCATGTCTGAATCACTAAGCACCTTCTAGCAATTAAAACATTACATACACACACCTGTAAGATGTGCTGTGGTGACAGAAAGGATGCATTAAATGAAAGTAGATGTGGGGGCCGTGAACTTCCTGAGCTAGAGGCTATTCCTCTGTTAATACCAATGGACACTGTCGGCCACACTTCTTCCACGTCAAGGCCCGCATGCTTAAGACTTGATCTCTGACCACACAACATCCCCAGGGACTTCCCCAGGATTACTGGCACTCTCAGCGCTGTGCATACAAGAACCAAGGCTAAAACACAGCATTTACACAATGATATTTTTTTTAAGAGACAGAGCAAGCAGGGGAAAGGGGCAGAGAGAGCCAGAGAGTATCAAGCAGGCTCCACACTCTGCACAGAACCCAACACAGGGCTTGATCGCACCACCCTGAGATCATGACCTGAGCTGAGATTGAGAGTCGGACGTTCAACAGACTGAACCACCCAGGCACTCCATACGATATTATCTTGACACAAAGGACTCAACCAGACAGAACTAAGCTATCTCGATTTCGTCTCTAACTCAAACACTTGTGGGGTTTGGAAAATCACCCGTCTACTTTGCTTACAGCCCACCAGCATGGTAAGAGGAAATAACCAGGCCTGCGATGCACATGGCCCTCACGTGCAGCCAGGAATTCCTGACGAAGAACAAACCTCACAACACAACAGGGAAACGGAGTCCTGACCTGGACTCACTTGAATTTCAACACACACCCATTTCCACACAACACATCTCCTCCCTCGAGTGGGTCAGGGTGTGTTCCCTGAGCAGAGGACACTGGCAGCTGAGTCTGGACCAGGCTTCTCGCTTCTCCTCATGCCCTCCACACACACCTGTCCCCTGCAGCCTGGGCCCAGGGGCAGCCCTGCGGGCACAGGAACCAAGGCAAACACAGGACAGACGCTGGTACATGCAGGCATAGAAGGGCCCACATGCTGTCACTCTCTCCAAGGATGGAAGTTGTGTTGAGCATTCATCCCATGCTTATTTACCAAGTGTCTAGGCAAAGGGCTGATCCTGGGGCAGCAGGGGAGAGACCCAGGCCCATGATCACACAAGCCACCAGCAGGCAGGGCAGACGGGCCAGCAAAACAGACGCTCCCAGCCCGCTGTGGTGAACACCGTTAGCACCCAGCCTCCTCTGAGCCTTGTGATGCTCCAGGAGTCCCATGGCCGTGCATCCTGTCACCACCTCATGGTCACCACCATGAGAATCGAAGACCTCTTCCTGGGGCCGGCAGCCAGAAGTGACATCAGCCTTAACAAATTTGGCCAAGGCGAATTCATGTAGACAGGGAAGGAGAAGACGGTTACCAGGGACCCACGTTGGGGGAGGCAAGGTAAGTTACTATTTAATAGGTACAGAGTATCTGTTTGGGATGAACAAGTGCTGGAAATGGAAGGCAGCAATGGTTGCATAACATCATGAATGCACTTAAGGTCACTGAGTTGTGCATACAAAAATGGTTTAAATGGGCAGTTTTATGTTACATCATTTTACAATTTTTTTTATTGGCCAAAGCAGGGAATCACCTCAATTGCCAGTCCTTCCTAGCCCTGGAGAATAATCAATGGTCTAGAGGTGAATCTGGAACAGAGTGGATGCCCAATATATAATAACTATCATTCTTACCATTATCAATCACGTGGGTTGTCTGTGACCACCTAAGTTATGAATGAATGAGAGAATGTTTCTCAACTACCACAAGAGAGTTTCTATCACAATTAAATATTAATTAACGCTACAATCACTGCAGAATCCCAATGGCTGACATCATACGTTTTCACATTCAAGCTCAGCTTACTCCCATCTCCCACCATAAGCTGTTTACCGTTGCTATTATTTTAGTTCCAACCACTGTGATCACTGTACTTAAAATTCAATCAGGCTTCTAATTTTAAGCATCTTTTTTGTGTATAGCGCCAACAGTTGACAAGCGTCCTGAATTTAACATCTGTTCCCAGCAGTAAATGGTTTTAATTTGAGAAGTGAAAATACATATAAGGCAATTATGAGCGACTCTCACACTGTGATTCATGGCTGTGCCACAGCATCTTCCTCCACGACGGTGACGGACTGAAGGATGGAGCCCGCAGCCAGGAGCGCTAGCAAAACATGGGAGCTACACAAGAGGCATGGACACCCCACTGCCACCAGAATGCCTTTTGACTAACAGAAAAACAACCTACTATGCTCCAAAACACCTGCTGGGCATTTTTACAAGCTTCCTCTCACGTAATCCTAGAGGAAGAGGCATTACCCCAGAACTAGGAGTAAAAACGGGGTTTCTGGGGCAACCTCATGACTCAGAAAGCCTCATTCATGTCCACAGTCAAGAAGCCACAGAAGGTGACCCCTGACCCGGTCTTAGTTGTGCCCCGTGACAGTGTTGATGTCTATGTCAAGGCTCTTGTATTCAGAGGATACAATTCAGGGGGATTCCAGCTAGAAACTAACCAGCTGGGCTCATGGACTTGGGTCTGAACTTAGGGAGAGAGGGGATGCCAACAAAGCCAAAAGTGTTTTTCATTCAGAGTTGGGATGTAATGTACAAGCTGAGACAATGATGGGATCATTAAGCATATAGAAAGCAAGCAGCAATTTCTTTGGCCTCAGTCAGATGCTAATTATATTTAAATTGGTAAACTGTGAAGGGAAATGGGCATAAAATGCTAGAAATATACCATGTTATTAAGGATGTGTGAAATCTTCAATTAGGAATTTTAATATTTGGGGGCACCTGGCTGGCTCAGTCAGTGGCAAGTACGACTCTTGATCTCAGGATTGTGAATTCAAGCCCCAGGTTGGGTGTAGAGATTACTTAAAAATACAATCTTTGAAAAAAGGAATTTGGGGATACCTGGGTAGTTCAGTTGGTCAAGGATCCAACTTCAGCTCAGGTCATGACCTCATGGTTACTGAGTTTGAGCCCCGCATCGAGATCTGTGCTGACAGCTCAGAGCCTGGAGCCTGCTTCAGATTCTGTGTCTCGCTCTCTCTCTGCCCTTCCCCCACTCATGCTCTCCCCCCACCTTAAAAATAAAATAAACATTAAAAAAAGCAATTTTAATATTTGTAGCTCTCTAAAACAGAGCTCCCCTCATGTTCCAGCCTTCTCCACAGGGTCTTCTAGAACTATAGCTCCGTAATTTAAAAATTCTCTGAGATCATCATCCTCTACTCAAAAGCCTCCCTGCCTTCTCTCAAACCTAGCTTTCCATGGAGATGCCACCCCATACCCCACACCCCAGATGCTCAGGGATGGGAGGTAGAGCTCCAGTCCTCTCTGCTGTCACATCAATACTCCCATCAATGATGACCAATTCATTCATCTAAGACTTAGGCTCATGGCAACCATCTTCTCCTCCGCCCTCATTGCTTCTCAGCTCCTAGGTGACCAGTGTCCACATAAAGGACCCATCCTGCACACTGACCTCCACTTCCTGGACCACCTTATTCCAGTATCCTCCTCCCTCCACCCCCTTTTGGCCATCCAGAGTCACACCCAGAACCTTGTCATCTACCAAGAGCATTTGGCTATCAACGTCATTAATTCAAACATCACCTTCTGACCACACCCTCTCCTTGCAGCTTGCTGCCTGTCAACATTCTTTGGCAGCTCCAGGACCTCCATTTCTTCATCCCTTCTCTTTCTGCCCAATCCATCAGTGCGGTGCAGGTGCATGAATAGAAAAACCAGTTGAAGAGATTAATAAATTAAACAAGTTTGTCTTTTTATTCATGTAAATTGGAACGCTTCTATTATTCCATTGGTCAGTATAATGCTGGCTTTGACTTGGGGTGTTTATGTAAGTGGTTTTTAAATATCACCTTAAGATATTATGTCAATCTATCAAGGGGTGGTCAAGGAAGGCCTTTGCTGCACTTAGGCACAAATCTGAAAGGAAGGAAAAGAGGGAGCCACATGGCTTCCTGGGTAGAACATTCCAAGCAGTACAAACACTAAATCCAAAGTCCTTGAGGTAGTAGGACATTTGGTGAGTCCAAAGAACAGCAGGGAGTCCAGCAGAGCAGCAGCAGCAGATCCAACAAGGGTGACAGAGTGATAGGAGATGAAATCAAACACATGGAGCAGGCTGGAAGGAGGAGGTGAACCACCAAGAGTTTCCAAGGCCATGTGAGGGTAGTGGCTTTTACCCCAATGGTAGGGTTGTAAGCATACTAGTGACATGACCTAACCTGCAGTTTGAAGGTCATGTTCTGGCTGCCGGGTTAAGAATAGACTCCGGTGGGTAGGGGACACCTGGGTGACTCAGTCAGTTAAGCATTTGACTCTTGATTTTGGCTCAGGTCATGACCTGACAGTTCGTGGGTTTGAGTCCCACATCAAGCTCTGTGCTGACAGCATGGAGCCGGCTTCCGACCCTTTGTCTCCCTCTTTCTCTGCCCCTTCCCACCCACCTCTCTCAAAAATAAACAAACATTTAAACAATTTTTTTTAAAAAGACATTTAAACAAATTTAAAAAAAAATAATAATAGACTACAGGGGTGGCCAAGGGTGAAAGCAGGGATTCTTGGTGGCAGGCTATGACAGCAATCCAATCAAGAGATGGACAGGGAGTTAGAAGGAGTCAAAAATGGTCAGATCTATTTTGAAGATAAAAACAACTAGACAGATAAATAAAAATAGGCAACAGGTGATAGCTGGAGAGCTGCTAGGTAGGAAATCAACATAATGAAGGAGGTACACATGCACATGTAAAAAAACCTACAAGTTACTGTTGAGTAAGAAGCACGTCACAGAGAAGTACATGGATTCTACTCACAATAAAGAATTACATACTTATACATTCATAGGAAGATATCTGGAATGATACACACTCCACTGCTAAGAGTGGTTTCCTCTAGTAAATAGGATTAGAAGGGGCATAGGGGGAGCTCTCCTCTCTTCAATACATTTTTGGATTAAACAGTGAGCATTTATACTCATTACACATGCTGAAGGAGACAGGAGGGGTGGTGAGCACCCCTCCACATGACCAAGTGAACCCTGAGCCAGATGACCTCTTCAGAAGTAAGTCCCCAAGGAGAGTCACACATCAAATGACATACTAGACCTAAAAATTCCGACCAGCCATTAGCTTCTTTCTCACGGTAAACAATATTGCAGGGTCCCCTCACTTCTTTGAGCTCCAGTTTCCTCACTGGTAAGACAGGGGTAACACCACCTGTGTCGCTGGAAAGCCAAGATAACAGACCTATGCCAAGTGACTAGCAAATCACCTGGGACACACAGACACTCAGTAAACAGCAACCTCCGTCCCCTCCCCAGCCAGGATTCCAGGCAAGTCCAGAGGTGGGGCTGCTCCCAAAGTCTAAAAATGCTCTAGTATTCCAGTTCCAGGAAGGGTGCTGTTCTAAATGAGGTTGCAGCACCCCATCTCCCATAACAAAGAGGGTCTCCCTCAGAGGTAAGAGCCAAGTGCTTCACTCAGACCCGCTCTAGAGAAAGGCAGAGAGCAATATAGAAATATCCCCACCCTAACCTCAGTGTATAGCTGGGCTCCCCAAAAGTCTAAGTCAAGGTCAGAAGTTCCTGACAATTGTGATTTTCCTCCCTTGCTTGAGAGAAGACTATGGAGGGGAGGGAAAGAAAAGCTGGATGCTGTTTATCTAAAATCACTAATGCTTTCTGAGAAGCTATAAAATGTGCATGCTCTTGCCAAATGGATGTCAAAAGAGCTTTGATCTCCATTTTGGCCAGAAATGACCCGTTCCCTTCCTAATGCAGATATATGGTTTTTGTGCCTAAAATCTGCCCAGTCAGATGCAAGGCACATTCTTAATTATTCTGAAATGATTAAAAACAGAGCCATAAATCTATGCTTTGACACAACATGGTGATTTGACCCCAAGACATATCATAATGGGTTATTAACAATGCTTCCCAAATCTATGGGAATTTTTTTCCAAAGCTATTCGCTAATTAATAGCTGTTCACACAATGATCACTTTTGAGTAATTATGGAACTGTGCCACATTATTTTGTGATGAGAACATAATTATGCCCATTAAAATTATTTGCATACTTTTTAACCTTCTGCCAGAAATAAATGAGGCTAGTCTACGGCTAACACAAACTTTGTGACAAAACCTAGAGGTTATCACCTCTGTGACACTTCTTGCCCAAAGCTTGTTTTGTAGCCCAGAAATTTAGGATTCTTCCTTGAGCCTTTTCGGAATGCCTGGAAGCAAATGGCACTGAGAAAGTGCGTGGCAGGGGACATCTTCCTTATCTTACCAGCCTCACATCTCCATCTCTGTGACTGTAGCCTGCTTACCCTTAGCATCCCTCATCTCGGCATGGCCTCCATGCCCACCTCACCTCTCCAGTCCACCTTCCTGACCGAGCCCCCAACACCCAATTTAAGCCACCAGCCTGACCGAACTATTTCCTGTGCCCACTCCTCACTTCCTTTGACTGACGGGGACCTACTGGAAGGCTAGATCTCATCCCACGCATCTCTGTGTCCAGTAAAGCCTGTGAGACAGAACTTGCCCTGTCCAAAAGGCCATTACCAAGTGGAGGAAAGTTCAGAGAGCATCCTTCATTCCTGCTTGCATCTAAGCAGCAAGACCGGTTGGGAGATGTGGGGCCTTGCTTTTTCCTGTCTCAGGACTTTACCTTCTGTTGGGAGTACCTTAGGGTGTGCTTAAGATCGGAGGTGGGGTGGGGGGGAGGTGAGGGGTGGGGAACCTTAGAGCTTTCCCTATAGGCTGTCCCTCCAAGGTTCTGGGAGTCTCCTGCCTTGGATTTGGGTACATCAAGAGGCCCTAAATGCATGGAACCAACTTGTACTAAAAACAGTATTCACCATTTATCGGAAATCCTAATTTAAAGGGGCACCTGGCTACTTATCAGCCAAGTGGCGATGGAGATGGAGGCAGGTGTCCCCCTGCAGGGCACCTGCCCAACGAGCCCAGGTGGTCTCCCTCGTTGCTAAGGCAGAGGCCAGCAAGGTCATCCAGCTCCTCAGCAGCCACAGCTCAGGTGTTCTGGGCTCGAAGCTCAGAGCTGTGCAGGGGTAGAAATGAAACCTTACTGCAGGTCTTTTTCATCCCAAGAACCATGTCATGGGGTGCCTGGAAGGCTAAGTGTCCAACTAAGTGTCCAACTCTTGACTTTGGCTTGACTCGAGATCACACAGTTCGTGGGATGGAGCTCCACATGGGATCGAACCCCGTGTCAGACTCTGCACTGTCAACAAAGAGTCTGCTTGGGATTCTCTCTTTCTCTCTCTCTCTCTCTGCCCCTCCCCCAATTGTGCTCTTTCTGTCAAAATAAATAAACATTAAAAAATAACAACCACATCATACTGCCTCAGCCCCTGCCCCTCTGTCCGGGTAACTTGTCTCCTGCCTAGTGTTCACCTTCTTCACCTTCCAGAAGACAGCCTTCACTCCCAACCTTCTCATTCCTGTCAGCATCTCGAGCTGTGGCCACAAGAGACTTCACTGCCTAAGGTCACAGGCAAGGGCAAGGGGGACAGAGTTCAAAAGGGGAGATGGTCCCTAACGCTGGCCACCACACAGTCCAAGAGGAACCTCCTCTGTACAGCATGGGGAGCTGATTGGGGGTGGGCAGGGAGAAGCGGTAGCAAAAGCTCACAGCTACAGCCAACCTTGTGTCCTGTCCCCTCCTGCTTCCTGTCCCCAGAAAAGGAGGCTTCCAACAGCTGCCCCCCAGTTCCCCAGATTCATTATTTCATTTGACTAACACATACATATTACACCCCTACTATGTTCCAGGAACTGATCTAGATGCTTGGGATACATTAGAGAAAAAAAACAGGAGAGATTCCTGCCTTCTATCATTTATTCATGGAGTAATTCAAAAACTCCAAAATTCAGGAGCAAAGCAGTCACAGATCAAACTGGAAACCAAACTTTCACCACCTGTGTTAAAGGTAGGTAACACTGCCTTGGATTGAAAACATTCGATTGTTCCCGAGACAAAGAGAGAAGAACCAAAATAATCCAAGAATGATACAAGAACGTTAACAAATACACTGAAGGTTGTTCTTTGGGGAAAATCAGATTAAAACAATCAAATTTCTGGCAAAAGAATTTGGCTAACGAATTTGGAGATCTCAATGACATGGAAGATTTTCTAAGGAATATGTAAATTATCAAAATGAACCCTGATAAGAATTTTTTAAGACCAATCATGAAGGAAAAAGTCACCAAATATTTACTTGCACAAAGGCTCCAGGTCACATGCTGAATTTAACTTTCAAGAAACTGCTAATTCTGGTCATACGAACTGTTCAGCCACAAAAAACAAAGTTGACCAGCAATGTAATTTAAGAAACTATCATAACGCAGACATCAAAATCTGACAAAAGAGTACAAAAAATAAAACAAAACAAAAAAACCATGCATCATCCTCACTTGTGAAAATAAGTGTTAGGATGGCCAGTGACACAGGTGGCAAAGAAATGCACCAAGAATGGAACAAGAAACAGGAACAGAGTTTATTCACTCTCCAGGGGACGAGAGGTGCCAGACATCAAGAGAGATGTCATTGGGGGGCGCGTAGAGGGGATGCCTGAGTGGCTCAGTCGGTTACGCATCCGATTCTTGGTTTCAGATCAGGTCATGATCTCACGGTTCATGAGAAGGAGTCCCTCGTCAGGCTCTGCACTGAGCAGGGAGCCTGCTTGGGAATCTTTCTCCCTCTCTCTCTGCCCCTCCCCCCATTCACACACACGTGTGTGCTCTCTCTCTCAAAATAAATAAACTTTTTTTTTAATGTTTATTTAGTTTTTGAGAGAGCAGGGCACGAGTGGTGGAGGGGCAGAGAGAGGGGTAAACACAGAATCGGAAACAGGCTCCAGGCTCTGAGCTGTCAGCACAGAGCCCCACGCGGGGCTCGAACTCACAGACTGGGAGATCATGACCTGAGCTGAAGTCAGACACTTAACCGACTGAGCCACCCAGGCGCCCCTAAATAAATAAACTTTTTTTAAAAAGTAGAGTGGCACCTGGGTGGCTCAGTCAGCAAAGCATCTGACTTGGGCTGAGGTCATGATCTCATGGTTTGCGAGTATGAGCCCTGCATCGGGCTCTGCGATGACAGCTCAGAGCCTGGAGCCTGTTTCGGATTCTGTGTCTCCTTCTCTTTCTGCCCCTCCCCCGTGAAAGTTCTCCATAAAAAAATGTTTACTTTTTTTTAAAAAAAGAATTTCTCTTCCATGAGAATACTGGTTCTATCAAATCATTATTTCATTATGTGACACTATCAATGACAAGAAAACAGACATATACCATCCTTGGTTATTATAAGGCATGTTTCTTTCACATTGTTGAATAATGTCTTTCAAACAATGCACAAAGTTAATATTAAGTAATTCCTACCCTCTCTTTTCCACACAATCATCACGTTGGTGCACCTTAGAACCACTATCTTAATTTGAGGAAATAAGATAGATCTCAAATGAATAACTCTTATCACACCTACCAGTGTGACACTTAAGTTTTGACATTAAAGTCAGGAATAAGACAGGGATGCTCATTATCACCATTGTTAGCTAAGACTGTTCAGAAGGGCCTGAGCAATACAAAAAGACACAGCCTGTAAAAATATAACTATTAAAAATGACACTATACTATTATTTTCATTCAATCACTCATGGTAACATTACATTCCTACACAGGTCAAGATAATTTCATCTAAAAACCTATCAGAATAAGAGAGTTCCATATCATGGTAGTCACTAGCTGGCAAGGTGTAGTATAATGAAATAAACATATTCCTATGCTATTCCTAAGAATTTAAGTTGGTAAATCCTTTTGGAAACAATGTGGCAGCCTCTATCAGAAATCTTAAAATATTCATAAAGAAACAAACTGAAGTTAAGACCTATTAGGGCAGATACTATTGCTTTCCAAAAAGCTAATCGTGTTTCTTTCCTCCTAACAGAATCCCAACTTTGGGGAACAATGTCATGACAATGTCATGTCACCTTTTGCCAAGAATAGATCTTGGACTAGGCATTTGATGTACACCATGTAAAGGAAAGTACTAGAGACTTCAATCTCTAAAAAGAAAGATCTTAAGGAGAAATACCTTTTGCTCCTACCCTTTTCCTTCCTCCTTGGGATTCCAACAAACAACAACCTGATGCTTAGAGATGTGGCAGCTATTTGGGGCCATGAGGAGACACACTGTCCCTGAAAAATAGAAAAGAGCTGGAGAGAGGTTGATATCACTGACCCACTGCTCCAGCCCATGTAGTCTTTTCTCTCAGTGTGCATCTGAATACACAGTGGGCCTCCATCCATCATGGCTGTCTGACATCTTTTTAATAATCCCATGGTATTTTGTTGGTTTCATATGAATGTTACCTTCTTGCACTAGGAATCCGAACATGCACTTGTCAGACTTCCTTATCACTAGATTGAGGACATGGGTCCAGGTTCTGCTAATCTGATGACCCCTTCCCCCACCGCCTCCCCCCCCGCCGGCCTTGGACTGGGACTCAGAAGGGAGAGGTGAAATGAAAGCCATCTGCAAGGAGCTCGGTTGTCTAGTAGTGTGCTGTACATGGCAGCTGGTCCTTCTAGACAATCTGTGGCAGAGCTTCTAGAGTTCAAAACCTGGCATCATTAGCACAAAGCATTAGCAAGCAGCCACGGTGTTTCACTACCAAGTTCCACAATGGGATGGAGCACTGATCTTGGCTCCATTGTTCCTGGCTGTCATATCCAAGCCTAGTTCTCTCCATCACCACCCCAACTGCCAGAGCTATTTAATACCTTGTGTAAAGATTCCTTTCTCCTTAAATATCAATAGTGGATTCTCTCATTTGCAAGCAAGAACCTGAACGTATAATTACACCTCTCACAGTCTATTCCAAAAAAAAAATCCAAAACCCAGAAAGAGCCTTATACATAAAGGTAACTACTGTTGTATTATCTGTAATGGTGGGGAAATTTTTTTAACAAGTTAGATGTCCCACAATGAGAAAATTATTAAGAAATGTGTTATGAAACCACTTGAAGTCTATAAAATTTTTGTAATAACATGGAAAACTAAAATAATGCAATACTACAAAATTACACATAGTTGGTTATAGCCATATGAATAGTGATGAGAGTGCCATAACCATTTTCCCATTTGGGTCAAGGATTCCTTTCATTGGTCTAACAAGTCCATCCTATGGTGAACAACTTGGGGGTGTCTGCAAAGTCCATGATTCATTCCATCTTCCCTGAGAAGTTGCCTTCTCATAGCACAAGTGTGGATCCTAGCAGCCATGTTTGCCTCATGACTGTCCTCCCTCCCTGACCACAGCTGATTGGACCTTGGGAGACTACCTCACCCAAGCTGGGTCAGTGAGAATTTCTCTAGATATTGAATTCACAATAATCCAGTTACCTCTTGTGACTGGAACTGAATGCCAGTAAGAACTCAGGTGGTCAGGATGGTCATCTTCTTACGTCCAGAGAAAGGGGAAACGCTGCCCTGCACAGCAAGAGTGGAGGGTGGGAAAGGGGAGATGGGGGGGTGGAGTCAGGGGAGGAAAAAAAGACGGGGGGTGATGGGAGGAGACAGGAGGAAGGAGAAAGAGAGGAAGACACAGGGCACACAAGGAGGAGACAGGAAGGAGAGTCAAAGGTGGAGAGAGCAAGGGGCTGGGAGAAAGGAGGTGGGGAGAGACTGGGAGAGGAAGAACAGACAGGGAGGATAAAGAGGGGGAGACAAGAGGAGATGGCAGGGGGTTAGAGCGGGAGCAGGCATCTCTCTAGGTTCTACTCCTAGCCTGTTCCTGAGTCTGGGATTCCTTCTTGCCCTTGGGTTCCAAGAGAAATTCCTATGCCCTCAAAATAATTTATTGCTAATAACTAATTTGAGAAGGTTTCTGTGACTCAGAACCAAGGATGATTTTACTTGATTTCTAAAGATAAAACCTCAGGATGCCATGGGCAATCTGAGGGCATCTCACCCTCAGCACTGCTGACTTCTTTTCTACCCACCCTCAACTTCCCAGGGGCCAAACCTTGCACCTCAGCCTGCACAGCCAAACTAAAGTCACCCCAAGCAAGTCTAGCCAAAGCAACCTCGTGACACCAAGCTCCCAGCTCCACTCATGGGATCGGTCAGGGTGGGGGACCAGACGAGGGGGAGAATGAGCAATAGAGTACACAGCCATTTACTAAGAACAGACTTGGGGCACGTGGGTGGCTCAGTCAGTTAAGTGTCTGACTCTTGATTTTGGCTCAGGTCCGTGGGTTTGAACCCAGCATGAGGCTCTGCACTATCAGCACAGAGCCTGCTTCTGATTCTCTGTCTCTCTCTCTCTCTCTCTCTCTCTCTCAAAAATAAACATTTAAAATAAAATTTCTTTAAATTTTTTTAAAAAGAAGAATGGCCTTGTCTTTACTGGAAGAAAAACAAAAATTTTGGAGCTGGGAGTTGCTTTAAAGGTCTAGCCCAGAGCCAAAAGGAGCAGTGGAGAAAGGAAACCAGTCCAGAGATAGGGCATTTTGAAAAGAAATCCAATGTGAGCAGTGCCTAAAAGATCCAGCCCACGAGAACAAAAATGAGTTGAAGAGAATACTTACAAAGTTTGCTGTGTAATTCCTGGTTGGTGGTCCCATTAAGAAAACCTTCAGCAAAGCTGTTCATTACCCTCATCAAGGCTTTTGGAACCTCAGGCATCTCTTTCAGATGTTTAATGGTACTGAGGTTGCCTTAATGAAAGAACATCCAGGGTTTTTTCTGATTTCACACTGCAGCAGGGGTGCAGCAGAAAAACCAATCCATGGACTACTCAGAGTACAGAGGATGGGATTTGGTGGTTGGGATCCTAAAAATCAGAGGAAAGGGAGCCAAAGAAACGTTCATGCATTTTCTAAGGAGAGGGCTGCTGGTGACGGTACTTCTGACAGGTGCCCAGAGTCCAAGTGGGCTACAGTGTATAGAAAGGCTCCCATCGTCCGTCTGTGCCATGTGCAATGGAACCTCTCCAGGAATCCTGTTTGACATGTAACTGAATTAATGGTGATGAGATGACTGCTGATCATCATGATTAAAGCCTTTGCTGATGCAGAAAACCCAGAACCTCGAAATGGCCAGACGTGCCATGCTTCCCCCACTCTGACTGCCCCCAGCAGTGACGCAGCCTAATCGGAATGTAGAACTCCATTCTCCGCTCCACACCTTCTGGGCCCCTGTCACTAGAGAGACAAACGACTTGCCACCCCAGTATCCATTCCTGCCGCCTCCACAGAGAAGATTCATATCTAGAGGTATGATGCCATCCTTTCTTCTCTCTGAAATTCATCTTCCCCAGAGGAGAAGGTCCTTCCAGGTCCAAGGACGCACCTTCTGACAGGTCCACATCTGCATGTAGGAGGGTCGTTATCACACACCCACATGGGTCAGGAATGGTGTCTTAAAAAGAAATAATTTTCTGTCCTGATTAATATCTCTTTAAGACACTTTCTCTTCCCTCTTCCTCTCAGTAACACTCTTGGTTTCTTCATTATTAGCAAAATCCTACAAGGTTTGTATAGAAAGATGGCTGACTTTTCATAACAAATTCCCCATACACATTCCAACAAAAAAATCATCTGCACCCCCATACACATGTCCCAGCCTGCCCCCCAAAAAAAATGACAGAAGTGGCCCACCAGGGAGCTGACAGCTCTAATGAGGGAGAGACTTGATTAGCACAGCCAAAGAAATGAGACCTCTCTGGGGAAGGCAATGAAAGCCTGGAGAAGCTCAGACATGTCTGGACAAAGCACAAGAGTAAAGGCAGAGACACATGGTACATGCTGACCCTAAGAAGTGATGTCCTCAACTGGCCCTGGCCAATGCTTATGTTGGAACGAGCCCCCTTCATTCATCCCTTCTTGATCCTCCATCAACCCACCATTCTAATGTTCCTCTCACCTAATCACCCATCTTCCTTTTCCTGCCCCATTATTTATGCATTCATCCAACCATCCACACAACCTCCTCTTGCCTATTTATCCAGAGATTCACCACCCACTCTTTTCATCCACACTTTCATTCACCCATTTTTTCACTCAAACACTCCTCTGCACATTAGTCTGAGCTCCATCAAACCATCCATTCCTCCATCATCCGTGTTTTCAATCTCTTGGTTCATTTATGTCCCCACGAAGCCATTCTGTCACCTATCTATTCACCCATGTATTCATCCAACCAGCAGACTGCATGCTACACCTATGGCCAAGTTCTGTGGCTACAGATATGAGTATGAGCTACTCCCTGCCCTCTATAAAGATCTCTTGGTCCAGTGCGGCCCAATGAAGAGGTCTTTATGAATAAAGCCCATGCAGTGAGCTTCTCTGAAGACCTTAGTGTGTGTTCTGTCTGGGATCCTGAAGCAGCTCCACCTGGCCAGCCCCATCACAGCCTGACCCAGGGACTGTCTCCTAGCAGGCACAGAAGAGGGGGACAACATCACATGCAGCACTGCCAAGACAGGAGCACCCACTTTCCAGAGCAGTGCCACTCAAGTGCCTAGACCAGGCAGGAGAGAGGGTTCTTCATAGTTGCAAAGGGCCCCTCATCTACATGGCTTCTTCTCATCAGCCTCCAGACCAGCACCAATCAATAGAATTATAGAGCAAGTCACAATCCCTATCAAAATAACATCAGCATTCTTCACAGAGCTAGAAAAACAATCCCAAAATTTGTATGGAACCAGAAAAGACCCCGAATAACCAAAGCAATCTGGAAAAAGAAAACCAAAGCTCGAGGAATCACAGTCCTGGACTTCAAGCTGTATTACAAAGCTGTAATCAAGACAGTATGGTACTGGCACAAAAACAGACACTCAGATCAATGGAACAGAATAGAGAACCCAGAAATGGATCCACAAATGTATGGCTAACTAATCTTTGACAAAGAATATCCAATGAAAACTTAACAGAGGACCACAGGGGAAGGAAAGGGGGGGGTGAGTTACAAACAGAGAGGGAGGGAGACAAACCATAAGAGACTCATAAATACAGAGAACAAACTGAGGGTTGATGGCGGCGGGGAGAGGGGAAGGTGGGTGATGGGTATTGAGGAAGGCATTTGCTGGGATGAGCACTGGGTGTTGTATGGTAGCCAATTTGACAATAAATTATATTAAAAATAATTTTAAAAATAATTTAAAAAATAAGAGGCTAACAAAAGAATATCCAATGGAATACAGATGGTCTCTTCAGCAAGTGGTGCTGGGAAAACTGGACAGGAACATGCAGAAGAATGAACCTGGACCACTTTCTTATCCCATACACAAAAATAAACTCAAAATGGATTAAAGACCTCAATGTAAGACAGGAAGCCATCAAAATCCTCTTTGATCTTGCCCACTGCAATTTCTTACTCAACATGTCTCCAGAGGCAAGGGAAACAAAAGCAAAAATGAATGACTGGGACCTCATAAAAATAAAAAGCTTCTGCAGAGCCAAGGAAACAATCAGCAAAACTGAAAGGCAACCGACAGAATGGGAGAAGATATTTGCAAATGACTTATCAGATAAAGGGTTAGTATCCAAAATCTAGAAGAAGGTATCAAACTCAACATCCAAAAAAACAAATAATCCAGTGAAGAAAGGGGCAAAAGACATGAATAGACACTTCTCCAAAGAAGACATCCAGATGGCCAACCGACACATAAAAAAATGCTCAACATCACTCATCATCAGGGAAATACAAATTAAAACCACAATGAGATACCACCTTACACCTGTCAGAATGGCTGACATTAACAACTCATGCAACAATGGATGTTGGAGAGGATTCAGAGACAGAAGACCTCTTTTGCACTGCTGGTAGGAATGCAAACTGGTGCAGCCACTCTGGAAAACAATATGGAGGTTCCTCAAAAAATTAAAAATAGAACTACCCTATGACCCAGCAATTGCACTACTAGGTATCTATCCAAGGGATACAGGTGTGCTGTTTCAAAGGGACACATGCACCCCCATGTTTATAGCAGCGCTATCAACAATAGCCAAAGTATGGAAAGAGCCCAAATGTCCCTCGATGGATGAATGGATAAAGAAGATGTGGTGTGTATATATACATATATACATATATACATATATACATATATACATATATATACATATATATGTATATATATACATTTACATATATGTATGTGTGTATGTATATACACACACACACACACACAAAGGAGTATTACTCGGCAATCAAAAAGAATGACATCTTGCCATTTGCAACTACGTGGATGGAACTAGAGGATATTATGCTAAGTGAAATTAGTCAGAGAAAGACAAATATCATATGACTTCAGTCATATGAAGAATTTAAGATACAAAACAGATGAACATAAGGGAAGGGAAGCAAAAATAATATAAAAACAGGAAGGGGGATAAAAAACTTAGAGACTCTTAAATATAGAAAACAAACAGAGGGTTCCTGGAGGGGTTGTGGGAGGAGGCATGGGCTAAATGGGTAAGGGGCACTAAGGAATCTACTCCTGAAATCATTGTTGCACTATATGCTAACTTGGATATAAATTTTAAAATAAATTAATTTTAAAAAAAGAATTAAACCAAAAAAAAAAAAATAAAGTAGATGGGACACCTGGGTGGGTCAGTCAGTTGAACATCTGACTTCAGCTCAGGTCATGATCTCACAGTTCCTGAGTTCAGGCCCCACATCAGGCTCTGTGCTGACAGCTCAGAGCCTAGAATCCCACTTTGGATTCTGTGTTACTCTCTCTCTTTCTGTCCCTCCCTCGCTCATGCTCTGTCTCTTTCTCAAAAGTAAATAATAAACATTAAAAAATTTTTTTAATTAAAAAAAACTGGAAAAACAATATATAAAGGTGGCATCCTTGGCATGATGTTAATAATCTCATCAAGGGCACTAAAAAATTGCCAACAAAGAGATTTCTTAAATCAACTTTGGAAAAAATAAATCTCAGCCCAATTTCTTATTATTAAGATCTAAGTTCAAATTCACTTCACCAGATATGTCTTTCTTTATTGCTGCTCCTGAAATAGCAACCATTACCCCGTTGCTTTGGCAGAGTATTCTCTTAAGTATCTTTACAATTCTTAGTTGTTGTCATTTGTTTACTTGTATAATATTGGTTTCTCCTACCTGGATAGAAGTTCTTTGAGGACAGGGACTTTGAATGTACTGATCACAACCAAGTCTTCAATCTAGAGAGACATCTGAAATATTCAAGGGCTCAAAAGTGTTTGTAGGATGATTGAATAAATAATCCAAGGAGTTGAATCAAGAAAGAAAGGAAGAAAAGGAAGAAAGAAAACAAAGAAAAGAAAGAGAGAAAGCGAGCAAGTTATATACTTAAGGTTTTGTGGTGGCCACATTAAACAAGAATTTTTTTAAGGTGAAATTAACTTTAATATATTTTACTTAACTCAATATATCTAAAATATCATCATTTCAACATGTACTCAGAATAAAAATTAACAAGAAAGTATTTTATACTTTTTGTATAAAGTTCAAAATCCAGCTTGTATTTTCTATTTACAGGACACCTCAATTCGGACCAGCCGCTTCAAGAACTCAATAGCTACAGATGACAAGCACCCACCATACAGAACAGCTCAGGTTGAGAGCCCACGACCACCATTTTAAGGCCAGACCAAGACATGAGGCCACCGGAATAATCCGGGGCCTCTTTAAAATGACAGTTACTTGCCAAGTGTTTGCTAAGCAGTTCATGAGGGGACCAGCTGAGCAGTGGGACGGGAAAGACAGGAAGACAAAGGACCCTGCATGACACTCAAATCTCCTGCACTGCCCCCAACAAGTAAGGCCCAGCCACAAAACTTCACAAGCTCTCAGCAAAACCCAGGTCCTGCAGTCACCAGACTGGCCTCCTCCCAACCAAGGCCAGCCACCCTTGGTGGTTGCTTAACTCTGCCCTAGGAAATTTAAAGTTCCCCAGGGTGCCTGGGTGGCTCAGTCAGTTAAACTTCCAACCCTAGCTCAGGTCATGATCTCACTGTTCAGTTAGTGAGTTTCATCCCCACGTCAGGCTCCGTGCTGACAGCTCAGAACCTGGAGCCAGCTTCAGATTCTGTGTCTCCTCTCTCTGTCCCTAAACACACACACACACACACACACACACACACACACACACACTTTCTCTCTCTCTCTCTCTCTCCCAAAAATAAACATTTAAAAAAACAAGCCCCTAAGGGTAATTCCTCCCAACTGTATACAAGAAGCGTTATTCTTTTTTTTTAAGTTTATTTATTTATTTTGAGAGAAAGAGAGAGTGAGTGGGAGAGGTACAGAAAGACAGGAAGAGAGAGAGAATCCCAAGCAGGCTCTGTGCTGTTAGGGTAGAGCCCAACAGTGAGACCTGAACTCAAGAAATCTTGACCTAAGCCCACAGACCCCGAAGCTTAACTGACTGACCCACTCAGGCGCCCCTATAGAAAGGGTTATTGTGACATGTGGGTCTTCTCCAACTCTTCCAAGTTCAGGGCTATGTAAGCTCCTCTTGGAGATGGGACTCCAGGTTGCTATCCAGCTAACTCATCTCTCCACCAGCTTTATCACAACTCAGGTTAAATCTTCCTTCTTCCCCAGGACAGAAGATAAAGCTGGGAAAATACAGAGATATTGATCCACTGGACACAGGCTTCCCAATTCTTGCATACTTGGGCTCTCGTGACTTCAGGAAGACTACCCAGCAACCAATGAGGAGGAAAGATGACCTCATTCTAGACATAAAGAAACTGAGGTGCGAAGGGGCTGAGTGACTAACAAAGTCACAGAGTGTATCAGTAAAAGTGAAGTAGCAAACTCAATCCCCAATTGTCCCCTTCCCCCTCATCCTTACTCACAGAAAGCCCCTCTAGACACAGAGACTAGGCTAAGGAGAGGGTCTCAAAAGGTTACCTCTAAGGCGATGCAGCCATTCCATCCCCAGGGCAGGCCCATGAAGACGAGGCCTCACTGTCTAGTCCCACCTTCCCCTGACACTGTCACCCAGAAAGAGCACAGCTGGAGAGCCCCGCCTGCAAGTTCCCTTCAACGAGCTGCAGGACTTCTCACCTCTGTGCCTCTGCCCACACCGCTCCTTCTGCCTGCCATGTTCTTCCTTCTCTTCCTTTCCCTGCTAGGCAAAGTCCTTGCAGCCTTCAAAGTTCAGCCAGACCTCAGCTCAAGGAAGCCTTCCCTGACAGCCCCAGGCAGAATGACTACTCTGCATGCAGTTTTTCCAATGAGCAATAACTTGTCCGTGCTTGTGTTCCAGTGCCTGTCCACACTCTGTACTCCCCGAAGGGCAGATATGGAACCTGTAACCAAAACACCAACCAATGAGCACATCAGCTGGCACACAGGAAGGAATCAGAAAATGTATATTAAAGAAGCAGGTGGGAAACTTATGGCTCACTGAGAGCCTGTGTCACCAATGTGTAGGCAGGGGTCCCCCACTCAGTTGCATCCCCCTCCCATTTCTCCGGAACCCCAGGTCCCTGTCAAACCCCCAGTCCCAGTGCAGCATGGACACTGGAAAACCCCTGCACACATGTGAACACAGAGAGTCCCTCCTGGAGTGACGATGCAGGGGTTCCCAACTTCCACATTACCTCTCTGTCCGCTTTGAAACTGTACAATTCTCCCCACCCTACTCATACACTCAAAGTGACATCTTCTTGGCTCTCAATGAGAGATGTCAAAAGTCACAGGTAATTAATTTGCTCAAGAGCATAATGGGAGATTATTTATCTGTGTTCTCTAGAAAATGAAGGCCATAGTAGATCTTGCTGATTATATTACCCCACCGAGAGGCAGAAATAATCTTGAAGGTAGCAAATTAAATCACTACTTTGTAATTCACTAAAACAAAACTAATACCCAAAGAAATGTTTTCTCCACCGTTTTATAGTAATTTCACCATTAAACTGTCTTTGATTGCAATTCATAACAATGAATAAAGAAAAGGAAAAAGGAGATCTTTAGTCCAGCCAAGAAATTTATTCTAAGCACTAATGATTTTCCCTATAAGCAAAAACATTGGACATCGTTTCCAGAGTAGACACAGCCCACCTAAAATGAAAAGTGGGAGTTACCATGGTCACAGTGCATGAGCAAACTGCTTCATCCTCTCTCCTCCCCAGAGAAAGCCACCAAGTCCTCTTGCTGGTGCTAAAGCCTAGATGGCCCTCATCAGAACAGCCCAGATGAGTCCCCATGGCACTGCTCCTGGTATAAACTGCCAGAGAGCCCCAGACTGGGCCAGTCATCTTCTTTGGCCTTCAGAGTCCAGGGGTGTTTATGCTAAAAGGCTCCTGGATGGGGCAGGGAGCCAGTTCCAAGGGAGAAATGGGATCTGACACTGTCTAGATATCAAGCCATACAGAGGCTGGCCAGTCACTGAGGGAGAGAGGTAAGACCACTGAGTGATCTTCTTCCACAGTCCCCACTTTGAAGGAACCGGTCTCCTGGGGCCCAGAAAACCCCCAGGGTCCAGTACCTATGTGTCTGGATTCCAGAACCCCAAGCTGAGCAACCCTGTACAGCCTGGGATGGACAGACAGGAAGGAAGCTGGACACGAGGCACCTGCTCAGCTGGTTGATTCCTCCTCACTTAGATACCCCCTGGGCCATCTTCCTCACCCCTGTAGATCATATTACCATGGGACTCCCAAGTATCTGTGTCCAGCCAGCTCTCTACTCCCAGTGCCAGACTAAAACAGCCAACTGGCACCTAGATAGTTCCTGTCAGACATTTCAACACCACTGCAAAGTTACAGACTTTTACAATTCAACCATCCAAATCTGGGCTAGTGATTTTCTGCACTAAACCCGATGCTCCCGCATAAGGGAGTGGCGCCTACATCCATCCAGCCATCCCACTGGGCAAGCCAGACACCTGTGTGCACCACACCTCCCCTTCCCTGGGAGTACATGTCTGCTCCCTCACCGAATCCAGGCGATTCCACTTCTTATGTGTCTCTCAAGTAAGAGCACTTTTCTGCGCACCAGCCCCCACCACCCTGGCCCAGGCCACCATCTCCCAGCTGGGGTTGGCTTCCTTTCATTCTGGCTCTGGGGCATTCCATTCTCAACTAGGAGCCAGGTAAGTCACTCTGCTTAAACCCTTCAACGCTACCCATTGCTCTTACGATGAACGCCATCTTTCCTCCCCAGGCCTTCATAGCTCCATGGCTCTGTGTGGTCTGGCTGCGGTCTATGCCCCCCTTCCCACCATGGCCCCTTCTCTCTGCGCTCCAGCCACTAGCCTTCATCCAGTCCCTTGCACTCTCCTAGGTACCCACCCCCCCATCACAGGGTCTTTGCCGTCCATGCCCACCTCACCTGTTTTGACAGTTATCCTTCAGGTCTCAGCTTAAACACACATCCCCATGATAGGACTTCCCTACCATGGACTTCTTCCTTACAGCACTCACTTTCACTCGTGTGCTTATTAAATGTCTGGCTCCAGTAGAAACCAAGCTCCATGAGGGCACAGACCATAGAGTCTATTTGGCTCATCACCACACCCCCAGTGAGTAGTTATTGTATCAGTGAATAATAAATAAGGACAAGATCAGGGTTTCAATGCCACGGGCCAAGCATCTTTTTCCTCCTAAAGGAAGGACACACTCTCCATATGACTCAGCCCAAATGTCAGCCCCCTGTGGCCCTAGACCAACCTTCGAGCCCAAATGCAAACTGATTCTTAACATTGGCCCTTCATTTATTCCTCCCTTGAGTGAGAAAATATGGTTGGTTCAGGGCCACTTGTCTATATACTTGGACAAATACATCGCGGGGCTTTCCCAAGCACACTCTTGAGGTCCTTCTGAGGAACACCAGTGACACCAGAAGACAAGCAGCAAGACGCTTCTCTCTCAGAATGTGGGGTCACCACAATGAGAAGCACTCTACTCACCCGTGAACAGTATCGTGTGCCCCACACACACACATGCAGCACCCCATCTTCAATATCCTCAACATCTTTCAGAGAAAAACATCACCCTTAAAAAACCCCAAGAAAAACCACGTGTACAGGGAGATGTTCCAGGCTGAGCTTCACTGGGCTCACGATCTGCAAACTCAAGAACATGGTAGGTTGCTGCTCCCTCCCAGGTGTCATTCTGCCCAGACACTGAGGCATCTCCCAGGAGAGGACTTGCCCTGAGAGAAAAAAGGAGAAGCACTGTGAACTTGACCCAGAGACCAAGCCTGGTGATGTGACCCGTTCTGTCCCCAAGCATTCAACCTGAGTTCAAGCGAGAAGAGAGTCGTCAATCACAACCAAAGGGCCCCTCTCCTACAAACACTGCAGGGCTCTGAGATGTCAGAAGTCAGGCTGCAGTACCCCCAAATGAAGAAAACATGAAAAAGGAACAGGTGCCTTCTCTTTGCCTATGCATGAGCTCAAGGCCACATACACAAACCCAAAGTACTCAAGAAAGCGGCTCCAGGGAAAGAGGGCAGTTGCCTCCAGAACCAAGAGGCCGGGCCAGAATCATCTGGGCCCAAGGGTCCTGAAGATGAACCTGGAGGAGAAGAGAATAAGCCCCCAGATGCCACTGTGCTCCCTTGTTCACGGACATGCAGAGCAATCACAAAGGATTTAGGGAAATCATGCTGGGGACTGGCTCCTGATAAGCCAAGCTTCTAAGGAACGTGTGTGAGTATGTGCCAGCGAGGGCAGTTTCACTGCCCCAGTTAGTGTATGGAATTTGTAAAATCGAAAAGGTCCCCCAGAGACTCAGACCTTCCAAAGCTAAGTCCAGAGAGACAGGTTTATGGGTCATTATTAAACTGCTGAGAAAAGGTATAAACCAGGAGAATATTAGACATAAATCAGACGAATGAGGCTGCAGCCCCATTAGTAATGGGGAGACTCAGGCACAGGTGAGCGGCGTCTGAGTCTCATGGCCACTTGGTACAGAGTGAGCAGGGGACAAGCAAGGGGGAAAGCCTGAGCCTCATGCCACTCAACCCCAACCAGCCCCAGCTCCAACACTCTGCCGCTGGGCTTCCGGCTTAGGAAGGCAGAACCAGAGTCTGGCTCACAGCAGGTGCCATGTGAACGCTGTGGGTACAGGATGTGCTACCACAGGCAGGTGTCTCATGCTTGCGTGCTCTGACAAAGGCACCAGGAAGGCCAGGGACAGAGGGGATCAAGCCCCAAAAGAGGAGGCCCGTCTCCTGGGGAAGAGGAGCGAGTGATGGAAGATGGAAAGTGCCTGTGTGGGAGTTTGGGCTGACCCCAAACAGAACACAGCCAAGGAAGCCATTCACCTGTCCATCCTGACAGCCCTCCTGCCTGGAGAAGGGAGGCCAGGGATGTTACAGAAAGGGGTTTCTCCGAAGGGGTCAAGGACTGTGGAGTATCCCCTCCTACATGAAGAGGAGAGAGGGTGCTCTGATGAGGAACGGAGGCACCTCCAAGAGGGAGACTCCAGCTCACCCCCCTAGACTTTTCCTCAACTGTGGAATCACAGGACCTGGTGCCACCACAGGCCTAGAAGTGCAGTTGGGGGAGAAGGGAGAAGACAAGAAAATCCCGATATCCATTTTACACTTGACACTAAGGCTCTCAGAGTGTTCATGAACTGTCCCAGATAAGGCAGCCGGGAAGGCTCAGCCACCTGTCTCACCTGCTTTGGGGGTGAAGCGGGGTGGAGGGTGGGGGAAGTGTGCAGGTGCCAACATCTGCTGATGTTCCCCCACCTGGACCGGATACTCCCTGAGGGCACTTCCCAGACAAACACCTCCCCAGAGTCCTCCCTCTTGGCCCAAGCGTCCCCTCCCCACTCATCTTGCACTGGAGCGGATGCCAGGAAGAGGCCAGGCCTCTGTCGGGCCCCATAGGAATCCTAGCACCAGAGGGGCGAGAGCAAGGTAGAGTGGCCCGATGGCCACCCATGCCTCCTCCCCAGCATCACTGCAGGGGGCTCGTGAGGACAGATCACAGGAAGGGAAGGACAAGCCTGTCTTCTGCCCCCACCCTCCCTCTTATCTCTGCCAGGGGTGCCGGAGACAGTCTTCTGCTGCAACAAAGCCAACGCTAAGCCAGAGTGTTCCCTTTTATTTCACTTTATAAACTGCCTGTGGGTGCCTGGGTGGCTCAGTCGGTTAAGCGTCTGACTTTGGCTCAGGTCATGGTCTCATGGTTTATGAGTTCAAGCCTCATAACAGGCTCTGCACTGACAGTGTGGAGCCTGCTTGGGATTCTCTCTCCCTCTCTCTCTGACCCTCCCTCACACGTGCACGCACACATGCTCTCTCTCTCCCTCTCTCCCTCTCCCTTTCTTTCTCTGTCCCCCAAAAAATGAACTTTAAAAAAAATTAAAGACGGGCACCTGGGTGGCTCAGTCAGTTGAGCGGCTACCTCTTGATATCAGCTCAGGTCATGATCTCGGGGTTCGTGGGTTCAAGCCCCAAGTCGGGCTCTGTGCTGACATTGCAGAGCCTGATTGGGATTCTCTCTCTCTCCCTCTCTCTCTGCCCCTCCCCTGTTCTTAAGCTCTCTCTCTTTCAAAATAAACAAACCTTTATTTAAAAGATTTTTTAAATAATGAATAAATAAACAAACTACTTTCCTGAGGGAAGGCATAAAATTGAAATCTAACAGATGAGTTAACATAATTCATGTAATTTTTACCTAGATAAGTCTTTTACCTAGGAGGGTCAGTGTGGCATGAACAAAGCTCAGGCCTTAGAATGGTTCTCTCTCAAATGAGGCCCAGCTCTACCATTCATGCAATGGCCTTGGGACCACTGGTTTATTCAACAAGCATTTACTGACCACCCATGACACCCTGGGTTTGTCAGAGGCACTGGATTACATCAATGATCGGGTGACACATGGTCCTTGCCCTCCTGGAATTTATAGTCTAGGGGCTAAGGACACCAATCAACAAGATAAATACAATAAAGTAGCTCATCTCTATGACAGGAATAATTCTCAGTATTTTACACGTATTAACTCATCTAATCCTAAGAGGAAAGTTCGATTATCATCTCCATTTTACACATGAGGCATAGAAGGACTAACCGACTCATCCAAGGTCACCCAGCTAAACGGGGGAATCAAGAACAAGAACAGGTAGTTCTAAGCTCTCTCTCTCAACCCCCTTACACTGTACCTCTTGTGATAAAACCTATGAAGGAAACAACAACAGGGTGATGGCAAAGACCAATTGGCAGAAGCCTTTTTACATAGGGAAACTGAGGGCACGATCTCTGAGGAGGGACAAAGACCACAAGTAAACAAGCAATGGAGCCATGGGAACCCCTGAAGAACAGCCTTTCAGACCGCAGAAACTGCAACACAAAGCCCCTGGTGCAAAGCCAAGCATGAGTGTCATCCAGAAATGCAACCGAGGCTGGTGAGGCTGGAGTCCAGGGCAGGAAGAAGTGGGAGGGAATGAGGCTGGAGAGGAGGCCAGACCCGATCTTTCTGGCAAAGAGGGAGTGTTTGATTATCTTGATAAGCAATTAGTAATACATGCAACTGTTGATTCACTATATTATACACATTAAACTAACGTAATATTGTATGTTAACTATCCTGGAATTAAACAAACAAACAAACAAACAAACAAACAAAGCAAATGTTTGATTCAAAGTACACAAAAAACCCAGAGGATGCCTGAGCAGAGAGAATGAGAAGCTCTGATTCACTCTGGTGGAAGGTGGGTGGGGCCAGGACCTTGGACACTGACCCTCCATTTCCTCATCTACAAGTGAGGTCTTTGCACATTCTAAGGCCTTTGGGGACATCCAGTAAGATAAAGCCTTACTCCTGATGGAAAACAGAGTTCTTGTGCACTCCCTGGAGGTACCAAACACATGGAGGGTCACAGGCAGTGGGCCCCACGGTGAGGGATGGGAAGTACAGACCCGGTTCCTGAGTGAGGTCACAGCCCTAGCAGCCCAGGGAGGGCAACTCTGCATCCAGCTGGCAGACAGTTCAGCCCAAGTTCCTTCCTTACCAGGTCAGCCTCTGCCACTACAGGCAAAAAAAAAAGTCTTTTCCCTCCCAGATCTGCCACAGTTCTCTTGCCCGAGAGCCAAGGTTTTCTATGGCATTTTAGCGTTAGGATGACAAATAGGATCTACACTGATCACTGGGAAACTAGCGGCAAATGTTTGGCCTCAACTCATCCCCATGGCCTGTGCCACATGCTGCCAAGATTTTTTTCCTCACTCGCCCCCTCCATGTGCACTGCCAGGAGGCTCTAAGGGTGGAGGAGCAGGGCTCAGAAGAAACTTGTGTTCCCTGGAGTGTGAATAATCCTATTAATAACCAAAGAACATCCATTCACTGAGCCAGACATTTACCTGTAACCTGCACAATAATCCTAGGAGGTAGGCAATGTTCTTATGCCCATTTTGTGGACAAGAAAATGGAGCCCCAGAGAGGGTAAGTGACATTCCCAAGGTGACAAAGGTGACAAAGACAGGATTTTAACCTGTACCTTTCTGACTGCACAGTCTGTATTGTTTATGCCTCACCAAGACGATCTTCTTACAGCAGAGACTCAGGATGGGTTTATCTGACACTGAGCCAATAGGCCTCATTTAACCTGATGGCTAAGAACAGTTAACATTTACTGAGGGCTTGCTGGGGGCCAGGTGCAGTGCCAAACACTCAACATACACCATCTTGTCTCCTCTTCAAAGGGAGGTCCTACAGTTACCTCGATTTCACAAATCAGGAAGCAGAGCTCAGAGCAGCTAATTAAAGGCTCCAGTACTGGGTCACACAGGAACGGGCCTTTGGGCTCAGGGCTGTCTGAGCGACATGATCAGCCAGGTGTTTGTTGCTGAAAACCCTTAACCCTGGAGTGCTCTGGGGCAGACTGGAGTCAAGGATACTTCATCCAACCCCTCAGGGAGGCCAGTCTGGAACTTTCCATGAAGATGAGGAAAGCTGAGCCTGTCTCCTGGCCAGACTGAAAGCAGGTGACTTGGTATATGAACTCCCCAAAGGAATGGTTCTACCTTCTGCTTTTCAGGCCAGTCAGCCAGAAGAGTCATGCCAAGGCCAGTGGACCCAAAAGAGAGGCTCCATGCCAGGGCACCCCTCTCCTCCAGAGTATGTCAAACCCTGGAGTGCAGGCTGTAGACCTGCTGGGTCCCCATTTACCCCTGTGTCCTGGGAACACCCCACCATATAAACAGAGAGATGAAATTCAGCCAGAACCTCACCCCTGAACAAAGGGCCTCCATGGGTCCTCATTGCCCAACCACAGCCCACACTGGGTCTTGCTCAGCACCTCTGCTCCTATAGGAGTTGAGGGAGGGCAGTTGGACCCAGAGGCCTGGGGGTACAACACGACAGCAATGTGAGGGGCCATGCAACATAGGGACACTGCCCGCTCTCCCAGCCCCAATGGCAATGTGTCATCACCAACTTCCTCTCTCCCGTGCAGGCCCACATAAGGAAGGAAGCCATACAGAAACTTCGGTGAAGCAGCTCTTTCTACTCGCTAATGCCAGGGCCCTCAAGTGCTCCTATGGACAGCCGCCTGGCCCCCAGCCGTTTGGTTCTGTTCTCTCCCCTCCATCCCTAGCAGTAACGGACTACTTGTGGGACCTCTCTGGGTGTCCAGAATGGTGCTGGACCCTCCCACGCATTCCTGTTAATCCTCATACTCGACCCAGCAGATAGGACTATTATTGTCACCTCCATTTGACAGGTGAGGAAACTGAGGCACAGAAAACCCCAGTGCCTTGCCCATAGTCACCCAGCTCATGTGTGCTGCAGCTGGGACTGAGCCAGGTCTGTCCGGTTCCACACCTTCCCCCTTTTCCCTCAGTCCTCCAGGCAGCACCAAACATCTCTGCACCCTCATCTCTGGGGCACCAAGAGCCCAAGGGCCATCAGGTGGCAGGAACCTCTCACTGCCTCCTTCCCAAGGAACCGTACCTTCTCTCCCCTACCTCCTTCCCCCCGGGGGGACTCCTTGCAGGGCGGCCTGGGACTATCAACTCTGTGGCTGTCCAGGAAGCAGTGATGGGCCCAAGTTCAGACACTCCAAGCTCCCTGGCTACAGTGTGACAGCGTCAGTCTCCCCAAATGTTGTTTACTAATAAATTCCTGAGGATTTATAATCAAGTTGATGGGGTCTAACTGATGGGTCCAGGACAAAAGGGAGCCAATTACCCGACACTCTCTGCTATGATCTTAAAACAGATGTTTGAGTGTGCAAAATGATGGCTTGTGGTTGGGAACCTCAGATACAATTCCAACCTTCCCTTTTATTGCCATTCATAAATGTTAAATGTGGCGAGATCTACATTGGAAATTCAGTTGTTGCCATTTTGTCCCAGGTTTGTGAAGCCAAGGCTACATATGGAGTCGGTGTCCTGGTGATTACTCTGCAACTCCAAGAGAAACACGCAGGAAAGAACTGGCACAAAGGGCAGCCGAGGACATGCCATGCAGGGCTCACCGCTGACCACCTTGTTCCTGGAGACACGTAATAGGGGTCACCAGCCCCTGCCCTCCTGAGTTTATACTTTGGTTGACTCATACCTGGACTAGCAGATCAGGCCCCTCCCACCCTTCCAGAACCCAAATCGGCCAGGCCCTTGGCACATTTATACTGGCCAAAGAGGAAGGGGAGCTCTCACACATTTGGGTGTGATTAACATACAGTTATACCTGGTTCTCTGGAATCGCCCTGAACCACCGCAGCAGGGACCCCGGGAAGCCAACTGTGCCACCGTCTCTGCTCATACACCTTCTCACACAGCTGCCCACACAGGAGCGGGGAGGGGTAGCAGGAAAGATGAAGCAAAGGGAGTCTGGGAAAGTGGAACACCCCTGTCCAGGATTCTCAACGACAAGGTTTCTTGCTATCTTTGCTTAAGGCCAGAAGCCCTTCCCAACAGACCAGCCCCTGGGCCTGCTCACAGGACAATCCCAGAAACCCTCAGCCAAACCAGCCCCATCTCTGAGCAGGTGTGTGTGCTGGAAGGCCCTGAGAATCCCGCACAAGAAGACGCCTTTTATGGGCTGAGTTGTGTTCCCCTGAAAAAAGGTATGTTCAAGTCCTTGCCCCCAATACCTCAGAATGGGACCTTATTTGCAAACAGCATTTTATAGAGTTAATCAAGGTAAAATGAAGTCATGAGAATGGTGCCTAATCCAACAGAACTGGTGTCTTTATAAAAAGGTGAAATTTGGGGGTGCCTGGGTGGTTCAGTCGGGTAAGCAGCAGTCAGACTTGGGCTCAAGTCATGATCTTGTGGTTCATGGGTTCAAGCCCCAAGTCGGGCTTTACACTGACAGCTTGGAGCCTGGAGCCTGCTTCAGATTCTCTCTCTCTCTCTCTCTCTCTCTCTGTCCCTCCCCAACTTGTGCGCTCTCTCTCTCTCTCTCTCTCTCTCTCTCTCTCTCTCTCTCAAATATAAACATTTTTTAAAAAATAAAAAGGGGAAGTTTGGACACAGAAACACACACACACATAGGGAAGACAATGTGAAGACACAGAGAGAACCCCATCCACAAGCTAAGGAACACTTGGGACTACCAGAAGCCAGGAGAGGGGCCTTCTCCCTCACAGACCTCAGAAGGGACCCGCCCTGTGAACACCCTGACTTCAGAGTACAGGCCTCCAGAACTGTCAGAGAAGAAATTCAGGGCTTTGAGTCCCCTGGCGTGCGGTACTGTGTTATAGCAGACCCAGAAAACACGTACACCCACGGTCCCTGTGACACCACATTACACAACACAGCCAGAAATGGGCCATTCGCATTTTTAGGGGGCAGAGCTTTGCTGAAGGCCCTTCAAAGATCCAGGGCGCAAGCAGGCCACCCTAACATAAGCCTCCTCCAGGCCTCAGGAAGGACACTAGCAAGGTGTTCACATAGTCTCATGTTTTTGTTTTTTTTCATTTTGTGTATATGTTTATTTATTTTTGAGAGAGAGAGAGACACAGCACAAGTGGGAAAGGGGAGAGAGAGAGGGAGACACAGAAACCAAAGCAGGCTCCAGGCTCTGAGGTGTCAGCGGAGCCCGAACCAGGGCTTGAACCCATGAACCATGAGATCGTGACCTGAGCCGAAGTCTGACACCTAACCGACTGACCCACCCGGGCACCCCCGTGGTCCCATGTTTGGTGTGTGGGGCGGGGGCGGGGGGGCGTGGATTATGAACCAGGGTATTTTACCACAATCAGGGCTGAAAAGAAAAGAACATTTAATCACCACCAATTTACACTATGAATTAAGAAGGAAAAGGCCCCAAAACAGCATGCAGGGTGCATCACCAGAGCCTCCATAGAGGCTCCTTCATGTTGCCCCCGAGCCCAGTATGAGGAGAAGGTAAGGGCATCCATTTGCACCAGAAGAAGAAAACTGCCCCTGAGAGCAAACACAGGTCCACAAGGGAAGGGAGAGGGAGAGGGCCACACAGAAGAGACACAAACAAGTGGCTGAAGACAACTGTCCATACGTCCTCGTACCAGGAACAGCAAACCTGTGATCTCTGACACCACAGCACTGGACTGTCTTCTTGGAGATCCAAAACAGGTATATTCCTCTTTCCCACTAGCTTGACAGACAAACAGGAGGCCACTCACTTGTCAGGGAACCCCGCAAACAGCCTGGTCACTGCAATTATGGGTGGGGGCCAGTATTTCCACAGAAACCTCAGCCAAAACGATTTTATAGCTGGATGTCAGAAATCAGGGAGCCTGGTTGAACAAGGACAACAAATGGCCAACTTGTCTTCCAACGAGTGATCACAGAGACCACGGGGGCTGGAGCCCCCCGTGGCACCGTGGTCACGCCAAACCACCCGCATCCTCACCAAAGTCCCTCCTGCAAACCACTCCCCACCCCCTTCCTTATCTGGTCACTGTCAACTCACCCTGTTCTAAGGGCCAGGAATTGGAGGAGGTGGGGGCTGTGGAGAAAAGACGTCCCTCAAATGGATTACTACTCTGCTTGTGGCTCACAAGATTCCCACTCTGAATATGTGCCACACCTTTTTTTTTTTTTTTTTTTTTTTTGAGCTAGAAAGACAGCATGCGAGTGAGGCAGAGACAGAAGGAGAGGAAGAATCTCAAGAAGACTCCATGCCCAGCACAAAGCCCAAAGCGTGGCTCAATCTCATGATCCTGAGATCATGACCTGAGCTGAAATCAAGGGTCGGACGCTTCACTGACTAAAACACCCAGGCACTTTTTTTTTTTAAGATTTTTTTAAAGTAACCTCTACACCCAACATGGGTCTTGAACTCACAACTCCGAGATCAAGAGTCGCAGGCTCCACCAACTGAGCCAGCCAGATGCCCTGCCATACTTTTTTTTAATACATGAAAACTGTGTGTTCCCAGAAGCAGATTCCCTTGGATTATACTCAGAACAATGTGATCCCCACCTAATCACAGAAACCTGGCCATAATCCCGGACCACCATTCTTCACAGCAAACCTCCTACCCCAGGATCACAGTCTCCCAGGGATACAGGCCTCTGCTTGTGGAGGGGAGGGGGTCCCACAGCCAGCCCAGCCTGCCACAGCTTCACACCACCATCTCTGCAGCCAGCCTGCCCCCCTCTCCCCTCCACACAAACAGCGCGATCTGTCTACAATGCAAATCAGACCCAGTGGTGTGTTAGCTTAAACTTTTACCAGGGTTTATCAACACCCTTGGGAAAAAAGCAAGACCCCTTTCCTCTGTGTCAAAGATACAAGGGTTCCAAGCCCCAGGAATTCTCTCCTCCAGTACTGCGGGCTGTTTGCATGGGTGACTTACCTGCTATGTCCTGCAGGGGGTCATCCATCAGTACAGGTCCCGGTAGCCACATGTGGCCCCCACAGACATGAGACCCCTACTGCACTAGCTGGCCCTCTGTCGTGCCTATTCAAGTGTGCCACAGTCAGGCAGCAGCGAACCCCAGCAGAGGTGCAGGGGGCCAACCACCTCCACCCACACCCCCAGGTGCATGGGCAGGGGTGAGGATGCATTCCTCCATCCTCCTGTATCACCCAGCCCGACTCCACCTGGGTTTATTAACTCTCTCAGGGGGCCCGTGGTCTTTCTTATAAAGTGACCTTGCTCACCATGATCTCCATCTCTGATGGCATTTATCATGCTCAATTTCAAAGGGCCCCAAACCTCTCTATAAAATAAAGGCTGCAGGGTGCCTAGGTGGCTCAGTCTGTTAAGTGTCTGACTCTTGATTTCAGCTCAGGGGATGATCTCACAGTTCGTGGGTTCGAGGCCCACATCGGGCTCTGCGCTGCCTGTGGAGCCTGCTTTAGATTCTGTCTTCCTCTGTCCCTCCCCGACTTGTGCTCTAAGTAAATAAACTTTGAAAAATAAATAAATAAAGCCTGCAAAGGGGAGGGTGGAGACATTTTATGCAACTTCACCCACTGGGCTTTTCCTTATCTCCAGGGATTCTCTGCCCTGATCTTTCCATCCTGAGCTGTCTGTCGATCCCTGCTCACCCAGGGTCAAGCCATCCCCTCTCTCTTCACTGCTTATGTAACCACCACCTACTCGTCTTTGCTTCCCAGCCCCTGACTTACCCCCTCAAGCCGCTCCATAGCTCCATCCAACCCCGCCTCCGTGGTGAATTATGTGCTTATCTACAGGCCCCACTAGACTAAGGGCCACCTAAAGACAGATGTGGGCCCTGCTGATGGGTGCATCCCCAGACCAGGGCATAGTCCCATGACTGCTCAGAGAAGGTGAAGGAGAAACTAAGCCAACAAATGAAGTTCTGACTCCCCCCCCACCCCCACCGCCACTGAAGTCCCACAAACACCAGAGCCCCTCAGATGGTTTGCCATGGTTCCCAGGTAAAGCCCTCCAGTGGCCACTACTGGCCCTTCCTGAGAAGCGGGCACCATCATAGTGATGCCAGATTGTCAGGAGCCATTTAGTTTGTAAACTCAAATTAACAGGAAGCAATTTCATTAACAGTGCTGTTGATGAGTGCATTCCAATTCAGGGCTTATTTTTAAAGTGTCCTCAAAAGCTGTGCAGAGCAGGCTGAAGAGCTGAGTCTGATATAATGGAAACTGTGTGACACTGTGTGTCTCACCTGGGAATATCCATACACCAAAGCCTTATCCCTCAACTGTGAGGACGCTTCCAAGCCACAGAGCTCCCCTCCAGTTTGAGGAGGGGATGGACAGGACGTGTGCATACCTGAAAAGGGGCTTTGGGGACCGAGGTCCCAATTAGAGAAGGGAACTCAACTAAGCAAACGCTTCTCCACCCTGGAGAAGCTCTCAACGTGGCCAGGACAAAGACACATGCAGAGAAACAAATCAGACTTACCGACTCTGTGAAAGCCTGGGCAAGGGGACGCACCAAGGAGACGAGCCAAAGGCCAGCCCCCTCCCCCCCCCACCCCCCGGAGAAGGGAGGCCCTGCACATCAGTGATCACAAATGAGGGCAAATCATTTAGCCCAAATCACCCCCAGGCCCAGTGTAAACTGGATGTCATATTCAAAGAGACACAAAATCCTGCCGCCAGATGCAGTCTCAAAGGAATTTCAACTTTGACTTGGCATTGCTTAAGGAACACTTTGCATGTTCCTCTCTTACTACTCCTGCAACTGTACCCGAATCTCTCCCTTTCCACCCACAATGGCCTTCACCCCCAGCTGTTTATTGTGTCCATCAACAGCCTCATTTATTTCCCCTTTACCCATTACCCAGGCTCTCCTTCCCCAGAACAAACCATCCGCATCACCTGGGAACTGTTAGAAATGCAAAAGCGTGGACCCCCAGTGCAGATGTGCTGCATCAAAACCTCTGAGCATGGGGCCCAATGACCCGTATTTCAACAAGCTGCCACGGAATTCAGAGGCACATTTGAGTCACTTCTTTACCTCAAGGGGGAGCCCGGAAGCTGATCCACAGCAAGGGTCCCCCACCCCCATCCCTCCCCTGCCACTTCAGTTCAGTCTCTCACACCCATTCTCCTGATTAGGCATTAGAGAAATCCAGAAAACAAGCTGACGAACACAGAACTCATAGAGGCTGGTCAAGGACAGGAAACAATCCTCTTTCATGGGATAGAAGTGGAGAAAAACCCCCAGGGACACTCATACACCAGGGAACCTTGCGTCTTTCCTACCACTCAGGACTGGGGTCTCTACCATGAGGCAAGGAGAAGAGACTGAGTTAGGTACCCGGGGTCTCACCTTTCTTACTCCAGTCGTTGCTCCTTGGCAGTAGATGCCCAGGATTCAAATAATCACGCAGCTGCTTCCCGGGAATCTCTGTCCATAGCTCTGGAGACCCCCTACTCTCTTCGTCCCGCTTCATCCCCTTCTGTGGCCAATAATGGGATCACACAGAGCCAAGAGGAGTGGCTCAAGTCAAAACGAATGGTAGGGCCTCTGGCACCAGGTAGGAAGGATTCAGGGGTGGGGGAGGCAACACTCTCTCCCCAACCCGGGGGCTAGAGGCCCTGCCCCCAGGAGGCGGTCATTGTCTCTCTGCTCCTTGGCCTCCCTTCAGCATTTTCCTCAGGAGCCTGGGTTCTTGGCAGGTAAGGAAGGACAAGAAAGGAGATTCTTCCACAGCCCGCGAATACTTATTCTTTGCACTGCCAGTGGGACTTCAAAAGGCAAATGACATGTCTGGCGTTCATCACACTTTTACCCCTCTTGTTTGTCATGAACGTCTTCCACAACCATCATCTCATGTGACGGACAGGACTGGTGTGGTCCCCATTTTACCAAAGAAACTGAGGCTCCTAGGCTTTAAGTCTTTCAGGGTCAATAGGAGCTGCACGATGGGCATCACCTGGGAGATTGCTACACCTGTGGGCTCTCAAGCCCCATTCCAGCCCCACTCAACCAGAATCTGCCTTCTAGCAAGATCCCCAGCCAAGTGTGACAAGTACTGGGCTGGGTAATTCTCCAAGGTCTGGGGTCCGTCCAACATTCGTTTGCAACTAGCGATGCTGCACTCTGAGTGACAAGAATCGAAGGGCTTACTAGCAGAAGCCCATAAAAGATCCCCTGCATTCTGGCCGGAGGCCTCTGTTAAACCACACCTATTGTGCTTTTAGCTACTGTGAAGGAGAGGAGATGGCTGACTGTGTTCTCCAAGTTCTGGGACTACTTCAGGACTGATGGCGTTAAGGAGGCTGACCCAAGGCAAAGGAAGAGGGATGCCGCCCCCGTGTGGCAGCCTCGACACTGCAGCTCCATCGATCAGCACTAGCTGCAGGGGGCCCTCCAGAGTCTCAGCGAGCCAGTGCTACCCCAAATAATGCTCTATTCGGAGCCATTTATTTTTGGAGTGTGAGAGCCCCATATTCTTGTTAAACAACTTTCCAGAAGATTAACATTCGTCAAAATAGCTGGAGTTGGAATTCCCGGCTCTGTGCACTTCTCCTGCTTGAGCCCTTTCCTCATCCAGAAAGTGGAGACTTGGGCTTGGGATACTGTTTGAAGTCTAGTTCTAATGCTTTGGGCTTGTTATTCACTGGAAATATTACCCTTCCGTGTTCAAGCATTCCCCGAGCGCCCATACCACCTGGGGGGCCGTTGTGACCCAGGCGGGGTCCACCCTTCAGTTGCAAGAGGTCGAGTAGACCAGAATAGGACCAGTCCAAGGGAAGGCCACCTGCCTGGTCTGGGGCTGCCTTTACTACTGTGGGGCGCCGTACATCTTCTGAGTCCTGGCCCACACAGCCCTCCAGCTCCTCACGGCCATCTCAGCTGAGTCCTACAAGTCTCCCCACTTCCGCCGCTTGCCCTCAAAATTGCTTTGCTGAGATTCACATCTTGGAAGCTGAGTCATTGAGATGGTTTTCCAAGTGTTTGCAGTTTTCTCTTCCCCCAAGCATTAGCCAAGTCTTAACTGAATAGACCGATTTATTTAAAATTTTCAAGTGCAAGTAGAAAAAAACGACGGAAGTAGTGAGTACAGGCCGGCTAACTTGTGGTAAGAAAAGGATTTTAGGTGCTCTCTCTCCCTCCATTGATCCAGGACTCCATATCCAACAGCACACCTGGACTTTGGAGAATATAAATCCCAACACAACCAGTAAAAATGTCCAAACACAACGCTATATATCCTTAATTTTTCTGCTTGTTGTGCTTGATCCTAGGAAATCCCACCGAGGACTTGGAAGTACATATCCACCCATTTTCCTTCTCTATCCTTCCAGCAGGTGCCAAAAGTGGAATGACAGGGTCAGGATTAGCCTGGCACTTGCCCATGGCTGTTGGACAAATCTGGAAAGCAGTCTGTCTTTCCCAGTCCTCTGAGGGCTCCCCTCCCTGAGCCCTCAGAAATTTACTCCATCCTTTCTCCTCCAATAGTTACTCCTCCCACAGACAGCATGGCCATGTTTCCATTTTGCCTCCAAGCCTGCTAACGAAGTCCCCTCCTTCACTTCTCCACATATGACACCTACTCCAGATACCAGTGTCCAGCTCACAGAGGACAAAGGCACTGATGGTCATGTCCCAGTCTGCTCCAGTCAGAAGCAAAGGAGAAGCACCACAGAAGGAATGCACTGGCCACATCAAGACAGCCATGGTCTGCAGAAAAGTGGAGGGAAGAGGCCCCACTTGCACCCAACAGTGGACCCAGGATGCTGCCCCATCTCTGTCGTCTCCAATCTGATGTCACGTAGGCCACGTCCAATCTGATGTCACGTAGGCCACATCCAATCTGATGTCACATAGGCCACGCTTCCAAATACTCTCCACCTGCAACCTCACTACATGCCCCTGAAGCCTGGCTCCCACGCTTTGGAAGTACCCCCAACAGCATCCAACCCTGCTGGCCATAGCCACCTCTCACTTTTCAAACTCCCCTCTCCTCCCTAGCCTGCCTCAGGCACCCTCACTCTCCTCTGGCAGGTGGTTTCCTCCCGAGCTCCCAATTGCTCTCCCTGACACAAGCCTTCATTCCCTAAACCAAGAACGCGCCCCAAGCCCCAGACTGACACCAGCATCTCCGCTGACTCCAACAGACTTGAAGCTCCACTTCTCCATCACATACATCTGCTACTCTAGGTTCAAAAGCGTGGATTCATTCCTTTAAAATTTTTCTCAACATCACAAAATTCCAAAATGCTCATTACACCAATCTTAGAAAATATAAACAAGCAAACACTGACAAACAGCAGCCACCCACAATTCTACCTTGGAAGGAAACCGTTTCATTTTGAAACATCCATCTCATTTTATGCAAACACATTTCATGTTCTTTTCAAACATGGGAAGCTATGTGCATATTCTATAACCTACATTTCTCAAGTAAAAATAGAATATTCTGGGGGCACTAGGTGGCTCAGTCGGTTAAGCATCCGACTTCGGCTCAGGTCATGATCTCACATTTTGTGAGTTCGAGCCCCGAGTCAGGCTCTGTGCAGAGCCTGGAACCTGCTTTGGATTGTGTACTCCCTCTCTCTCTCTGCCCCTCCCCGTTCACTTTCTCTTTCTCAAAAATAAACATTAAAAAATTCTTAAAAATACAATATTGTTAAAGCCACTTTTAAAAGTAATGATTGAAATGTATCAAATGTACAGAGAAGCATATCATTAAAAGCCGGATCAACAAAACCTGAAGCCCCTGAAACCTGCATTGTTTTGCCATGTGATTATGCCACAAAGCTTAAATACATTTCCAGCTTCTAACATCAGAGTTCCATCTTACTTTCCAATCTTTCCTGTTTCTTCAGTACTAGGACCTACCATTTCCCATTTCTCATTTGGCTCCTTCCTTCAAACATGGATTTTTTTTTTTTTTAAATAGGCTTCACATCCAGTGCAGAGCCCAATGCAGCGCTTGAACTCAGGACCCTGAGATCAAGACCTGAGCTGAGATCAAGAGTCAGACGCTTACCAGACTGAGTCACCCAGGCACCCCAAACATGCGTCATTTTTAAAGTCCCACTAGCTCCAACCTCTCCCAGGCCCATCTCATTCTGCACAGTTGACCATCCCTAAAACACTGTCACTCTCAGGCTAAAAGATCTAAATAGCCCCCAGTGCTCCACACTAGATCCCCCTAATTGCTCAACCCCGCCACCTCCAACAGCTCTATAAAAACGCTTCAGGTGCTTAAAAAATTCTCAAAGGCCACTGATCTAATGCCTCTGCAAGAATCCTCACCAATGCGGTGGGAGCTTTGTAAGTTCGCGCTGAGCTGAAGCTCCCACACATAACCTTCACGCTAGCTTTGGCTTCACCTCCAACCCACTCTTCCTCAGTGACATGCAGGGCACTGGTTCCTCTCCTGGGTACACAGGACTGTTACTCTCTCCACACGACCCCAACACCTCTGTTGCTCTGATAACCGCTAGCTGGTTCCAGGCTTCCCACTCACTTCACCACGTGCCTACTCCTTTCCCAAGATCAAGAGACCCATGGGAAAGCGGAGCTCTGCTGAAGTCCTGAAGTCTGACCTCAGACATACCTGCTGAAGGAGGCTGACACAGGCCCTACTGGTAGGCTGTGGCAGGTCAGCTCCTCCTAACACAACCAGAGCAAGACTCTGGAAGTGAGGCCTCCCACCCCCCCCACCTTGTAGTCCGGGCTCTTCAGATGGCTTCATCCCCTTTCCACACTCATTACCACCCCACATTCACACACACACACATCTGTGTACTCACACACACTATACATCCAATGGTGGCAAGGGTTACACTCTCACACTCCAGGCCACAGCGTTCTTTAACTAAAGGTGAGGGCATCAGTCCTCCACGGGGCCATAACCCACCTTCTGCTCCTATCCAAACCCTCAAAGGAAGGACAACACAAGGGATGGATCCCCACATACCAGAGAACTGGGCCAAGACTCAACATGGGAGAACAGGAGTACAGAAATAGAGTAACTTCTTGCCACTCAGTATACTGTGCCTCAATTGTTCTTCAGATGGGGTCTCTGACCAATGTTAACAAGTAGAATTTAGTTAAGAGGACTCCTACCACTGGAGTTTTTATTGAAAACACACATACACACAAATGTACACACGTGCGCGTACACACACACACACACCTTTCATTAGGAAATTAAGGAAACCATTCCTCTGAGTGTAAGACAGGTTTCTTTTATTAATTTTTCCTAAACTTGTCTGTTTATTTAATGTTTCTCTTAGTGTAAGAACGTGACCCAGAGCTTTAACAAACCAATTTGGATAATGCAACCTGGATAAATGCTTGTCTGCAAACAAGTCCTCAATTACCATACACTCTCTGGCCTGGCCTCCAAGTTAATCCAATTGGTTTTAAGGCCTGTCTAAACAGAGAGCAAGCAGACCACATCATCTTATTTCTAGTTTAAACTTTAAACTTCAGTTTTACCCCCATCCCAACACCCGCACCCTCCCACACACAAAAAGGTTTTTTAGAAGAAATGGCCATTAAAGGACGAGTCAGTTGCATAAGAATTGGCTTAATCCTGCAGCCAGCAAGCCAAAGTTAGCTATTGGCCTCAGCGCAGGCCAGCTGGAACTCAAAGCATGACGGGTAGAGAATGAATAGAGGACACTCTAAGAACAGGGCCAAGTCCTGGTGCCAGAGGCTTCCATGTGTGCTTACACACCAACATAAATACACTTCCACCTTCCTCCTCTATGCACTGTTTCTCTAGAGCACTTCAGAAACTTATAACACTCTGAAAGTTTTTAGTGCAGACAGGGAAAGAAACTTATTCTAAATAGGCAAAGCATCTTATTTCTAACAGCATAGGCCAAAATTAACAGAGAGGCACTCTGTCACACAGATAACAATTACAAAGATCCAAAATGTAACCGATGAAGCTTATAATAGCTTCTAAGGCAGGTACCAGCTGTAGCCTCTAATACAGGCTTCCCTTGGAGTTTCCAAATGCTTCCCTATCAACACTGCCCTATAGGGCAGTCACAGGGAATGCTTTGGTGCACCTGACATTGGCCGCACAGAAAGAACACGGTGATGGTGAAATCAGGCACCGCACTTGACACTAATTTCAGACTCACCCAGTACAATCCAGTGTATCTTAGGGGTTTTTTTGTATGATCTGTCAGCTGTTTAACACATAAATTGGCAGGTTCGTGGCAGGTATTAACACTTAACACACAGTGACTGTGAATGAGCTAAAAAGCACTTTTAACTCTTGTCCTAGGACTTCAAGCTATACTTCAAATTTACACAGAACATCTCTCACCTGAATGAGCAGGCCAGGATACAAATCTTTACACCATAATTAACAAGAATCAATTCCTCAGTTCAATTTACCATGCCTATATCCAACAATACATCTATCCAATTCTAACTTCCCAACGAGAAAATGATTTAGACTTGATGCTTGGGGCATTATAGTGAACGTACTTTCAGGAATATTCTTTCTCAGGAAGAGCTTCCAGGTCCAAAATCCTCAGTTATCCACTTGCTGCAGGTGAAGGGGTCCATTTCCCCAAGAGCAGCACATGGCATTTGTAAGAGGAGCTCCTCTCCTGGGGGCGAGGGGAGGGGGAGGGGGAGGTGTCCCAGTGGAGTGAAGCAGCAGGAAGGAGCTCAGAGAGCACACTTCTCATGTTCTGCTATGTTAATTAACCCATGCCATGCCATGCTCTAGCCCTCAGAAAGAGGGGGACCCCAGCCCCATCCCCACACCAGGCAGGGAGCCTTCATGGCAATCTCTCCAACAGATTTCTGAAGCACAGTTTCCAGAGTTCCTGCCACACAGGTCACAATGAAAAGTCTGCTTGACAGGTAGTTAGAGCTTTTGCTATAGCTCAGCCTTCCAAAACAAACTTATCTTTGTGTAAGCATGATTAAACATAAAAGGAGTGAAGCAGAAGCTCGGTAAGTAAGACTAACTGGGCTTCTAAATAGTACCATTATGAAAAAGATACAATGCACTTAATTTCTGTATCTAACTATTTAGAAGTCAAAATGCTCCATACATTACCTATATCCCCTCCCCCGAAATCCCCTAAAAACTGACTAAGAAATCTCCAGTATTTGATTGCTCTAGTTGATATTTAGAACAAAGTTGACAACTTAAAGCTTTATAATAGTCTGTTTTAATATAAACAATTGTTGGAATCAATCAATGTCCATTTCAGGAAGCTTCTTGTCTGAATCCGAAGGCACAGCTGTGTCTGTACCCTGCTCGGCAGCCTGAGGGCCTGGGCTGTCTCCTTGTCCATCCACTGGTCCATTCTGCTCTGCATTTTTTTGCTCCTCTTTTGGAGGTTCCACTTTGGGTTTGGGCTTTGAAATTATAGGGCTACAGATACTCATCAGCTCCTAGAACGACAGAAGAGAAAATCGTGGGTTCTTACAAAATAACAAATTTGACGTGACCCACTCAAATGAACCCAAGCCCACCGTCTCCCAACCAGAAGCCAGAAACTAAGATGTAGTAACCAAGTTCCCAGCTAAGTGTCACTTTAAGGATTGTTAATAATTAATAACAAGGCTGACAAGAAAAGATAATTAAATATCAAGGCTATAAATTACCTTAATTTTAGCTTCAATCTCTCTTGCCTTGACAACTGGATCCACGGTCAGACTCTGCTTGTTCTGCAGATTCAGTTTGTTATTCATCCACTCCATGGCTTCATTTGTGCTTTTCTCCACCTTCATCATGTCTGCAGCATCCAAATGGTCATACTGGTCCTCCTGCAACCAGGAGACAACCAGACAAGGGTCAAAGGATGATACTCTACCCACCCAAATATCCAGTTGTCTGCCATCCTTCAGAAAGTTACAGGCTTTTCAAAAATGAAGCACATTTAGCCTCACAATCTCAATAGAAATTCAATTCCTTAAAAAAATTTTCAAGAAAGAATAACCCCAATATTTAAAATACTCAGGAAACAGACTTAAGGGCCAAATATACACATAAGCTAGCAATTAAAAGACTTCAACAGTATAAAAAGCACAGGCCTGACACACAATCTTATGAAGATAATTTCACAAACATGACATTACAGGCCATTAGATAGGAGAACTGAAGTTTAGGCATACTAGTGAGGAACCAGAACAATAACAAAAACAGTTTTATAAAGGAGACCTTTCAGAAGCAAATTCTTTTTCAATAAATAAGCCCAATTTATCACTCAAAGCTTCTTACACTGACAGACCATCAAGAACCTGGACTATAGTGAGTGGTTAAGAACCCATACTTTGTGGGGCCAGACGTCAGGCCAAACCCCAGCCCCTTCAATAGTAATTTGGGAGGGGTGCCTGGGTGGCTCAGTTGGTTAAGTGTCCGACTTCGGCTCCAGTCATGATCTAACCTTTTATGAGTTCAAGCCCTACATCAGGCTCTGTGCTGACAGCTCAAAGCCTGGAGCCTGCTTCGGATTCTGTGTCTGTCGCTCTCTGCCCCTCTCACACCTGCACTCTGTGTCTCTCTCTCAAAAATGAACATTTAAAAAATTTTCCATAACAAACCAAACTGTATGCCTAATGGTTCTCAGAAAGACCAGGATAGAGCAGATTAAGTAAATGATAAGCATTTCAGAGCAAGAAAAGGAAACTGAAGAATACTGCTCACTTCCAGATTCTACCTATTAAAACAGAGTAGCAAATCACAGCGTTCTTAGTAAGAGTCAATAAAATATCATACACATTACACTAACATCCAAAAAACAAAACAAAAAACCCAGCAGTATTATTGAACAATAGTTGAAAAGAAGAAAAGAAAAGAAAAGAAAAGAAAAGAAAAGAAAAGAAAAGAAAGGAAAAGAGCTGTTATGCCTCAAAACTTAACTCTACCAAAGTAAAAGTAGGGAAGGAACAACAACAACAAAAAAAAATAGATACCTTGTTTTTGAAAGAGCTGATTACTTTCATATACTGTTGGATTTGTTTCCCTAGTTCTTCAAATAATTTTGGTCTTTCTTCAGATTCCTGGAATCGCATCTTAATAGGGTGACCTAGATTCTTAACAGATGAAAGAATGCTTAAACTATCAAAGTAGTATTGTCTCTATTACCGAGATCTACTATGGAATACATTTCATTTCCATGTGCTATATATAAGAAGCCCAATAATGCTCCCCAGCCCAGTGAAATATATCCTTAGGCTAAATATGAGAATACACCTCTATACTGGTTCCATGTGGAGCCACAGTTCAACTTGTCACTGGAGTCCTAATTTTCAAAACACAGTGGGGAGACAACCCAAAAATAGGTGCCTCCCGATAGTGATACACAATCCTAAGTATGAAGCACATGTGCCAAAAAAAGTTTGTAAATTAAATCTGAAGTCTCTAGTTCTAACCATGAATTTATTAGATGGCAATAAACACCACAGAAGTAAATTAGACAGTAATAAGCAGAAAAACAAACAAAAAAAACTAGATCAGATTTTCTAGTTTTTTTGTCTTGTTTTGTTTTGTGTTTAATAACTAAGGGGGCAGAAAGAGAACTACACAGATTGAGGAGACAAAGGAGCATGTATGGTCCTTATGGGGTTCCTGAGTCAAACTAACTAAAAAATACTTTATAAAACAACTGGAATTTGAAAACTAAATACACAGTAACATTAAAGTGGTATTAAAGGAGCGCCTGGGTGGCTCATTTGGTTAAGCATCCGACTTCGGCTCAGATTATGGTCCCACAGTTTGTGGGTTTGAGCCCCACATTGGGCTCTGTGCTGACAGCCCAGAGCCTAGAGCCTGATTCGTATTCTGTGTCTCCCTCTCTCTCTGTCCCTCCCCTATCCACCCCCTCTCAAAAATAAACATTTAAAAATTTTTTTTAATTAAAAAATAAAAAAATAAAGGGGAGCCTGAGCGGCTCAGCCAGTTAAGCATCTGACTCTTGGTTTCGGCTAAGGTCATGATCTCACAGTTTTTGAGTTCAAGCCCCCACGTCAGGCTCTGCACTGCCAGGATGGAACCTGCTTAGGATTCTCTGTCTCCCTCTCCCTCTCTCCCCCTACCCTGCTCACTCTCTCTCAAACTAAATAAACATTAAAAAGGGGGATGGGGGTGGTGGGGGGGATACGAAAGAATTTTTTAATGTAATAATGATATATAGTTTAATGTTGCATTTTCTTTTAAATACATACTGAAATATTTTCAGATTAAATACAACACAAAAGACTTTCATCAAATACCTAGGAGTGGAAGGGAGCAAAAATGAAACAAAATTGGTCATCAACTGACAAAAGTTGAAACTACTGTTCTACTTTACTGTGTTTGAACATCGCCCATAATAAAAACTAAAACAAAAAACTCAATCTGAAGGATCTCTCTGGAAGCTCTTAGTATCCTTCCAGAATGACAGGAAATTTGAAGGCACGGTCCTTGAGCAATTCCATTTCAGAAGGGAGTCACAATGGCCCAGTTTGACAACAAAGTAATCCACAGAAAGGTGAAAAGTTCTTCTTGTGCATTTGCATCCTTTTGCAAACAAAGGCCTCAACCTTAGATCATTTTTTGTTATTTTTTTTTTAAATAAAGTTTTATTCAAACACAGTCACTTCATTCATTTGTAGCCCTTAACTCACAGAAAAGGCAATGACCCTGGACATGCACTAAAACATTCAGTGTACCAGGAATGATCCAAGGGCCTTTAGATCTTCACCCTAACCTACTCCCAACTGAACTTTTTCAGCCCCTTCATTTTTTTGTGCTTTCAACCCTAAGTTTAATGATCAGATTCTTTAATACAAAACCAGATGTTTTTGCTTTACTGAAAATCAAAGCTATATGGGGCTCCCAGGTGGCTCAGTCGGTTAAGCATCCGATTCTTGGTTTCAGCTCAGATCATGATCTTGCAGCTTCATGAGTTCAAGCCCCACAGCGGACTCTGTGCTGGCAGCATGGGGCCTCCTTAAGATTCTCTCTCTCCCTCTCTCTCTGTCCCCCCACCCGACTCTCGCTTTCTCTCTCTCAAAATAAATACAAATAAAACTTAAAAAAAAAAAAAGTTACATAACAACCCTCCCCCAATTGCATTACAGTTGCCTTTAGGACAGGTTTTGCTAGGTTTTCCACCTCTGTATCAAGAATGCAATCTCCTTCAGTGAAACATTTTAAGGCTAAACTCCATTTTCAGAAAAATAATTTTGTTACCTCAAGGTTCTAAAACAAAGATAATGGGGGCACCTAGGTGGCTCAGTCGGTTAGGCATCCAACTTCGGCTCAGGTCACTATCTCATGGTTCTTGACTTCAAGCCCCCCATCAATATCTGTGCTGACAGCTCAGGGCCTGGAGCCTACTGCAGAGTCTGTATCTCCCTCTCTCTCTGCCCCTCCCCCACTCATACTTTGTCCCTCAAAAATGAATGCTAAAAAAAAAATTTTTTTTTAAATTTAAAAATGAAAGGAAAAAAAAGGAAGCACTAGGTCCAACATGGGGAATGAACTCACAACTCCCAAGATCAAGAGTCACATGCTCTGGAGCACCTGGGTGTCTGTCTGTCTGTCTCTGTCTCTCTCTCCCCAGCCCCCCCCAAAATCACTTACTTTTAATTCTGCCAATTTATCAACATAAACTTGCTTTGGCTGGTCTTCTCCATCCTCATACAACCAGTTTTCAGTATCTTCTAATTTCAAGGTAAAACTGTTACGATCCTAAAGATGAATAAAATATAATTAGTGATGACAAAAATTAGTCAACTGGCCAGTGAAGTCAGAAACACAGACTACAGCATCTGAATTCCCTCTAAAATATGGGGGGAGTAGGGAGACACAGACAAGACTGGCAGTATTATTTTGCTTGTTACCTGCAGACAGTTTTATAATTCTCTCTGGTACGTAAGGGATAGGTTTAAAAATTTGGACACATCTGGATGTTTGAAATTTTCAGAAATACAAAAAGCATTTGAAAATATGTAAGCTATAAAAAAATAAAATCTTAAAAAAACTTTTGTAACTATGTGTAGTGACAGATGTTTAACTAGACTTACGGTCATCATTTCAGGTTTGCACATGTCACTATGTTGTATTCCTGAAACTAACATAATGTTTATGTATCAATTACGCCTCAATTTTTTAAAAGTGAAATAAAATAACAGTAAGCCTCAAAGAAAAGTGAGCTGATTTTTTTTAAATACAAGGTAAATAATAGCATGCAAATGTATCAAAAAGTGATGCAACAAAAACAAACAAAAAAAAAATGATGAAGACTAGCCTTTGGGAATCATTGCACTAAAAAAAATACAACACTTTTCCGCCAGAAAAGCACATTTTAATCATTTGAACATATACCTACAGATGCCAGCTCCCTTTCTACTTAATACAGCTGAGGCCACTCCCAGAAAACATGGAATAGGCAGGCACATACTTACAGCTTCACTCACAAACTTCTCATACTCGCCGCTAAGCTTGTCCCTCATCTCGTACACGTACTCTTCCACAGCATTCTTGGCATCATTCCTCTCTTTCTCCAGTTTATCCTGCATGATCATCTTACCCTGAGAACAGTACACATTAGATATTCAGACAGCTGAGACGAGGTCCTCTTAAATGTTAACTAATGTCGTCCTACAAGGAGAGAACCCTTCTTCCCCAAATCCTCTTAGCTCTGCAAATCATCCATGAATGAGAAGTGGAAATATTAGTCCTCAATAAATTATGAAGATCAACTCTGAGTTTTGTAGGTGTACTTAGAAAAAAAATAGGGGTGCCTGGGTGGCTCAGTCAGTTAAGCATCTGACTTCAGCTCAGGTCATGATCTCCCAGCTCCTGAGTTCGAGCCCTGTGTCGGGCTCTGTGCTGACAGCTCGGAGTCTGGAACCTGCTTCATTCAGACTGTGTCTCCTTCTCCCTCTCTGCCCTTAACCTGCTCACATTCTTATCTCTCAAAACTGAGTAAAAGTTAAAAAAAAAATTTTTATAATAAAAAATAAATAGAAATTATCAATATTTACAAACTCAAAAGCAAAAATAAGGAAGAGAATTTAAGACAAGTGAACTTTAAGAAACTATCAGCTCAATGTCACAAGGTGGTATACTCTGCAGTATTACTAAATACCAAAGAAAAACATCAAATCATTCACACAGTGTAAATGCTATAATTCTATAAAACAAATCTAAGACCCAAGGGATACATGATATTAAAAAAAAAAAAAAAAAAAACTAACAGCAGACAATTCATTCAATAATTTGTGCTGCAGGGTCCCAAACCTTGCATCACTCACCATAACAAGAGTTCAGTATTGACTAGCAGTAGGGAAAGGAACTAATGAACAAAATGGCACTACCACTGATGCTTTGATTTCTACTACCATCAACTTCCGTGACCCACCTCATCAAACATGCCAAGCTCCCAAGTGAACAAACACACTCACACACCTGAACATGAACAATACCACCATTAAATCAAAGACGTAATGTTAAAGATCTCATAACACAGCTTCTAGCAATATAGACATATACCGTAAAAGAATTTTGACATTACATGGGATTTGCCCTTGCATTACCCAAAAACCTAAAATTGCTGCCTCAAGCCCCATAAAGGTCACTAGACAAAGAGTTTGAGCTCTATGGCCATATTCATCAGTTAGGTGAATGTTCTAAGAGGCTGGAAATAACCACCTCATTTTCGATGTACAAGTTGAGCATCTCTCTGTCTATCTGCCATAACAGCTGATTCTCAATGGGCAGGTCCACAGTACTGGTCTTCACTTTTGCCTTCTTGGCTTGGGGTGGTTGGTCCATCTTTTTGTCTTTTGATCCAGCTTGAGAGGTCTAAAATAACAAGAAATCACTATTAACAAACATATATGGGCCACCTTAAACTTCCATTTCAAGAGTTCTTTTTGCTTTTTTATCACTTTGTATTCTAATCTCAATAACCTGGGGCTACTTCTTATAGTATCTGCAAAGTTAAAAATATAAATACTGTGAGTAGTCAAATCCACAGCCACAGAAGTAATGGTGGGTGCCAGGGGCTGGGGGTAAGGGACATGGGGGAATGGGGAGTTGCTGTTTAATATGCACAGAGTTTCCAAACGGCAAGATGAAAACGTTTAGAAGATTGGCTACATCACAATGTAAATATACCGAATACTGCCGCACTGCATAAACACACACAAAACCTCTCATAATCCCACAATCAACACATAATCACAATTTTTTTTAATGTTTTAACGTTTTCTTTATTTTTGAGAGACAGAGACAGAGAGACAGAGCACAAGCGGGGGGGGGGGGGGGGGGCAGGGGGGCGCGGAGGGCAAGGGAGACACAGTCTCCTAAGCAGGCTCCAGGCTCAGAGCTGTCAGCATACAGCCCGACGCAAGGCTCAAACGCAAGAGCTGTGAGATAATGACTTGAGTCAAAGTCGGACACTTAACCGACTGGGCCAGCCAGACGTCCCAACACATAATCACTATTAAATCTTCTCCAATTTTCTTCCAATCTTATCTAAACATACAGGTTTGGATATGATATTAGGGAAAGATACGAATTTATGGTTCAGAAACCTATTACCAATATGATTTCCAGATCGTCTATACCAATTTACATTCTCACAAAGAATCAGACAATCCATCCACCACACCCTGGCCACAAACAAGAATTTGTTTACCATCATCTATGATTTTCTTTGGGTCAATAACCTTGGTGTGCCTGGATGGCTCAGTTAGGTATCCGAGTCTTGATTTCAGCTCAGGTCATGATCTCACTCCTGGCTTGTGAATTCAAACCTCATATCTCCATGCTGTCAATGCAGAGCCTGCTTGGGATTCTCTCTTGCTCCCTCTTTCTCTGCTCCTCTCCCACTTGCACATGAGCACTCTTGATCTCTCTCTCTCTCTCTCTCTCTCTCAAAATAAATACACTTTATTAAAAAAAATAACCTTATCTCACACACTTACCTATTTCTTCATATTCCCTTGGCATTTATCAACCAACATCTCTTAGCATTTTGGTGATTTTTTTCCCTCAACTGACTTTTTCCACTTTTTTTAACTTTGTATTATTTGTCCATATATCTATACAAGTCTTTATTGTTAAATGTATCCCTTTTTTTCCTTTGGGATAACTTTCATTACTTGCATGCTTTCAAAGCCCTCCCTGATTCAAAGACTGGAAAAATATTCATTTGTTGTTTTGTTGTTTTTTTTTAACTACCTAACTTATCTGGAATTCAATTTGCTGTATGATACAAGGCACCATTTCAAAGCCATTTCCCCCACCTCCTATCCAAGTTAAGTCAGTTTCTAAAATTTATCATTTGCATTTAATTTCATACTAGGAAAGGTGTCAGTTCTCAAGCCACGTCAACAAAGAAGCCTAACCAGCCCACTGAAATTTCCCACAGCTCCACAGCACTAGGAGGGGAAGGGACAGAGCACCTTTCCTTTCTCCTCGACAGTTCTCCATATACACACAAAGTACTACTCCCTCAGACTGTTGCCCTCCACCACTCACCATGAATGGTTTTCTACCTTGGAAAAGGCCTATAAGTAGGCTTTTCCACTTCCTCTGACCATTATTCTTTTTTATGATTTGCACACTCACAATAATTTCAAATATACTAATAAGCTGATGTGAAAATGAGTTAACAGCACCGCCTGGGGGCCCAGTCAATTCAGCATCTGACTCTTGGTTTCAGCTCCGGTCATGATCTCACAGTTCTGTGAGTCTGAGCTCCACATCAGGCTCTGTGCTGACAGTACAGAGCGTGCTTGGAATTCTGTCTCCCTCTCTCTCTGCCCCTCCCCTGCTCTCTCTCTCTCGGAAATAAACTTAAAAACAAAAACTTTAAAAAAAAAAAATGAGTTTACAGACTTAAGCCATCTACACGTTCTGCCAAACAATCAGAAATAGGTTACAAAGGTTAGACTACACATTGCAATATCCTAAGTTGAAAGAAAACACGTTTTCAATACTGACAACAAATTTAAACACGAAAACTTGGATGTCACCAAGTTAAAGAACAGGATTACAGGGGCACCTGGGTGGCTCAGTCAGTTAAGTGTCCAACTCTGGATTTGGGCTCACTCAGGTCGTGATCTTGTGGTTCATGAGATCAAGCCTCAAGTCAGGCTCCATGCTGACAGCTGTTGTGGGATCCTCTCTCTCCCTCTCTCTCTGCCTGCACCACACCCACCCCCACCACGCACATGGGCGCATTCTCACTCTCAAGAATAATTTTAAAAAATAAATTAAAAAAATAGGATCGTGAAGGATTCAACAGTGCTACATATATATTTTCAAATAAGTAGTTAGGATATACCTTATTATTTAAAACACTATCTTTAGACCAAAGACAAGTGTCAGATAACAAAATTTGAAAAAATTATGTCCCATTTATCAGTAAAAAATAAATTATAGGTAGGGTGATTAACAGCAACAGCCATTCAGAAACCAACAAGAACCAATCACAACCTAGCAAAACTAGTTTCTGAGTACATTCTTCCCACATACCAAATGGACTACAGTTCAATGTTCTAGCCAAACACTTTCCAAACACACTACAAAATCTTGCTTAAAAGTTTCAAATACATGGAGAATTCCTAACACGGCTGACCCTCGAATAATACAGGTTTGAACCGCACAGGTCCATGCATATATGGATTTCTTTTTGAAACAGTACAGTACTCCAAGTGCATGGTCTCTGCTTTATGATTTTCTTAGTAACATTTTTTCTCTAGCTTATCTTCTTGTAAGAATACAATATTTAATACATGTAACATACAAAAGGAGTTAATCAACTACTTATTTTGTGACTAGTAGGGCTTCTGGTCAACAGTAGGCCACTAGTCAACTTTTGGGGGAGCCAGACGTTATACACAGGCTTTTTACTGCATAGAGGTCAGGATCCTTAACCTGCACATTATTCAAGGGTCAAATGCATAACTACCTTCTAAGATGCACTATCTCAGCCAAACCATCAATGTGAAGAGATTACAAATCACATTCACAAACACAACTATGGGGCACCTGGGTAGGTTGAGCACATGACTCTTGATTTCGGCTCAGGTCGTTATCTTGCAGTTTGTGGGAACAAATCCCATGCTGGGCTCCATGCCGACACCATGGAACCTGGTTGGGATTCTCTCACCCTTTCTCTGCCCCTCCCCCACTCATGCCCTCCGTCTCTCAAAAAAAAATAATTACACACACACACACACACACACACAACTTATACCTCCATTTCTTCAGACTCTGCCTTAGTCTCTGCTGGCGTGTGCTGCTGCTGCTCTTCAGCATGTGGTTCCTCCTGATCCACTTGCATCTTCTGAAAAACAGGTCGTATCAAATCCCGAAACTAGGAAACACTAATGAAAGAGTAAGCAACCCTCCTAACACAGAGGCAAAATCACATGGTAGGTAATTCCTGCTCAATTATCAGCACTCAGAATACCTAGACTCCAATTCCAGCTATGACATATGTTATCTCTAATAGGGAAGTCTTCCTCTCTGGATCTCAGTTCATACATCTGCACAAGGGAGTAACAGTTGTTATGTAAACCAGGGTGGCTGTGGAACTACTCTGTAAACCAAAGCAGTGTACTTTACTACTTTGTAAACTCATCTGATGCAGTGTGGCAATATTTAACAGACGTTTCTGAAGAGAAAGGAGTTTCTCCCAGCTTCCTCATGAGTAAATCTCTCTCAAAAGTCTGGAGACTTTAAAGTTTTTAAATTAGTCTTTTCATCCTCCCAAGTACAACCACTGCATGTATTAGGGGAGCTGAACACCTTCAGAATTCTGTTAAAAGAACAAAGGCTGACAATAATGATAAAGCAAAGTTTGTGGAGACCTCAATTCTTGGCTCTCAATGCCTGCAGCACATTAGAGTGACCTCGGAGGTTTCTAAAACTGATACCTGGGCCTTAATCCAGACCAACTCAATAAAATCTCTGGAGACTCAGTAGTTTCATAAAGCCTTGATTTTGATGCACAAGAAGGATGAGGCCCAGTGCATGATTCCAATGAGAATACAATCTACTTGTGAAAATAACTGAGACTCCAAGCATTCTTCAGTAATCAGAATCAAAAATAACTCAACTGAAAGATTGTATAAAGACGTATCTGCTTGAATAAGGGGACACGTGCAAACTCACCTTCAGCACTCTGTCACAAAGTTCCTCCCTTGCCACCCAGTAAATTTGCTAGAATTTCTAGCCAAGTCACCTCTAGTATAAAACATCCAAATTACCTCTTCCTCCTTTGCATTCTGATCTGTTTCCATCGGTTCCTCATTTTCCTCAAACTTGAGCACTTCCACTAGAGATGCACTAGACACACTGAAGATGCCATGGACATTTACTCGCACCTTGACTTTCACTTTTGAACTGGAGCCATCAGACTGAGGAGTGACTTTCTGAACTAAAAACTGAGCTAGGGACATATGAGACAAAAGAGAAAATATGACCTGAGAGGACGAATTCAAACATGAATATATTCCTATATCACCAGGTTATGCCCATTTCCCAGTGATAAGTCAGTAACATGATGCTTCAAATACTCTTACAAGCTTACATGATCATATTTCTCCTTCTTCTTTCACAAATAGTCAAACTCTTAGTACCTTGTCCCAATTAAGGATTCAAACGTCTCCTAACCCTCCAAACATTCCCTTACCATTGGTCCCTTACTACAATTCATCTTTATATGCCACTGCCAGATAAGTTCCTAAACCGATGTCACCTTCTCCACTACTGAAAAAAAAAAAACCCAGGGATTCCATACTGCTTCTGTCATTTACCAAAAAACTGCCATATACGGAGTCAGTTAGTATACCAGAGTTTTACTTAAGTTTTATAATTCACAAACCTCTGCAAAATATGAATGATCATTCTTATTCCAGTTTATAAATGAGGAAAACAGAGATTACCTTTCCCATAGCTTCTAAGTATCATTCACGGTATTCCTATACTTGACTCATGCATTCTAATTCTGTAATTATCATGTAACTCTAATTTCTCTCTCTTTACCTGGTATTATTTCCAGATTGTAAGAGTTTCTGAGAGTCTATGAAGACTCTAACCAACATGGGTCCATGACCTAGGGTACTGATATAACAATTTCCTAATGATTTTCTGTGTATAACTCTTGTGTTATGGTCAAAACTGAATTTAACTCTTTTTCGGTATCTAGGAATATTATGTGCAAGGTATACCCACTATGTTCATTAGCCAAGAAATAACTGCCCACATAATAGGAGACCAAATTAAATAATAACCATCCTGCTAGTACTGAACTGGTAAAAAGACTGGCAGAGGTTTTTTGTGTATGAACTAAACTTCAGAATATTGTATTTGCCCTACTATCCCAGTTCTCCCAAGTATTTTTTTTTTTTTTTTTTTTTAATTCCCAACTCTACTTACCTATAGCAGGATCTGGATAGGGCAAATCCTGCGGAGAGCTATAATAGGCCTCAAGAGTGAAAGGTTCCTTTCTATAAAAGGTGAGTACTTTAGAGAAAGGAGCAGCATGATTTTTTGTAAAGACTTCACAGTCACTAGACAAAGGAAAAAGACAAAAACACACCAATTTAAGATATTCCTGAACACTTTTACCAATGTATGCTATGTTAGTAATTATAGCATGGCTCTAGTTACTCTTCTCTTGCTCTCATCTGGCATCATTTCCAGGATAGAAGAGCTTCCAAGGAAAATAAAAAACCGACATGTCTATCTATACATACGTATAAAATCAATTTTAAGAAAAGGAACATACTTCAATAAGCACATAAAAGGCTTCAATTATTTCAGTCGGATCAACAGGAAACTAAATAAGGACACAAATTTATTCTCAAGACTAAAGTAAGGCATCACTCTGCTTCATGCACTGTGACAAAACGTTACGGATTTGTAAAAGGTGAAACAGAGGGCAATATTTTACTCAGACCTAACACTAAGTTAACTTTAAATATAAAAATAATTAATAAATGTTATTACCTTGACCCTTCTTCAGCTGGAGAATTCCATCTCAGAGATATTGGATATGGTACTACATCAGTTATAGAAAATTCTCTGACTTTGAAAGCAGGCGATAAGATTGCACACTAGAATAATAATTTTTAAAAATTCCATATGACAAGTACAGACATTATGAACTATTATGAGATGTATAAATAATAACTTCAAAAAACCATCAATGGTTTTTAAGTATTTACATTAGTTATTTAATGATGTCTGAGTAAGTGGTTTTAAAAACTTGTTACCATTTGTCGAATTATCTTCCAGCCATTACCTACCATTTTCCCATTAACTTAAACCTTTACTTAACTGATGTAGAAGATTACTTCATATATAGACGATTAGTATGCCAAATTCTCATAATATCTCAGGCTTACATATGCTTCTAATAAATTAATTTATCTTACTGTGTATTACAGGGTACAATTCCATTTATCAATACCACCTGTGATATCCATTTTAAAAACTAAAATTTCAGAACCTTACACCTTCAGATCATCCTGAGGTGACCTCAGATTATTAGTGAATACAGAAAAGCAAAGCCATCTGGGAACAATAACCTATAAATGGCTGGCTACCTATGAAAGAAAGCTCACCTGCAACGCACAGCCTCGAGTGACCGCTTCATCAGCATTTAATGTTGTACTAAGTTCTTTTCCAAAAAATTTGCTGATCTTCTCTTTCACTGCAGGGATTCGTGTCGCACCACCAACTATCTCCACTGCATAAATATCTTCTTTCTTTAACTCTATTTTAAGATGATTAGAAGATTTAGATTAAAACAATCTTTAGTACTTTACGGGGCAGCAGGGTGGCTCAGTCAGTTAAGTGTCTGACTCTTGATTTCAGCTCAGGTCATGATCGCACAATTTGTGAGACTAAGTCCCATGACGGGCTCTGCACTGACAGCATAGAGCCTGCTTGGGATTCTCTCTCTCCCTCCTTCTGCCCCTCCCACACACATATATGCATCACATGCGTTCTCTCTTTCTCTCAAATAAAAAAAATGCTTAAAAAAATTTTTTAATTAAAAAAAATAAAAATAAATTAGTACTTTGCATTGAAATAAAAGAGCAATGTAACATCTTAACACAAAGTAACTTAAAATGTAACAAAACTGCACCACTCCTTCACCCCACAGCCACCACCACCACTACCCATACATACATACATACACACACGCGCGCGTGCGCGCTGGGGGGGGCGGGGGGGGGTGGATTCCAAGCAGGCTCAGCCTGCACAGCCAGCCAGCACAGAGCCTGATGTGGGGCTGGAACCTGTGAACTGTGAGATCATGACCTGAGCCGAAGTCGGGAGCTTAACCTCCTGAGCCACCCAGGTGACCCAAGTAGGTTATGTTTTAATGCACAAAATAACAAGGACAGTGTGGCACAATACTGGGACTTAAGAGGTGAGTGCCAGGAATACTCAATGCCCTGCAGTGTACAGGCCCTGTAATCTCTGAAACAGTACCAAAGAATTGTTTAAACACCAATACTTAAGCTAGCCAAAGGAAAAATAAGAGAGCCTTGAAATACTGAGTGATCCTGATGTGGCATGAAAGAAAAAGCATTCAAAGCACGTCTAGCCACCTGAATATTCCATCTAGAACGTTAATAATACAGGTACGGCCTCCTTATAAAAGAAGTAAAGAAGGTGCACATCAAACGTCTTCAGTCATTCATAAAATACTAACACCACATTTTATGCAACAAATACTGACGATACGTTGAGAAGGGCTATTTAAAGAAATGGATATCCCAGTATGGAAAAGTACATGCCAGTGTGCCATAGTCACTCTGATTTAAGAGCTGGGCCTTTGTCAAGATGACAGTATATCTCAACACACTGAAATACTCAGCAACCAACACAACAGTGGATTCCAAATAAAAGTATGCTGAAGGTTTTAGAAAAATTAAGGATACATTCCTAAATCAAACTTCTACTTTTAGCTAGAGATAAAATTAAAGCATCCTGTTAAAACAGCTTTGTGGTTAGCACATCCTCCCTTTGCTGTATTTCTCAGTCAGCAAAAGAGTCACTGACAGAAAAGGCTTTAAGACTAGAATAAGCAGCAATGCAAAAGACAATTTTTACCAATAAATGAAATGCTTATATCCACCTCTGAGTCTGAATTAACTCGAGAAAATTATTAGATTTCACTGGACAATATGATCAAAAGGGTGAGGGCTGGGGTGCTCCAGAGGAAAAATATAGATAACAAGAGGCTTCATGCAGCAATAAAGCAGTTCATACAATGAAAATGTATATAACTTTAACAAAAAGTTATAAATGACATTTTCCAAAGAGCCTGAATTATACAAACAACTCAGTCACAATAATACTTACTGGCCTGTTCCAAAACACTACGAAGCGGTGGCTCCACTCTAGCTAAGAGATCATCGCACATCTCCAGAAATTTGCCTCTATGAAAAAAACAGCAATAGGTTCAAATCACATTCCACTTTTATGTGGGGAATACATGGCTATAATCAAAAGGTAGGTAATAACAAGTATTGGCAAGAATGTAAAGAAACTGGACCCCTCACATATTCCTGGTGAGAATGCAAAATGGTATGGCTACTTTGGCAAAGGATTTGTCAATTCCTCAAAATGTTAAACACAGTGTTACCGTATGACCCAACAATTCCACTCCAGGTATACAACCAAACTAATTGAAAACACAAGTCCACACAAAAAATTGCACATAAATATTCTTCACAACAGCCAAAAAAGTAGAAAAAAACCTAATGTCCATCAAGCAGTATTTATGTGAGGTGAAAGAAGCCAATCAAAAAAGAACACATATTAGGGGCGCCCAGGTGACTCAGTGGATTAAGAGCCAACTCTTGATTTCGGCTCAGTTCATGATCTCACGGTTCGTTTCATGAGTTCAAGCTCCACTTGGGGCTCTGTCCTCACAACGTGGAGCCGGCTTCAGATCCTCTGTCTCCCTCTCTCTCTGCCTCTCTCCTGCTTGGGCACTCTCTCTCGCTCTCTCAAAAATAAATAAAAAACATTTAAAATTTTTTTATTTTTGAGAGAGAGAGGGACAGAGAAAGGGAGACACAGAATCTGAAGCAGGCTCCAGGCTCTCAGCTGTCAGCAAAGAGCCCAACGTGGGGCTCAAACCCACAAACTGTGAGATCATGACCTGAGCAGAAGTCAAACGCTTAAGTGAGCCACCCCAGCGCCCTTAAAAAAATTTTTTTTAAAAAAGAAAACATATTATAGGACTCCATTTGTATGCAATGTTCAGAGTGGGCAAATCCAAAAAGCAGAAGAATAGCTGCCTAGGGCTGTAGTAGGAGAAAAACAGATGATGAAAGACAGCAAACGGGTACAATTTCTTTCTTTCCTTTTTTTTTTTTCCTTCAAACACTTTCAGTTTTAGGTTTACAGAGAAATATACAGAAAGTACAGAGAATTCCCACATACCCCTCACCAGCCCCCCACAATTCTATTAACATCTTGCATTAGCGTGATACCTTCCCAATACAGACACATATAGTAATATAAACTAGGGTTCTATAGGCTTTGACAAATGTATGATGGTAAGTATCCAGCTTGATAAAGGCGTATGGAATAGCTTCACTGCCCTAAAAATCCTATGCTCCACCTATTCATCACTCACTCCCCCCTGAAATCAAACAGCATGGAACCTTCTCAAACTGGCTTCTTTTGTTTAGAAATATGCATTTAGGGTTTCTCCAAGTTTTTTTTATAGCTTGACACCTCATCCAGGGTTTATGAGATGATGAAAATATTCTACAACTTCCTTGCGGTAATGGCTACAAATTTTGTGAATGTATTAAAACCCACTGATTACACACTTTAAGAGTATGACTTTTATGAATTGTATCTCTGAGGTACAGAATATACAACACACCAGAAGAGCCAAAATTTAAGACCACCTATGCCAATATTGATGAGGACATAAAACAACTGAATCCCTTACGTGTTGGTGACCGTTTAAAATGAGTTTTTTCCTGAGCGCCTGGGTGGCTCAGGCAGTTGAGAGTCCAACTCTTGATTCTGGTTAAGGTCATGGTTCATGAGTTGAAGCCTCACTGTCAGTGCAGAGCCTGCAGAGGATTCTCTCTCTTCCCTCTCTCTCTGCCCCTCCCGGCTCTCGTCCACACTCTCTCTCTCAAAAATAAACATAAAAATAATTTTTTTATGTTTTTAATATGGTATTTATCTCTGAGAGAGAGAGAGCATGAGCAGGGGAGAGGCAAAGAGAGAGGGAGACAGAAGATCCAAAGCAGGCTCCACTCTAACAGCAGTGAGCCCAGCATGGGGCTTGAACTCATGAACTGTGAGAACATGACCTGAGCCAAAGTCAGACACTCAACCAACTGAGCCACCCAGGCGCCCCACGCCCCCGCCAAAAAAAATTTTATGAGTTTTTTTTTCCCTAATAGCAATAGAACTGGAAAAAGCCAGTGTCCATCAAGAAAACAATAACCCTATAATGGCACACTAGTCAGCACACACGAGGAACAAATGACACATGCAACAACTAAGTCAAACTCAAGTTTTATGCAAAGCAAAAGAAGTCTTACACAAAACTACATACTATATGACTGCATTTATAAGAAGTTCTAGGGGCGCCTGCATAGCTCAGTGAGTTAAGCGTCCAACTCTTGGTTTCAGTTCAGGTCACGATGTCACAATCGTAAGGTATAGCTCCTCCCTGAAAGTGCAGAGACTGCTTGGGATTCTTTTCTCTCATTCTCTCTTTCACTCTCTAGGTCCCTTCCCAGCTCACACATGGGCACTCTCTCTCTCTCAAAATAAATAAACTCAAAAATCTTAAAAAAAAAAAAAAAAAAAAATTTTTAAAGTTCTAGAACAGGGAATTGTAATCTATGAGCCCCTAAAATGAAAAATCCCCTAAGTGGCTGCCCCTGGGGATGAAGGCCTGAGGAAGCTTTTCCAAGATGGTCTATTTCATGATAAGGGTACTAGTTACAAAGATGTGTGCACTTGTCAAAACTCAGCAAATGAACATTTAAAAACTGAGTGTGTCATTAAATAAAAAACCAAAAACTATAAAACACTGAATTCTGATTAATATGGATACTTTAGTATTTGGGGATAAGTATACAGATAGATGTGCACTATTCTGAGATGCACCAAAACAAATTGGTGCATAGACAGAAGAATGAATAGATGAATAGGTACATGACAAAACAAGTACTGTTAATGTTATAAATAGAACCCAAGTGGCAGCTTAAGAATGTTCACTATAAAATTCTTTGTTGTGTTGAATACTTGAAAATATCCAACATAAAAACAATGAAAAAAAAAGTGCAGAGAGAAGTCTAGAAAGATGTCAAAAGCAATGGTAGAGTCTTTTTGATTCTTTTTAAAATTTGTTTGGAAAAATAATTCACATAACTATAGAATCCACCCAGAGCACCAGGGTGGCTCGGTCGGTTAAGCATTCATCTCTTGATTTCTGCTCAGATCATGATCTCAGGGTCATACTGAGCCCCACATCAGGCTCCGTGCTGGCATGGAGCCTGCTTACGACTCGCTCCTCCTCTGCCTTTCTCCCCACTCACGCAACACTCTCTTTCTAAAAAAAATTAAATTCTGAAAGAATAAAATCAAAGCACAAGAACAGAACAAGTACTGAACGATGTAATTCAAGGAAAAAAACCCTCATATTTAAATAGCTATGAAATATATACCGAAAATGCACACTGCATACCTGGGAAAAACAGATCAAAAACCACCAGCAACAAAACCAAATTATTTGTAAATTATCAATTAAAAGGGGGGGGGGCATCTAACAAAAAGAACAAGTAACTGAAAAGTACACTGTCATAATCCCACAGCGATGCTATATGCCAAAGGAGAGTATTATTCCATTTAAGATAATCAAGGAAAGAACAGAAGCTAAGGTTATGTTCTATCCAACCAAACGGTGGACATGGAAAACTGTCATGAACAGTCAAGAACTTATCAGAGTTCACATGTGCTATTTTTTAGAAACCCATCAGGGAAATATCCTTCCAACAACTCAAATGATGGAGAGACATTAACATAAAGTAGTAGTAACAAGCGTCAGCAAGAAGGTGGTGAAATTGAAACCCTTGTACACTGCTGGCGAGAATGTAAAATGGTCCAACTTCTGAGGAAAATAGTTTGGCAATTCCTCAAAAAACTGAACATAGAATTACCATATGACTCAGCAATTCCACTCCTACATTTATTCCCAAAAGAACAGAAAACAAGATAGTCAAACAAACACGTATTCATGAATAGTCACAGAAGCACCATTCACAATAACTAAAAGGTAGAAACAACCCAAAGGTCCATTAGGTGATGAAAGGATAAAAAAGTGATGTTATCTATACAAACAAAATACTATTTGCCATAAAAAGCATAGAAGAACAATACATGTTACAACATGAATGATGAACACAGATAACACAGTGTTAAAGTCAGACACAAAAATGGCAAAACACATAGTGCACACTTCTATTTACATGAAACACCCAGAATAGGTAAACCCATAGAGATTTAAAAAAAAAAAAAAAAAAAAAGTAGTGTTTGCCACACAAGAGAGGCAAGGGAAGATGGGAAGTAACTGCTTAATGGCTATGAGGTTTTATTTTGGGGCAATGAGAACATTCTGTCACTAGACAGAGGTGGTCACCGCACAACAATGTGAATGTACTAAATGGCACAGAGTTGTTCATTTTAAAGCGTTACATGGATTTTACCCCATCAGAAGTTAATCAGAAGAAATGCTAGATGGCGGAAATTATCTGGTTTCATTAATTAAAAAAAAAAAAAGACTGCTGGTGAGCACTACAGACTAAATGAAGACAATAAACTAGAGAATATGACAGCTTTGCACTCGATGTCCATAAAATACAACTGTTGAAAAAAAAAAGCACACAGGTTAATTAACTGTTTTTAGTTTTTAGAAAGTATAAACCACTTACAAATGTCTACTTGGCTGTAATTACCACAAAAGATTCTACTAACAATTTCTGAAAGATACCCTGGTACTCCTTTGCCCCCCAGACCACCCAACACATACACACACAATGCTGCTTAATAAAAATGAAAACCATCACTTTCAAGTAGAGAGGAAAGGTGATTACAAATGTGGTTACTAGGCACAGTAAATCTAATTCAAATTCGATCTCAATTTTTTGAGGATAATTGAGGCCACACTTTCCCCAAACAAGCCATCAACCATGCCTGACTTCTATCAGTAGAGTTCACGTCCTAAAGAACTTACCACTCATCATCCAAGCAACCCAACTAGACAACGGTAACATTCTGGGTATTTCTGAGGATAGCCATGAAACATCAGTAACACAGAATTCTTGCAGCACTGTATAAAAAGAGCTGCTGCCCACAAGTGACCCTCAACTACCCAAGAACACCAATTTCTGAGTCAATGACTACATCAAATTCACAATTATTCAGCATTAAAGCACCTTGCCCTGATTTTTTGAAAACTGGCAACTCACATATAATACATGCAGCAGCCCCTGTCAAGAGCTACCAACTGACTGAAATAATGAGGTAAAAGAGATTAGTCTAAATTATTAGAATAATCAAATCCAAACTTCAGAAAACACAGGATGCTGAATGGTCTCTACTTTTTACCTACAGAAGTTAGCTTACAACAATCACGGTAATTTCAACAATTAGCTAAATAAATGCTAATATAAGTGGAGAAAAAAAAATCACAGTTGAGTTTAACATTAAAATAGTGATCTGATTACCTATTCATAGTCCCAGATACATCAACATCATTCATAAAACATTCGATGCTCAAAGGGAGGTCTGAAGCATTTGCACTCATCAATTTCTTCAGTTTCTCACACTCCTGAGACAGTCGTAATAATGCACGAATTTTGGATTTTATGTCTAGCTTGTATTTCTTCCCAAATTCTTCACAGAAGTGATTTACTAACACCTCATCAAATTTTCTGCCTCCCAGTGTTGTGTCAAATGCAGTGGCCAGAACCTTAGGAAAAAAAGATAATTCAAAAATTAACCAATCAATTGAAATTTTTATCATGATATATATTTAACTGGCAAATTAACAAGGGGACACATTAAGTTTGAAACAAAGTAATGTGCACATGTCATTTAATCACGGTTACAAACATTGTGAAAAAAGACACTGTAATCCCCAATTTACAGATGATGCTACAGGCCCAGATGAATCGGATCATCTGCAGGTCACAAAGCTAGTAAGTGGCAGAAGTACAACCCAAAACCCAATCCCCTCAATTCCCTCAATTCCAAAATTCAAGCTCTTTCCACTAGGCCAATCTGACTGCAAACTAAAATTACATATCCAAAGCCAAATGCAGTAACATGTCACTGCAATTCTGGTCTTCTTGCCATCACAGAACTATGATTAATATCAAAGGCCTAGCTCTATGCAGTTTACTATCAAAAAACATGCTAAAGGCTTAATTCACAGCAACTTGTAGAAATTTCATTAGCTTTGGTTATCCATTATCCAAATCTTTAGCAGATTAGAAGCAAACTAAATCTAGTTAGATTCACTAATAGAAGACAGACCAAATAAGAGATGACAGCCTTGACGAAAAAATAAAATCAATAAAAACAATCTATTCAATGATAAATGTTGTGGGGAAATGTTGTGAAGAAAAAGAAAAACAGGGCACAGAACTGAATATAGTCTAATTACAATTTTGTTTTCTTCTAAAAACTAAAATGAAACACAGCAACCTGTTCAGAGTAGTACAATTGTGAATGTTTTTCTTTTCATGTAAATGTTTTCCAAGTTTGGGGACGTTTTCATGATGAGTAAATTTTAACTCCAAAACTGACAAATAGCAATAAAGGATAATTACGGAGGGGGGAAAAAGGGCAGGTAATCAATCACTAATACACATCACTATGACCCAAAGCCAAAGCTAAATTATGGCCAGTAGCTTCTGTTCAAAAAGGTGAAAGTATACAATGTATTTTACAAATAAAGCCATTTATTAGTGAGTAAAAGTTTAAGTACTAATAATTATACTTGGTTCATTATTTATATCTGTACAAATCATGAACCTGTTATTTCCCAACCACCCCAAAGATTTTCCTTTTTATTTAACAAAAAAAAAAAAAAAAAAAAAAGGCCTAAAAACAATATAAATCAGAATGTTAAGTGAAACCAAGTCTAGTTTTCAAAATAACAGGACTGTAACAGAGTCTCAACACGCCCCAAATTTAACATTTATTTTCAGTCAGTCCCTCCCCAACAATCCCCAAATTTAGGGGAGAAATGCAATTTAGGCCTTGACACAAACAACCCTGATACACAACCCTAATAATTAAATAATGCACTCAAAAACTCCTTGGTTCTTAAGCAAATTCTAGATAAAATCACCTGCAGAACTGTTTTTATATCCCACTGTGGAAGCAGCATATACCAGCAAATTCAAATGTTGACCAGATACTCTCTGGCCCTCTTTGTCTTTGATACTGCTAGACTTCTCAGTGTACAAAACTCTCTCGAGAGCTCTAAGGTTTCCAGAAATCTGGACTATCTCTCTCAGTCTGGTTTCTTTTTGGCCATCCAAGTTCCAGTCCCTATACTCTTTTCCCAGAACATTCAAAACCTTAAGAGCAAGAAGAGGATACCTTTGTCATCTCTTCAATCCTCAGTGTAAAATACACAAAGGGACTCAATGTTAAAGAATCCTAGTAAGCCTCTAAGGTAAGTATTATTTTCCACACATTGTAGATAAGTAAGGATCAGAAATCTTAAGAGCTTCTTCCTCAAGGTCTACACTCTCTGCTTCACACTACGCCAACTCCTGAAAAATTACAACTTCTACACTATCCCTACGTACCTAGTTTCTAGTTTAAATCATTCATACTAAGCTTCCATTGATGAAACAAAACGCTTTAATATATTTTTTCAATTGTCTCCCATAAATTCCTAATTACCACACACTTGAAATCACATTTTCCAAAAACAATATACTTACTTTAAGTTTCCCTCTATTAAATGCACATACAGAAACTTGGTAAGAAGAATGCCCCATGTCTATGAAAACTACATTTCTTGGTTTCTCTTCTAGGGCAGGAAGATCTTGCTTATAGATTCCATATGCAAGAGCAACTACATAAGAAAAAAATTCAATGTTATCATTTAAGTAGTACATTTAAAATTCAATTAAGTAAAAAAAAAAAAAATTATATAGTAAATAGTAGGACTACACATACTATTTTAGAAAGAATCAAATTCTTCATATACTTTGTATAATTTATTCATGAGGAACATTAACTTCAAAGAATAAAATGCTGACATTCCCTTAGACCTCCTTAATGTTTCCAATTTCCAATTCCAATGACTTTGCCAATTTTTCCCAAACCACTTCCCCCAGTTTTCCAAACATATTTTCTGGGATTTCTTCTACCTTTGTGCCATCTCAACATTTCCACGTTATCTCCTTCTGGATGCTGCTTTACACCTCATAATAGAAGTGGAGAAAAGGTCGATTTTGAATCTAGGCACTGCTCTGAACACACAATATCTGCTAGCCTTCCAAACAAACGTGATTAAATATCAAAGTAAGTGCTAGGCAGATAAAGAAAAAGCACCGGTCAGATGAATTCTTCACGCGTGACACAGTAACCAAAAATACTGTGGCACACAGGTAGTAAGTGCTCCAAGCAAAATGAAGAACAAGAAACCCCAGGGTTTTAAGATTGCAGAACCATCCAGATTCAGCAAGTCAAGAATGTTAACAGTCCCTGTTACCTGCAGTAGTTTCATTCATTAATCGTAAGCAATTAAGACCAGCAATTTGTGTTGCATCCATCACTGATCGTCTTTCTGCATCAGTATAGAAACAAGGAACCTACAAAAAAAATGTGCCAGTTTACTATATGAGAGAGTCCTCATTTAAAATACACCTGCCAAAAAAACAGTACAATCCTGGGGTGTCTGGATGGCTGAGTCGGTTAAGCTTCCAGACTCTTGATTTCAGCTCAGGTCATCATTTCACAGTACCTGGGCTCAAGTCCTGCACTGGGCAGAGCCTGCTTGGGATTCTCTCTCTTTCCCTCCTTCTGCCCCTCCTCAGCTCACCTGTGTTCTCTCTCAAAAGAAATAAATAAAAAACAAATAGACAAACAGTAAAATCCAGAAATGCCCTCAAATACGTACAGTGATTTTTTCTGTGTATGATCAAGGAAGTATTTCAAACCAGTAAAGTTCGAATATTCAGTAAGTACTGTTAGAACAAATGGATAGTCATACAGAAAGAAAAAAATCAAGTTGCATCCTTACTGCACACCTAATATTTCAAAGATTTAACAGTTAAAAAAAGTACTAGAAGGAAAGGGAATTTTTACCATTAGAGTAAGAAATTCTCTAACTAAAACACAAAATACAGTAGGAAAAAAAGAGAAAGAAAATATTATGTTTGAATAGCAATGCAGGAGGACAGATGGTAGCTATACTTGTGGTGAACATAGCATGATGTATAAACTTATCAAATCACTAAGTTTTACACCTGAAACTAATGTAACACAACATGCCAACTAGAAGTAAAAAAAAAATGTTTTAAAGATTAACATATTTGACTCATAAAAATTCTAATGACCAAATGGGGAAAAATATTTGCAACTCTTATTATAAAAGGGTAAAGCTCATCTATTATATGAAGAACTACAAATCAATATGTAGACCATAAACTTAAATTGAGCAAAGGATAAGAATGTTTCACAGAAAAGGAAATACAAAAGGGGTCTTAAATTGAAAAATGTTCTCAACTTCACCTAAAGAGTAAAACATTAAAATTACATACATTATTCAACTATTATGGAATTAGCTGATTCACCAATAACTCTTCTGGTGAAGCTGTGGTCAAACAAGCTCTATCACACACTATTGGTAGAAGTTTAAATTAGTAAAATTCTTTAAAGGGCAGTGAAACAACAGCTGTTGAAATTACAAATACAGAGAAACTCTCTGTCGTAACAATTTTACTTCTAGGAATTTAGCCCTAGAAACAAACATCACACATGAAAAATATCTGTTCAAATTTACTCACTACAATGTAACTTTTTTTAAAATTCTTTACAATTAAAAAAAAACCTGGATGTGCCTGGGTGGCTCAGTCAGTCAGGCATCTGACTCTTGCTCTCGGCTGAGGTCATGATCTCACACTCTGTGAGTTCAAGCCCCACATCAGGCTCTGTGCGGATACCTCAGAGCCTGGAGCCTGCTTCAGATTCTGTGTCTCCCTTTCTCTCTGTTCCTCTCTGCTCACGCTCTGTCTCTCTCTGTCTCTCTCTCAAAAACAAACATCAAAAAAAAATTTTTAAAGGGGGTGGGGGGGGAGAAAAATTAAAGTAAAAAAAGATATATACAAGGGCGCTTGGGTGGCTCAGTCAGTTGGGTCTGATTCTTGATGTCGACTCATGTCAGGATCCCAGGGCTGTGGGACTGACCCCCGTTTCGGGTTCCACGCTGAACATGGAGCTTGCTTGGGATTCTCTCTCTCTCTCCCTCTGCCCCTCTCCCCAACTTGTGCTCTCTCAAAATAAACATTTTAAGAAAAAGGATTATTTACTTGGGTACACAAAAACCTCTAGAAAGATCTGTAACCAAGTAATAAAACTCGTAACATCTAGGAAGAAAAAACTTCCTACTAGGTAAGCAGAGGGTGCAGAAGGGCCAATTTGATTTCTGAACAATGGGGCTACTATTACCTTTCCAAAAAATTAAAGTTTATGTTTTAACAATAATCAATTGATAAATAAAGCAAAATACACCCAGGCTCTATTTATATAGCTATTAGATATAACATGATACCAAGAGCTGGGGCAGTACCTGTGCAGAAGGGTTCACAGAGGGGCCAAAGACTGCTGTCTTTGAAAGGCCTTAGAAAGGCCTGATGAAAAGGTTAGCCCTGTCCTGGCACAGAGTAACTTAACTGAGAAACAGGTCACTAAATTCAAAGAAAAATCTCCCTAAATAACAAGAGTGGCTCACTACACCTAAACTGCTTATACAACATTATTTATGCTAAATAGCTACCTTCCTTCTGGGAATCTAGACCTTTGGTACAGGTTAGGCACAAGGTACTACCTACATAACTGACCTCCAGTTAGAAATCCGCAACTCCTAAGCTCAGGCAGAACTTCCCTAGTGTTGAGTATGTCACGTGTTAACACAACATGTTGCTGGAAGAATCAAGCACATCAAGAACCTTGCAAGTGGACTCTTGGAAGTCTGTACCTGGTTTCCTCCATACAATGCCCATGTACTTTTCCCTCTGTTGATTGTGCTTTGTTATCTTTTCACTGTAATAAATCTATGCTTGAGTATGGCTACGTTGTAAGTTCTACAAATTCTCCTGGCAAGTCACTGAAACTCAGTGTAGTCTAGAGGACCCCTAACACATGACTTAATACATCACCTCTTAACTTGATCTCAAAAGCTGGAAAAGCCACTCAGGCATTCTGCCACTGTACATAAATTTCACTTCTACACTGACCATATTTCAAGACCAAAGTTAGGGCACTAGGTGGGGGAAAACAGGGACAAATGTGAAAATACAACAGTTAGTGAAAGGCAGAAGGCGTCTAGGAAGCACAAACACAGTGCCTGGACTGAATCTGAGCTCTTATGAGAAGAAGCACTTTTATTCTTTGCATCTCCAAAATATGGCACACAACAATAATCTATTTCTTCCTGTCGAATGTCAGTTCTACTTTACTAGATAGCTAAGAACCAAGGAATCTACCAGACAACAGACTGCAGGACAAAACAGTCACCCAAGAGAGTCCTTGCTTTGCGGACCAATACACCAACATGAAGACAAGAGGCTACAGAGCTAAGATACCAAGATAACAAATGCAGAGTAAGGAGATTCAGTTGCAAAGCTAAGACATCCACCCAAATCCAACAGTTCCTAAGGACTCCACTGTCCTACAAGCACAAAGCTACACAGAGCCAGGCTGCCATCCTAAGAGGGATATGGAAAAGACAAGATCAAAATAGCAAAAATACCAAAATGGAAATGAAGAAAATGACAACATAACTGAGAGTATTCAACTAATTCAACAAATGAGTAGCTATTGTGTGCCAGGCACTATGCTGTGTGCTAAAAGGAATCCAGGAGGAAGTGGGCTTTAAGATAAGCCTTCAAATAAGAATAATAGAAAAAAAAAAAAAAAAAAGAATAGAGATGACCTGAATAAAAACTATGTGACAGGGGCACCTGGGTGGCGCAGTCAGTTAAGCGTCCGACTTCAGCCAGGTCACGATCTCGCGGTCCGGGAGTTCAAGCCCCGCATCAGGCTCTGGGCTGATGGCTCAGAGCCTGGAGCCTGTTTCCGATTCTGTGTCTCCCTCTCTCTCTGCCCCTCCCCCGTTCATGCTCTCTCTCTGTCCCAAAAATAAATAAACGTTGAAAAAAAATATTTTTTTTAAAAAAAACCTATGTGACAGAAAAGAACATCAAGAAAATGTAGCCTAGTTTGATAAATTCTTAAAATAATCACAACCTAAGGCAAAAAGCAATTTTATTTGCAATTAACAAGTTTCTTTTCTGTGCTTCTTCACTCAAGTCCCCAGTAAAACAAAGGGATCAAACTCACCGAAACAACACAGTCCACAACAGGCTTCTTAAGAACACTTTCTGCTGTCTCCTTCAATTTGGACAAAAGCATGGCAGTCACTTGCTCTGTAGTAAAATTTCGCTCTTCCTCCATATATTTTACCTGCAATAAAACAACAAAAGGATCTAGGCTTATTAAAGTTTCTCATGTCCTAAAAGCCTTAAAATGAGCAATATCTAGCACATCATCAAAGAAACATTATCTCAAGAGGGAACAAAACACTATTTAGGGAAGCAAAAATAGCTTTAAAGTCACTTTTAGCTTTTTAACATGCTTGTCAAACATGAATACCTGCAGACAAGTACCATTACATAAACAATATACAGTGACCACCAACAAAACCTAAGACAATTACCTGTGCACACGTAAACCGGTATAAATCACATGACCCACACTGCACCTCTATAAAGGGGTCTGGTGGTGGAAACTCTTGCCACATGGACTAATACGTGTTTTTTACTTTGTTTACTGTGGTGACTTTATGGTCATTTCCAAAATTAGGATCCAATCTAACTGGAGGACACAGTTTTTGTCTCATTTGTTCATTGCTATAGCCAACACCCAGGACAGACCTGACCCCCATAAGTACTTCTGAATTAAAGAATTTAAAGAATTTATTCATTTAATTCAAGATACGCTACGCTGCAAAAAATGTGCAACTTGGATAAGATTTGCAAACTTTAAATGCCGAAAGACTGCCTGGGATAAGCCCCATCCCACAGGCCCATATTCCCCCAAATACAATCCATACCACAAAACAGACCTCTCTTCTTTCCACTGCTCCAAGTGAACCTGCACCCCACCTTCTCCTTACCTCTTCACTCCCCAACCCACTCCTCATATATTCTGGCTCACCATCTAGGAGTATCTCACTTTATTGCATATAAAGATGGGAAAGTACCCCTCCCTCCCCATAAGCCTCTTTCTAAGCTGCCTCTTCTTCCCCATTTGCTTAATTCTTAGTCAATTCCTCCACTCTTGTACTTGGATCCACTTGTCCCCCAGGTCTTTTCCCTAGTCTCCTCCTCCTTTGGCTCTTACAACATTTATTACCAAATGTGCCAATACCTATACCTATTTCTTTCCTAACTATAAGCACCCTCCATTTATTCACCTCCTTTTTTTCCTTTTTTCCCCTCCCCTGTGCTCCAGATTTATCCACTACCAGCCCATTCAAACTGTTCTGAGATTACTGCCACAGATGTCCTAAGATTAGTCTTTGGTTATCAGAATTCTTCACTTCCAAATTCAACCTAATTCTCAGCTACAACAGCACAACTGACTACCTTTTTCTTATCATCATCATCTCTTACATTTGAGCCTATTCCCGTGATCATGATTTCTCCAACTGGGGTGTCTCAAACACCAAATCTCCTCTTGCTAAACTGAGTTGCCTGGAAAGCTCAATCCACCCTTCTGGATTCCTCTTACCACCTCTGAGTAGAGGGAAGAGTGTCCCCATCCTATCCATCCCTGAGCCTCTCACCTCTTTTGTATGATCAGCTCACTTAATACTTCACAAAGTCTTCTGGATGTCACAGAGATACCAAAAACTAATCTCCCTTTTCCCTAAAAGAACAATACCTCTTTCCAATCTAAGTTCTATTGTCAAGAGTATGACCATACATTTCATTAGTGACTTTAAAGTGTAAATTTCTTTGCTGGTATTGCAGAAAGTCATTCACTAAAATCACACTGGAAAGACTGCTCCATCAGTAAACAAGACAAGCAGCAATGGCAGTGTTAACTTCAAACCACTACCACCCATCAGTCCAACCCATAGTAACAGTGCCACCTATCACTCCCAATCAAATTCCAGGTCATTCAAAAAATGCCAAATGCCAAATGGTCTTTACTAGCAAAAGCTTCTCCTAAACATTTGTTAACGTTTTCGCTACAACTTGAACTCAGAATAAAACATACAAATAAAACACTGTATTCATAAGGCATCACTTTGGGAACCTTACCTTTATACCAGTTAATCCAGTGGGCAGCTGCACAATATCATATGCAAGGTTAGATTTTTCTGCCTCCACAAATGGATCAGAGAATGCTCGGCCATGGAATCTTTTAAACCCCTGGACTGTGTTCTTTGCATTGGAGATCACCTAAGAGAAGGAATATCAGAGTCAAAACGTAAAAAGACTAGGAGCAATTAAAAAAAAAAAAAAAAAATTCAGGGATACCAGGGTGTCTCTGTCAGTTAAGAGTCTGACTCTTGATTTCAGCTCAGGTCATGATCTCACAGTTCTTGGGATCGAGCCCCACATAAGGCTGTGTGCTAACAGTTTGGAGACCGCTTGGGATTCTCTCTCATCTCTCTTTGCCCCTCCTCTGCTCCCACTAATGTGTGCTGTGCTCTCTCTCAAAATACAGTTTGAAAATAAAATTCAGCAGCCTCAGACTCAATTAGCAACATTTTAACTCCACAAAGTTTCCTTCTGAGTTTCTTTTTCTTCGGCATTACACCTTTCTGTATGATCTGCTCACATGTGAAGTGAGGAATAAGGGACCTGTACAGACCATAGTGGCAGGGATGGCACTAGAGCCCAGCTTGTCCTACTTCTCCATGAAGACATGTACAAAGGTATCCGTGATTCTTAAACTTCTAATCAACATTTACATAAAATGACCTTTAATTTTTAAAAATTACCATAGTCTGTGATTCAAACTTTTCAGGAGTCAATTTGGCAATATCAATTCAGAAATTCTAGTGAAAGAAACTTAAGATTACAAAAAAAAGATAACATTAAGTACACAAAAATAAATGCAAGACAGTGACCAAGTATTATTCATAATAGGAGAAAACTGGAAACAGCATGGATGGTCAATTAACAGGACAATGGGTTTAAAAAATAAAATGTATCCATATACAGTGGGTAACATTATTTTAGAAAGTTGGAAGTAAGTATCTATATGGTATGATCTCACTTTTAGAGTGAAGGAATCATTTAAACCCTTAGAAAGCAAAAAAGTTTATACATTAAGATACTAACAGTGATTTCTGGATAACGATACTATGTTTCACTTCCAAATTTCTTTTACTTTTGTAAGTACCACAGAGCTCCTCTTGTCAGCTATGTTAAAAGGCAGACAGAAGTCCTTTTACAAAACAATACCAGGCCTCCAAAACCAGGCCCTACTTCAGTAGGCTGCCAAGCAGAAACTCAGTATCACAGTAACTATGTCATCCTAGAAGTAGACAGGCAGTTGAGTACAAGTTAACTATTCTCAATAATGAAAGCAAGTTTCAAAGCAAAAGAACTCACTGGAATTTCAGAAGGCAAGACATCCCAAACTAGTTCTCTACTTGGTATCTACTGCTCCCTAACATATATTCAACTTTTTGAAAATCAGATTATAAAACACCCAATGTGACTAAATATGTGACTAAAAATCTATTGGCTAAGCACCATTTCCATTGTCTCAGGCTTTTGTTGTTGTTGTTGTTGTTGTTTTAGTAACCTCTACACTCAACATGGCACGCAAACTCAAGACCCCAAGGTCAAGAGTTGCATGGTCTTCCAACTAAGCCAGCCAGGGGCTTTTAAATCGGAAGCCCTGCCCAGTCCAGAAAAAAAGACAGGGTGCTCCAGGCTGAACCAGAAAAAAGATCAAATATGCAACTCTTTTACAGTCATTTCAGGCCCTCAAACACAGAACTCCTGGGAGTTCTGACACTCTGGTTACTCAGAAACCAACAAAGAATGTCAGGTGTAAAGTAAATAAAGTAAACTAATGTCAAGTGTGCCTCTACAAGTATGCTTTCCTTCTTTAAGAACCTTGATTAACAAGATCAAGTCTACAAACAACGACTCTAAGCAGGAGTAAGATGAAGACCCAAAAAGACAGACTTTAAGGAACACGTAAAATAAATGGGAATAAGTGAGCTTTGCTTAAACAAGATCTGGGCAAAATACCTCCTAGGGTCTTACGTTAAACAGATTATACCGTTTATGTCATTTTAAAAAGCTATTTGCTTCTCACTCAAGCACAGGAGACTAAGATCAGACCTGTCTTTCTCAGCTGTCCACTTAGGGACTGCCATACTAGGCACGTAAAGGGCACTCCAATAACTGCTGAATGAAAAGATGGACAAAACAGAGAAGTCAGTCATTTTAGGAAAAAAAAAAAAAACTCTACCTGGCTTTTAGCTGCTGCTCCAATTGAACGATTCTTAGGACCAAAAGAAATGCAAGCCCTAGAAGAAAAAACATTTAAGCATCAAACCTTACTGCAACATTACGTCCAGGCAGGATTACATCACCAGAGCAGGCAAGTTTTCTGAGTGTGAGGTTAAAAAGCCACATTTGTAAAAGCACACAGTAAATCTGATTTTGCCCTCTCCATTGAGTACAACTATCCATGAGAATGGGCGGCATCTGGAGCCCTGTCATTTAGACTTTGAAGCACAAATCTGATGAGATAACCATCTGTCTCACAATACTACCAAGAGGCGGACCAGCCCATCTCCACTATTCTCTTATTCTTCAAGTCTGGGGCTCAAAATGCCAACACAAAGTAATGTACCCCCTTACTAATACATCTTGCCTTTTCAAACAGCTTACAACCTCACCAAGTAATCTATAAACCTGGAGAACTTCTGTCCTCCTATATATAGTAAAAGTTAACTTTAGTAGCAATGATTATACAAACTGTTTACATTTATTACCTCATTAAATTCTCAAGAGTTCCATCTTATCCCTCTTTTATAGGAAAAGAAACTGAGCCCAAAAAGGTGAAGTAAACTTATCCGGGGTCACACAACTTAAAAGCAATGAAGTGAGACTCTAGATCCTTTCTCCATACCTTACACCCTACCTTGGACCCTCTCTATCTGCCCTAGACCCCTAGTTCTTCCAATTTAGAGTAACTAAGCTCTGGAGTCATATTGCCTTGGTCCAAATCTGACTATATTAAATGACCTATTGAGAATTCTTTTACTTTAATAAACTTACTAGCCCTGTGCAATCTGCCAGGAGGCTGGGCCTTTCTGTGCCTCAGTGGCCCTTTCCACCCTATAGGTTAAGAACCCCTGTGAACCGATCTCCCAGAGCAGTTGAAGGTAACTGTGCCGTGTAGGAGTATGGCATAGCCTAGGATCTCCTCAGATATGCTCTGAACTCTAAACTCTGCAGGACTAGAATGTGCTGGATGTAGCCTCCTAGAAACAAGCTTAGCTTTTCTGCATATATATAACACTAGCCACTAAAATTTCTTTTTAAATGTCCTCATTACTACATAAATATCTCTATCACAGCCCACATTGCCCTTTAGAAAATGCTAATGATAATCTTATCCACTCCATTCACCCTCTCCACTCCAAAAAGGCCTTCTAGCCTAAGCCTAACAATGGTAAACTCACATCTTTTCTAAATGTCAGCAGAGCTGAATTTCTAAGGTGTATCACACCAACACCTCAATCCCAACATAATTATAGGGCAACATTATTTATCTTCCATTGTTTCCTGCAGCCCTTTCTTCAAACCTTCATCTCCTCAAAACAAGCGCTGGGTCTTACAATAAAAAACATTAATTTTCTCAACTTCATTATATATCCTGTTGAAGGTTAATTTTCCCTTCTACCTGGAGAACTCTGAAGGGGTCTTGCTTGTGATTACCTTCCAAACAAAATCAATAACCAACAAATAAAGCCCAGGTTCCTTAACTGTGGAACTTAAGACCTCTCACCAACCCAACCCCAACCCCATTTTCCACCGGCATCTCAGGCAAAGTGACCCAACACAAGTTAGTCATCCAATCCTTCTGCTTTGCTCATACCACTTTTGCCACCTGAAATGCCCTGGCCCTTCTATATGCATCTCACTCATTCTCCAGAAGCATCACCCACTCTGTCTGTGAATCCTTCCCAATGTCCTTCAAGTAAAACTTAATCTTATTTCTACCTCTTAAAACTTACCAGAATTGGGTTAAAACTTGCTGGACTTTGGGCTATGCAATACAGAACACCTCCACCTCAAAGAATGTTCTATTATACAGAGCTGCCATAGGTAATGTTCTTGAAGTTAGTTAACATTTCTACCTACTTTTAAAATCTACATCTGCTTTAACAGTAAATACATGGTTTTATTTTGAAATTTAACTTATAAACCTTTAAATATTTGACTAATCAGGAATTTTTCTTGTATGTGGTTTGAGGCAGGGATCTAAAATTTTTGGGGTGCCTGGGTGGCTCAGTCAGTTAAGCGTCCAACTTTGCCTCAGGTCATGATCTCACAGTTTGTGGGTTCAAGCCCCACACAGGGCTCTATGCTGACAACTCAGAGCCTGGAGCCTGCTTTGGATTCTGTGTCTCCCTCTCTCTCTGCCCCTCCTCTGCTTGTGCTTGGTCTCTCTCTCTCTCTCTTTCAAAAATAAATAAATGTTAAAGAAAATTAAAGAAAAAAACTGTTTTGCACATCTTGAAAAGCTAAATAAAAGTTGGTCTCAGTTCAAATTACAGTTGACCCTTGAACAACAATGGTTTGAACTATGGGTATTTTGTGATACAGTACAGTACTATAAATGTATTTTCTCTTCATTATCTTCTTACTGACGATTCTTTTCTCTAGCTTACTTTGTTCTAAGAATAGAGAATATAAGACATATAATGCATAAAATGTGTTGACTGTTTTTCAGTAATGCTGCCAATCAACAGTAGACTATTAATAGTTAAGTTTTTGATTAGTCAAGTTACAAGGAGATTTTTGACTATGCAAAGGATTGTCACCCCTAACCCCTAAAACTGTTCAAGAGTCAGCTGTATTCATCCTTTTTTGGCTCATACATACACACACTACTGTTACAACTTCTTACAGAACAATCAAATGTCACTACTGGAATGTCAATCTTCACCACATGATACAGCACTAACACCTCAAACAAGGCATAACTCCTGCAAGTATGTGGAAAGTCCACATTTTCCTTAGCATATCATAGAAAATCATCAATATCCTATCACTACAAAGCAAATTACACTCCACAAAGTTCTTTAGTAGTAAGCCCATTGCACTAAAGAAAGAAATCCTTAGGTTTTCCACCTTGCATCAACTTTATTGGTTTGAATACAAGCGCAGTAAGAAGAGTTCAGACTCTAGAATCCGTATAATCGTTATGGATCTGTCCAAATCCCTTCTCGGCCGTTCTAGCTGCATGACCTCTCTGCCACTTAACATCTCTGAAATTCTATCTGCTCGTCTCCAAAATGGGGAAGTTAGGGCATCAGCCTTAACAGCTGAGGAGAGCAGGAGAAGGTCACGGTGGCAGAAGACGGCTCCTTCTCCTACCAAAAGCAAAGATCACTCTGCCGAGAAGTCCCAGGATCATTCTAAAGATAAAGGGGCCACCAAGCAGTCTAGCGAGAATGATCACCGCAGGAATAAAGCTTGGAAGAGATGCAGTGCTTCCATGCTTCCTCTGGTGGCAGCAACACCAGGTCGTGGTCCAGCTCTACCACCAGCACAGGTGTGAGCAGAGGCCCTTGCTCCTCTTTAGCATCTAGCTGCTGGGGAAGTTCCAGCGTGCCCTGCAGCTCCAGCTCCAGCTCCAGCAGCTCCTCTGGCTCACAGAGTCCTAGGCATCGACACGACAATAGACGGTGCTCCCACTTGAAATCCAAACCACCCAAAAGAGGTGCAAAGGAAAGGAAAAAGCAGAGTCCTTCCCCTAAACCAACCCAAGTGCACATCAGAAGGCTCACTAGGAACGTGAGCACGGACCACATCATGGAGACATTGTCCACCTCTGGGAAAACTTAAATGATTAACGTGCTTGTTTCTACAACCTCTACATCCTTTCTAGGATGCACCCCCATCTGTCTACAGGCTAAGCGTCTATGGAGTCTGAGAATGCAGATGAACGAGGTGTTGGACAAAGGACAAATCAATGGTCAAGAGATCACTGGCACAGCTGTGCTGGCTCCCTGGCCTAGGCCGCCCCCAGGTGATTCAGCCCTCCCAGAAGAATGCAGCCACCCCCGACCATGTGGTGCCAGTCACCCCCACAGATAAAAAGACAGAGTTCCCTAAGGCGCAGGCCTCCCCGTGTGCCGGGGATGTCACTCCCCTGGTGGCTGCTGTGGCCACAGGAGCTGCTCCAGCTCCAACTCCTCCCGATAAATAGGGCCACCGAACCTCTGCGCCGTGACTTCTATCCCATCCACTTCAGTTCTGTCACTTTTCTAAGCAAAACAGGATTGGTAGGGAGGAAAGAAATTCCTTATTCAAGGTTGGCCCAAACAACAGCAACTGAGACATTTCCTCTGACAGCAGAGTTCCAGTTGCAGGAGTATTACTGGTTTGGGGTTGTGCCCATAAAGATGCTCTCCAGTTTTCAGGAGCTCATGAGAGAGTCACTTTAGTGGCAAAGCCATCAAGGACAAGCAGGGTAGCAGTGCAGCCCCAGCCTGGGGGTATGATTTTCATATCCACAAATGACGGAGGTCTAATCTGGTGGCCTGGTCATGCCCTTGCTTATTGGTCTGCAGGATCTCTCAGGAAGGAACGCACTTTTGAGCAGCTGCTGTTCCTGCTAGCCTGGCCCTGCTCCCCTGCTCCAGTCCTCTTCCAATGTCTAGGGTCAAACACTCCGTGTTAGTTCCCGAAAATGGTTCTATTTTTACATGTACTCATGCACACACACCCACATCCCAGGTCTGCATTTCTCTCTGAAATTGGTGAACAAGTTGAGAGCCAGCTCTGCAGAGTCATAACTGCACGGACCCCTCTATTGCAGCTGTTATTCATGGGGGGGTCTTTTGCAGGTTACCTTGGCAATATGTATAGTACTTTTTGGCTTTTATTATACAGTCAGTACTGTAAATTTTGTTTTTGAGTTTTATAACTTGTAGCATTTGGGGCACTGTGGTGTTTATACTTTACTGTGTAGAGTGAAAGGAATGTGTTGAATAAACCTGGGATTAGAATGCAGATCGGAAAAAAAATGAATAAAATGGGGAAAATTACAGCACTTACCTCATACCTGTTACCAAGATTAAATGTGGTGATCCACTTTTAAAGGGCTTATATCAGAGGCTGGTACATTATAAATAATATTAGCTATTATTATAGCTCCAGTGAAGCCCTGGTTTGAGTCTCACTTAAAAATATACAAACTAATTTGCTATAAAAGTTCTGCTTCACCTTCTCAAGCTATCCATTAAAATCCAGTCAGCCATCTTCAAAATGATCTACCTAGGAGGAATAAAAAGCCCTACTTCCATTCAAAAAGAACAAATGAATGGGGGTCAATATGCCAAACAGCACAAATCGAAGGATTTTAAAAATAAAAGCTTATGCCAAGTAACCTAATATTCACATGTGAAGAAAGCCCCAAGAGACTAAGTCAAATATTAGGGCCTGTTCGAGAACCTAGTCCACTACTTTCTAATTAGTGTAAGCTTATTGCAGAAAATTAGAAAACAAAGTATGGCAAAGAAAATAAACATCTGTAAATCCACAACCACCATCCCCACCAGGAATGGCCACTATTAGTATTTAATTAAATACTCCTACAGAATTCTAATAAACATAATAGGTCCTAAAAAACACATAAGCTGAAATTCAGTTTGTTTCTCCTCAACACACCATCTGAACAACATTCAGGGACCGAATCACCCCACTAGGATTTTTACATGGAACAAGGATAGAACAAGCTATTAAAAAGAAACATATCTACCACTCCCCACTCACCAGGAACTTCCAAAATTTGCACAGAGCCTGCACCCAATCTTTATCTATGGCAGGAAGCCTCTCCTTCAGCCGAACAGGTCGAGCTCCCACACCTTTCATATGCCAGGCAGTGTACTAAGCAAGCATTCTACACTTGATTTTGCCAGGTACTCGGAGAAAAGAACTATTATGGACCCAATTTTATAAAAGAAGTTAATGCGCCCTGAAATATAACTGGTAAATATCAGCATCTACGATTCAAAATCAGTACCACCAGGCTCCAAGTCCCATATATATCTGCTTCTCATACTGCCTACCAAAACCCTTAAATTTATTCCCACTTCTAAACCTTCACTTAGACCATCCCAATCCTTTCCTCCATGAGTTTTAATCCTATGTGCTCAAGCCCCATCCCTGCCTTTCCTCATCACTCCATCCCCCAGGCATGCAACCTCTCCTCTGCATTGATAGCTTAAGTCTGTACTTAATAACCTGTCCACAACTGTTCTTACTCTCTTATGCTATTTACTACTGCTTTATCTCATTCGTGTTTCCACCTAGAATGGTTACACCTCTAGGCAGCAGGAATCTTTATCTTGTACTTCCTCTCTATGCCACACAACTCCAAGTCAATGCTGCTAAAAACACAGACTTGGCTACTTGACTGACATCACTTTTCCTCCACTCCCAATTACAGGTTGCTTTACATGAAATTAATTCAAATTAAGTTCAAGACTCCCCTGTTCTAATAGTTAAGTCCTAGAAATAACCATCTTTTTTTAGGCCAGAGAATAACATCATTCTCCCCTTCCTGGGTAAGAAACACTACTGACCAAATATTTATGCACATTCTAATGGGATGTTATGAACAGCTGCAATCAACACAGATCCTTAAAAGGCAGTTTCATGTTTATAAGAATGTGTAGAACTGCTCAGGATATTAAAACAGCTGTTGTTCTAATTCGCTTTCTTAACCAATATAAGAAAATGAATTTTTCACAGAATCCATAATAGTCTTTAGACTATCAAATAATAGATTTAAGCAAAAGCATCATGGAAGAGATTAATCAGACTATCCTCTGCTTACTTATCTATCCTCTGCTACTATCCTTCTATCCTGTGCTACTGCTTATCCTCTTACGCCTGAACTAGGAAGTACCTCCAAAATTAACATCTAACAGACCAAACAGCTCACATTTAAACGATACACTACTCTCAAAGCACATCAAATTCTTTTTCTTAATGTACTTTTTAAAGTTTATTTTTGAAGAGAAAGAGAGAGAGACAGAGACAGAGACAGAGAAAACTCAAGCAGGGGAGGAGCAGAGAGGAAGGACAGAGGATCCGAAGGAGGCTCTGTGCTGACAGAGAGCCCGTACAGGGCTCAAACTCACCATGAGATCATGACATGAGCAAGATTATGACCTGAGCTGAAGTCGAACAGTCAACCAACTGAGCCACCCAGGCACCCCTTTTCTTTTTTAAGTAAAGTCCACACCCAGTGTGAAGCCCAAAGTGGAGCTTAACCTCATGAGCCTGAGATAAAGACCTGAGCAAGATCAAGAGTCAGACAAGTAACCTACTGAGCTACCCAGGAACCCCCAACACAGCAAATTCTTGAGGCATTAAGATTTGCACATTAAAAGCTGCAAATTATGAACCCTTAAGGCAAACTTCAATAGCTTCATTTTATTATCCTAACATAATCCACTAATGAATAGGATTAATTAAAAAAATACAAAAAGGTAGTAACAGCAATACTAGAAAATACTTGACAATATTTACTGTGTCTGGCTTTGTCTTAAAAACGTTGCATACTTTTAACTCATTACAATCCTCACAATTCCAGTGAGAGAAATCACTTATCTTCCTGTTACAAATTAATCCTTTATATTTGTGTAAAGTATCCTGGCAGCAGTACTTTAAGCATATACAGCTGACCCCTGAACACAGGTTTGAAATGTGTGGGTCCAGTTATGCATGGATTTTTTGATACAGTACAGTGGTATAAATGTATTTCCTCTATGATCTTAGTAAGATTTTCTTTTGCCTAACTTACTTTAAATAGAACATATATACAAAATTAAGTGTTAATCGACCATTTACGTTATCAGTAAGGCTTCTGGTCAACAGTAGGCTACTAGCAGTGAAGTTATTGGAATCTTTTTTGACATACAGATTTTTGACTGCACAGAAGTCAGCACCCCTGAACTGCACACTGATATACAGGGTCAACTGCATATTCTATGCCCCAGCAATTTCACATCTGGAACTCTATCCAACAGAAATAGAAGTACAGGAGCGCCTGGGTGGGTCAATTGGTTAAGCGTCCGACTGTTGATTTCAGCTCAGGTCATGATCTGAGGGTGGTTACATTGAGCCCAAAGTCCAGCTCAGCACAGAACACAAAGACTGCTTGGGATTCTCTCTCCCCTCTCTTTGCCCCTACCCCACTAGCACCCTCTTTCTCTCTCTCTCTCCCTCTCAAAATAAATAATTTTTTTTTTATAATTACACATTTAAGAAGGTAGATTCCTATCTATGGATGTCTAAAATATAGGTGTAGAAATTTTACAAAATATAGTATGATCCTATTTGTTTAAACACACCCACTCCCCTATGTATATTTGCAGAAGTCTGGAAAAAAGGTATACAAGGATACACAACAAATAAAAATAATGAGAAGGACAAGAAACTTTAGCAACATAGTGTTTTTTTGTTACAACAAACATGTATCTTGTTAAGTCAAGAAAAAAATGTTTTAATGTAGAAAACCCAATTCAGGGGTGCCTGGGTAGCTCAGTTGGTTAAGTGCTGACTTCGGCTAAGGTCATGATCTCACAATTCATGGGTTCGAGCCCCACCTTGGGCTCTGTGCTGACAGCTCAGAGCCTGGAGCCTGCTTCAGATTCTGTGTCTCCCTCTGCCCCTCCCACACTTGCTTCTCTCTCTCAAAAATAAACATTAAAAAAAAAATTTTTTTTTTAATTTAGAACCTAATGGCATAAAGTTCCTGTCAAATAGTCTACCCACTTTGTATACAAAATTGTATTTTAGCTCATTAGTGATTCTAAGGAACTATTTTCATGATTTCTGCAATTCAACATAAGAGGGTAAATGGGATAAGCAGTCTGAACTTTAGTTAACAAAGTAACTTGCCTTTTCTTTGAATCCAAAAGATCCAAGATCCACCTGCTATAATTAGCTCTACATAACATGCAAAAACAAGAACTTCATAGGAATACTTTCCTCGCACAAGTATCAATTATTGATCTCCCAGTTAACCAGAAAGTACATACTTTCAGCTTTTGCTCTCTCAAAGGCAGCTAATAATAGACAATTTGGTCTCTTCAAATTTCTAATATTTCTGTTTTATTAGGAACTAGGGCCACAAAAAGGGTCATATAAACAATTCACACAAAGAAATTATTTCATAAGTAATTCATTTTTCTATCCTATACACTGTTCTTTTTGGAAAGTATAGCCCAATTCTTTCATAATGTTTGGCACGCCAGTAACATTTTCTTTCCAGAGCTTTAAGGTTGTACCCTTTCTACTGTAATAATCCCACTAAATATAAAAATAAGCTTTTCATCTTATTCCAAAGCCTATGATCAACATCAACTTGGATGCTCCTAATTTAAAACTCCAAAATTTATCTCAAAGCCACCCACACTGCCCCCCGCATGATACAACACTAGTGGAGAGCAACATCAACTCCCCCATGGAATAATATTGCAATAACCTAAGTAACACCCTGCTTCTTCTCTTCCCCTTCTCAGATAAATCCATTCTCCACAAAAAAAGGCAATCATACTTTTAAATTTTAAATTCTATCAACTCCTACTGCACCTAAATAAAAACCCTTTAACATGATTTACAAAGTCCTGCCTCACTCCAGTCCATCTATCTCACAACATTCTCTCAAACGGCTCAAGACTAGTTATGATCTTCTCAGGCAAGTGTACCAAGCTCTTTTAAATGCTTCAGGTCTTCATCACTTGTTCCTGATCAGCTCCTGGATCAGCTCTTCCTTAGACCCACCCACCACCTCCATGTAAATTTCTACTCATCCTCCAGGGCCTAACTTACATTGCACTTCTTTAAGAGTATCTTCCATCCCCACCACACATCCAATTTAAATTAGGTGTCCCCACCCAGGCCTCATCATCATATTCTATACTTTCCTATCTAGACCTTTACCACAGTTAGTAGTGACTTGTTTGTTTAGCATCTGTTTTTTTCCCCATCACCCATGCCCATGACGGCAGGATCCTATTTATTTGTCCAGAGTACCTCCAGGGCTTAGCACAATAGCTAACATATAGGAGGCACTCAATATTTCCTAAAATTTAGAAAACCTGGGGCACCTGGGTGGCTCAGTCGGTTGGGTGTCCGACTTTGGCTCAGGTCATGATCTCACTGCTCATGGGTTCGAGCCCCACATCAGGTTCTGTGCTGACCACTTGGAGCCTGAAGCCTGCTTCAGATTCTGTGTCTTCCCCTCTCTCTGCCCCTCCCATGCTTGTGCTCTGTCTCTCTGTCTCTCAATAATGAATAAATGTTAAAAAAAAATTTTTTTTTTTTTTAATTTAGAAAGCCTGTATTTAGTGGAAAAGCAAGAGTCTCTTCTGGACAAAAGTTAACTGGATCCTCCAAAACTGATTCCAAATACTGTTACACCTACAATTTGAAATGAGGTAATTCCAAAATAGCCAACTCTCCAAAAATTGCATCTCATTTCCACTATCACATTAAAGCAAACCTACATCATACTCTGTGTGCCTGAGACAAAAATCCATTTTTCCATAACTACTATAAAAAAAAAAAAAAATCAACCTTTCCACTCCCACCTTCTACTTTGGGACACCAAGAAAGAACTTTATTTTTTTTTTAATTTTTTTTTCTTTTTTCTCAACGTTTTTATTTATTTTGGGGACAGAGAGAGACAGAGCATGAATGGGGGAGGGGCAGAGAGAGAGGGAGACACAGAATCGGAAACAGGCTCCAGGCTCCGAGCCATCAGCCCAGAGCCTGACGCGGGGCTCGAACTCACGGACCGCGAGATCGTGACCTGGCTGAAGCCGGACGCTTAACCGACTGCGCCACCCAGGCGCCCCCAAGAAAGAACTTTAAGCAAAATCCTAGTTCAAAATGTATGATATCCCTAGAAGTTCCTGGAAAATATAAAATATGGGGAAAACAGATAAAAAAAAATCACTCAAGGGGTGCCTGGGTGGCTCAGTCTGTTAATCATCCAACTTCGGTTCAGGTCACAATCTCACAGTTTGTGGTTCGAGCCCCGTGTCGGGCTCTGTGCTGACAGTTCAGAGCCTGGAACCTGCTTTGGATTCTGTGTCTCCTTCTCTCTCTGCCCCTCCCTGCTTGCACTCTCTCTCTCACTCTCAAAAATAAACTTTAAAAAAAAATTTTTTTTTTCAATTGCTCAAAAGTATCTAGACAGTATTTTATCATAGTTACATGATGTATCTGGTCACCCATCACCTAGTCTTTGAGGCAAAATTAATTCCAATTTGGAAAGACTAATCTGTTTTCTTTGTTTTTTTATTCTCAATTTCATTAACATACACTATAGTCTTGGCTCCAGGAGTAGAACCCAGGAATTCATCTCTTACACATAACCCAGTGCTCAAACCAAAAAGGGCCCTCCTTAATGCCCATCACCCATTTAACCCATCCCCCCACCCACACCACATCAGCCCTCAGTTTGTTTAATCTTTTTTTTTCTTAAAGCAACCCTTTTCATTCCAAACAATGGAATTCATGGTAAAACTGTTGTAGCTGTTGTCTTTTTTTTTTTTTTTTTATTAAAAAAAAAAAAGCCTAAGAAAACAGTCTGAAAAAAATTCAGGAACACTATTCGTTCCAATATAAGGAATTCTCCCTGGAGAGAAATCATGTTCAAAACTAGGCAAGAAAGAACCAAAAAGTTAAAAATGTGACTCAGTGCACTATCTTTACAAATGAAGAAAACTTGGATCTAGAGAAGACAGTATCAAATAGAAAACTGATGCTTAAATAGTCAAAAACAAAAACTTCAATGCCTTGGGAAGAAAACTACACGGTATCTTTCCTGGAATGACAAATTAAAACATAAAAACCACTGTTAAAAACTGTAAAAATAGGAAGGAGTCTGACAACTAATGAATACAGGATTTCTTTTTGGAGGAATGAAAATGTTTTAAAATTGATTGTGGGGACAACGGCACAGTTTTGGGACTACACTAAAAACGATCAAACTGTACACTTTAAGTGAGTTGACTGTACCGTACGTGGGTTATATCTCAATAAAGCTGTTATAAACTATGAACAAATCGAGAAAGGGCCATCAAACCACATTTTAGGACCTGGGACGGGTTTTCAGGCAAGTGCCTGGTCTAGATAAAACAAGGGGCAGAAACTGGTCAAGTGGAAGTGTGAGCCCCTGGGCAGCAAAGATCAGACTAGTGGACAGAGCAATCTAGTTTGGCTACCAATCTGCTGAAAGGTGACAAAAGTTAGGGTGAAAAATCGGCCTTGGAACAGAAGCCCTCGAAGGGCCACCTGGCAAATAAGATAACCTAGAAAATAATAGGCTTCTTAAAAGATTTTGTCCCAGAAGAAAACAATGGATTGAAAAGTATCTCTACGGTCAACAAGCAGGCTCTTTAACCAAGGAAAGACCTGAGTGAGTCAGGATTTTTTAGAGCTGTGTCTATACTGGTCCCATAACTTACTATAGATTCTAAAAGTCAAAGTGAACCCCTGAGTCATTCATTAACAATTGTGGCCAACACCCTGGTTGGAATGCATTAACTGTGAAAGTGGAACGCTGTTAGGTGTGGATGCGCACAGAATGAAAGAGAATGACCCAACATAGTTCCATATACTAAAACGAAGTGAAAAACCAATGCGAATGTAGAAGCATCAAGAAGACACTGATTTTAAGTACTTTCTGGCCGCTGTCGGCTCCAACCAGAGCCCGAGCCTCTGGTGCCCCGGCTCCCTCTCTTCCGGGTGCTGCCCCGCCCCCACTCACGTGGGATTCTGGCCGCTCCATCTTCAGACGGCCGGCAGACACCGGATCCCGTACAATTCAACTAACTTTTATTAGGCGCCTGCTGTTTGCCAAGCTCCGAACTCTGTGGTGGGCTCAAGATACGCTAGTACGCCCTGGGCCTGCCTCTGCCCTCTAAAGGAAGAACTCGGTCCACTATACATCCCAAGCCTGCCTCCCCTCCAGGTCCTACCCATACCCTCCGCTGGTACGAATACCCACTCACAGCCTTCGCTCAACCGGCAGGCCAGTGGAAAAAGGCCTCGCCGCTGGCGCAGACACTCACGGCGAGCCGCGGCCACTGTGACCTGACACCCAGTGGGAGTTCCTTACCCACCCGGGCCTCGGTTCGAAACGGAGGTGATTCCCCGGCCCGCGTTTCCCAAGGCGCGAGGGTCTCCGACCAGAGCAGGCGCTACCTCCCACCCACCCCCTCCCCGTGCACGCGGCCGGACCGGCCCACACTCACGGCGTGCAGCGGTCGCTGTACTCGTTAGCGATCGTCTCGATGCCGCCGGCGCGGGCCACAGCGACGTAGCAGCTCTGGAAGCCCAGGTCTATGCCCACCACCGACATGGCGCCGGCTACAGTTCGGGCTCGAGCCCAGGTCCGGCCAGCGAAACAGAACACGGACCCCGGCGGGGCTGGCGCGTGGAGAGCAAGCCGCGTGGGCCAGGGGATGGGGACTCGCGGGAGACGGGAGGGTGTCCTCGCGAGCGCCTAGATGTGGGAAGGAAGCCGCAGCGGAGAGCGCTCCTCAGGCCGGCTCCGGCTCAGCGGCCGCAGAGGAGGGCGCCGGTAGCGGGGGCGGAGAAGATCTCGAAAGATCTCGTCGCGACGAGAGTGAAGCTGTAGCGCGAGAACTGCGAAGGAAAGGAATGTTCTCGCGAGACGCCGGCTCAGACGCCTTTCCTTCTGAGGTTCCGCCCCCAATTGCGACAAGCGGACGTCACGTCCAGGCACGAGAACCTCGGAAGGGACAGAGCGGCGGAAAGATGCTTGGGAAGCCAATTGAGACTGCGCACGGAACCCGCCGCAGCGACTCCCCACGGCGGCAAAGAGCACTGGGGCACCTCCCCTTCCAGAAGAAAGTAGGAGGGCCAGCATGGGGCAAAATACTGAGGGGGCGCCGTTGGTCT